>NC_047038.1:67670668-68298440 GCF_011762595.2 Tursiops truncatus | reverse complement strand
TATAAAGAATGGCCACATAAATATCCATATAAAGCTTACAAATTTGCCAGTGCTCAATAAAAGCTTTTAGAATCACATCCAAAAGTGCTGCATAAGTGTGATAAGAACTGATCTGTCTACAGGCCACGTAGTAGGAGTGTTTGTTCACATTTATTGCGAGACCACAACCTATCCCAACAACCCTAACCAATACGATTAGCCAAGTTATGAGCTGAACAGAGCCTCTCTTTTACTACCTCACCTGTGGTTTGGGTCTCAAAATAGAAAACAAAACAAAATTATAAATATCGATAATATCACATTTTAATTCACACATTTATCAGCTTTTCTTCCTGTGGATTTCTGCTGAAAATCATCTGAGATTTCTAAAGGCAACTTGAGAAAGTCATCTGAGATTTCTAAAGGCAACTGGAGAAAACAGAAGTTTCCTTCATTTATCTACTTTCTGCAAAAATTGGTTTCTTTGTATTCTCAGATCATTATCTCATCACTCAATCCTTATTTCTATCCTAATATTTGAAAATGCTGCAATTCTCACCTGAATACCCCTTTTAATTTTCTTCCATTTATTAAAACTTCCTCATTCTTCAAGATCTCAACTTCTTCAAGACATCTAAAATCTTCCATGACCTATAAAGGCTTCTTTGATGATTGTAGCTAATCCTTTTCTCTCACTTTTTTCTGTGAATTTTTCTCACAATTTGAGGTAGTGCTACTAGTTTAGCCCTTAATTGTTTTCTCCTTATTTTGTGCATATTCATTTTGCCTCCCAACTAGGTTGCAGGTTTCTTAAGGACACCACTATAAACATATCCTAGATATAGGATAACTGCTTCCCAATTGATTTCTCAACAAAGGCTTCAAACCAATCATTAATTTAAGCAGATTTGGCACCAGCAAAAGGCTCTTGTGCTAATACACTAAGTAGATGTTAAACCAGTGTGGTATGCTACAAGGCCTATTTCAAAATCTAAATGAAAACACTTAGTTGAAAAGAGACACATACCCTAATGTTTGTAGCAGCACTATTTACAATAGCCAAGACATGGAAGCAACAATGAACAGACTATTAGATTAAGATGATGTGGTATATATAGACAATAGAATATTACTCAGCCATCAAAAAGAAACACTGCCATTTGCAGCAATGTGGGTGGACCTAGAGAATATTACACTTAGTTAAATAAGTCAGACAGAGAAAGACAAATACTGTATGATAGCACTTATATGTGGAATCTAAAAAATAATGCAAATGAATGTATATGCAAAACAGAAACAAACTCACAGATATAGAAAATAAACTTATGGTTACCAAGGGGAGAGGGAAGTGCGGAGGGACAAATTAGGGGTATGGGATGAACAGATATTAACTACTATATATAAAATAGATAAGTAACAAGGATATACTGTATAGCACAGGGAGTTATACCTATTATCTTGTAATAATCTCTAATGCATTATAATCTGCAAACATACCGAATCACTATGCTGTATACCTGAAACTAACACAATATTGTAAATCAACTATACTTCAATTTTAAAAAATCTTAGCATACTCAGACATAAACACAACTAAAAACAGAGGTTTATAATCATAAAGTAGTTTTCCAAGGTCAAGAGGCAACAGGTGGTGACACTGAAACTAAAGAAACTTCATTTTATTATAATAGCATAGTCTCACAATTCCAAAATGCCATTCCAGATAAAGCTTATTACTAAAATAGATAGAGCTCAAAATACTTTAGGTGAATAAAATTATTTTGAGAACAGAAGGAAGGCATTATATTTTGGAATTATGGGATAGCTAATTTAAGCACGTCAAGCTTGTACTCTCCAGTTTGTGCCTATTTATGTTTCTCTTCTCTTATGCCTGCCTAATTCTTTGTGTGTGTGTGTGTGTGTGTCTGTGTGTCTGTGTGTCTGTGTGTAGAGGTAAGGGTAGGAAATCCCTCTCGCTGTTGCTAAGTAGGTAATTACCCCTTTTATTAAAAACAACATGATATGTTTCCATTATATCTTTTCTCACTTACCCAAAACAATGCAGTCTTCCTTTAACTTGCAAATTATATTTTATTTTTTCTTAAGTGAGATGCATTTACAACATCTCTCTCAAGTGTTTTGTAATTTATTTTCTGGAAACTTCACTATATCTATTATTCAAAAGTTTTTTCAAGTCTGAATCATTTAAAATCTAATCTCTGCTACTGGTTGGATTTTGCACTGTAAACACAATAAAAGAAATGCCATATTATAAAGAAGTAGTCTTGTAAGAAAAAAAAATTAACTTAGAAGTTTAGTTCAAGGCCTTCATTTTTTGAGTGAAGTAACTGAGGGTTATGATTTTCCCAAGTAAAAGTGCTTTATCCATAACAAAAATATTACTATTAAATAATTGTGGTTAGCTGCTACCCCAATTTCATGACAATACCAAACTATGAGGTTTATTTTGTTCTGGATAAAAGAACAAACAGGTAATTTTCTTGGAAGAGAAAAAATATATACATCCAGAGAGAGAGATTTAATCATATACCATGACCAAACTTTTATATCATTTAAGATTCTTATTAATTCTCTTTATATTAATCCAAATTTGGCCATTGTGGATAATTTTAAGTCTTTTAATAAAAGTTTTAAATGGAAATCACTATAACTTAAACTTAATAGAATTAGAAAATGTTATTTGTGTCCCTTTTGAAAAAGAAAGAAAAGGATTTTAATAGGTTGGTCAGGTTTGAAAGTCATTTTTCTTCCCCATCATCTCTAAAGCTGGCCTGCCATTGTTTTGTTCAGGAAGAGCAGCAAGTATAGGATTCTTCCTATAAAAGTTTATTATTGCCTTATGCCAGACAGGTCTTGAGCTCCAATGGCCATGTACCAAGGCCCCTGTTGCATTCTCCCATAGCTCTCACTTTATATTAATTACTATTTTAACTACAAAAATAATAAATGTCACAAGTTTAGAAAACAGAGAGGAAAAACACTCATGCTTCCACTTAAAAACTTTTCTTCCATTTTCTCAACCAGCCTTGTTTCATCCATTTATTTTGCATACTTGTAAAAATAAAGCATATATTAGTTATGACCTATATATTTGTATCTGATAATTGCAAGAAGGAACTGATATGGGATGCACAGCAGTTATTTTTGAACACCTCAATTCTCCCTAATAATGAACTGACCTTTTAGTAAATGTATCATCTATTTGTGTGTCTAAGAGTGTTACAACCTGTCCATTCTATAAGAAACAGACCAGTTATATATAATTCTTTCTTTCCCTCTCTGCCTCATCACCACTATGAAAACTTTAATTTCCTTTGCAAGTTTTTGAAAGAAACTTGTCTAATCTTTAGGACTGAGACCTAAAAATCTAGGGCATGAATGAGATAATATTTTACTTGGTACAAATATATTTGAACACAAGTGGGCTTTCTGAAAGCTGCAACATTTAGTACAGATTGTTCTGCTATGCTTGCTCAGAAAAATAGTGTTGACCCTTGTAAACAGGAGACTACAGTGGAAATGTCAAACAAGTCCACTGTTCTCTTTTCTTCATTTGAACATTTTTGTTATTTTACTGACATCAATAGAGCCATACAGAAACACTCCAGATCTAAAAAGCCAACAGAAAATAACATGTAACAAAAGAATGATGCACTTAGGCAATAGCAGATTTAATGGAAAAAAAATTTGGTCTGTATTTATCTTACATAAGAACATACCTTCTCACAAATAAGTTTGTGAATAGGCTATAAATGGAACACAGTGTTTTAGCTTTTATGTTTGATCCATAATTACCTACATTCTATCATCTCCCTATTGCAAACAAGATTGTTATCAACTTTTGATTAGCATTCCTTGTATCCCTATATTTTATTAGTAATTCATTCAACAAATATTAATTGAATGCCTTCTATGTGCCAGACACCTTTTAGGTGGTTGGAACACAATGGTGAACATAGATCCCTGCATTTGTAAAGCTCTCTTTCAAGTGAGGAAAGGTAGACAATAAACAATAAATCCAATAAACATAGACACTAGAAGAAGATGAGCACTATGGAAAAGCAAGTAGAACAGAGTAAGGGGGATCAGGAATACTTTGGTGAGGATGGTTTACAGTATTAAATAGGGTAAGATGGGTGCTTCTAGGCAGAAAGAGCGGTCAAAACAAAGGCTCTAAAGCAGAAGTGTCTGAGCTATTAGGAAAAAGTAAGCAGAGTGAAGGAAAGAGTAATAAGAGACAAAGTCAAGGAGGTTAGGGAGGGCTTCTATGTAGGAGCTTATAGACCACAGTAAGGAGTCGCCTTATACTCTCAGAACGGGAATCCATCTGGAATTGCCAGATTTAGCAAATAAAAAACCAGACACCCATTTATATCAATTTCAGATAAACAATGAATATATATTTTAGTATAAGCATGTTCTATGCAATATTTGGGACACACTTATACTAAAAAAATTATCTGAATAATTTTATTACAAGTATGCTACATACAATATTTGGGACATACTCATTTCTAAATGTGTTGTTTACCTGAAACTCAAAATGAACTGGATGTTCTATATTTTCTCTGGCAACCCTAAACCATGGGGCAGCTTTAACCAAAGGAGTGGCATGACCTGACTTATTTAAAATGATCACTCTGCCTAGAGAATTATTTTAAATAATCTACTTTTATAATGACATTTAAAATGATCACTGCTGCCTAGAGAATGGACTGAAGTGGGGCAAGGGCAGAAACACGGAGACATGCGGGGTAGCTTTTGTGTGGTCCATGTGAGAGATCATGGTGCCTGGAACCAGGATGATAGATAGCAGGAGATAGAAAGGGTGAGAAAAGAAAAAGAAAAAAGCAAGAAATTTTATTTGCTTATTGTTATGTATTGTTACATATAGTTGATATGTATGTCTGATGAATTTAAACAAATTGGTTATATGACCAATTATTTTGAAATTGAAAAAGAAAAAAGAATGTCTTCACTGCAGACCTGAGTAAGAAAGTGGAGAGGAGGACTCTAGACTAGAAATCAAAACACCTGAGTCATTTGTCACTTGTATGTATTTGACTTAAGATATATCACAACCTGTCAGAGAGCTAGTTTCCTCTTTCAGAAATGTGGATATAAATTTCCTCCTTCTTTACCTCACCAGATTATTGTGAAGGCCAGATGAATCTGGATACCTTTGTCTGTAATGTGTCATGTAAGTACTAGTTGCTATAAATATTGAGGTTACAAGTAAATCATATGGATAAAACTATGCAAGTGGGGAAACAAAGTATTCAATAAGCTGAAAACTGCCCTATTTCTTATTCAAGGAAAAGGAACTAAAAAACCTTTTCTTCTAGGTAACAAATCAAAAGTGCCAAAAATCCATAATGGTCTTTGGAAAATCATGTACATGTCTCAATTTTACCTTTCTTCTTGCCACTTCATCTTTCTTCTTGCCACAGAAGCAAGGAGACAGCATGTATTAGCACACATTCTTTTCAGCGTAATGAGGTTTTCCATGGGAAGAGGAAAAGTAAACTTCATAACACTCAGTTGTTCTTTGTCTCAGAAAATTATTTAGGAATCACAGTGAAATAGAGTCAAGGTGATTAATGAGAAAAGAATTAAAGATTCTACTGTAGCCCCAATAAGAATAGGCTTGCCAGTGTTAGAATCAGTGTGTGAAATGAAGTGAGGAACTGGAAAAGAAACATGGCCAGTATTCAGCTATTGATCCATCCATCCATTCATTTAATAATAACTTCTTGAGCACTCATGTATAAAAGTCTATGGCGTATTCAAAACTAAATAAAATGGAACCACTATTCTCAAAAGAAATGTACACCAATAACCAAAATATTAGCTAGAATGTGAGAAATATAGATAACAGAGGGAAGAATGGGCATTGCAAGAGTTGATCAGAAAGGCTATAGATATGGCAGCGGTTGTCAGGTGGTAGACTATCAGGTAGAATAAAGGTGTAGATCACCGTGGTTACAATGTACGGCAAATGGAAGGAATGGAGAAAGTTAAGGTGTTTAAGATAGGTTAATCCAACAATATGGAAAATATCAAGGGTCAGATGAAGGCACATGGTGTTATTATGTTGGCAGAAGTAAACTACTGAAGGCTTTTGGCAGCACTACTAGAATCAAGACTAAGACAAATCAACCTGGCAGTACGTATAGAAAGGACTGAATGCAGGGAGACAAACTAGAAAACTATTACGATTGTCCAGTGGAAAAACTATTACGATTGTCCAGTGGAACTATTACGATTGTCCAATAGAATGAAGAGGATTATTTGTGAGGCAGGTACCAGTTAGGATTAGAATTAAATGAGTGGAATAGGCAATCTAAAATATGGGTGGCTTACCCATGATAGGAGTTCATCTGTCGCTCATTTTAAAGAACATTTGCAACACCCAAGAACTAATACAGTAACTTCAAGGAGCCTTCAGAGGACCCTAACTTTCTATACTATCGTTCTTTTTTTTAGATTTTTTAAAGTTAATTTTTACTGGAATATAGTTGCTTTACAATGTTGTGTTAGTTTCTACTGTACAACAAAGTGAATCAGCTATACATATATATAAATCCCCTCTTTTTTGGATTTCCTTCCCATTTAGATCACCACAGAGCACTGAGTAGAGTTCCCTGTGCTATACAGTAGGTATCCATACATCCATACTATCATTCTTGTATGGCTCCTATCTTCATGTTCCCCAAAATGGTGACTGGATCTCCATCATAACATCCTCATTGTAGGCCTGGATAAGAAAGTAGAAGTACAAAAAAGGATGTCCTCTTCTCTGAGTCAGCTCCCTTTAAACAGCCTTCATGGAAGGCACCCCAAATTTTCAGTGACATCTCCTCAGGTGTGAACTTGGCTATGTGACCACCCTTAGCTGCAGAGAAAGGTGGGAAATATAGTCCAGTTAATGCAGGCAGAAACTAAAATTGGGGTTTTTAATGTGTATCAGGTTATGTAATTAGTCATTTATGCCACAAACTGAGACATAAAGGATTTGATGGCCACTTTAACAGAGAAGAAGGCTGTGACTGTAAGAGAAATATTAAATACTTAGGAAGCTAAAGTTGAAAAAGATAGAAAAGGAATTGGATGAGGTTGAGATATCCACAAGCATAAAAATCATGTTCTCTGTTGCAGATATTTTAAAACACTGGAATGTATCATATTTTCATAATAACTTTAAAAGATCTGGCATAATTAATGTCAAGTTTGTTTATTTGTTTGTTTATTGGAAAGTTGTTACCTGTCTAGTTAATTATTTTGGAGGGCTGGCTTTTCTAGCACAACTATACAAGTCAAAGTTGTTATGCTACTGCAAACGCATTTTTACCATCATTTTTGTTTTCCAAACAATACCCTGTTTGAAAACTCTTGGGAAACTGATGAATTTTACTTTAACCTGATTGCACACTATTGCAATTACAATCAAAGTTCAATGGAGATATTAAATTCTTTCATCCATTTATTCAACAAATATTTATGAGCACCTATCATATGACAGGCATTGTTCTAAGTGCTGAAGATAAGGCAGTGAGTAACACAGACAAGGTATTTTCCCTTAAAAGCTTACATTATAGAAGGAGTATGGTAGATACTGGGAGGTCAGACAAACAGCATATATATATTTGAGACAAAGATTGATGGCGGTAGAGGGGAGATGAGCCATGTAAACAGCTGGGCAAAAAGCCCTGTGAGGAGAGGCAAGAGCAGGTGTAAGAGAAGGTAAAAAGACATGGGGGAGGAGAAATGGTAGCAGGAGTGAAATCATACAGTGATTTGTAACACATGGAAAGGACCTTATTTTAAAATATTTTTTAAATCAAAATGTTTGAAGAGTTTATTGGTTTGCAGATAGTGACATTTTCTTAGGAAAGAAATCAACTCTCTTTTAAACTGTACTTGCTTGAAAAAAGCTATAACTCTTCCATTTGCTTGCTTTTGTTTTGCACTAATTTTGAATAGAGTTGACCTAAAGCACCAAATATCAGAACTAAATCTGAAGTATGTGAATCTGTAATTCCTTGAGTGTGCATTGTCTAACACTTCTCTCCCTACAGGCCAAACTGTGACTCCTGTGATCTTCCCAGAGCTATTTTCTTCTGATATGGAGCACACAAGTTAAAGTCCTAACCCCATGATAGGTCTCCATGGTTACAAGAGGACAAGCTGCCTCTCTGTGCCCAGAAGAGCTGGAATTGTTTTCACATGAAAATGAATATCACCCAGGCTGCATTTTCAGAATGAAATACACAATAGCAAGTGACACGTTTTTATTCCAATATAAACAGAATGCATTTAAATCACATTAAGGAAGAGATAAAGAGCATTAATGCAGGCACTTAATATTCCAGCCTACACTGACACATGCTCAAGAACATGAACCCAAGAGGTCAACTGTGCAATTATGAATTCACTGAACACTACACTCAGAGTGGAAATCTCTTTCTAGAATTAGAAAAAGAAGCAAGATTAAATCAACCAGTAATTGATAGGTCACAATACCTATTTTCCTGGGGGAAAAAGTGTGTGTGTGTGTGTGTGTGTGTGTGTGTGTGTGTATAAACAAATGGTAATTTGTGTACTGTTCATGTTTGGATTCTATTCCTTAAGTATACCTATGAATTCTCCAAGTTAAGTAAGAAATTCTACATGTATCCACTTTAAACGAATTTCTTTCTTTTTCAGTATCCTTTTGATCAAATAATAATGCCTTAACTCAGAAGTTTCTCTTACATTACCCGAAAAGCTTACACTAAAATAATTTTGTCAATTTTGAGTGTGGATATAATTTTTTTGAAACCCTTCACATTCCATATAGTTTGTAATGGAGCTGTTTCATTGATGCTCAGCCTAAGGATAGGCATTTGTCTCTTTGCAGACTGTGACCTATAGGAACAAGAAAGACCATAGAGCTAGGCCTGACCAACAGGTGCTTCTATGTATAAGGAAAAAGAAACCAAACAAGAAGACAGGACAATACATTGAACAATGAATAAATTACAGAAGTATGAAATTAAAGAAAAATATTAAATTGAAGGAACAGTGGGTTTGGCTTCCATTTTATAGTCTTGGTTTCCATTTTATAGTCTTAAAAAAGACACTGTGGTCATGGATGTAAGATGGTAATCAGCCAGGCTGCAAATACAACAGATCCTTAAAAAGTAAACAATTCCAACCAGGTAGGGTTTATCCCAGGTTTAAAAGACTCGTTCAATACCTTAAAATTAATTAATATAATCTACCACATATGCTAACACATATATATGGAATTTAAGAAAAAAAAAAAGAAAGGTCAGAAGAACCTAGGGGCAAGACAGGAATAAAGATGCAGACCTACTAGAGAATGGACTTGAGGACATGGGGAGTGGGAAGGGGAAGCTGGGATGAAGTGAGAGAGTGGCATGGACATATATACACTACCAAATGTAAAACAGATAGCTAGTGGGAAGCAGCCACATAGCACAGGGAGATCAGCTCGGTGCTTTGTGACCACCTAGAGGGGTGGGATAGGGAGGGTGGGAGGGAGGGAGACACAAGAGGGAGGAGATATGGGGATATATGTATATGTATAACTGATTCACTTTGTTATAAAGCAGAAACTAACACACCATTGTAAAGCAATTATACTCTAATAAAGATGTTAAAAGAAAAAAAACAGACTTAAAAAATAAAAATGAAATGACTATGTCAATAAATGCAGAAACAGCATTTGACACAATAAAACTTCTCAGGAAACGGAAATAGAGGAGAACTTCCTCAACTTGATACAAAAAACCTACAGCTAACATTATCCTAAATGGTGAGAAACCAGAAGCTTTCCCGTTAAGATCAGATACCAGGCAAGGATGTCCCCTCCTACCACTCCTTCTTAACATCTTGTAAGTACTTACTAATGCAATAGGCAAGAAAATAAAATTTGCCATGTTTTCAGATAACATGAAGGTCTATATAGAATATCCAAAAGAACTGACACACACACACACACACACACACACACACAAACCCTGGAACTAATAAACAGTTATAGCAAGCAGGATAAAAGCTTAATATACAAATGTCAGTCACTTTTATATATACTAACAATGAAGAAGTGGAATTTGAAATTAAAAACAGTATCATTTACATTAGCATCCCTCAAAAATGAAATACGTATAAATCTAACAAGATATACACAAGACCTATATGAGGACTACAAAACTCTTATGAACAAAATCAATGAAGAACTAAATAAATGGAGAAATATTCCATGTTCACAGATAGACAGACTCAATACTGTCAAGGTTTTAGTTGTTCCCAACTTGATCTATAGATTCAATGCAATCTGAATCAAAATCCCAGCATAGTTATTTTTGAATATTGACAAAATTGTCTACAGTTTACATGGAGAAGCAAAAGAACCAGAATAGGTAACACAATATTGAAGGAGAAGATCAAAATGGGAAAACGACACTACCCAAGTTGAAGACTTACTGTAAAGCTACAGTTATCGAGATAGTATGGTATTGGTGAACAAATAAATAGAACAATGGAACAGAATAGAGAGCCCAGAAATACACACCCATAAATATAATCAACTGATTTTTAACAGATAAGCAAAGGCAATACAATGGAGCAAAGATAGTCTCTCCAACAATGGTGCTGGAACAACTGGACTTTCACACATGAAAAAAATGAATCTAGACACAGACATTATATTCTCCACAAATATTAACTTAAAATGGATCACAGACCTACATAGAAAATGAAAAACTATAAAACTCCTAGAAGATAACGTAGGGAAAACCCTAGATAACCTTGGGTATGATGATGCCCTTTTAGATACAACACCAAAAATACGATCCATTAAAGAATTAAATGAAATGCTAGATCCTATTAAAACTTAAAACTTTTCTGTGAAAGACAATATAAAGAAATTAGAAGATAATCCACAGACTAAGAGAAAATATTTGCAAAAGACATGTCTGATAAAGGACTGTTGTCCAAAATATACAAAGAACTATCAAAACTCAATAATAAGAATACCAGATTAAACAATGGGGCTTAACAGACACCACACCAAAGAAGATATACAGGTGGCAAATAGGACATTAAATAATCTGCTCTACATCATATGTCATCAGGGAAATGTAAATTAAAACGAGATACAACTACACACCTATTAAGAGGGCCAAAATCTGGAACACTGACAACACTAAATGTTGGTAAATATGTGGAAGGACAGGAGCTCTCATACTTCGCTTGTGGGAATGCAAAATGTTACAGCTACTTAGGAAGACACTGTAGCTTTTATTTACAAAACTAAATATATTCTTTTTTTTTTTTAACATCTTTATTGGGGTATAATTGCTTTACAATGGTGTGTTAGTTTCTGCTTTATAACAAAGTGAATCAGTCATACATAAACATATGTTCCCATATGTCTTCCCTCTTGCGTCTCCCTCCCTCCCACCCTCCCTATCCCACCCCTCCAGGCTGTCACAAAGCACCGAGCCAATATCCCTGTGCCATGCGGCTGCTTCCCACTAGCTATCTACCTTACTACGTTTGTTAGTGTGTATATGCCCATGACTCTCTCTCACCCTGTCACAGCTCACCCTTCCCCCTCCCCATAACCTCAAGTCCGTTCTCTAGGAGGTCTGCGTCTTTATTCCTGCTTTACCCCTAGGTTCTTCATGACATTTTTTTCCTTAAATTCCATATATATGTGTTAGCATACGGTATTTGTCTTTTTCTTTCTGACTTACTTCACTCTGTATGACAGACTCTAGGTCTATCCACCTCATTACAAATAGCTCAATTTCATTTCTTTTTATGGCTGAGTAATATTCCATTGTATATATGTGCCACATCTTCTTTATCCATTCATCCGATGATGGGCACTTCTTGTCGTATGATCCAGGAATTGTGTTCCTTGATATTTACCCAAAGAAGGTGAAAGCTTATATCCACACAAAAACCTACACACAAATTTATAGATACTATATTCATAATTGCCAAATTTGGAAGTAACCAAGGTGTTCTTCAGTAGGTGAGTGGATAAATAAACTGTGGTACATGCAGACAATGGAATATTATTTACTGCTAAACATAAATGAGCTATTAAGCCATAAAAAGACATGGAGGAATCTTAAATGGTTATTACTAAATGAAAGAAGCCAGTCTCTAAAGTCTACATACTGTATGATTCCAATGAAGTGATATTCTGGAAATGGCAAAACTATGGAGACAATAAAAAGATTAGTGACAGCAAAGGGTGAGAGAAGGCAGAGAAATGAATTGGCAGAGCACAGAGGATATTTAGGGCAGTGAAAATTCTCTATATGTTATTATAGTGAATATATGTCATTATACTTTTTCTAAATCCATAGAATGTACAACACCATGAACAAACCCTTAGGTAAACTATGAACTTTGGGTGATTATGATGTGCCTATGTACGTTCATCCTTGGTAGAACATGTACCATTCTGGTGAATGTTAATAACAGGGGAGGCTATGCATATGGGGGGGTGGGGTTTATATGGAAAATCTTTGCACCTGCCTCTAAATTTTGTTGTAAACCTAAAACTGCTCTTACAAAATAAAGCCTTACAAAAACCCGATAGTTAAATGGCATATGTAAAACCTACTTTATGTAAATGGATTAAACACTAGAATTAAAAAGCAAAGGATAGCTCAATGTATTTTAAAATTTACTCAACTATATGTTGTCTATGATACATACTTTAGATTCACAACACAAATAATTTGAGAGTAAAAGGACAGAAAATCACACACCATGCAAACAGTAACCAGAGAGCTGATGAGCCTACAATATCAGACAAATAGACTTAAGACCAAAATTGTTATTAGAGAAAAGGAAGAATATTTCATAATGATAAAAGTTCAACCTGTCAAGAGGACATAACAATTATAAACATATATGTATATACATACATACACACACACACACACACACACACACACACACACACCTATGAATAGAGCTCCAAAATATATAGAGCAAAAATAGAATTGAAGAGAGAAGTAAATCATTCAACAATAATAGTTGGAGACTACAATATACTGTTTTCAATAGGGATAAATTAACTAGGCAGAAGACCAGCAAGGAAATAGAAGACTTAACAGGAAATCCAACTAAACCTAATAGACATCTATAGAACATTCCACTCAACAATAACAAAATACAAATTAGTCTCAATTATACATGGAACAGTCTCCAGGATAAGCCACATTTTAGGACATAAGTCTCCATATATTTAAAAGGATGTAAATCATGTAAAGTATATTCTCCAGCCAAATTAGAAATAATGAGGGAAATTTGGTAAATTCACAAATATGTAGAAATTGAATACTTTCCTTAATAACTAATGGGTCAAGTAAGAAATCATAAGGGAAATTATAGAATATTTTGAGATTAATAAATACAAACAATAAAACACATACCAAAATGTATGGGATGCAGCTAAAGCAGTGCTCAGGGGGAATTTATAGCCAAAAATGCCTATATTTAAAGAGGTATGAAAATATTCCAGCAATATCCTACCCTATCTCCTTAAAAAAGAAGAGAAAATTCAACCCAAAGAAAGCAAATATATAATGAATATTATAATGAACACAAATGAAATAGAAAATACAACAGACATAAACAATGAAACCAAAAGTTGGTTTATCAAAAAGAGCAACAAAATTTACTAACCTTTAGCTAGTCTGACCAAGAAAAAACAAAGACCCAAATTACTGGAGGCAAAAATAAAAACAGGATGTCACTAAAATCTTACAGAAATAAAAAGGCTTAGAAGGAGTACTATGAAAGATTGCAAGCCAACAAATTAGGTAACATAGATGAAATGCATATGTTCTTGGAAATACACAAACTACTGTAACTTTACTCAAGAAGAGTAGAAAACTTAATAATTTTATAAAAGTAGATAAACTGAACAATAAAAAACTACCCACAAACAAAAGTCCAAGATCAAATAGCTTCTCTGTTGAATTCTACCAAATATTTAAGGAATTGACACCAATCCTTCATAACTCCCCTCAAAAAAATTTGAAAAGATGTGAACACTACCCAACTCATTCTATAAAACTGCTATTACCAAAACTAGACAAACACATGACAATAAACGAAAACTTCAAACCAATATCCACTACAAATAAAAATGCAAAAATACTAGCAAACTGTTGCTGGTAGAATATTGGCTCCCTTAAGAGATTCTAAACCCTGGGATTTGTAAATATGACAAAGAGGAATTAAGTTAGCAGAGAATTATGGCTGTTAATCAGTTGAAGTTAAAATAGGGAGATAATCCTGAATTACCCAAGGGGGTCCAATGTGATCACAAGGTCCTTAAAAGTGGAAGAGGAAGAAAAGGGCAGACGAGACAGTCAGAGAGATATCTGAAGATGTTACACTGCTAGCTTTGAAGATGAAGGAAGATTCCATGGGCTAAGGAATGCAGGCAGCCTCTAAAAGCTGGAAGGCAAGGACACAAATCTCTCCTCCCACCAGAGCTTCTAGAGGGAATGCAGCATTTTAGCCTAGTAAGACCCATTTTGTACTTCAAGCTTTCAAAAATGAAATACAGTAAATTTGTTTTGTTTTAAGACATGTTTGTGGTAATTTGTTAGAGCAGCAGTAGGAAACTATTACAGCAACTGACTCTAGCACCGTATAAAAAGAACATATACCATGACCTAGTGGAACTTATCCCAGGAATCCAAGGTTGTTCGAACGTAAAAAATTCAGTCAAAGCAATATACCACATTAAGAGAATAAAGAACAAAAACAATTATCTCAATAAAAACCAAAAAAGCATTTGACAAAATCTAACACCCTTTCATGACAAAAACACTAAAAATCTAAGAATAGAAAGGAACTTCCTCAATTTGATAAAGGGTAATTAGAAAAACCTCACAGATTACATCTTAATTAACAATAAAAAATTAAAGTCTTTCCCCTAAGATCAGGAACAATACAAAGATACCTCTTTTCACTACTTCTATTCAATATTGTATCAATATTGTATTGAAGGTTCTACCAAGGGCAATTATACAAGAAAAACAAAAGACATCCAGATTGGAAACAAGAAACTCTCTATTTGCTGATGACATGATCTTCCATATGCAGAAGATCCTAAAACATCCATAATAAAATGAATACGGTTAAAATAAAAGTTCTGAAAAATTAGATAATACAAGATTATACATCAGCAATGAACAATTTGAAAATAAAATTTAAAACACAAGTCTAAGGACTTCCCTGGTGGTCCAATGGTTAAGACTCCACCCCCAATGCAGGGGGCAAGGGTTCGATCCCTAGTCAGGGAACTAAGATCCCACATGCTGCACAGCATGGCCATAATAAAAAAAAATAATAATAATAAAATAAACTTGCACACACACACAAAATCACTCTGAGATTAAAAAAAACAACAACACAAGTCTATTTAAAAGTAGCATCAAAAATAAAATATTTCAGAATAAATATAACCAAAAAATGCAAAACTGGTACACTAAAAATATCATTAAAATACATTAAAGACTTAAGTAAATGAAAAGACATCCACTGTTCATGGATTGGAAGATTTAATATTAATAAAGCAATTATTCCCAAATTGATGTACATATGAAATAAAATCTCTATTAAAATCCTAGCTGCCTTTTATATTGCAAATATTGACAAATGATCCTATAATTCATAGGAAATTCAAGAAACCCATAATACTTAAAAACAAGCTCAAAAAGAACAAACTTAGTGAAATCACATTTTTCTATTTCAAAATACTACAAAACTACAGTAATCACAACTGTGTTGTACATAAGGATAGATCTATAAATCAATGGAATAGAATTGAGAGTCCATAAATAAACCCATATAGTTATCAGTAATTCATTTTGACAAGGATGGAAAAAAAACTCAATGGGGAAAGAATAGTCTTCTCAACAAATGGTTCTGGGAAAAATACCAAAGACCTACATGAAAGAGCTAAAATTATAAAACTCTTAGAAGAAAAATATGTAATATGTTTAAGCCCTGGGCAATGGTTTCTCAGATATGACAATTAAGCATAAGCAACCAAAGAAAGTATATATAAGTTGGACTTTACCAAAAATTTTTAAATTGTGCTTCAAAAGATACTGTAAGTTAAAAAAAGATGTCAGCATCATGGTGAAATTAGATGCTCCCTTTGTCTCCCCTTCAATCTATCATACAATCAGTAAAACACCCATAACTCAACAAAGGTACCTCTGCTCAGCATACCAGGATGCGACATAATTCCACACATCTAAAGGTGGGTGGATTGGAATGCAGAGAGGAGGTGAAATGGGGGGAACAGTGAAAGTGGTACCTGTGACCTTGGAGCCACAGCCAAGGTGGCTAAAGCTGCATGTGGCATCAGAGGAGGCAGCACACATGATTCTTGCCTCTGGACCACAGAAGCACCCATGCACAGGAAACGGGCAGCAATAGCAGTGGGACCTGCAACCCATCCTTCCAGTTGCAGAAATACCCATGACTCTGGCCCCCCACCCCCTACCCACAGTGGTGGTGCCCACACACCTGACAGTCTTGGACACAGCAGAGGCACCCACAACCCCAGCTTCCCCCAACCCTCATCCTCCCTCTGTGGCAGTGGAGCCTGCAACTCAGGAGACATGGGATGTGGCAGAAGCACTGCCATCCCAGTGTCCCAGGATACAACACCAGGGACATCAGCAGCAGCAAGGCAACAAAAACCCTAGAGAAACAAGTAACAAATTCAAGGGCACCAGGCAACACCTCTGACAAAGGTGGTGGAAGGTGGAAAGTGCTAATTCTTGTATAGACCAGAGGCCGCTCAAGTAAGAGAAACCCAAAACTTGTGCTGTACCACCACCTACTGATAAACAAAAGGAAGACCTCCAATTTCTAAGCTGTTGAATCATTAGAATCAAGCACAAAGGTGTTCCTACTTCAAATGCCACATTAGAGGAACAACACATCAAGCACCATGAAGAAACATGGTGACAACTGTCACTAAAAAGAAAAAGGAAAAAAAAAAAGACATTTTTTCAAAGACAAAACTTAAAGTCAAAGAATATTGCTATCTAATTGATAAAGAACACCAAATAGCTATCATGAAGAAACTCAACAAGCTACAAGAAAACTCAGAAAATTAATGAACAGAAGGAATACTTTACCAAAGAAATTGAAACTCTAAAAAAGCATCCAACAGAAATTCTGGAGATGAAGAACTCAATAAATGAGATGCAGAATGCATTAAAAAGCACTGGAAATAGAGCAGACCCTTTGAAAAAGAGAATTCATGAGCTCAAAGATAGAAATCTACAAATGCTTCAGAAATAGAAGAGAGAATTGAGATCTAGAAAAAATGAAGAAATTCTATAAGAATTATCTGACTCTTTTAAGAAGGGCAACATTACGATATTAGGATAATGAGTACCCCAGAAGGAGAAGAGAGGGATAAGGGAACAGAGAGTTTATTTAAAGAAATAATGGCTGAGAAGTTCCCAACCCTGGGTAAGGAACTGGATATACAAGTCCATGAAGCTAAGAGACCACCTAGCTACTGCAACACAAAAAGACCTTCTCTAAGACACATTATATCAAAACTGTCAAAAGTTGATGACAAAGAAAGAATTTTAAAGGCAGCCAGAGTATAAGGATGGTGAACTACAATGGAAGGTCACCATTAGGCTATCAGCAGATTTCTCAAGAGAAATTCTCCAGGTCAAGAGAGAGTGGAATGACATACTCAAAATATTGAAAGATAAGAACTGTCAGCCAAGAATATTCTATCCAGTAAAGTTATCCTTCAGATGTGAATGAGAAATAAAAGCTTTACCAGAGAAGCAAAAGCTGAGGGAGTTCATCAACACTAGACCTGCTTAACAAATGATGAAAGGAGCTCTTCTACCAGAAAAAAAGGCAAAAGTACACAAAACTTTGAGTAAGTTGATATATAGAATCAGAAAATTTCAACTCTCTTATCAGTAGGTTTTTAAAAACTTTATGATGTCATAATGGTTATAGGGGAAAATGCAGTAAAAAATTACTATAGCTACTTCAATTTGGTAACAAGCTCACAGCTTACAAAAGGATAATTTGAGACAACAAAAAATAAAGGGGGAAGAGAAAAAGAATGGAACCCATATAGGCATATGAAGATAGGATGCTATCAGCAGAAAAAGGACTGATATATTTATGAGACATTTTACATAAACCTCATGGTGACCACAAAACATAAATCTAGGGCAGAGACGTGAAACATCAAAAGGAGGAAAGTGAGAAAAACATCATAGAAAACCACCAAACTAAAATGGCAGACAGAAACACAAGGGGAAAAATAATGGAGATATAGAATAACCAGAAAACAGAAGATTAAATGGCAGTACTAAGTCCTCATCTATCAATAATCACCCTAAATAGAAATGTGTTGAATTCACCAATCAAAATATGTAGAGTGACTGGATGGATTAAAAAACAAGACCAAACATTATGCTGTTTCCTCAGCTCTAAAAACAAACACAGGCTCAAAGTGAAGGGCTAGAAGATGATACTCCAAGCAAATGGCAGCTACAGGTAAGCAGGTGTAGCCATAATCATATCATACAAAACAGACTTCAAGCCAAAAAAGGGTAACAAGAGGCAGAGATGGACATTATATAATGATAAAAGGGATAATTCATCAAAAAATCATAACAGTTATTAATATATATACACCCAACATAGGAGCACTGAAATATATAAAGCAATGATCAACAGACCTAAAGGGAGAAATGGAAAACAACACAATAATAGTAGGGGACTTAAAAAGCCACTTATGTCAATGGATAAATCACCCAGACAGACAGTCAATAAGGAAACAGAAGATTTAAATGAAACATTAGACCAGATGGACTTGATAGATTTATACAGAACAGTTCATCCACGCAGCAAAATACATATTCTTCTCTAGTGCACACTGAACATTCTCAGGATAGAACAGTATAGAGTGTATGTTGAGACACAAAACAAGGCTCAGTAAATCTAAGATGACTGAGGGACTTGCCTGGTGGTCCAGTGGTGAAGAATCCACCTTCCAATGCAGGGGACGTGGGTTCAATCCCTGGTCAGGGAACTAAGATTCCACATGCTGTGGGGCAAATAAGCCCACGTGCCACAACTACTGAGCTCATGCGCTTCAGTGAGAGAGCCCATGTGCTGCAAACTACAGAGCCCATGTGCTCTGGACCCTGCACCCCACAACTACAGAGCCTACACGCCCTAGAGCTCATGCTCCATAACTAGAGAGAGAAAACCTGCACACCAAAACTAGAGAGAAGCCTGCGTGCCACAATGAATAGCCTGCACCACAACGAAAAAAGATCCCACACACCTCAGCAAAGACCCCACATACCGCAACGAAGATCTGACACAGCCCCCACCCAAAAAACTCTAAGATGACTGAAATCATATCAAGCATCTTTTCTGATCAAAATGGTATGAAATTAGAAATCAACTACAAGAAGAAAGCTGGAAAAAATCACAAATATATGGAGACTGAACAACTACTGAACAGCTATTGTATCGACGAATGAATCAAAGAAGAAATAAAAAACTACCTAAAGGCAAATGAGAATAAAAAAATTGACATAACAAATCTATGAGATGCAGAAAAAGCAGTACAAAGGGGAAAGTTTATAGCAATATAGGCCTACTTCAAGAAATTAAAAAAAAAACTCAGATAAACAAGCTAAACTTAAATCTAAAGGAATTAGAAAAAGAATAAATGAATCCCAAAGTGAGCAGAAGGAAGGAAATAATAGAGATCAGAGCAAATATAAATAGAATAGAGACTAAAAACACAATAGAAAAGATCAATAAAACTAAGAGTTGGTTCTTTGAAAAGATAAACCAAACTGACAAACCTTTAGCTAAACTCACTAAGAAAAAAAGAGGGAAGGTGCTGATAAATGGAATCAGCAAAAAAAAAAAAAAAAAAAAAAAATAGGAGAAATAACAAATACCACTGAAATACAATGGATTATAAGAGAATATTATAAACAGCTATATACCAACAAATTGTAAAACCTAGAAGAAATGGGCAAATTCTTAGAATCATCCAACCTTCCAAGACTGAATCATGAATAAATAAAAAATCTGACTAGACTGATCACTAATAAGGAGATAAAACAGTAATTAAAAAGACCACCCAAAAAAGTTCAGAACCAGATAGCTCTACAGGTAAATATTACCAAACATTTAAAATAGATTTAATACCTATTCTTCTCAAACTCTTCCAAAAACTGAAGAGGAGGGAATACTTCCTAACTCATTTTACAAGGCTGACATTACCCTGATAACAAAACCAGACAAGGACAGCCCCAAAATGATTAATTACAAGCCAATATCTCTGATGAATATAGATGCTAAAATTCTCAACAAAATACTAGCAAACCAAATACAACAATTCATTAAAAGGATCATACACCATGACCAATTGGGATTTATTCCAGGAATTCAAGGATGGTTCAACATCCACAAATCAATCAATGAAAAGATCTGACACCTAATTATGATAAAAATTATCAATAAAATAGGTATAGAAGGAACATACCTCAACATAATAAAGATTATGTACAACAAATCTACATCTAACATCACACTCAATAGTGAAAAGCTCAAAGCTTTTCCTCTTAGATCAGGACAAGACACTGATGCCCACTCTCACCAATTTTATTCAACATGGTATTGCAAGTTTTAGCCAAAGCTATTAGGCAAGAAAAGGCAATAAATGGCATCCAAATTGGAAAAGAAAAAGTAAAACTGTCACTATTTTCAGACGACATGATTGTATATATAGAAAACCCTAAAGACTCTATGAAACAACTATTAAAAATAATAGACAAATTCAGTAAAATTACAGGGTATGAAATCAATGTACAAAAATTGTTGCATTTCTATACACTAACAACAAACTAGGAGAAAAAGAATTTATGAAAACAATCCCATTTATAATCACAACAAGAATAATAAAATACTTAGGAATGAAATTCACCAAAGAAGTAAAAAACCTGTACACTGAAAACTGTAAGACATTGTTGAAATAAATTGACAATGACACAAGGAAATGACAAGATTCTCCATGTACATGTACTGGAAGACTTAACATTGTTAAAATAGCCATATTATCTAAAGCAATATAAAGATTCAATGCAATTCCTATCAAATTCCCAATGACATTTTTCACAAAAATAGAAGCCAGAATCCTAAAATCGCTCTCTTCAATAGACAGTATTGGAAAAACTGGACAGCCACGTGCAAAAGAATGAAACTAGACCACTATCTTACACCCATACACAAAAATCAACTCAAAATGGTTTAAAGACTTAAATGCAAGACCTGAAACCATAAAACTTCAAATAGAAAACATAGCATACTCTTTGATATTGGTCTTAGCAATATCTTTCTGTATATGTCTCCTCAGACAAGGAAACAGAAGCAAAAATAAACAAATGGAACTACATCAAACTAAAAAGCTCTGCACAGTAAAGGAAACCATCAACAGAATGAAAAGACAACCTACCAAATGGGAAAAGATAATTTGCAAATCATGTATATGATAAGGAGTTAATATTCAAAATATATAAAGAACTCATAAAACTCAACAGCAAAAACAAACAACCTGATTAAAAAATGAGCAGAGGAGCTGAATAAACATTTATCCAAAGAAGATATACAAATGGCAAACAGGCACATGAAAAGATGCTCAACATCACTAATCAACAGGGAAATGAAAATTAAAACCACATTCTAACTTCACACTTGTTAGAATAGCTATTATCAAAAAGGCAAGAAATAACAGGAGTTGGTGAAGAGGTGGAGAAAAGGAAACCCTCATACACTGTTGTTAGAAATGTAAAATGGTACAGCCACTATAGAAAAACGTATGAAGATTCCTCAAAAAAATAAGAATAGAACTGCCATATGTTCCAGCTATTCTGCTCCTGTGTATTTATCTGAAGATTACAAAAACACTAATTGGAAAAGATATATGTACTTCTAAGTTCACTGCAGCATCATTTACAATAGGCAAGATGTGGAAACAACTAAAGTGTCCATTGAAGGATGAATGAATAAATATGTAGTGTATATTTATAATTGGAATACTAGTCAGCCATAACAATAGATGAAACCTTGCCACTGTGACAACATGGATGGACCTTGAGGGTATTATGCTAAGTGAAATGAGTCAGACAAAGAAAGACAAATACTGTATAATTTCACTCATATATGGATTATAAAAAAACAAACAAAATAAACAAATTAAACCAAACAAAAACAAACACATAGATACAGAGAACAGAGTAGTAGTCACCAGAAGGTTGGAGGGATGGTGAAACGGGTAAAGGAGGTCAAACTTATGGTGATGGATGGAAACCAATCTTTTGGTGGTGAGCACACTACAGTGTACTGAAGTTGAAATATAATGGTGTACACATGAAACTTATACAATGTTATAAAGTAATGTTACCTCAAAAATAAGAAGAAAAGAAATGAAAAAGACAATCTATAGAATGGGAAAGTATTTGCAAATCATATATTTTAGAGGGATCTAATAACCAGAATATACAAAGAACTATTGCAACTCAACAATAAAAAGACAAAATAACACAAATAAAAAGTGAAGAGTGTTCAATAAACATTTCTCCAAAGAATACATACAAATAGTTAATAAGCACATGAAAAGATGCTCAACATCATTAGCCATTAGAGAATGCAACTCAAAACCACAAGGTGATACCACCTTACATTCACTAGTATGATTACATGGAAAAATATATATATTTTATATATATATAAATACAAAAGTTTAAGTGTTGATGAGGATGTGGAGAAACTGAAATCCTCAAATACTGCTGATCAAATTGTAACACTGTGTAGATGCTTTAAAAAGCAGTTTGATAGTTCCTCAAGGAATTATACATAGAGTTATCACACTAACCAGCAATTCTACTCCTAGTTATATGTTCAAGTGAAATGAAAGCAAACGTTCACAGAAAATTTGTTCATGAATATTCTTATCAACATTATTCATAACAGCAAAAAGTGAGAAAGAACAAATGTCCATCAACTGATGAACAGACAAGAGTGGCATATCCACACAATGAAATACTATTCAGTCATAAAAAGGATAGATGAACTTTAAAAACATTATGTTGAGTGAAAGAAACAGATGCAAAAGGCCACATATTGTATGATTTGGTTTATATTAAATGCCCAGAATAGGTAAATGCATGGTGACAGAGGGTAGGTTAGTGGTTGCCAGGGGTATGGGGAGGGTAAAATATGTAGTAACAGCTAATGGGTAAGGGTTTCTTTGGGGGTTATGAAGGGTTCTGGAATTAGATAGTGAAGGTGATTAGACAACCTTGTGAACATACTGAAAAGCACTGAATTTTACATTTTAGAAACATGAATATTATATATCAATTACTTCTCAGTGAAAAAAGATCAGTGGGAGGAAAAGATATATAATTACTATTGACATAATTGTTCTATCTTATATAATCAGAACATTTCTTTAGCGAGGTTGTTCTGGCTAATACAAAATTTTCTTTGATTCATGACACATTTTAAACCAAAATAGACTTATTGCCTAGTTCTAATGTTTTTAGTATGGATTTTGCTTTTCTGTTCCTACAGAAGAAAAATAGACATATTCTGCAATGGAAAAATCCCTCTTTCTGAGCCAAAATCTTCCTTATCTTTTCTATACCAATTTCCAAGTTTAGAAAATCTCAAACAGAATTTTTAAATTTTTTTCTTTAATTTCACATTATTTTTAAAATTGAGGCTCAAATGAATAAGGACTGTGAAACGTAATTTATAAAACACAATACAAATGTTGTATATTACTAAGTATCCCCAAATACTGTAGGCTGACCACACAAATACAGTACAAGATATACTCTTACTTTTCTATTAATACTATTCAGGTATATTAACCAAAAATGCTAACAAAATGTGAAATAGAAGATAAACTATTAAAGATTAAATTTACTTCCTTTTTTGTTATAATGGACAAATGAATAGAGCTTAAATTGGTACTATTTAAAGGTATGCATATATACTTAAATACTTATACTTAAGTTGATATAAATCATCATAATCAGCACAGAGCATCTGTAAATATTCTTTTTCATATGAACTTTAAAAATCTCTGTGGTTATATATAACCTACCTATGATTTATTCTTTCCAATAAATTTTCTTTAAAATGACCAGAATTTTGTTGTAACTAATAAGAAGTTAGGACCTATTATTTAATTTGCTAAATCTATTACCTAATACTATCTTTATGGTTGCCTCTGAGATAAAACAAGGTCAAAATATACACGCATTTAAATTTCAAAACACAAAAATACATTTACTTGGCACGGGAGCCACATGAGTTGTATTATTCTTCAGTTTGTCATTACAATCACTGAGAATCTAATGCCAACAGGGAATGGATACAATTAAATGAAAGGAGCCTAGGATCACTAATAAATCAGAACTCCTTAATAAAATTGGTAATTCAGGACTAGAGCAGAAATTATACGAAATAAGCCTGGAGCATCTTGTAGTGCCAGAAAGTAAGGAAGTGCTCAAAGAAACACACACACGCACACACACCATACCACACCACACCACACCCACAATGATGGGAGTATGTTAAAGATGACAAAGGGACAAGGAAAAACCTGAAAGAGTTCCCAATGGCCAAAGCTGGAACATTTGAGCAACAAAATATATAAAATGATATTTGATTATAACTCAAAAAGTATAAAAAAATCAATGAGGCCACTTAATATAAATGTCTGAATAAATATATAAATGAGAGAGAAGAGACAAACCTCCCATGCAGAATTCTAAATAATTTATGAGAATACTCTGACTCAAGAAAGTGGAGTATAATTCTCCTGTCCTTAAGTGTGGGCTCCATAAATGAATAAAGTACGTACTTTAGTCATAATGATGTATCAATATTGCTTTAATAATTGTGAAAAATGTACCATGTTAATGTTAGGTGTTAATAATAAAGTAAACTGGGTGTTGGACATATGGGAACTCTTTAGTATATTCCCAACTTTTCTGTATATCTAAAACTAATCTAAAATAAGCTATATTTTGAAAACAGAATCTGTGCAGATTGTTATAAAGTCAAGGACACAAGAATAGAAGACTTTAACATTTTTCTCCCACTATTCAAAGAAAAGTGAATCACATCTTTCAAGTCACCTGGAAGTGGGTGGTGAGGCTTTCTTAAATATCCTAGAGGGAAAAAAATGAAGAAATTATTCAGGCAAGAATAAGAAGGAAAGAAAATCTAAGATGGAGACGAACACAATAGAAAGGATAGTGCACTGAGTTGTTTGAAACAAGAAACACTTTAGAACCAAACACTGTATATTGTGATATAGTTTTCCATACCTATTAACATTACTGGTTAGTACATTCAAAACTGTGTATACTATACTTCATGGGAAATTCAAAGGATTCCGCAAAAGCATCTTTTATTTGAAATCTTCTCCTAATTCACTGACTTTGAACTTTTTTTCCCTACCTGAGTTTTCCGCATCAGATTTAGGCCAGTGGCTCAAAATTTAATATTCATGCAATTCTCTAGAGACAGGAATTAGATGAGGAGGATGTAGCCTGTTTAAAATTCAGATTGCAGCCTGCTTCCACCACTAATTCTAACTGGATTGATCTGATAGAATTTTGCTGGAAAATGGTCATGTTGATTGTCTTCAGAGTTCAACTTGAGAAATAGGAATTTATCAAAACCTCCTTGGAAACCTTATTTGTCTTATCTCATGAAAACTTAGTTTCATGCACATACAGTTCTGCTTTCCTGAAATTGGAGAAATGGAGTGTAATAGACTAACATTAACCACTTAAAGCACCATATTTGTATATTTTTGGACCATGTTTTTATTTCATTTAATGAAAAACTGAAGCCAATGAGACATTTGAGACAAGAAATTAGTTTTTAATTTTAAATATATTACCAAGTGTCTGAAAATATAGCTCTATAGGTCTTAAAGTCTAAAAAAAGATTTAGTTATGCAAAATGAATAAATTCTAGAGATCTGTTGTATAGCATTGTGTCTATAGTTAACCATACTGTATACTGTGCACTTAAAAATTTGTTAAGAGGGTAGATCTCCTATTCAGTGCTCTTAACAAAATAAAATATAAAGTAAAATAAAATAAAACCTTAAATAGGTCTTGAAAAACAACCACCACCAAAAATAATCTTTGTTCTTTGGGACTCAAGTAGAAATCTGGTAAGAGACAGTGTATAGAGCTGGAGTTATGTAAACCTAGAAATTGTGGGGTTGGACAAAAAGTTCATTTGATTTTTAGTAAAAATAAAAGTTTCATTTTCACCAAGAAGTTTATTGAACAATGTATTCATTAACCAAACGAATTTTTTGGCCAACCCAATATTTACTATACAGTATTGGGTAAGATACTTAAATTCTTTGAGCTTCAATTTTCTCGAATTTAAAATGAGAATAATAATACTTAAAGCACAGGGTTCTTAGAGTTATTCATTGAAATATTATGTGGAAAGCATCTGATTATCAGGCACATACCCGGCACTAGTAGCCAGGAATATACTAGATCAGTTCGCTTATTGTATTAGATTTAGGAATAGTATCCCTCACAAGTTAAAAGTTGTTAAAATGTTAATGCCACAGACAAAGGCATTTTAAAAGTGACCATCTGCATTTCACAGATGGAGATATCGAATTTTAAAGAAGTTGAATAATGTGCCATAAGACATAGATTTTGTTAGTTCTGATTTCATGCCCACAACCAGAAACCTAGACATCCAAGCCAGTGACATGTGCCCTTACAGAACAGCATCCAGGAATAATGTTTCCTACTATTTCCACAATAACCAAAGGTCCCTTCTCAAACTGAAAATCACATTTCTGATCAGTATAACAATTTAAATGAACTTTTAAGGAAAACAATACAGACAGAAAGAAAGCTACCTAACTACATCCCTTTTTTGAAAGGCAGATTTTCTTTCAAACTAACTTGTATTATAACAGTTTTGTTGTTGTTGCTTTTTCATTTTAGAATCTTTTGAGAATGCAAACTGGTAAACTATCATTTAAATTCAAGCTTAAGTTTTACCCAAAACAGAAGGACGTATAGCTAATCCTTACTAAAGCTGGTGAATGTTCATTTCTCTATCCAGGATATTATAGTAGATTCAAGTTGCAGAAATCCCCTTAGGATATGGTTATGATTATATTATTTGCCTGATTCAATAAACAGAAAGAATGATTGATAAGCTCTCCAGGGAACTGGTTGGAAAAATCATCCCCCAGATGGTACTAACAATTATTTACTTTGCTTGAATTTTTTTCAACTTTTGAACAGAATGCTTTCTAATATAATAAATGTAAAAAAGTACCTGAGGATTTGGACATTACCTACATAGTTAAATGTAATTCAACAATTGTGAGGAATGAGGTTTCTAACATACCTTGATTCAAATGTGTCAATAGAAGCTTCCCTTTTCTACCATTAAGAGTTTCTTTTTGCATGATAATTGAGCAAATACCATAAAAGATGCAGATATTAAACTAATAAAATAGAGCGGGACAAAGGATTTCAAATATCTTAGACCAACTCTAGGGCAAGTGGCTAGATGCTGAAATACCCAGGCTTCTGACCTGTGTTCCCTTTTCCTGGATATCTAAACCCTCTGCCTTTGAAATCTAGTTCAATCACTTGGCTTTAAATATCATCAGCATACTGATGACTCTCCAGTTGATGTCTCCTGCCCTAACTCTTCCCTGAGTTCCAGACTTATACATCAAACTGCCAATCCAATCTCCATTTGAATATTTTGAAGTGAACCTGAAAGAGAGTGAGAGTTTGTTCTAGGTTCTCTGAAAAAGAGAAAGAAGAAAGGAAGGAAGGAAGGGAGGGAAGAAAGACAGAAAAACAGGAAGGAGGGAAGGAAGGAAAGGAGGGAGGGAGGGAGAGAGGAAAGAAAGAAAGACAGAAAGAAAGAAAGAAAGAAGGAAAGAAAGAAAGAAAGGAAGGAAGGAAGAAGGAAGGAAACAAAGAAAGAAAGAAGGAAGGAAGAAAAGAAAGAAAGGAAGAAAGAAAAAGGAAGGAAGGAAGGAAACAACAACACTAAAACACCTTTCTTCCCATAAGTCTTTCTCATCTCAGTAAATAACTCCACCATCTACTCGGTTTTTTTAACCAAAAACCTGGTGTATATTTTTGAGTTCTCTTTTTTCTCCCATATCCTGTATCTAATCCATTTTCTAATCTGTTCTATTTTTAAAATCTATCCCTAATCCATCACTTCTGTACTGATACAACCCTAGTCCAAGCTATCCACTGCTCACCAAGACTCCTACAATAGCCTCTATGCCCACTGTCCTCTCTTGAATCCATCTGCAACATAGCAAATTTATCCTTAGATTTGGCATTTGTTTATGAGCTACCTATGGCTTCATATTCTAAGTAGAACAAAACCCAATTCTTACTTCAACTTATGAAACTGATGAGATGGACCCTGCCCAACTCTGCTCTCTTAACTTTAACGACACTGATCTCCCTTTATGGACCCCTTGTACTTTCTCCTTCATCTGCCCAGATAGCTCTAATCCTGGCTCACAATCCTGGCTCCTTTGATGATTATGTCTTGGCTTATATACTACTTCTGAAGAGTGGATTTATGGAATTAATGTCTAACACTAAATGGAAGCTGAAGAAGAAAAGACTAGTGTCTAGGAAGGAAAATGTACATAAGTTCAGTGGAAGCTCCCCCTCCCCTACTGAGGTTGACAGGGAAAGTGGTTGTCCAATTTCTGTTGGAGGAAGAAGTGTTTCTTCCCTACTCTTCAAGTTTATTTCAGTGGAAGTTCCTCTAACCTGCCCGTCCTCATTCCCAGTCCCTTCATCAAACTGTCACCAACGGACAAGGAGCAACTCAATCTGATACACTGGGCATGTGTATTCCCGCCCCTACCTCTCTCCACAAGAAGAACTACTCTGCTGGATCCTCCTCCCTACACATTTTATAGAGATTGCCTCTACCCTTGCACTGAGTAGGTAACTCTGGCTATATCTCACTGAGCTGCAGATATAAGACATATCACAATATCTACTTCATCTGTTTAAAAAAAAAAGTTCTATTTTGGTATATATTTGCCTTATGTCACTATATATATATATCTGCTTCAGTACTCAGGTAGAGACAAGGAATGGCATCTGTCAGAACATTTTTAACTCCAAAAGAAGCATGTAGTCTTCCAGCATGGATAACTAAAATGAACTACAGCTGGCTGCGAGCTGCAGTCTGAAATGAAGCCTTGGTCTGAGCTGGAACTAAGTTCTCCAAGAAAAGGTCTTCTGCTTCCTGGTTAGAAGAAAAATTAATAATGGCCACTTAATTAAGAGAGTTTTATATATGACTCTAACTCATAGGCTGTAGGAAGGCTCAATAATTATCTGTTGAAGTAGTGAACAGGTGGCATGAGATGCACATGATTCAACACCAGAGGGATACTGCCCATTTGTCCCTAAAGACAGAAGCACAGCAGTAAAGAAAGCATCCATATCCACATGCAAGAACAGCCAAGGTGAAGAGGGTGAGAGACAAATAACAACTGTGCTAGCAGATGAAATTTCGACAATTATGGCAGATGGATTGTTTCAGAAAGAGAAACAGCACATATATCAGGGTAATTTAGAGGATGTACACAGCAAGCCAGCAGTGAAGAGGTATATGAGAATATGGGGAAAAAGGCAATTTGAGAGAAATCAACAAGAAATAAAGATTTATTATTAGTAACTACATCCTCCAAACCTGGAAAATACTTCTCCCAAGAGCTTCTTTTTAAGTCACTCCATCTGTTGGATATTTTACTAATTGTCTTTTTTTCCCCTGGCTTCCTTGAGTTTGAAAGTAAAAATCAGCTAGTAGCCTAAGAAATATTTTCTTGAAATTTTATTTGAACTCCACAAAATAGTGAGTCTAATAAAGAAGAAAAATAAAAGGTCTGAGAGTGGATTGTTCACATTTTTATTGAAGTATTTAGCTAGTTTGTTGTATTAAGCAATGATTCCATAAAAGTGGCAAATTCTTAGTTTGTTAATTTCCATGAGACATTTCAAAAGTCCCATGACTCTTTCCTGAGCAAAAACTCTAGCCTCTTGGGAACAACTCCCAATTCACAACTGTTTATCATCCCATTATCATGGTTTGCTGTCACAGTAGCCTGGATTGTCTCTTTGAAGATCAATTTCCTAGTGAGCAATCAGATCAAGAGTAGCCAATCTAATTCCATCACTTTAATGACCCAGATAACTGGAATAGGGCTGGTAATTTTGGTGATTAAAATAACAAATACAAATCAATTGTGCAAAATTGACATAGCTCAGTGCTTGGCTGTGATGTCAACACACATACACAAAAGTCCCTCTGAGCCTGACCAAAGCACTTTGTGGATACAGTCCATAAATGTCCCTCTCTTGCCATTGCATTGCATGCCAAGGGTCTATCATTTTTGACAGTTCTATCATAATAATGAATTGTACTTTCCATATTCCTTGCATAACTATATCTTAGTGAAAAAATAAATCAAGTTGCACCTTACCTCAATCATATAGAATTTAGAGGTAGAGTTCTGACAATATGATTAAAGTAATCACAATTGCTTATCACTCTGGTGGGAAAAGGTTCCTTTGTTTTCAAAATAAACATAATGTCTTATAATTTGTAATTTTGGAGGACATTTTAGAAAAAGGAAATCTGGAACACCTGTTGTCAAGGCTCAGGAAAACTGCCAACAGCATTTAAAATGGTGCCTTTACCTGTTTCACACAACAGCTGAGACTCACCATCTGGACAAGGCTGAAATTTCCATGAGTTCAGCCAAATTGTCAGAATAGCTTCCTTTTGCCAGTCCTCCAAGCAACGGCTGCTTGGGAAAACTAAAAATAACATTTGACATCAGAAAGGCATCTCCAAATGCATGAAGCTCAAGTGCCACAAAGCGATGGAATGAATATTAAGCTTACACACCATATAGTTATTTCTAGTGTAGCACTGTATTAGAATTGGGGATTAAGCCAACAGAACATGTTTGTTTAGAATTGTGATAATTGCTGGGTCCAGAGCAGTATAAAATCATTCCTCAAAGTGGAACATTGCATTTTCCTAATGGACAACTAAATAAACGTGTTGTGAATGTTTCAACAAATCAGACAACACTATAGAGCAAAAACCGCATATATTCTCAAGATCATAAACTTTTCCTATGAAGCACTTAAGACAATGTCAAGGAAATTTAACTGCACTAAAACCATTTTATCTTCAGAGACTGTCAAGATTTTAATTTCAGAATTATTGATTAAAATTTTTTGAAAATCAGAAAATTACTGACCTATAAAATGAGCAACACTTTTTAATGAGGTGTAATTTACAACAGTGAAATGCACAGATCTTAAGTGTAACATCTTGATGCAATTTACAAGCACACATCCATGTACCCCACATAGATACCAAGAAAAAAAAGTATTTCCATCAACCCAAGAAATTCCCTCCCCAGTCAACCTCCACTCCACCTGTATGAACTACTACTATTCTAATTTACACCAGACTTAACCTGTTACAAAATTTCATATAAATGGAATCATATAATTTGTACTTTTTTGGTACCTTGCTTATTGTTTTTAAGTTGTATTGATGTCACTGTGTGTTTAAGTACTATTTCATTGTATAAATATACCACATTTAGTTTATATATTTTTCTGATTGTAAAGCATTTAGGTTGCATCCAGGTTTGGTCTACTTTCAATAAGACTGCTATAAACATTACTGTTATGTCCTTTGGTGAATATATGTTTGGAGTTTTCTTGGGTAAATAACTAGTATGGAATTTCTGGGTAATAGCAGAAGTGTATGTTTAACTTTATAAGAAAATGCCAAACTTTTTATCAAAATGGCTGTACCATTTTATACTTCCACCAGCAGTGTATGATTCCTGGTTCCTTTTCATTCTTATCAGTACTGAATGGTGTCAATCTTTTTTATTTTAACCACCAATATAATATGTCATGTGGCTTTAGTTTGCATTTCCTAAATCACTATTATTGGTGAGCACTTATGCTTATCTGCTCCACGTACAGCTTCCTTCCTGAAATGTCTTTTTAAGTCTTTGGCCTTTTTTAATATGAGGTTGTTTGTAGGAGTGGTTTATATTTTTCTGAAAACAAATCCTTTGTCATTTATAGGCATTACAAATATTTTATTTCAGTTAATTGCTTATTTAGTTTTAGTGATACTTTTGTTGAGGTTTGATGAAATGTAATTTATAATTTTTTTTATTATTTGTGATTTTGATTCCTAAAAAATATTTGCCTACCTCAAGGTCAGGAAGGCATTTTTCCCATTTTTTCCTTACAAGCTTTGTAATTAGAGCTTTTATGCTTAGTTGTATGATTTATTTTGAATTAATTTTTGTATATGATGTGATGGAGGGTTTAAGGTTTTTTTTTTTTTTCTTTTCTTTCTCACATGTTTAATAGAATTCACCAGGGAATCCATCGGGGCCTGAAGGTTTCTTTTTGGGAAGTTTTTAATCATGTATATGATTACTTTTACAAATATGAAGCTATTCTAATTTTTATTTATTCTGTGTCAATTTTGTACTTGTTCATTTCATCTGAATTGTCACATTTATTGGCATAAACTTTTCATAATAATCTATATTAAGTATTTTATAAATTTAGGGTCACAGTTTTGCTGCCTTTTTAATTTCTGATGTTTATCTTTGGGGTATTCTTTTTTCTTGATCATTTTAGTCAGGAGTGACAATTTTATTGATGTTTTCAAACAATTCAGATTTCATTGATTTTCTCTATTGTTTTCTAGTTCATTGATCTCTACTTTTTATTATTTTCTTCATTTTACTAAATTACTTTTTAATTTGTTCTTCTTTCTCTAACTTAAGGTAGAAACTTAGACCATTGACTTAAAAAATTTTGTTGGTTTATAATACAACATTTAGAGATATAAATTTCCTCATAAGCTCTTTTTAATCTATATCCCAACAAATTTTGACAGGTTTCCATTATCATTTAGTCCAAAATATTTTCACTTTCACTTGTGATATCATGTTTGATCCGTTGGTTATTTAGAAGTATATATTTTTTTATTTCTAAACATTTGAGACTTCCCATAGCTTTTTGTTATTGATTTTTAATTTAATTCAATTGTGGTCATAGAACATACTCTTTAATATTACAGTCTTCTGAAATTTAAGGCAGTTTATGACCCAGCATAGGGTCCATCAAGGTGAATGTTCCATGTACACTTGAAAAAAAGTGAATTCTGCAGTTCTAAAGCGGATTGTTTTATTTCAGATATTCTATACACTTACTATTTTTTTCCTTTTTTTGGCTATATTTTTTTCTTTCAAATACTAACAGAAGAACATTAAAATCTCCATAAATGGCTCTGGGTTTGTCTTTTACTCATTTAAATTCTGTCATTTTCAGCTTCATTATTTTAAAGGCATATTATTAAACACATACATCTTTAAGATTGTTAAGTCTCTTGATGCATTTATTCATTCATCATAATGTATATAATAGCCTTCTTTATCTCTGATAATATAATTTATATTGAAGTATATTTTGATACTATTTACATGGCCACTCTAGTTTCCTTATGATTAATGTTTGTCTACCTTTTTTAATTCATTTTAACTCTTAACCTATCAGTAACATTTTATTAAAATATATCTTTTAAGAAGTATGTCATTCTTTCTTGCTTTTAATCAAACCCAACATTGTATACCTTTAAACCAAAGATTTAATCAATTTATCTTTACTGTAATTGATTTGAGTGCATTTAGTTCTACTATCTTGCTGTTTTCTTTTAATCTGTCCAATATATTCTTTTTTTCTTCTTTCTCTGTCTTCTTTGCATCAATTAAATATTCAAATATTTTTTACCATAGCATATGAGGGATCCCCTGCCCTAAATACTACAAGATGGCAAAACATATTAAACCTAAATACTGGACATATAAGACTGGCAAGAAATTTTTAGTTACATATACCCATAGCCTCAGGAGAGGTGAACACTGCAAGCCATGCAGGGCTGCAAGGGATTGCACTCAGGAGCAGAGTGAACCAGCACAGGCCATGGCTTTGTGGTGACAAGAGTGTGGATGACACTTGGCTCCTGCAGGAGAATGTGATTGGCTTGGTTGAATAAATCTGTGGACTGGCAGAGAAATTAAACTTATTAGGTTAAGACTTGGTAGGGTGCAAGTGGTCCAGCTGATAGGGAAACCAACCAGGCGGGGAGAATTTTCTACTGGGTGCGAGAGTAGGGGACCTTATAGCTAGGCCTTTGGAACCTTGTGAGGCTCTAAGATGTCAAGGATGTCTATCATGAATAAACATATACCACTTTACATACAGTTTAATAAACTTACAATGGCACAATTCTATTTACCACTCTTTTATATTTTGTGCTAATTTAAGCATTCATTTTATGTCTGCATATGTTATGGACTTCACAATACACTATTATTAATTTACTTTAAAACATTTTGTAAAAGTTTCTGAAAACAAGAAAAATACCTTATTTTACCACATATTTATAATTTCTGATGCTGTATTTTCCCTTGCGTAGACCTCAATATTCATATAGTGTCATCTTTCTTTGGCTTGAAGAACCTCCTTTACTACTTCTTAGTCTGCTGGTTAGTCTGCTGCGGACACATTCTTCAGTTTTTGTTTTCCTAAAATGTCATTATTTCACCGTAATTTCTGAAGAATAGTTTAGCTGAATATAGAATTCTAGGTTGGCAGTTTCCTTTTTTTTTCCTTTCTTCACTTTAATGATGCACTTCCATTGCCATCTGGATTACAGTATTCTTAACAAGAAATCAGCTTTTATTCTTACCTGTGTTCCTGTCAATGTTATGTGTTTATTTTTCCTCTGCTACTTGTAAGATTTTTTCTTTCTCTTTGATTTTCAGGCGTTTGTGTGTGATATGCCTATTAATTATTTTTGTTGTTTTTATTCTCCTATAGGTTCACTGAGCTTCTTGGATCTGGGGGGTTATTTTTCATCAAATTTGAAAAATTTCTGTCATATTTTCAATGAATTTTCTTAACACAGTATCTATCGCCACTCCTTCTGGGTCTCTAATTACATATGTATTTGATTGATTGATATTTTTCCACAGGTCTCTGACAGTTTGTTGTTTTTCAGCCTTTTATCTCTGTGATTTAGTTTGCATGGTCTCTTCTTACTTGTCCACAAGTTTATAATCTTTTCTTCTGCACCACCAGTTTTTAAATCCTAGGCACTGATTATTTTCAGATATCTTAATTCTCATTTCTAGAATTTCATTTGGACCTTTCCTATAGTTTCTATTTCTCTATTAATATTCTCCATCTTTCTTTTTCCTTAAGTTTTATCTTTTTCACAAATCCTTAAACATAATTACTGTTTTAAAGATTTAATCTGCTAATTTAGTAATTTCTGTATTCTTTGAATCTGTATTATTGACTGTTTTCCTTTTAAAAGCTCATGTTTTTCTGCTTCATTTTTGATTGGATGTTGAACATTATGGATACTACATGATGACTGTGAATGGTGTTGCATCTTATTTTGGCAGGAAGCTGATTTAATAGCAGGTTAACTTGTCCTTTTGAGGCTTTTAAAAAAGATTTTTAAAGTGTGAATCTAAAAAGAAGCCCATATTCTAAGGCTAGAGTACTCTTCTCCTCAGGCATGGCTTTTCTGCTGTCTCAACTGAATGCTCTGAGAGTTTAGTGGTCTCTCCACTCCAATTATTTTGGAATTCCTACATCTCCCCTAAATTTATGACCAATGGAATTTCCACTTGGTTTGCAGTTTCCCAATTCTCTGCTGTTCTCACCCTATGAATGCATAGCTTGAACAGTTGGCCTCCTCTCTGATCCCTGTCCTGAAAATTACAGCCCCCCTCTGCAGCCTCAAACTTTAATCATCCCCTCCTGAGTGAGACTGCCATACACTGGGCTCCACTTCCTTGTGCCATTGTCCAGAAAGTGCTTCTAGGGCGAGAATCATATATATCTTTGCTCTCTCAGGGATTATATCCTGCACTGACTTCTGTTCCATAGCCAACAGTTAGTTTGCATGTTTTGTCTGTAAAATGTTACTTCATGATTAAAGCAAGCACAAGTTGTGAGCAGCAATTTTCATTTTTTACTTGTTAGCACTGAAATTACAACCAGTTGATGGTTTTATAGTGCCTGAAGCTTATAAAGTTTAGAGATTGATCTTTTTAAGATAAATATAAAATTTTGAACACAAGATTAGGCATGGATAGGAATATTTATCTAAAGAAATTATTGCAAATCACAATTTTTAAAAATCGGCAAGTAACATAAGTATCACACACAAAAAAACCCAGAAAATAATCTATTGATTGAATTAATTATCTACCAATAATATTTTTATCCTAAAATGTTGGACACTTTTAAGATTATCTCTTTGTAAGTCAATAATTTTGTTATAATTTGCTTTAGAGAGAACATCATGGTTGAATGAATTTTGTTTTTTATTATTAATAGTTTAAAATAGTTTAGTTTTACAACTTATAACTGATATACTTTTAAGAATTTTTAGATTGTAGTCACATTTGAGAAAAAATCAAACATTTTAATATATGAAGTACACTATTTCTCAGCATTTAAAATTTTCTTATGTAGTGAATAATGCAATCAAAATAGAAAGATATTCACATTTTCTAATGTTTTTTTCTAATGTATGTGATTCATTCCCTATGTTTAAATGCATAAAGAAATAATAAAAGAGCCTATCATTACGGTTTTTCAAAATTTCTCTCTCCTGTTATCAGATTGCTACCTTTGTTATCATGAGAAGTTTTTACAATTTATTCTTGATCTCAAAATAATTTCTAACAATGACATCCCTTGATTTTATAATTTTTTTAGCTTTGACTTATTTTTACTTGATTTCCTTGAAATTCTTTACTGAATAAATGTAAATACACAGAAGAAGATATCTTTCATACACACCCAAATCAGAAGCCTATAATTTCTCATTTTTTTCCTAAAATGTTTTAAAAACGTCTGTGTAAGTTGTAATTTAAAATGAACTACTGAGCTTTGGTAAATTTTTGATTAAATTGTTTGCATTTTATTTATGCATAGGCTTCCTTCCCATGTATTTGAAAATATATTTTAGGTTCTTTAAAATGTTGTTGTAGCAATGTTCCAGGACTTGCATCATTTTACAAGAGGCAGATCATCTCATTACAGTTATATTAAAAGGAGTTGGCATGTATGCACAATACTTCAAATGAAAAAAGAAAACCTATTACTATTATAAAATATTCAAAATTGGCAGTAGCCTCAGGGACCATAAATGCAGCTTTTTTCTTTGATGAGAATGAGGAAATAAGAGCACGTTATACATATGCTGCCTACTTGTTAATGTTCACAAAGAGGGCATGCAGCCCTTTATCATCAGCTTTCAGTCATGTGACAGACCACAAATGTTGCTAAAGGACATTTTACAGTCATCCCAAAGAGATTTATTTGGTGAAAAAAATCACTGATAGATAATTTTCAGTTGGCAAGAGAGTTCAAAATTGCTCAGAGGGTTTCACATTATAATAGTAGTGCACAGTAATTATCAACTAATTAGTGTTTGTCACATCCAACATAGAAACTAGAATAATACTGTTTAGTGTCTGCTTTATCTGTTAGATTTATTGGTTCATTTTATCCATGCTTTCCAATTATTTTGCTTAATTCCTTATAAACCCTTTGGGATAAATAAATCATTTTGTTTCACTTTGGAATTTTTAAAAAAGTGCTTCTGCAAAATATTGATCAATTTCAACCATTATCGTATTTCCATTACTTAGGCCCCTCTGCATCTTTCCTTATGAAGAGTAAATCTCATTTACTTGAAAACATAATAGACACAACTACTCCTTTTAGCACTTCAGAATAGAACTAAATGGGGACTTCCCTGGTGGTCCAATGGGTAAGACTCCGTGCTCCCAATGCAGGGGGCCTGGGTTCGATCCCTGGTTGGGGAACTATATCCCGCATGCATGCCACAATTGAGTCCACATACCAACTAAGAAGCTTGCATGGGGCCAACTAAAGGGCCTGCATGCCACAACTAAGACCTGGCTCAACCTAAAGAAATAAAATAAATAAATATTTTTTTTAAAAATAGAACTGAATGTTCTGTCTTGCATGTTCAAGATACTAGTCTAGCGAATTTTCATTTGATTTTCAAAATCCAAGTAAATACAGTTTTCTCTGACCACTGTCTTCATGACTTTTAAGGGCTATAAAAGCATTCTTCTAGTCTGAAGATCAATCTAATGTTTACATTGTCTGTCTTGTTTATAAACAGCTGATAAACAAAAGTATAAGCAAGTTTTAGAGTTGGAATAGACTACCAAATATCTGGTAAGAGTCTGACATATTTCCATATTTTTCCAAATAATCTGTTTGAGAATAAACTTTTTTGCCATTATATATTCTTTGATTCTCTATAAATATTTTTAAGACCATGATTGTGAATAAACAAGCCATTATTAATTAAAGAGTGCTGAGTAAATTTATCCTCATTATGATACTTATTGAAGATCACAATACTTATCAACAACAACAAAAGTTCATGTTCTGTTTTGACCATACATATGTTTTTCTTTATCATTACTGCTGTCTCCTTTCTGGGTACCCCCTGTCGTTTGGATGTATCTTCATTCTCAAAATTTTCTCTTTTTTCCACTAGCTTTACTGAGATATAATTGACATGTAACACTGTGTAAGTTTAAGGTGTACAGTGTGTTGATTTGATACATTTATATATTGCAAAATGATTACCACCATAGGGTTAACTAATACCTGGGTTACATAGTTATCATACATGGTTACATAATTGCCATTTCTTTTTTATGGTAAGAACATTTAAAATCTGCTCGCTTAGCAACTTTCAAGTATATAATACAGCATTATTAACTATAATCATTATGCTATACATTAGGTTTCCAGAACTTATTCATTTTTTTTTACTATATTTTTTAATAGATCTTTATTGGAGTACAGTTTCTTCACAATATCATGTTAGTTTCTCTTGCACAAAAAAGTGAATCAGCCATATGCATACACATGTCCCCATATCCCCTCCCTCTTGAACCTCCCTCCCATCCTCCCTATCCAACCCCTCTAGGTCATCTCAAAGCACCAAGCCAATCTCCCTGTGCTATGCTGCTGCTTCCCACCAGCCAACTATTTTACATTCGGTAGTGTATATGCGTTGATGTTACTCTCAACTTCGCCTCAGCCTCGTGCTCCCACCCCACGTCATCAAGTCCATTCTCTACGTCTACCTCTTTATTCCTGCCCTGCAACTAGGTTCATCAGTACCATTTTTTTTTTTTTAGATTCCATATATATGCGTTAGCATACAGTATTTGTTTTTCTCTTTCTGACTTACTTCACTCTGTATGACAGACTCTAGGTGCATCCACCTCACTACAAATAGTTCAATTTCATTTCTTTTTATGGCTGAGTAATATTCCATTGTATGTATGTGCCACATCTTCTTTATCCATTCATCTGTCGATGGACATTTAGATTGGTTCCATGCCCTGGCTATTGTAAATAGTGCTGCAATGAACATTGTGGTGCATGTCTCTTTTTGAATTATGGTTTTCTCAGGGTATATGCCTAGTGGTGGGATTGCTGGGTCATACAGTAGTTCTATTTTTAGTGTTTTAAGGAACCTCCATACTGTTCTCCATAGTGGTTGTATCAATTTACATGCCCACCAACAGTGCAGGAGGGTTCCCTTTTCACGACACCCTATCCAGCATTTATTGTTTCTAGTTTTTTTGATAATGGCCATTCTGACCAGCATAAGGTGATACCTCATTGTAGTTTTGATTTGCATTTCTCTAATAATTAGTGATGTTGAGCATCTTTTCATATGCCTCTTGGCCATCTGTATGTCTTCCTTAGTGAAAAGTCTATTTAGATCTTGCACCCAGTTTTTAACTGGATTGTTTGTTTTTTTTGATATTGAGCTCCATGAGCTGTTTGTATATTTTGGAGATTAATCCTTTGTCTGTTGTTTCACTGGCAAATATTTTCTCCCATTCTAAGGGTTGTCTTTTTGTCTTGTTTATCGTTTCCTTTGCTGTTCAAAAGCTTTTAAGTTTAATTAAGTCCTGTTTGTTTATTTTTGTTTTTATTTCTGTTACTCTAGGAAGTGGGTCAAAAAAGATCTTGCTGTGGTTTATGTCAAAGTGTGTTTTTTCCATGTTTTCCTCTAAAAGTTTTATAGTGTCTGGTCTTACATTTAAGTCTTTAATCCATTTTGAGTTTATCTTCGTGTATGGTGTTAGGGAGTGTTCTGATTTCATTCTTTTACATGTAGCTGCCCAGTTTTCCCAGCACCACTTACTGAAGAGGCTGTCTTTTCTCCATTGTATGTTCTTGCCTCCTTAGTCGTAAATTAGGTGCTCATATGTGCGTGGGTTTATCTCTGGGAATTCTATCCTGTACGATTGATCTATGTTTCCATTTTTCTGCTAGTACCACACTGTCTTGATTACTGTAGCTTTGTGGTATAGTTTGAAGTCAGGGAGCCTGATTTCTCCAACTCCATGTTTCTTTCTCAAGATTGCTTTGGCTACTTGGGGTCTTTTTGTGTTTCCATATGAATTGTAAGATTTTTGGTTCTAATTCTGTGAAGAATGCCATTGGTAGTTTGATAGAGATTGCACTGAATCTGTAGATTGCTTTGGGTGGTATAGTCATTTTCACAATATTGATTCTTCCAATCCAAGAACATGGTATATTTCTCCACCTGTTTATGTCATCTTTGATTCCTTTCATCAGTGTTTTATAGTTTTCTGAGTACAAGTCTTTCCTCTCCTTAGGCAGATTTATTCCTTGGTATTTTATTCTTTTTCTTGCAATGGTAAATGGGAGTGTTTCCTTAATTTCTCTTTCAGATTTTTCATTGTTGGTAATATAGGAATGGCAGAGATTTCTGTGCATTAATTTTGTATCCTGCAACCTTACCAAATTCATTGATTAGCTCTAGTAGTTTTCTGGTGGCATTTTTAGGATTTTCTATGTATAGTATCATGTCATTGGCAAACAGTGACAGTTTACTTCTTCTTTTCCAATTTGTATTCCTTTTACTTCTTTTTCTTCTGATTGCTGTGGATAGGACTTCCAAAACTATGTTGAATAAGAGTGGTGAGAGTGGACATCCTTGTCTTGTTCCTGATCTTAGTGGAAATGCTTTCAGTTTTTCACCATTGAGTATGATACTTGCTATGGGTTTGTCATATATGGCCTTTATTATGTTGAGGTAGGTTCCCTCTATGCCCATTTTCTGGAGAGTTTTTAATCATAAATTGATGTTGAATTTTTTCAAAAGCTTTTTCTGCATCTATTGAGATGGTCGTATGGTTTTTATTCCTTAATTTGTTAATGTGGTGTATCACATTGATTGATTTGTGTATATTGAAGACTCCTTGCATCCTTGGGATAAATCCCACTTCATCATGGTGTATCATCCTTTAAATGTGCTATTGGATTCTGTTTGCCAGTATTTTGTTCAGGATTTTTGCATCTATGTTCATCAGTGATATTGGTCTATAATTTTCTTTTTTGTTATTTCTTTTTCTGGTTTTGGTATCAGAGTGATGGTGGCTTTGTAGAATGAATTCGGAAGTGTTCCTCCCTCTGTAATTTTTTGGAAGAGTTTGAGGAGGACTGGTGTTAGCTCATCTCTAAATGTTTGATAGAATTTGCCTGTGAAGCCATCTGGTCCTGGGCTTTTGTTTGTTGGAAGATTTTTAATCACAGTTTCAATTTCATTAATTGTAGTAGGTCTGTTTATATTTTCTAATTCTTCCTGGTTCTGTCTGGAAGAATTGTACCCTTCCAAGAATTTGTCAATTTCTTTCAGATTGTCCATTTTATTGGCATATCGTTTTCTGTAGTAGTCTCTTATAATCCTTTGTATTTCTGCTGTGTCAATTGTGATTTCTCCTTTTTCATTTCTAATTTTGTTGATTTGCGTCCTCTCCCTTTTTTTCTTGATGAGTCTGGCTAAAGGTTTATCAATTTTGTTTATCTTCTCAAAGAACCAGTTTTTAGTTTTATTGATCTTTGTTATTGTTTTCTTCATCTCTATTTCATTTATTTCTGCTCTGATCTTTGTGATTTCTTTCCTTCTAGTGACTTTGGGTTTTCTTTGTTCTTCTTTCTCTAGTTGTTTTAAGTGTATGGTTAGATTGCCATTTGTATTGTATTTGAGATTTTTCTTGTTTCTTGAGGTGGGATTAAATTGCTATAAACTTCCCTCTTAGAACTGCTTTTTCTGCCTCCCATAGGTTTTGGGTTAAAGTGTTTTCATTGTCATTTGTTTCTATATATTTTTTCATTTCTTCTTTGATTTCTTCAGTGATCTCTTGGTTATTTAGTAGTGCACTGTTTAGCCTCCATGTATTTGTGTTTTTTACAGTTTTTTTCAGAACTTATTCATCATACAGCTGGAAGTTTGTACTCTGACCAGCATCTCCTCTTTCCCCCACACACTAGTAATCACCAGTCTAGTCTCTGCTTCTATGAGTCTGGCTTTTTTAGATTCCACATAAAAGTGAGATCATACAGTGTTTATCTTTCTCTGTTAGGCTTATTTCACTTAGCATAATACCCACTGGTAGGTACATCCATACTGCCTCAAACAACAGTATGTCTTTGATATTCTTCTTTCTCATGGCTTTCCACTGTGTGTGTGTGTGTGTGTGTGTGTGTGTGTACACGTATATCACATCTTCTTTATCTATTCATCTGTTGACAGACACATAGGCTGTTTCCATATCGTGGCTACTGTAGCTATGTTGCAATGAACATGGGAGTGCAACTATCTCTTTGAGAAAGTAATTTTATTTTCTCATGCTATCCAGAAGTATAGCTGCTAGATCATATCATAGTTCAATTTTTACTTTTTTGGGGAACTTCCACACTGTTTTCCACAGTGGCTGAACCAATTCACTCTCCACCAAAAGTGCATGAGGGTCCTCTTTTCCACACATCCTTGCCAACACCTATGGTCTTTTTTCTTTTTGATGATAGTCATTCTAACAGGTATGAGGTGATGTCTCAAAGTGGTTTTGATTTGCGTTTCCCTGATGATTAGTGATGTTGAGCACATTTTCATGTGTGTATTGGTCATTGGTGTGTCCTCTTTGGAAAAATTCCAAAAATTTCCAAAAATATTTCTTTGGAAATATTCAGTTCCTCTGTCTTCTTTGTGTGTTTTTTGCCACATCGTACAGCTTGTGGGATTTTAGTTCCCCGACCAGGGATTGAACCTGGGCCCTCAACAGTGCAAGTGCAGAGTCCTAACCACTGGACCACCAGGGAATTCCCAATCTGCCCATTTTAACTGGATTTTTTGTTTGCTATTGAATTGTATGCATGCTTTACATATTTTGGATATTATCCCTTGTCAGATATATGATTTGCAAATATTTTCTTATCTCATAATTCTCTTTACCAGTTCTCTTCTCATTTTAAAATTTGCATTTTCTTAGCAAGAGTGATTCTTTTCCTTATTTTCATAATTTTTGACCATCATTGGTTTTTAGTTTTCATGTTAAAGTTTTTTTGATATTTTGAACATCTTCATTTATCTTTTTTGGGGGGCAACAAAGAGGTATACGTTTTTGGCATGTATGAGGATATTTTTGGTATAATCAATAATTCTTAAAGTATATACAAAATTATTCTGAATTTAAGGCACACATAAGGACAATCTTGAAACAATTTTAAATTGCTGCCATTGTGTATTGAGCTACATAAGTGTGTAATCAACTTGCTCATACACTACCTTGACTTATTAATACATGACATTTTGTCACTGTAACATTTTTTTTTTTTCTGGCTGTTTCTCCATGTCAGTAAAATTTTGGTGTTGTTTCATCTGGAATTACCAGAAGATGTGTCAGGTATTCCATAAGGTGACCCAATATTGTGATCTGTGACTCATAAAACAGGTTATATCATGCATAAACATACTATTTGTTCATAGTACTTCTATGTGTTTTTGTCCTATGAAACCAAGAATTCTGATCAATTTTATTTCTTTTCATTCTGATCAAAAAAGGAAAAGGTGTAATTCATCTCTAATTGTGTACTCTGTATGTTATTCTTATTTATATACTCCAGACAGGATGAAACATCTGTTTTGCTTAGGTAGCACTAAGAACCAAATCCCATGCTTATATCTTTGTACATCCAATGACTGGAAAAATTTTTGAAACAATAGATTCTGACTTCATAAATTTCAAATTTGTATCTCCCCACTATACACATTCTTCTGGTGCCAGGTGCCATAAAACATGTTTATATCACAATAGGACCTTTGTTCCTTCATCTTCAGTCACTTCACTAGGTAAGATATAAAACTGAGCATGTGGAGTATTCTTGGAAGCCCTTACTGTGTCAGAATGATAGCAGTAAATTAATACACAGTATGACTGCAAACTACCTAAAAAAAATATCCTACTAAATCCAACAAAATGTATCCCAACTCAATTTCCCTTAGTTAGCACCAAAAATGCTCATGAACACAGTAACACCATCCAACAAAAGTATGACAGAGGAAAAGTTAAAGTGGAGACAAAGATCTTAACCCATTATGTTTAAAATACATTATTTCAACATATCTTATAAAATCAAATTACCATGTAAATACATTGCTAGGATTCTTCCTAGAGTCCTTCCTAGGTCCTTGGAAAACACTTGGTATAAACGAGGAGTCCTGTAACTTAAGCTTCATTAGCCACATTGCAAATCCACCTCAATCAGGTATTTAGATTGACGTAGTTCTAATGAATTTGTACCGTACAATCAAACTATGAGTGCTCATCAGTGATACATTTTATATTTCTGTCCTTGACAGTACTACCTGTCTTAAAGTGCCTTTAATCCAATACAAGTGGGATGAAAGCATTCATGACTAGTGGGAAGGAAATTTCATGACTACTACAGCAATTCTGGTTCCAGATATCTTCTGACTACCCCTTCCAGCAAAACTTTTCCAGTCTATACTCCAGTAATTCACGTTCATTACCTGACTTCTAGTAACTAGAAAGGTAGTCAAGTGGATTTTAAAAGAAATAGATCAAGAGAGCTGGTTAATCAAGCATTTGCTAAACTTCCAATTAAATTATCTGTCTTAGCTGGATCATAGTTGATGATATATTAATAGATACATGGGCTGTTGCTAGCATTTCTTCCTTTTTTTCAAACTCTTAACTAAACACATTCTGCCCTACTTTCACCAAATCATCTGACTCCTACTTTCCTTAGATTAACCCAGTATTGTTGCCTTCCTTCTTTCATCCTTAAAAAACTAATTCCCTTTATGACCTTGATTCAATTGTTTCCCATTCTTCCTTGCCACCAGAGTTTTTCTCCTGTAATATTCATTTACTGCTTTTGGTGAAGCTCAATTTTTACACAAGTTTCTTCCTCTTTCTTATAAAGTCTTAGGTAACACCATGCTCAAAACAAAGCTATTTATTTACTTTAATATTTCTGTGTGCTTACTCTGTGCCAGACACTTGATGAATAAGATAGACCAAGGTCCCTGTCCTTACAAAACATATAATCTAAAAGGAAAAACATGATAAAAAAATACATATTATAACTCATGGAGAAATTAAGTGCACTGAAGAAAAAATTAAAGAATAAGGAGATAATGACAAGAAAAGTGGACAAGATACGTTAGACAGAATGCACAAGGCTTTGCTAAGTGAGTGCATAGCTCAAATGGAGTTGAATAGACAGGGTGGTTAGGAAGGGCTATCCTCAAGAAGTGACTTCTGAGAAGATCTGAATCTTGTGAATACCAAGAGAACCAAGGAAAAGGTCAGGGAGAACAGCAGATGCAAAGTCCCTGAAAGGGGAAGGAGTTTATTAGAGGTGCAACAAGAAAACTGACTGGACCAAAGCAAAGAGGATAATAAATTGGTAATGATTAAGAATAGAGAATTGGTTAAATTAATTATGACAGAGCCAAACCATTGAAGAAATGTAGTCACTGTTTGTTGAATAAAAGAATGAATGAATTGAGATCACAGTAATTTTCATCATTGTTTTAAAATTAATTGTTCAAGTAACATAAATACATGTGGTCTAATTTTAAAAAATAAAGCAAAAAATGATGGTAGTTACATGAATTTCACATGTAATAAAATGACACAACTAGACACACATACTGTACCAATATCAAATTCCTAGGTTTGATACTATGCTAGAGTTAGTGTAAAAATTCACAGATCTATTGGGAAAAACTGGGAGAGGGAACATGGGACCCCTCTGTAATATCTTCACAACTTATTATGAATTTATAATTATTCCAAAACAAAAAGTTAAAACAATATAGCAAAACTTAAGTAAAGACCGTTTTTTTCCACTACCACTGTGATTTATAGCCCCCTTTCACACTCATCTCAGTTCCCAGATATAACCACTGTTATGATTTTGGGGTCCATCTTTCCATACAGCTAAAAATATTTTAAAATAAATATGACGTGGGCTTCCCTGGTGGCACAGTGGTTGTGAGTCTGCCTGCCAATGCAGGGAGCGCGGGTTCGTGCCCCGGTCCGGGAGGATCCCACGTGCCGTGGGGTGGCTGGGCCCGTGAGCCATGGCCACTGGGCCTGCGGGTCCGGAGCCTGTGCTCCATGGCGGGAGAGGCCACAGCAGTGGGGGGCCCACATACCGCAAAAAAAAATAAATAAATAAATAAATATGAGGTAAGCTAGAAATTGGTTCAAGATGGCGGAGTAGAAGGACGTGCTCTCACTCCCTCTTGTGAGAACACTGGAATCACAACTAACTGCTGAACAATCATTGACAGGAAGACAGTGGAACTCACCAAAAAAGATACCCCACATACAAAGACAAAGGAGAAGCCACATTGAGATGGTAGGTGGGGCACAACCACAATAAAATCAAATCCCATAACTGCTGGGGGGGTGACCATAAACTGGAGAACACTTATACCACAGAAGTCCACCCACTGGAGTGAAGGTTCTGAGCCCCACGTCAGGCTTCCAAACCTGGGGGTCTGACAATGGGAGGAGGAATTCCTAGAGAATCAGACTTTGAAGGCTAGTGGGATTTGATTTCAGGACTTCGACAGGACTGGGGGAAACAGAGACTCCACTCTTGGAGGGCACACACAAAGTAGTGTGTGCATCAGGACCCAGGGGAAGGAGCGGTGACCCCATAGACACTGAACCAGACCTAACTGCTAGTTTTGGGGGGTTTCCTGCAGAGGCAGAGGGTGGCTCTTTCTCACGATGAAGACAAGGACACTGGCAGCAGAAGGTCTGGGAAGTACTCCTAGGTGTGAGCCCTCCCAGAGTTGGCCATTAGCCCCACCAAAGAGCCCAGGTAGGCTCCAGTATTGGGTCACCTCAGGCCGAACAAGCAGGAGGGAGGGGACCCAGCCCCACACATCAGCAGGCAAGCAGACTAAAGTTTTATTGAGCTCTGCCCACCAGAGCAACACCCAGCTATATCCACCAAGAGTCCATCCCATCAGGAAACTTGCACAAGCCTCTCAGATACCCTCATCCACCAGAGGGCAGACAGCAGAATCAAGAAAAAGTACAATCCTGCAACCTGTAGGGAAAAAACCACATTCATAGAAAGACAGACAAGAAGAAAAGGCACAGGGCTATGTACGAGATGAAGGAACAAGATAAAATCCCAGAAAAACAGCTAAATGAAGTGGAGATAGGCAATCTTCAGAAAAAGAATACAGAATAATGATAGTGAAGAATATCCAGGACCTCGGAAAAAGAATGGAGGCAAAGATCGAGAAGATGCAAGAAATGTTTAACAAAGATCAAGAAGAATTAAAGAACAAACAAACAGAGATGAACAATACAATAACTGAAATGAAAACTACACCAGAAGGAATCAACAGCAGAATAACTGAGGCAGAAGAACGGATAAGTGACCTGGAAGACAGAATGGTGGAATTCACTGCTGCATAAGAGAATAAAGAAAAAAGAATGCAAAGAATGAAGACAGCATAAGAGACCTCTGGGACAACATTAAATGCAAAAACATTCACATTACAGGGGTCTCAGAAGGAGAAGAGAGAGAGAAAGGACCCGAGAAAATATTTGAAGAGATTATAGTCGAAAACTTCCCTAATATGGGAAAGGAAATAGCCTCCCAAGTCCAGGAAGCACAGAGTCCCATACAGGATAAGCCCAAGGAGAAACACGCCTAGATACATAGTAATCAAATTGGGAAAAATTAAAGACAAAGAAAAATTATTGAAAGCAACAAGGGAAAAATGACAAATAACATACAAGGGAACTCCCATTAGGTTAACAGCTGATTTCTCAGCAGAAACTCTACAAGCCAGAAGGGAGTGGCATGATATACTTAAAGTGATGAAAGCGAAAAACCTACAACGAAGATTACTCTACCCAGCAAGGATCTCATTCAGATTCAGTGCCTTCAACGTGAATGGATTAAATGCTCCAACCAAAAGACACAGGCTTGCTGAATGGATACAAAAACAAGACCCATATATATGTTATCTACAAGAGACCCACTTCAGATCTAGGGACACATACAGACTGAAAGTGAGGGGATGGAAAAAGATATTCCATGCAAATGGAAATCAAAAGAAAGCTGGAGTAGCAATACTCATATCAGGTAAAATAGACTTTAAAATAAAGAATGTTACAAGAGACAAGGAAGGACACTACATAATGAACAATGGATCAATCCAAGAAGAAGATATAACAATTATAAATATATGTGCACCCAACAAAGGAGCACCTCAATACATAAGGCAACTGCTAACAGCTATAAAAGAGGAAATCAACAGTGAAACAATAATAGTGGGGGAATGTGACACCTCACTTACACCAATGGACAGATCATCCAAACAGAAAATTAATAAGGAAACACAAGCTTTAAATGACACAATAGACCAGATAGATTTAGGTGATATTTATAGGACATTCCATCCAAAAACAGCAGATTACACTTTGTTCTCAAGTGCACACGGAACATTCTCCAGCATAGATCACATCTTGGGTCACAAATCAAGCCTCAGTAAATTTAAGAAAATTGAAATCATATCAAGTATCTTTTCTGACCACAATGCTATAAGAGATCAATTACAGGGGAAAAAACGTAAGAAACACAAACACATGGAGGCTAAACAATACGTTACTAAATAACCAAGAGATCACTGAAGAAGTCAAACAGGATATCAAAAAATACCTAGAGACAAATGACAATGAAAACACAATGATCCAAAACCTATGGGATGCAGCAAAAGCAGTTCTAAGAGGGAAGTTTATAGCTATATAAGCCTACCTCAAGAAACAACACTCTCAAATAAACAATCTAACATTACACCTAAAGGAACTAGAGAAAGAAGAACAAACAAAACCTAAAGTTAGTAGAAGGAAAGAAATCATGAAGAACAGAGCAGAAATAAATGAAATAGAAACAAAGAAAACAATAGCAAAGATCAATAAAACTAAAAGCTGGTTCTTTGAGAAGATAAACAAAATTGATAAACCATTAGCCAGACTCATCAAGAAAAAGAGGAAGAGGATTCAAATAACTAAAATTAGAAATGAAAAAGAAGTTACAACACACACTGCAGAAATACAAATCATCCTAAGAGACTACTACAAGCAACTCTATGCCAGTAAAATGGACAATCTGGAAGAAATGGACAAATTCTTAGAAAGGTATAACCTGCCAGGACTCAACCAGGAAGAAATAGGAAATATGAACAAATCACAAGTAATGAAACTGTGATTAAAAATCTTCCAACAAACAAAAGGCCAGGACCCGATGGCTTCACAGGTGAATTCTATCAAACATTTAGAGAACAGCTAATATCCATCCTTCTCAAACTCTTCCAAAAAACTGAAGAACAAACACTCCCAACCTCATTGTATGAGGCCACCATCACCCTGATACCAAAATCAGACAAAGATACTTCAAAAAAAGAAAATTACAGACCAATATTACTGATGAATATAGATGCAAAAATCCTCAACAAAATAGTAGCAAACAGAATCCAACAACACATTATAAGGATCATACACCATGATGAAGTGGGATTTATCCCAAGTATGCAAGGATTCTTCAATATATGCAAATCAATCAATGTGATACACCATATTAACAAACTGAAGAAGAATAACCATATGATCATCTCAATAGATGCAGAAAAAGCTTTTGACAAAATTCAACACCCATTTATGATAAAAACTCTCCAGAAAATGGGCATAGAGGGAACCTACCTCAACATAATAAAGGTCATATGTGACAAACCCACAAAAATCATCATTCTCAATGGTGAAAAACTGAAAGCATTTCCTCTAAGATCAGGAAAAAGACAAGGATGTCCACTCTCACCACTATTATTCAAAATAGTTTTGGAAGTCTTAGCCATGGCAATCCAAGAAGAAAAAGAAATAAAAGGACTCCAAATTGGAAAAGAAGAAGTAAACCTGTCACTGTTTGCAGATGACATGATACTATACATAGATAATTCTAAAAATGCCACCAGAAAACTACTAGAGCTAATCAATGAATTTGGTAAAGTTACAGGATATAAAATTAATGCACAGAAATCTCTTGCGTTCCTATACATTAATGATGAAAAATCTGAAATAGAAATTAAGGAAACACTCCCACTTACCATTGCAACAAAAAGAAAAAAATACCTAGGAATAATCCTACCTAGGGAGACAAAAGACCTGTATGCAGAAAACTATAAGACACTGATGAAAAAAATTAAAGATGATACCAACAGATGGAGAGATATACCATGTTCTTGGATTGGAAGAATCAATATTGTGAAAATGACTATGTTACCCAAACCAATCTACAGATTCAATGCAATCCCTATCAAATTACCAATGGTATATTTTATAGAACTAGAACAAATATCTTAAAATTTGAATGGAGTCCCAAAAGGCCCTGAATAGCCAAAGCAGTCTTGAGGGAAAAAAACGGAGCTGGAGGAATTAGACTCCCTGACTTCAGACTATACTGCAAAGCTACAGTAATCAAGACAATATGGTACTGGCACAAAAATAGAAACACAGATCAATGGATAAGATAGAAATCCCACACCCCTATGGTCAACTAATCTGTGACAAAGGAGGCAAGGATATACAGTGGAGAAAAGACAGTCTCTTCAATAAGTGGTGCCGGGAAAACTGGACAGCTGCATGTTAAAGAATGAAATTAGAACACTCCATAACACCATACACAAAAATAAACTCAAAATGCATTAGAGACCTAAATGTAAGATCAGACACTATAAAACTCTTAGAGGAAAACATAGGAAGAACACTCTTTGACATAAATCACAGCAAGATCTTTTTAGATCCACCTCCTAGAGTAATGGAAATAAAAACAAAAATAAACAAATGGGACCTAATGAAATTTCAAAGCTTTTGCACAGCAAAGGAAACGATAAACAAGATGAAAAGACAACCCTAAAAATGGGAGAAAATATTTGCAAATGAATCAACGGACAAAGGATTAATCTCCAAAATATAAAAACAGCTCATGCAACTCAATATTAAAGAAACAAACAACCCAATCCAAAAATAGGCAGAAGACCTAAATAGACACTTCTCCAAAGAAGACATACAGATGGCCAAGAAGCACATGAAAAGCTGCTCAACATCACTAATTATTAGAGAAATGCAAACCAAAACTACAATGAAGTATCACCTCACACCAGTTAGAATGGGCATCATCAGAAAATCTACAAACAACAAATGCTGGAGAGGGTGTGGAGAAAAGGGAACCCTCTTGCACGGTTGGTGGGAATGTAAATTGATACAGCCACTATGGAGAACAGTATGAAGGGTCCTTAAAAAACTAAAACTGGAATTACCATATGACCCTGCAATCCCACTACTGGGCATATACTCAGAGCAAACCATAATTCAAAAAGACACGTGCACCCCAATGTTCATTGAAGCACTATTTACAATAGCCAGGTCATGGAAGCAAACTAAATGCCAATTGAGAGATGAATGGATAAAGAAGATGTGGTACATATATACAATGGAATATTACTCAGCCATAAAAAGGAACGAAATTGCATTATTTGTTGAGACGTGGATGGATCTAGAGATTGTCATACAGAGTGAAGTAAGTCAGAAAGAGACAAACAAATATCGTATATTAACACATATATGTGGAACCTAGAAAAATGGTACAGATGAACTGGTTTGCAGGACAGAAATTGAGACACAGATGTAGAGAACTAACATATGGACACCAAGGGGGGAAAGCCGCGGGGGGGTGGTGGGGTGGTGTGATGAACTGGGAGATTGGGTTTGACATGTATACACTGATGTGTATAAAATGGATGACTAATAAGAACCTGCTGTATAAAAAAATAAAATTAAATTTAAAAAAAAATGAGGTAAGCTAGGCCACGAAAGTGATCTAGATATTGCCATAGACTGAAAGTTGTATTCCCTCAAAATTCATATGTTAAAACCTAATCCTCAAGGTGAAAATATTTGGAGGTGGGGCTTTTGGGAGGTGATTAGGTCATGAGAATGGGGTTCTCATGAATAGGATTAGCTCCCTTCTAAAAGAGACCTAAGAGAACTTTCTTTCCCCTTTTATCATGTGAAGACACAGCAAGACTAGAGAAGTCTATAAACCATGAAGCCAGCTCTCACCGGACACCATAATTGCCTGTGTCTTCATCTTGGACTTCCCATCTTACAGAACTGTGAGAAATAAGTTCTTGTTTATAAGCTACACAGTGTATGGTGTTTTGTTATGTCAGCTCCAAAAGAAGACAAATCCAAAAATTGGAAAAGATGACTCTAGGTTTAGATTTCTTTTACTTCAATTTGCTATAAAACAGAACAAAAAATATCCGAAGACACATACCAAAATCAAGAATACAAATGAGCAAGTAAGTAAAGTTTTCTGATGCACTCTAAGATCCTTCTGATGGAAACACTCCTGGAGAAGCAGAATTGTCCCCAGAGTTTGAAATTTGGTTTTCAGTGAAGAGTCTTGGAAGTGATAATCCACTGATGGAGGAGCACAGAAATGGATATTTGCTGCATTCAGCAGAGTGGGGTATAAGCAGTCATGCCAGCATGTATGCATCTTCCACCAGTTCTAACATCCAAGGAAACTTCCCCTTGACCACAATTACATAGATCATTACTCTTTTTTATTTTATCATTGGACCTTTTTCATGTCTTGGCTTATTAAACCATAATAAACATATCATGTGCTTTGCATGCTCATTATTTACTTAAATTGTATTATCCTGTAATGAGTATTTACAAATTTGCTTTTTTTTCACTCAAAATATATATTAATGAAGTAGTCACATTAATGACCATAGGTCTTGTTCTTTCAGGTGCTTTGTATAACTCTAATGTAGGAATGTAGGTATCATTTAGTCATTTCCTACAAAAGAACTTTAAGGTCCTATCCAGTATTCTAGTATTGCAATTAATGTTCCAATAAAAACGTCTTTGCATAGCTTATTTTTTCCTCTTCTTTGTCAAAGATACATATTTAGAAGGGAAATTACCTACTTGAAGTCAATACAATTTTTGTTTTAAATAATACTGCCAAATTGCCTTCTAGAATGCCTGATTCAATTTATATTCCCTCTTTAGTGTCTGAGTAGCCTTTTCCCACAAGTTCACAAGCAATGGCTTTTATTAGCTATTTAAATTTTTCTAAAATTAAGGGTATAATTGTTTTAATCTTCATTCCCCTAATTATCTTCTGTTGTTTTTTCCTTATGTTTAAGCTTTAAATTTATTTTAGATTTTAGTTTTATATGGTATGAGGTAAGAATCTAATTTTATATTATAATGATTTTTTAGGTTATAATGATAGCCTTTTTGACATTTATTGAACTGTATTTTCCCATGGCTTTGGTATTTCTTGTTGATTTTTATTTATACATATATTACCTAGTTGAGGTCAATGAATATTTTTAAATATGAGTAAAATATGAAACATACATATATACATATACAAATATACCTATTTCTAGACTTTCTATTCTGTTAAGCTACTTGTTCACTCATGTACCAATATTCTATACTACTAATTTCCACAGCTTTATGTTATACTGCTATATGATATAATTGCCACCCTTCTTTGTTCTTTTCAAAATTAAAAAAAACTTTTGCTGAGTCTCATAGCAACATTAACCAAGACCACAACACAGATGAGCTTAGGAAAAATTGCCATCTTGATCTTGACAATGTTGAATATTCCATTTTATAAACAGGACAGCAAAAACATTAGCTTGCCAAATGAAATCTCACACATAGATATATTAATAGGATTAGATGACATATACTACATTCCAAAATTAGAATCACATTAAAATCACAGCAAGGACCTTGTTTTTCTCATTCACCCTCCAGCATCTGGAAAACTACCTGCCACATAGTATATACCCAGTAAATATTTATTGAATGAATAATTAATATATGAATATAGTATTGATATTAAATATAAAGCTGCTACATCACTCTCTTCAACAGCTATAACTACAATAGGTATAACTTCAGCCTCTTGAATTTTTTTTTAGTTTTTACTAAACCATGTTTTGTTAGTTTTTATTTTACAACCTATTTCTCAAAAAATAAGATACTTTCTAATTATATATTTACAGTCTCTGTCTTCCTTGTAACGCTTCTCTTCCAGTGGTGAAACCTCATTTAAGGTTCCAAATGTGCTACTGTAATTAAGCCACCCCCCAACATATCTAGATTTACTTTATATAGAAAGTCTTCCCATACTTGTATTGCTCCCAATACTATTTTAAATATTAAATATTCAAATTCATTTTCTCACCTGACTTCTATCCAAGAAGAGAAGAAAAAAAAACTATCTTTGATCAATTGTATATCTTTATATTACTATATAGTTAGAAAATTTTCAAAGTCAGGTCCTAAATTAGAAAAAAAAATGTTTTGACAGGATGAATGGATGAGGAAATGATTAGGCTAAATTTGCAAGTAGGAACCTCTGTGAAAGTTGATAAACTGAGCAAATATGATTCAAGAAGTCTCTCACTCTTTGGGTGTTCTGCAATGGAAGGGAAAGTTTTAAAAAACAGAATTTTGAAATCAAGGTCACGAGGTAGTAAACCATTCCGATAATATTAATGAGCATTTATGCTGTAGGACTCTCATTAATTAAAAAAAAGGGGGACTGGCCAGGTGGTTAATGCTTATATCTATTTGTTTTTTCTTATTTGTTTCCTTCACCTTGTCTCCACCCTCATCAGCATGCATATAATCACGGAGGCAACAGAATTTACTGCAAGTCTGCCATAACCCAGATTCTAGACCAGATGTTGAGGATACAATGCTGTGTAAAATCAAACAGGTTCCCTACAGCCGTGGATCCTGGAGTTCAGTTCACACACTGAACAGTTTCTGACTTCCTGCCTCTCCCTGCTTTGTCTGGTAATAGGTAAAATTTCAAAATATGAACAGCCTTATTTTTAATAGTCATCTGTAATCACCATTGAAAGAAACTGTGTATGAGCTGGAGGAACAGGGAAAAATTTTTTTTCACTTACCAAATTACAGGCATTCCCCCACTTCCAACTACTAGCCTCTGATTCATGATGTTCTGACAAAGCTCTTTGAAACTATGATATTCCTAGCTTCTCATACACTAGTATGACATCTACTTAAGAACTTGTGCTACATCATCTGAACTACCAGATAAGGCCCTTTGGAAGTCACTGGGGGACTAAATTACATCGTTGTGTGCTATGATCTCCCCCTTCCATCAAGTGTTATGTTTTCATTCAATTTCTCTGTCATCCTTTTTTGAGTATAGCTCTGTCATCCTTTTTTGAGTGGGTCTGCACAGTTACAACTGCAAAGTCTCATTATGGCTTCTAGAATTTGGACAAGACATAAGAATTTCACAACACATAATCTTTTTCTCTCCTGTGGGAGGAGAAATCATGACAAAAGGTGGGGCAGGGGAGGGCAACTATGAACACTCTATTTTGGAATTTATCTTTATTCTTATTTCCATAATTCTGATTTTTTCCTTGTCATTTTATATACTAATAAGCAACCCAAATAATAATTTTACATTATCATATCCAGAAGCTAAAATATACTAGTTTCTGAAAACTGAGTTCCCTCAGTATTCTGTAATAACCTAAATGTACAACAAACACAATACCATTATTACACCTAAAATCACAAAAATAATTACACCTAAAATAATTCCTTAGTATCATCAAATATACAGTCCACAATTGTCTTCTGTAATAGTTTGTTTTAATTGGGATCCAAAATTTAGAACTGCTAAAATATCTCTTCCCTTTTAATCTATATTTTCCTCTTACTTTACCTTATATTTTTGTTTTTGTGGTTGAAAATTCAGGTCATTTGTCCCAGGGGTTTCCCACATTGTGGATTTTACTGGTTATATTATTGAATACTGTTTAATATGTCTCTCTTTCACAGGATTCTCCAGGAATTTGACAGATCTAGAGGCTAAGTGTGAGGCTATCTATTCAAGGATTTTTTTTTCCCCATCACTCTGTTGAGTAATACTGGTATTGTGCTCTGAGACTATTGCTGGTGTAGGGTGGGATAAAGCAAATGAGAAATTATGTTGATGACATTGAAAACAGAGGGCTTTTTTTCTTTTTCTTAAGAGAAAGAAGATACAGCTTTAAGATGAATAAGATTAAATTAAAAAATCCTACTGTCCTAAATTTGAGTTAGAAATATGAGCATAAATTTATGATTTTATATAGATACATACATATGTATACACGGACAAACACACACACAGAAGTTGTGTGTGTGTATATATGTGTATACTAATAATGCCTAGAGACAGTGACCACTCAGTAGCAATGAGCACAACTACTGTCCAGATTTTCATCACTAAGTACAATGTCTCACTAAAAGAAACCATATTTTTTTGGAGAAATGGCAGATTCCTGATCTGGATTGAGATATGCACAAAATTAGTCTGGTATATCCTGTTATACCAGAAATTAAGGAAGCCATCAAAGACTACTAGTATCTTGTAATAGGCTCCCATTGGGCCAGATAGGACCATTTGAATACCAATAAGATGATAAATGCAATGAATTAAAACATATTAAATATACTTAATTCCATCAGTTCATGATGATATTTAAAACAAAACTCAGTGGTCAAATTTAAAAGATGCTAGGGAACTGAATCATTATTGTGAAAACTGGAAAATAAAGGGAAAAAAACAAAGCATTTATCCTGCCTTTCCCCTAGAAAGTGTACCTAAGGGTAATCAAAATTTGATGAGGACAAGCTTCTGTTTATAAAAGTCATCCAACTAATAAATGAAGAAGGAAAGATTATAATTAGAATACCATGATTTTGAAGTGCCTGGCAACTTAATGAATCAGGGCATTGATCATCTATAGCTGCTAACATCACTAAAAGAGAACAATCTGGCATATGTGCCCCCTGATGAAGTGCACAATGCTATCTATGAAATAGTCTTGTCAAAAAAATACAGTGGGGGGGGATAATAAAGGAAGAAAAGAAAACCTTAACCATTTGAAAACTTTTAATGGCAATATTCAGAGTAGCTCAAACTTTATTAAACATTTACCAGGCCTCACACATATACCAGGGAAATGACAACATCTGGTACCTTTTTGGACCTCAAAGAAAACTGAATGACTCTAAGTGAATAAATGTATTTAAAATACTCACTTTGGATTTAGAAAATGAACTCTCAAAACTTTCGGTAGAAAATATTAATAGAAAAAGAGCACTGAACACATGATAACTGATTAAGAGGAGAAAGACAAAGATATAGTCAATATAATTTAAACATATAGTCTTCTTCCAAAACAAAGCATATCTCTTATATAAAAGAAATAGTAAGCTTTAAAATGACTGTGACTCACTATTAAATTCAGCTTGCAAGCTTCTTTCAAAAATGATCATAATGAAAGGTATTTCTAAAGAGATTTTTGCACATTGAAGTTTGAAAGTCGGCATGGGCCACACAACCCCATGCAGGGGAGAATGAATGTGCTGAGGAGGTGACAAGCTCTTTGTTCACAGAGGAAGAAAAGACTATGTCATCCATATCTCTGCAAAAGCCACCCTGCTGGGCTGTAGCTTTGCAATGAGAGCCCTCTTTGTCCACCCTCTTGGACTCATGGCTCTGATACACATAATACTATTTCCTAGGTAGTCTACAGCATTGAGTATTTTGTAATATTACAAATTATGTCTTGGCATTTTCTAAGAGATTATACAGAGTACACAGTCACACACACATACTCACTTGCTCCTTCCCATTTTATTGTAAGAAGCCACTGTCTAAACCAGCTGTGAGTTTAGAGCCAAAGCAAAAATACAATTCTACTTGTACCAAAGAGGTATGTTCAAGAAAGGAACAATTGTGCTAAGTAAAACAATGTATTGGTTTTAAGTAAAATTTATTAATATAGTTTCAATTAATGAATAACATTTTATTGCCTAATAATATTACATAATCATTTGCATGGTATATAATTACCTTACCATTGACTCAAAGTTCACAAAGGATGCAAAACTTGCTACCAACTAATTCTGCATCCTAGGGAAAGACATTTAACCTCTCCAAACCTCCATATCTCTCTCTGGGGAATCCAGGAAAATTGAAGTAAGTCATCTCCAAAAGACTTTTACTTCTAGAAGGTTATTAGTGTATGATAATTTTTTATTATGCTACCTGCAATATCACAGGCAATGCCTACCTGTGCAATGTCTCTAACTTTGGCTTTATTTATGGGTACATTAAGATCAAGATTACCAACATGTTTTAACATATTTTTCTGGGAAGTCAAATGCGATGTCCACTATTACTTGTGGTAAAACAACAACAACAAAAAGAATCAGACACAGATCCCACTTTGAAAGGCTCACATAGAAGGGTAAATGATGCGAAGAGAAGTAGATAATTTTCAATGCTCAGATGCAATATTGCTACCACAATTGTAAAGGCAAAAACACCCTCTCAGAATCAGAAAAATATTTATGTAGGTAGTGATACTTGAACTGAATCTTTAATGATGGAAGGGTCTGGTAGAATGTCTCACATATGTCTCCAAGTACCTTTCATAGTTCCATAAGAGTGAGTACTACATCTCATTAGTCTTTATATTCCAATGTTGCTAATTATTGAGAGCTAAAAGTGTTTTATGCATTCAGTTGAAAATGGAGAAATTCTAAACCATCTAAAATAGCAAGTAAAAGAGACATAAAGAGTAACATAGAACAATCCAGAGACTAAAAATAAAAATTTGAAAACTCTCAAAAAATGTTATAATTTTAAAACAACATTCTCAAAATTTCAAGAAACTTTTCAAGTTGAAAATAACCTCAGTAGGCAGTTCTCGTAATAAATCATCTTCATAATCAGCATATTTTGGGTTATTAATTACAGCCTAATGAATTTCTTTTAATAGTGATTAAGCCCACTTCTCATCTGATTCTTTACGGAGACAGAAAAAAGCTGCCACCCTATTGATGACATTCCTTTTTACAAATAGAATAACAATAAGTTTAAAAATGAATATTTTGGGTATGGATGTCAGACAATTTGAAGAACACCAGAAACATGTCAAATTTGTTTTTTCCTATAATCTTAATTTCTAAATTGAGCTCCTAATCTTTGGATATATTAGATAGAACCTAAAATTGCCGCTTTTGTAGTTAGAAAACATTGAATGTTTTTAACTAATGAAACGTTAATCATATTCAGTACAGGGAGTTCTCAGTCAGTTTGATCTTTTCTCCATTCTTCTCCTTTCTCTCCCAAAATTGTCTGACTACATTTCTCCAAAGAAGACATACAGGTGGCCAAGAGGCACATGAAAAGATGCTCAACATCACTAATTATTAGAGAAATGCAAATCAAAACTACAGTGAGATATCACCTCACACCTGTCAGAATGGCCATCGTTAAAAAGTCTACAGGCTTCCCTGGTGGCGCAGTGGTTGAGAGTCTGCCTGCTGATGCAGGTGACACAGGTTCGTGCCCCGGTCCGGGAAGATTCCACATGCCGCGGAGCGGCTGGGCCCATGAGCCATGGCCACTGAACCTGCGCGTCCGGAGCCTGTGCTCTGCAACGGGAGAGGCCACAACAGTGAGAGGCCCGCGTACTGCAAAAAAAAAAAAAAAAAAAAGTCTACAAATACTGGAGAGGGTGTGGAGAAAAGGGAACCCTCCTACACTGTTGGTAGGCATGTAAGTTGGTGCAGCCACTATGGAAAACAGTATGGAGGTTCCTCAGAAAACTGAAAATAGAACTACCGTTAGATCCAGCAATCTCACGCCTGGGCATATACCCAGACAAAACTATAATTCAAAAAGATACATGCACCCCTATGTTCATAGCAGCACTATTCACAATAGCCAAGACATGGAAACAACCTAAATGTCCATCAACAGATGAATGGAAAAAGAAGATGTGGCAATATATATACAATGGAATATTACTCAGCCATAAAAATGAATGAAATAATGTCATTTGTAGCAACATGGATGCCACTAGAAATTATCATACTAAGTGAAGTCAGAAAGAGAAAAGACAAATACCATATGATACCACTTATATGTGGAAGCTAAAATATGGCACAAATGAACCTATCTACAAAACAGAAACAGACTCATGGACAGAGAGAACAGACTTGTGGTTGCCAAGAGGGAGGGGGGAGGAAGAGGGCTGGACTGGGAGTTTGGCTTTAGTAGATGCAAATTATTACATTTAGAATGGATAAACAACAAGGTCCTACTGTATAGCACAGGGAACTGTATCCAATCTCATGGGATAAACCATAGTGAGAAAGAATATTAAAAAAGAATGCATATATGTGTATAACTGAGTCACATTGCTGTATAGCAGAAATTAGCACAATGTTGTAAAGCAACTATATTTCAATTAAACAATTCGCAAAAAAACCAAAAAAACCCCAAAACTGTTTTACTAAACAAAGAAAAAAAGAGCTTAAAAATAGAAAACTTGACACAGCTCATTAGCCAGAGAGAACAGTTGCTTTAAAAAGTATTCCAAAACAAAGAGCAGGGGTCCCTGAAATGACAATGAAAACTGCAAATTTTGGAAGTGTCTTGAGTCACTTTTCCCAATTACTGCCACCATATGATACTCAGCTATTCACAGTGTGAGGTGAGCGTAAAAGGTTTTGATTATTCCAGGGGGCCATGGAGAGATCATATGGCATAGGAGGCCATAACTGGGCAGGAGCAGACATCCCCTGAGGAGATTTTTGCCAGGCAGTAAAAGCATGACTGAATGTTGGAGGCATAGGGGAGGAGCAGGTGGTGCTGGTCAGCAGTCCCCGCTTTGCAGCTCACTATAAGGGGGACCCTGCTCTTCCTCACTTGTAAGGGTCTTAAACGCATTTAAAATCGAAATGAACTTGCAGCCCTCCTCCTGCCTCAGTCTTTCTTCGGTGGGAAAAAATATCTTTTAAACAATGGGCTTCAAAGTACTAAATGACCCCTCTGAAGGAGTGAGTGTAATTCTTTAAGTGTCGTATATACAATCGGAGAGCAACAGACACCAGGAAGCAGGAAGAATCAAAGTCAGTGATACCTATCAATTGTGTAGAACCTTTATGAGAGACTTGGTGATCAGATGAAATGACTGAAGGGTGAAGTTCAATGAAAGGGCTCATTAATTCTATTATTGATGGAGCTGCAAAGGGTCATGTCCATTATGCAGATGCAGAAGAGAAAAGGAAAAAGTCCCATTAGGCTTAGAATTTAGTTTATCATTTTGGCCATAGCTCTTATTTAATATCAAAACTAATTGAATGTTTAAACCATTTGTTTTCCTTCTGTTTTTTTCATATACGTTTTCAAATATATGCATTATTTTAAGTAAAAGACAGAGAAAAGTTCCCTAATTACTATCATAGTTAGTTCCTTATGTGTTGGAGCATTTCTTAGTATGTTTGAGACTTTTTCAAGCTTACCTTCAGAGGACATATTCCCCTTGGAATAGATTGATAATAACTTCATACAAGAAAGTTATTCGTTATCTTCAATAACAGAATCTATTTAATGGGACCAAAGATAGACCTTCTTCTCAATGCATTCTCTTTAGAAAATCAGGAAATAAGTTTCATAGGCTGAATAATTCAGGCCTATGCTATTTCTTTATTTAACTAACTACAACAGCGAATCTCAAACTGTATCAGGCATCAGAATCACACGGAAGGCTTGTGAAAACACAGATTCCTGGGCCTCACCTCAGATAAAGAAGGTCTATGTACCAAAATGTTCACTGCAGCTCTATTTACAATAGCCCAGAGATGGAAACAACCTAAGTGTCCATCATCGGATGAATGGATAAAGAAGATGTGGCACATATATACAATGGAATATTACTCAGTCATAAAAAGAAACGAAATTGAGCTATTTGTAATGAGGTGGATAGACCTAGAGTCTGTCATACAGAGTGAAGTAAGTCAGAAGGACAAAGACAAATACCATATGCTAACACATATATATGGAATTTAAGGAAAAAAATGTCATGAAGAATCTAGGGATAAGACAAGAATAAAGACACAGACCTACTAGAGAATGGACTTGAGGATATCGGGAGGGGGAAGGGTAAACTGTGACAAAGCGAGAGAGAGGCATGGACATATATACACTACCAAATGTAAGGTAGATAGCTAGTGGGAAGCAGCCGCATAGCACAGGGAGATCAGCTCGGTGTTTTGTGACCGCCTGGAGGGGTGGGATAGGGAGGGTGGGAGGGAGGGAGACACAAGAGGGAAGAGATATGGGAATATACGTATATGTATAACTGATTCACTTTGTTATAAAGCAGAAACTGACACACCATTGTAAAGCAATTATACTCCAATAAAGATGTAAAAAAAAAAAAAAGAAGGTCTATGATAAGACCTGATAACTTACATCGCAAATAAAATCAAGATGATACCGATGCTATTGATCAGTACATAGACCACACTTTTGAGATGCACTGAATTAGAAGATAGGAATTATGTTGATTTAAATCTCTATACAAAAATGATTAAATGTAGAGAATCTTGGTAACTGGCATAGGATGAGATATAGAATCTTATTTGGACAAAGTGCAGCATCAGAGGGGGCTAATGTTAGCAAAATCTTTTAAAATGAATAAATAGATATTATGATTGAATTGACTGTAGGGTTTAGGAAATAGAACTGATGTGTTATCAATAAGTTAACCTGGCATCAGCTGAGTATGATAATAAGTGAAATTAAAAAATAAGTACAGGGTTTCCCTGGTGGCGCAGTGGTTGAGAGTCCTCATCACGATGCAGGGGACATGGGTTCATGCGCTGGTCCGGGAAGATCCCACATGCCACGGAGCGGCTGGGCCCGTGAGCCATGGCTGCTAAGCCTGCGCGTCCGGAGCCTGTGCTCCTCAACGGGAGAGGCCGCAACAGTGAGAGGCCCACGTACCGGAAAAAAAATATATATATATATACATATATATATATATAAATAAGTACAGCATACATGCACTGTGTCAAACCAATCACAGCTGAAGGTTTACGACATACAACTTGGTGTAAAATGAGTAAATCTCACTCATTAAACACTCAGTAAACACTGTGACTCGGTAAACACATTATGGATGACACACTGCAAATGTTGAATTTAAATGAATATTCCCGTTTTCATATCGGTTTTGTGAGATCATAAAAGCTATATATGCTAGTCAATTTATTAAGTGTATATATTACAATGCAAGAATGCTACCTATTACCTTGATGATCACAGGTAGGTCCAATGGTGATAACACCTTAGCAATACCCCAAAGTACCAACAGGAACAATTAGAAATAGCATGACTTTAAATTGATAAAAAAAAATCTTAAGATGACAAATACCTAGTCATCTTCCACCTAAAGCTCAATCCTCAGAAGGGCAAATAAGAAACCCACTACCCGGAACGTTTCCCCATGCCTAGAAAAATGCACAAGTAGGATTTCTGTTGTTCAACATAGCTTAATTAAACAGTCAGATTATGTCATTTTTTTTCTTGGCAATGGACAAGAAAATCAGGGCTGTAGCTATAGTTTTGTCATTGGGATGGATCAACCATTTCAATATAGGTGAGTTTTCTCCCTCTTGTGCTTATATTGAGCCTTGAGGGGTGGATAAACATGCTTCCTTTTCCTCTCAGAGTTTGGAACCAAGGGAGAGACAGAGAATATCCAGGCAGATGGAGGACAAAATGAAAGCTTCATTTTTTAAAAGTTATGGGTCTCTTTGCAGTAACAATGGATTTCCTATTACTGTAAACAAAAATACCTTCCTAGTCACAAGTAGAACTAGACATCTGCAGGTCTCCCCTACCTTACCTCCTGTCCCTATAAATGGACAGGATTTTAAATCCTTAAAATGGTAATGAAAATAATTATTATATCACTGCATCGGTAAATCATTCCTGATAGTAAAACACACTTTCTGAGGTGAAAGTATCTAAGATAAAAACAGAAAATATATGTGATCAAAGTAAATCATAGGTGCTATTTCATGCATGCAACATGACTCCTGCTTCTTCAGGAGTCTGGTGAACAAATGGTCCACATTTGAGTGACTGACTTTTATCAGAAGTACTAAATACTGAAAGCTCCCCATTCTTGGGACAATATGATGTTTCTAAATATTTCACAAATCCAAGTGAGGTCATGCTTTTTACACTGAGGCATCAAATTCAAAGATAGATAGCCAAAAATAATGAATATGGCTGTCAGACTGACTGTTTATCTTAGAAGCTTTAAAGATATAGAAAGTTGAAGTTTTAGAAGAAGAGCCCTGTTTTAGTCAGCTAGGGCTGCCATGACAGAATACCAGTCTGGGCGGCTTACATAACAGAAATGTATTTCTCACAGTTCTGGAAGCTAAAGCCCAACATCAGGGTGACATCATGTTTGGGCTGGTGAGAGAACTCTCCTCCCTCCCCCCTCCTTTCTCCAACCCTCCGCTCTAACATGGGGGGGCAGAGAGAGAGAGAGAGAGACAGAGAGAGAGAGAGAGAGAGAGACAGACAGAGAGAGACAGAGACAGAGACACACGGAGAGAACAAGTGCTCTTCTTATAAAGGCACTAATCTTATTATGAGAACCTTACCCTCATGACCTCATCTCAACCTAATTATCTCCCAAAGGCCCCATCTCCAAATACCATCACACATATCCCATTAGGGGTTAGGGCTTGAACATGAAAATTCTGAGGTAGACACAATTCAGGCTACAGCAAACCCTAAAAAGAAAAAAAATCCATCTCTGAACCCATACTTCTTGGTACATTTTACAACCAGTGTCAGAACTGTCAGAGGATGGATATATGGCCCACAAGTGGCACTAAAGATCATGTTTTAGAAGTACATAACACTCTTTTCTGATATTGATCTCATAACATACGTGCATCGTTCCCAAACATGGTGATTTCTCTTAATAACTTGTATCAGTTGTATCTCCAGCTGAAACCTCTGTTCTGGGCTCCAGATACCTACCAAGTTGTTGACTTTCCATTTCTAGTTGGAAGCATAATAGACATCTCACACTTAACATACCCAAAACAGAGCTCTTAATCTCTATTATTCTCCCCACTTTTCCTCCCACCATCTTCCCCATCTCATTTAGCACACTCCTGCCTTCTCTTTAAGCCCCCAAACCTTGGTTTCATCTTTAACTCCCCTGATTCTTTTATAATTCACACTCTATTAACAAACCTTGTTGACACTAGCTTCAAAATAGATTTGGATTATGTCCATGTCTCACCACCATCACTACGGCCCTGCTTCAAATCACCGTCATCCCTCCACTGTTCAGTTTGATTTACTACTATAGCCTCCAAACTGGTCTCCCTGCTTGTGCTGCCCCACCTGTTTCAGATTATTCTCATTTCTGAAGCCTGAGGGATTCCATTAAAGCATGTCAAATTGAGACACTCTTCTTAAAACCCTCCAATGGCTTAATTCTCTATCTCACCTGGTGTATTTGTTTCCTAGGGCTTCTGTAACAAATTGCCACAGCTGGGTGGCAGAAACTTATTCTCTCACAGTCAGAGAGGCTAAAAGTCTGAAATCAAGGCATCAGCAGGGCGATCCTCTCTCTGAAGGCTCTAGGGGAGAATGATTCCTTGTTTCTTCCTAGTTTCTGGTGGTTGCCAGCAATCTTATTGTCCCTTGACTTGTAGCAGCATCACTCCAGTCTCTGCCTCCATCTTCACATGGCCTTCTCTGCTGTGTGTATCTCTGTCCAAATTTCCCCCCAGCCAATCTACTATGACCGTAGCTTAAATTGATTATATTTGCAAAGATCCTATTTCCCAATAAAGTCATATTCACAGGTACTGGGAGGTAGCACTTGATCTTTTTTTTGGTGGAGGGGCACAGCTCAATCCACAACATTCAACATAAATCCAAAATCCTTACAACGGCACACAAGCCCCAATTTTCTTTGCTATTCAAAGTGTAATCTACAGACCAATAGTATCAGCATTACCTGGGAGCTTGTACACAGTGTAAACTCTCTAGACTTCCTAAACTAGAATCTTCATTTTAATGTGACACATAGGTGATTTATACGCAAATTAAAATTTGAGAAGTACTGTCCCTCAAAATGATCCACCTACTTTTCCATTCTCTTCATAAACTACTAACCTCCACATCTCTCCATTACACTGCTTCAGTTGTCCTGGCCTTTTTACTGTTTCTGAAGGGCCTGGAAAATTACTCTCACAGATGTTTACATAGAGTATTCCTTTACCTGTTTTGGATCTTTATGTAAATATCACCTCAGGGCAACCTTTCCTGGATACTCTATCTACACGAAAGTCCTCATCAACCCACCCATTTTTCTTGCTTTATTATTTTTTTTACTACAGAACTTCCCATCATTTAATATGTTAAATATTTTACTTATTAACTTTGTTTACTGTTTTCTCTATCAACTAGAATATAAACTCTTTCAGCACAAGGATTTGAGTCTGAATTTTAGGCTCCTGGAATGATATGGGACATTCAAGACAGGCCACACAATAAACATGTGTCAAGTGAGGCTGTAAGCTCATTAATTTATTTGCCCACATACATTAAGTAACTCTTGTTATTTAAATCACCTGTATTATATGCTTCATGTAACGCTTTTTAAAAAAGATATGTAAGACTCATATAGGTCTATGATTTAGCAGGCAAAAAATTATAATTCACCTAAACATTTGTGAATCAATTTATTCTTATGCTTCACTACCTCTCATGGTAAAACACACCTTAGCCCTAGTACAATACAACCTGTGAGAATAGATAAATGCTTTTATGCATTCTAAATTTATCCCTTTTAAGCTTCACAGGATGTTCCTTTGTTCTATGACATAGAAATATGGTCACCAAATACACGTGCACCATATCCGGCCTTTCTTACATTTTGTCCTTTTTCATTATATTTTCTTTCCATTTTCTTCTTCTCATAATGAAGAGTCCTAATCTCCCCATTTGGTCCTAATACAATGGGACTCCTGGGAACATACTTCTTTCTACAATCATGAGCTTTTAACTAGAATCTCACAGATAAAGTTATCAAAGCACAGCCAAAAGGGAAGAACGCTGACATCTTCCTCTCTCCCCTCTCCATTGAATCCAAGTGGGCTCAGCCTATGTTAGGTTTTGTCATTTTTGTTTTTTTCTCTGGAAAAGAAAATATAGTCTCTACCCTAAAGAAATGTACAATCTAACTGGGGAGATGTGACTTCAGAGTAGATGATTTCTTAGTTTTAATTTTGACCATCTTACCTTCAGATATTTGGGAAGGCCAAAAGGCTGAATACCTATGGACTACAAGCAGTATAATTGAAAAACAAAAGTAATAAATGTACATTAGTTAACAACTGCTTACTGAAGAAATGTTTAAATTGAATATTATCAAATACGTAAATAAGAAAAAGCAACTGAGCCAATAAAGTTTAGGCCCCAGAAACTACTGGTTACATATGACCAAAATACTCATTGAGACTTAATTCTCTATTGGTGATGTAGAAATTCATGAGGTTATTGGTTTGTAAGGACCCAAGTAGGGGCTAAACAATTTAAGAGCACAGAGATCTTTTCAAAGGATAGAGAACATCCTCCTTGTTCAGATGATGCTTTGAGATACGGCCACCCATTTTGGCTACCTCTTTGTGGATTCCACTTGAGACCTTAAAATCCAATAGCCAAGAAAGAAGTAGGAAACTCAGTGTTTAAGCATCAACTTTATGCTATACACAGTATTGGATGCATATACATTATATGATTTAATCATGATAATACTATAAGTTAGGAATCATAATAGTATCCCAATTTTACAGATGAGGAAACTGAGGCCTAGACAAGAAGTTGAATAACAATATGCCCAAATTCATACAACTAATCATGGCAAAAGCAATTAATTTCAAGCCTTTTAACTTAATTCTTCTTTTAATACTTTTTATTTTGAAATAAGTTGACTCATAAGAAATTGCAAAAATAGTATAGAGAATTACTATTTTACCTGCACCTAGCTTCCCGCCATGATTGAATCTTACTTACATAACCATAGTGCATTGTCAAAACTAGGAAACTGACATTGGTATAATACCATTAATTCAAGTCCAGATTCTGTTCGGATTTCAAAGGTTTTTACATTCAACCTTGTGTGTGTGTGTGTGTGTGTGTGTGTGTGTGTGTGTGTGTGTGTGTGTTGTGCATATAGTTATATGAAAGGTAGATTTACGTAACCATCATAAAAATCATGATACAGAACTGTTTTGTCACCACAAACAAAATACCACATTCTCATATTATGCCTTAATAGTCTACCCTAATACTTGGCAACAACTGATCTGTTCTCCAACAGTCAAATTCTGTTATATAATTTAAGCCTTCTTAAAACCAAAGCCCATGATTGTTTAGTGAATGGTAATTTCTTAAGTATTATTTTCATTCTTCATAAATGGTATACCACAGCACATATTCAAATGTGCATAGACATGTATAGGTGAGCTAAAGATTGAACATGGATTTAAATGCACAAAAGAGAAAAATATTATATGCTTTCATCTCTATATCCATATTTATAATTGTTCTAAAAGCTAGTTTTGGCTTTGTCTTTTATTTATAATATCTATCTGAATTATAGTCATTACTAAATAAGACTGTTTAAAACTTTATACTATGCCTGAATTTTGCTTCACAACTTTAAATGGTATTAAAAAGACATTTTTACATTTAAATACATCTAACTGATGGAAAAGGTACAAATAAGTGATCTCAAATAAAATATAATCTTGGAAACTGCTATTTTTCCATTTTGAATAACACCACTATTAGTCTTTAATAATCATGTATATTCCATATAAAATCATGATTTCTCAAGAGGCAATAGACAGTAGAGAACAGGTCTACTCTAAGAAAACTTTTAATAAGTCAAAGTAATTTTTGTCATCCTCTTTTCTTGTCCCAACTCCAGGTACTTGCACTCTGAGGTCAACTTTGTGACACAACATCCCAGTTGTCCACAGAGTCAGGGCATCCTCTGTCTGCTGTTCCCTGGAGATGTCAGTAGACCTTGCCTTACCTAGACTTTCTCAGTGCCTGCCTTCCTATTAAATGTGCAAGTCCTAGGGACTATTCTCCTAAGTTCTTGAAGGGCAATGCATAATACATCTTGTGCTAATTATCTGATGAGAATCACTAAATTAATAATTTATCATATCAGATAAAATATACTTAGATCTAATGGTACAAGAATTTCCAATTATGTTAGTCCTTTGGATTAAATTCTGGGGCTAGTTGGAGGACTACATCACAGTGTGGAAATGCTAGGGACAGAAAGTAGGATTTGTTCCCAGCTGTGACTGGACTGTCACTAAGACCACACTGCCACTCATTGCAGAGCGCTTTTCAGATAACAAAATAAGTGCATTATTAAAATGAAAACTTGTTATAACCCTGTGTGACAGGCAGGACCGATATTATTATTCATAGTTTACAGATGAAACAGCTAGGTTCAGTAGTATTAAAAGATTTATCTCAGGTCATTGGTTTATTAAGTGACAGGCTAAGATCAGAACTAAGTTTTATACTTGTATAAGACTGTAGACAAGAGAGCTGAACCAAATAAATTATAAACTTTTGTTACAGCCCCAATAACTATAATTGACCATCTAATGATTTGTTTAATACCATCTATAAGACAAGTTCGATGTGAAAAAACCAACACAATCTATTGATTAGATTTGGGTAATATATTTTTTTAATTGATTGCTGTTTTAAGTTATGTTTTATCACAATAGAAGACACATTAACTCATGTATTTTTCCTTTACATGCTCATTAAATGAAATAGAGCAACTCCTTCCATGTTATCAACTAAAGGAACACCATTTAATAGTTATATTTATTACTATAAAAAATATCACTTGGGTATGCACCCTTTGCAAAGCAATTTCTAGGCACAGAGATTACAAGAGGAAGTAAAACAGAGCCCATATTCTCATGGGTTTTATATTTTAGTGGAAGGAGGTAATGTGTAAATACACAAATAATTTAAGAGAATATCTATAAAGAACATCTATCAGCAGTAAGTACTACAAAAAGAAATAAAGCCGGGTAAAAAGATAGAGAATGATAGGAGGTTGCCCATTTTAGGCTGAGTAGTTACCAATAGCCTCTCTTAGGTGACAACATTTGAAGAAACCAGAATTATATGAGAGTGAACATGTAAATACCTGGAAGAAGATCTTTCAGACTGTTGTAAAAGCAAATAAAATGATTTTTAAGGTGGGAATTAATCTGGTGTGTTTGAGGAAGAGAAAGAAGGCCAAGAAAGCAGGGTCAGACTGTATGACTAGAAGAGAGACAGAAAATGGGGTCAAAGAAATAGCCCAGAGTCTCATGGTGTTCTCATTTATGGTATTGTAGGCCTTAGGATTTTACTCTGAGATGGGAATACATTAGAAGACTTTGAGATCCGTGCGTTAGGGGGTTGGGAGTATGGACAGGTAAGCTATGATATGATAGAGACATTTTAAAGTTTTAAAGGGTCTCACTGTTATTTCAACAGAGAACTGTATCAGTTTGCTAGGGCTGCCAAAACAAAGAACCACAGACTGGGTAGCTTAAAAATACAGTACTTTATTGTTTCACAGTTATGGAGGCTTAAAGTCCAAGATCAAGATGTCTGCAGAGTTCGTTTCTTCTGAGGCCTCTCTCCTTGTCTTATAAATGGCCATCTTCTCTTTGTGTCTTCACATTGTTTTACCTCTGTACCTGCTGTGTCTAAGTTTCCTTTTCTTATGAGGACACCAGTCAGGTTGGATTAGAACCCACCCAAATTACCTCATTTTAACATAATTAAAACTTTAAAAATCCTACCTCTAAATGCAGTCACGTTCTGAGGTACTGGAGGTTAAGACTTCAACATGTAAAATTTTGGAGAACACAATTCAGCCCTAAACAGGAATGAAATGCAGGGAGTGTACTGCTGGGATACATAGGACATTTCCTACAAAAGATCACTTTTTTCACAGAGTGAAAAAAGAGGTCATTTAGAAGACTGTTGCATTATCCACCCCTGCCCCCACCAAAAAATGATGCTACTTGGACTACAATAGAGGTCATGTAAATCTGTCATTACATAAGCTACATAAAGAAGGGAATTAAGGACAGAGTTCCCAAGACGGTGGAGTAGAAAGACCCTGAGCTCACCTTCTCTCATGCGCACACCAAAATTACAACTATTACAGAACTATCAATGAAAAAGACCAGAAACCTACTAGAAAATATTTTCTACAATGTAAGATATAAAGAAGGAAACAAAATGAGACAGGTGGGAGGGGCAGAGTCGTGGTATAGTAAAGATCCATACAGCCAGATGGGCAACCCACAAATGGGAGAATAATTACAACTGCAGACGTTCTCCCCAAGGAGTGAGGGGTCTGAGCTCCACATGGGCTCCCCAGCCCAGGGGTCCTGCCTCAAGAAGACAAGCCTCCAGAATGTTTGGCTTTGAAGGCTAATGGGACTTACTTTTGGGAGACCCAGAGGGATGTGGGAAATAGAAATTCCACCCTTAAAGGGCACACACAAAAACTCACATGCTCCAGACACAGGGCTAAAGCAATAATATGAAAGGAGCTTGGGTCAGTCCTACCTGCTAATCTTGGAGAGTCTCCCAGAGAGCCAGGAAGCAACTGGACTTTACCTTGGGGACAGAGACCCTGGTGGTAGCCATTTTTGGGAGCTCATTCTACCACATGGACACTGGTGCTGGCTAGCACCATTCTGGAATCATCTCTCTAGCTAATCAGACTCAGGACCCACACCTGCCCTGCCCACCAGCCTGTAGGCACCAGTACTGAGATGCCACAGGGCAAGCAACCAACTGGGCATGGACCAAGCCCCACCCACCAGCAGACAGGCTGCCTTAAGACCCCTTGAACCCACAGTCACCCCTGGACATTGCCTTGCCCACCAGAGGGCCCAGTGCATGTCACCGCATACCAGTACACATACACTAGACCTGGGATACCTGGGACCCTGAAGTTAAAGACCCTGACACTTAGCTCCACCAATCAGTTGGCAGGCACCAGCCCCAGAAACTGCTCAGGTCTGGCCCCACCCACCAACGAGCTGGCTCTAGCCTTGGGACAAGCTACATCTACCAGACAGCCCACAGTAGTCAGCCCACCACAACAGAAGGACCCACAGAGCTCACATAGGGGGCACTCCTAGAGCACATGGCTCTGGTGACAAGAGGGGAGTGTGCTGCTGGGACACATAGGACATTTCCTACAAAAGATCACTTCTCCAAGGTCATGAAATGTAACCAATCTACGAGGTACATAGAAATAAAAACAGCACGTTAGGTAAAATGAGGTGAGAGAGGAAAATGTTTCAAATGAAGGAACAAGATTAAAAACCCCAGAAGTATTAGGTGATGTGGAGACAGGCAATCTACCTAAGAAAGAGTTCAAGGTAATGATTGCAAAGATGATCAAAGAACTTGGAAGAATGGATCAACAGAGTGAGAAGTTGGAAGTTTTAAACAAAACTCTGGAAAATATAAGGAACAACCAAACAGATGAAGAATACAATAATGTGAATAAAAAATATACTAGGAGGAAAAAAACAGTAGACTAAATGATACAAAGGAATGGACCAGTGAGCTGGAAGACAGTAGTGGAAATCACTGAAGTTGGATTTAAAAAATAATAATAAAAAGAAGTGAGGACAGTTTAAGACCTCTGGCACAACATCAAGTGCACTCATATTCACATTATAGGGGTTCCAGAAGGAGAAGAGAGAAAGAGGCAGAGAAAATATTTGAAGACATAATAGCTGAAAACATCCATAACCTGGGAAAGAAAAACAGACATCAAGTCCAGGAAGCACAGAGTGTCCCAAAGGGGATGAAACCAAAGAGGACCACACCAAGACACACTGTAATAAAAATGACAAAAATTAAAGATAAATAAATACACAATATTAAAAGCAGTAAGGGAAAAGCAACAAGTTTCACAGACGGGAACTTCCATAAGGCTATCAGCTGACTTTTCATCGGAAACTTCAGGCTACAAGGGAGTGGCACAATATATTAAAAGTGATGAAAGGGAAAAACCTACAACCAAGAATAATCTACCTGGCAAGGCTTTCATTCAGATCGATGGAAAGATAAAAGTATTACAGATAAGCAAAAGCAATGAGAGTTCAGCACCACCAAACCAGCTTTACAAGAAATGTTAAAGGAAATTCTCAAAGCAAAAAAGAAAAGGCCAAAACTAGAAACATGAAAATTGGGAAAGGAAAAAGCTCATTGGTAAAGGCAAATAAATACACCAAAGGTAGAAAATCATCCATGCACAAAGCTATTAGGAAGGTTAAATGACAAAAGTAGTAAAATCATCTATATCCACAAAAAGCAGTTAAGGGATACACATAACAATTAGATGTAAAATATGTAAGAAACAGGAATATTGAGGGGAGGAAAGTACAGATGCAGAGTTGTTAAAATGCATTTGAAATTAAGAGATCAGCCACTTAAAACAATCATGTGGGTAACTACAAACCAAAAATTTATAATACAAAGAAATACACAAATACACAAAAAAGAGAAAGGAATTGAAAAATAACAGTAAAGACAGTCATCAAATCACAATGGATGAGAACAAAAGAAGAAGGAACAACAAAAACAATCCAAAACAATTAACAAGGGCAATAAGTACATACATATCAATAATTATTTTAATATAAATGAGCTAACTGCTCCAATCAAAAGAGAGAATGGCTGAATGAATATAAAAACAAGACCCTTACATAGGTTGCCTAGAAGAGACTCACTTCAGATCTAAAGACACACAGACTGAAAGTGAGAGGGTAGAAAAAGGTATTCCATGCAAATGGAAATCAAAAGAAAGCCCAAGTAGCAACACTTATATGAAACAAAATAGACCTTGAAATAAAGACTGTTACAAAAGACAAAGAAGGACATCACATAATGACCAAGGGATCAATCTAAGAAGAAGATATAATAATTGTAAATATATATGCACCCAACATAGGAGCACCTAAATATATAAAGCAAGTAGTACTGGACATAAATGGAAAAACTGACAGTAGCACAATAGTAGTAGGGGACTTTAACACCCCACCTACATCAATGGACAGATCATCCAGACAGAAAATCAGTCAAGAAACACTGGCCTTAAATGGCACATTAGATAAGACTTAATAGATATGTATAGAATATTTCATTCAAAAGCAGAATACACATTCTTTCAAGTGCACATGGGAACATTCTCCAGGATAGATCACATGCTGGTCCAGAAAATAAGCCTTGGTAACTTTAAGAAATTTGAAATCATATCAAGCTTCTTTTCTGATCACAATGTTATGAAACTAGAAGTCAAATACAAGAAAAAAAACTGCAAGAAATACAAACACACGGAGGTTAAATAATACACCAATAAACAACAAATGGATCACTGAGGAAATCATAAGAAATAAAAAAATACCTGGAGACAAATAAATATGAAAACATGATGATACAAAATCTATGGGATGCAATAAAGGCTGTTCTAAAAGGGAAGTTTATAGTGATATAAACTTACCTCAGGAAACAAGAAAAAACTCAAACAACCTAACCCTACACCCAAAGGAACTAGAAAAAGAACAAACAAAACCAAAAGTTAGTAGAAGAAATCATAAAGACCAGAGCAGAAACAAATGAAATAGAGACTTTAAAATAAAAAATAGAAAATATCAATGAAACTAAGAATTAGTTCTTTGAAAAGAAAAAAAAAAGGATAAACTGTTAGCCAGACTCATCAATAAAAAAAAGAGAGGGCTCAAATCAATTAAAGCAGAAATGAAAAAGTTAAAACCAACACCACAAAAATACAAGGGATCATAAGAGATTCCTATGAACAACAATGTGCCAATAAAATGGACAACCTAGAAGAAATGGAAAAATTCCTAGAAATGTACAATTTCCGAAGATTGAATCAGGAAGAAACAGAAAATATGAACAGAACAAATACCAGCAATGAAATTGAATCAGTAATTTAAAAACTCCCAACAAACAAAATTCCAGGACCAGATGGCTTCACAGGTGAAGTCTACCAAACATTTAGAGAAGAGGTAACACCTATCCTTCTGAAACTATTCCAAAAATTCCAGAGGATGGAATGCCTCTGAATGCATTCTCTGAGGCCAGCATCACCCTGATACCAAAACCAGAGAGAGATATAACAAAAAGAAAATTACAGGCCAATACCACTGATGAACACAAACACAAAAATCCTCAAGAAAATATTAGCAAACTGAATCCAACAATAAATTTAAAGGATCATACTCCATGATCATGTGGGCTTTATCCTGGGGTTTTTTCAATATCTACAAATCAATCAATGTGATATACCACATTAACAAATTGAAGAAAACAATATGATCATCTCAATAGATGCAGAAAAAGCTTTTGACAAATTTCAACATCGAGTTATGATAAAAATTCTCCAGAAAGTGGTTATAGAGGGAACATACCTCAACATAATAAAGGCCATATATGATAAGCCCAAAGCTATCATCATACTCAACAGTGAAAAGTGGAAAGCATTTCCTCTAAGATCAAGACAAGGATGCCCACTCTCACTACTTTTATTCAACATAGTATTGGAAGTCCTAGCCACAGCAATTGGAAAAGAAAAAGAAATAAAAGGAATTCAGACTGGAGACAGAGAAGCAAAATGGTCACTGCAGATGACATGACTATACATAGAATATCCTAAAGATGCCACCAAAAAAATACTAGAGCTCAACAATTAATTTGGTAAAATTTCAGCATTCAAAATTAATATACAGAAATCCATTGAATTCCTATATAGTAAAAAGAAACTATCAGAAAGAGAAATTAATGAAACAATCAAAAATAATAAAATACTGAGGAATAAACCTACCTAAGGAGGTTTTCCTGTGCTCGGAAAACAATAGGACAGTGATGAGAGAAACTGAAGACAGAACAAACAAATGGAAAGATATACCAAGTTCATGGATTGAAATAATTAATATTGTTAAAATGATCATACTACCCAAGGTAATCTACAAATTCAAAGCAATCTCTATCAAAATACCAATGGCATTTTTCACAGAACTAGAATAATTTTAAAATTTGTATGGAAACACAAAAGACCCTGAAAAGCCAAAACAATTTTGATAAAAAAAAAATGAACAGAGCTGGAAGACTCACAATCCCTGGTTTCAGGCTATACTACAAACCTAAAGTAATCAAAATAGTATGGTACTGAAATAAAAACTGACATAGATCAATGGAACAGAATAGAGAGTCTGGATATAAACTCAAGCACCTGTGGTCAATTAATCTGCAACAAAGGAGGCAAGAATATACAATGGAGAAAAGACAGTCTCTTCAATAAGTGGTGCTAGGAAAACTGGATAGCTAAATTTAAAAGAATGAAGTCAGCACATGTTTGCATACAATATACAAAAAGAAACTCAAAACAGATTGAAGACCTAAATATAAGACCAGAAACCAAAAAGTCCTAGAAGAAAACATAGGCAGAAGACTCTGACATAAACTGTAGCCATATTTTTTTGGATCTGTCTCCTAAGGCAAAGTAAAGAAAAGCAAAAATTTTTAAATTGGGACCCAATTAAATTTAAAGCTTTTGCACAGCAAATAAAACAATCAACAAAACAAAAAATAACCTACTGAAAAGGAGAACATATTTTCAAATGCTATGATCAATAGGGAGTAATATCCAAAATGTATAAACAGCTCACACAACTCAGTATCAAAAAAACAAACCACCCAATTCAAAATGGGCAAAAACCTGAATAGACATTTTTCCAAAGAAGACATACAGATGGTCAACAGGCACATGAAAGGATGCTCAACACTGTTAATCAGAGAAATGAAAATCAAAACAACAATGAAATATCACCTCACACCTGTCTGAATGGCTATAATTTTAAAAAATCACAATAACAACTGTTGGCAAGATTGTGGAGAAAAGGAACCCCTTGTACACTCTTGGTGGGAATGTAAATTGGTGTAGCCACTGTATGGAGGTTCCCCAAAAACTAAAAATAGAACTACCATATGATCCAGCAATTCCACTCCTGGATATATATCCAAAGGAAATGAAAACACTAATTCAAAAAGATACATAAACCCCAATATTCATAACAGTATTATTTACAAAAGCCAAGATATGGAAGCGACCTAAGTGTTCATCAATAGATGAATGGATAAAGAAGATGTGGTATATATATATGCAATGGAATACTACTCAGCCATAAAAAATGACATTTTGCTATTTGCAATATGATGACCTGGAGGGTGCTATGCTTAGTGAAATAAGCCAGACAGAGAAAGACAAATACTGTACGTTATCGCTTCTATGTGGAATCTGAAAAATAAAACAAACTACTGAATATAACAAAAAAGAACTGACTCAGATATAGAGGACGAACTAGTGGTTACTAACGGTGAAAGGGAAGGCAGGAGGGGCAAGATAGGGCTAAGTGATTTTTTTATATGCAGTAGTTTGTACCTCTTAAACTACAAGTATATATTGGACAGCATAGTGAATGTAGCCAATATTTTATAATAATTATTAATGAAGTATAATCTATAAAAATTTCAAATCACTTTGTTATACACCTGAAACTAATATGATATTGTAAATCAAATATACCTCAGTCAAAAAAAATTTACAAAGAAAATGAAAAAAGAAAGAAAGTGCTTACCAAGATTATCTCATGAAATCCCCCTAACAACATTTTAGGTATACTATTGTTTTCCCTATGTTGACTGTAATTCATGCATAAGGTCACACAGTTAGAAATTCGGGAGCTAGAATTCAAATGTAGATGTGTCTGATTCCAAAGATCACATTCTATCCTCTCTAGCAGGCTTCCTGGAGGTTGAGTTTTGTCCTCTTAGAGGTATTTAATAGTATGTGTATAGAAATTATCTTAATTGGGAGGTCTTTTAGCATAGAACTAAAGTAAGCGGGGGTATTTATTTTTTCCTAAAGAGATAATGTATATTTACATTGTGGATTCCATAATGAATTCTGTGAGGAGTCAGAAGATATGGCTGTCTTTGCTTTGAAAGAATGTCTCATGATGTTGAGAATATAGGCTCATAAAAAAATGGTATTTGTTGGATACCAAATGAATTAGCTGACAAATAGTACTAGAGGAGGTCAAAAGAAGAAAATCACTCCAGGCTTTGGAAGAGTAAAAATGAATTAGGTTTAACTTCCAAGAATCTGTACAAATCCAATCAATACATAAGGCAATTCCTAATAAATTCAAGTTCACAAAAATAGACAATCTTATTTTCTTTTCATTCCAGGCAGGCAAACATCTTCTCTCTTGAAGTTCTTTGTAAAAATGAAACCTATGGTTTAGGCTTCCAATCCTGTCTTTTGCCTTCCTAGCGGTGCTCATGTTTGTATTTTTTGGTTTGTTTGTTTAACATTGGTAAGCATCTTGAAAGCTAGGACAGATCATATTCTAATTCCCTTTTTACTCCCCCATTACACAGGAAATATTGTGGGCAAGAAGTCAATAGATTAGGTTCAAAGACGTAAAAAGTTGGCAAGAATAGTAATCAGATAAGACATTTATACAAAATGAAACTATTCGGAGGTAATTTTTCCTAGTCACTTCCTAATGAAAATATCAGATGATGTTATGCATACTAATCCACACATTTTTTGTTTTATGGCTTAACCACAAACTATGAATGATTTCTCATATTAATAAATACATGTAAATAACATTATAATGGCTCTATAATATTTTATTATGTGATTGTGTCAACTCAGTCAATGAATGCCTACTGCTGAACATTTAGGTTCTGATTGTTTCCTTTTACAAAAAAAATGGCTACATCATACATTTTTGTATGTATTTTAAGATGTGTAGTTGCTGGGATGAAAGATGTGAATAACTTTAGGGTCTTTGGTAAATACTGTTGGAACTCTCTCCAGAGAAGATATAGTAAAGCATCTTTACATTTCAGTATAACTGCCATATTCTTCTGAGGCTTCCTGTACTTTTTGGTTTGCAGGATTTTTTTGTTTTTTGGTTTGTTTTGGGGTTTGGTTTTGTTTTTCAAGTAGGTGGCAGTATTACTTAGTATTCAGTGGACATAAACATTTGAAGAATAATTTCTCTCTTTGAAAGTATTCCTCCAACATATACAAATACCAGTGTATTCTTTCTCTAAAGGAAAATATAATGCAGAGAGAAATTAAATGCTGCTCTTATTCTGAAACTATGAAAATATAACATAGAAAGTTTTTAAGCTACGCAACGACTTTAGCAGCTGGTGGATCCTGCCATGCCGGTTTTTGCACAGAATGAAAAAGACACAGCAGGTTCCTTTGGAACATCAAACTGAGAAAATTGACTACAGCTTTAACAGACTTAAAAGAATTTTTTGGCAGAATGAATAAGTATGCATAATGGAGAAAAATACCTCAATCTGTAGGAAAAATAGATATATAAAGAGGCTAAACAAGAATGTTGCTGCCTGTTCTTTTCACAGCAATCTTCCACCTGTCCCCGACTGCAGTATTTAGGGAACAAAGATTCAGAAGTATAAAAGAATAGGAGGTTGGTGAGTCTACGATGGAGGCAGTATAGGGCTGTGTAAATTGCAGAGGACTTACAGCCAGAAGACTTGAATGACATGCAACAGTGGGTGGGCTGGGAAGCAGGAAGCCAGCCTTAAATCCCAACTCAGCTATTACTAATCCTGTGATCCCGGGCAAATAATGTGTCCCTTCTCTGACTCAGTTTCCACATTTTAAAGTGAACACAGCACTAGTGACTAGCTTTCTCAGTGCCTGGCTCATATTAACTTTATTAAATATTAGTCATTATTTGATAATATAGTGTGAACTCAGGTAAGTCACTATCTTTTGACTTCTTCAGCTATAAAATTAGACAAAGTGATCATGTGATGTCACACCTAGATCTGAAGGACTATGGTTCTAGGAGGACAACAACACACTGGATGCTACCATTAGAGTTAGTTTGTTGATAACTTGAAGCCAACAAAGTGAATATAAACAAAGGATTGAAACAATACAGGGGGGAAGGAGAGAGGAGAAGTAAAAAAGTTACCTTTATAAATCAGGTTTTTTAATATTTATCATTTCATACTATAACTACATAAAAATTATGATACATTACATAGGAAGTAAAGTTACTACAAAATAATCATTTGTTCATTTCAAGAATAGTGGGTGTTTTTCCAACTTCCTTTCTTCCAATATAAAGAGTCCTCCTAGATGTTTTCTATTTTCAAACATTCAACTGTCCTCATGGTTCTTTTCTTCTCTTAAATACAGAATACTATATACAATAATTTTGACCATCCTCAATACAAGACTTAAGTTTCACTTGAAATTAAGAAGTGGCAACATGTTGCTGGCTTTTAGCTGGGTTATAATTTCAACCCCAAATAAGGGCTCCTTAACCTTGAGTTTTAGTTTCAAGGAATCCCTAAAATGGACAATACTTTGTATATGTACACGTAGGTATTTTCTTGGAAGAGTGTTCATAGCATTTGAAAGATTTTCAAAGGCAAATGTATTGCGCGAAATGTTAAGTATCATTGCCAAATGGAATTATTTCTTGAAAACATGACCATAGTTATTTTCTGAATCATGAGAGACTGTCTAGTGCCTATCACAGACAGCACTCCAAATAAATATTATGAAATCAATTAACAAATGACTGAGTAACATTACTTGGCAATGAGGCTTTCCTTGACCATCCTATATAAAACAAATCCCCTGGTCTCCATATCTCCCTTACTCTTATTTTTTTTTTTTCCAAAGCATTCATAGTCATCTGATATAACATACGTATTTATTGATGGTCTTTCTCTTAGGACTAGAATGTAAACTCCACAAGAGCAAGGACATTGTCTGTGTTTTGTTTTGTATTGCTTTTTCACTGCTGAATCCACAGTTAACATAGTAATCACTCAATAACTATATGTTGTATGGATATCTGATCAAACAATTCACTTTGCCCTGATTTCTTCTACAAATTATTTGTGTCACTTTGAAGTTCAAAACTCTTTTACACATCATTTTCCTTCTAAACTCTACTTTTAATTATCTGTCAGCTGCAAACTTAATGAGTATACTCTCTGTTCAGGTGAATAATAAAATTTTTTTAGAACTGGAGTAGGGAATCTATCATGCAATGTCTAGTTTGATCGTGTTACGTGCAATAGGTTATTTGATATCTAAAACCTATAATCTCTTGTTTAAACAGATTGAATTCAGGTTTTTGCTAACTTCTTTTATAATGCAGATTCTGAATCCTAATGTGCCTAGAACTAGATAGAAAGCACTTGATATGTGGGGCTAAAGAGAGGTGGGATGGATGATTCATTTTACTACTTAATATGTGGTAGGCACTCTGCTTGGTGCTTCCCCAATCTGTAGGTTTATTCTCTATTTTAATGCTAACAATATTCTTGTAAAGCAGATATTTTGCCCTTATTTTTCATATGGTCAGAAGTGCATTTGAATTCTTACTCTGCCAGTAACTGACTGTAATCTTTGACAATCATTTTAAGCTTCTGTTTCTTTATGAACAAAATGGGGAACATAACACTAAATGCCCATCAAAAGAGTGATGAAAATTTGAGACTATTTGTGTAAAATTATTTATGAGATCCAGATATTACTATTTTCTATCATGCTATACACATTTGGACTTGAGAAAAGATCATTTCTTTATTAAACTTGACTACAATAAAATCCTCAATACTTAAAATTTCAAAAATTTAATTTGTCAATATTTATATATTTTTTGCCTTCTCCATTAAAAATAATAGTAAGGTATAAAAAATTATATATTGTGATTAGCCAACATAATTCATCACTGGAATAGGTATTACTAAAGAATCTAGAGGAATCTATAATATTCAGTTTACTTCTTCAAGCCGTATACTCAAATAAATTATTGGACACTTCATCAAATACATATCAAGTGCTTCTCTGTAGTGGCACTACTAGGTATTAGTAGTAGTTTATGTCTTAAAATAACCCTATGAAGTGTATTTTAATATCCTAATTTTACGGGTGAGAAAACTAAAACCAGGTAAATTAACTCACTCAGTGTTATAGTTACTGATGAAGATGAGATTCAAATCAGTATCTTTTAGAAGTCAAAGCCCATGTTTAACCATGAGACTCTTTCCTCTAGTCTTCCTGGCGGCTTGCTATTGGAGGCTCTTGTTTCTTGAATTCCAGCACCTTCCCTTCAGGCAATGAGGATTTAATTCAAGCTCCATTCCTAGGTTCTACCCTTCACTCTAGATTCAAGTCTAAATGTTCTCAATTGTCTGGCCATGAACCATTCCTAGTACGTATTTTCCTACGTTAAAAGAAATTTTCCACAATTTACTGATCTAGTAGGCTTTTATTCAGTGATTCATGAATCAAGCACATAGAGAGGAGCTCCCAAGAAACGTACAAGGTGAGAGAGCTTTATAGACCAAAGTGAGCAGGAAGAAGTAAATTACTCTGGGCATTTGCTGACTGGTTAAATCTGGGTAACTTTTTTTTTTTTTTTTTTTTTTTTTTTTTGCAGTACGCGGACCTCTCACTGTTGTGGCCTCTCCCGTTGCAGAGCACAGGCTCCGGACGCGCAGGCTCAGCGGCCATGGCTCACGGGCCCAGCCGCTTCGTGGCATGTGGGATCCTCCCGGACCGGGGCACGAACCCGTGTCCCCTGCATCGGCAGCGGACTCTCAACCACTGTGCCACTAGGGAAGCCCAAAATCTGGGTAACTTTATATGGAGCAAAGGGAAGTCTTGGAGCTGGGTTAGGTAGCTTGTGCTGAACAGGAAAGCACTGGTAAGCTGAACTAGGCCTTCCTCTTCTGGGAGAGCTAAGCATGGAAACTTAGTTTTGGCTTGTTGTCATGGGCTTAGCATGAGCAACTCCATCTTGGGCCTATTCTGGTTACTTTAACACCTATGACATGGCTTTTCTTCTGCATGACAATGACTCCTTTCAGGATGTATCTCTTTGTTACTCTGGTATAGCACTGGATGAACCTTCCAATGGATACCGTATTAGTTAGCTAGGGCTGTCATAACAAAATATCAGATTAGGGGGCTTAAACAACAGAAACTTATTTTCTCACAGCCCTTGAGGCTTGAAGTCTGAAATCAGCACACCAGCATGGTTCGGTTCTGGTCAGAGGTCTCTACTTGACTTGTAGATGGCCTGGCCAACTTCTTGCTGTGTCTACACATGGCAGGCAGAGAACAACCCCTCTGTTGTCTTTTTATATAAGGACACAAATCCTACTGGATCCGGACCCCACCTTTATGACTTCATTTAACCTTAATTATTTCCATAAAGGCCATATCTCTAAATACAGTCACACTGGGGGGTTGGAACTTCAACATATGGATTTTGGAGGGACACAGTTCAGTTTATAGCAAATACTTAAAGTGTTTACTTTTCATGACAATTTGTGTCAGCTTTTCACTACCCTTTCATTCTTTTCCAAACCAAACTCTCCCATGCAAGGAATGCTACTGATTCTTAATGAAAGACAAAAGGATATACTGCTATTAAGGATAAACCTCTGTGGTAGGGCTTCCCTGGTGGCACAGTGGTTGAGAATCTGCCTGCCAATGCAGGGGACACGGGTTCGAGCCCTGGTCTGGGAAGATCCCACATGCCGCGGAGCAACTAGGCCCATGTGCCACAACTACTGAGCCTGCGCGTCTGGAGCCTGTGCTCCGCTACGAGAGGCCACGACAGTGAGAGGCCCGCACACCGCGATGAAGAGTGGCCCCCGCTAGCTGCAACTAGAGAAAGCCCACGCACAGAAAGGAAGACCCAACACAGCCAAAAATAAATAAATTAAAAAAAAAAAAAAAAAACCTCTGTGGTAGACAATCCTTAAAATCTTAAGTGACCCACAATGATCTCTACATTCTGTTATTCACATTCTTAACTAGTCCCCATGCACAGTGCACTAGGGCTCGTCTTCCACATAGCATACGCAGAGTGATGGCAGGCCAGTTCCCAGATTAGGTTATAAAAGACCGTGGCTTCCATGATTTCATCTTGAGTTCTCTCTCCCTCCCTTTTTCCCTCATTCTCTCTCTCCCTCCTTCCCTTCTCCCTCAAATTCCATTGGTTAGAACTAAATCACAAAGGCTCACCTAAAGAAAGAATACTAAGGAATGAAGTCTATCTGTGTATCTAGTAAGAAAAAATGGGATTCAGTGGTCAATTAGAGGTCTCTTCCAAAACTGTGGCTCTAAAATTGGTCTCTCCATTGAACTCCAAACCTGAATATTAAATTGCCTGCCTGTTGGACATTTCTACTTACAGCATAGTTTCTCAACCTCAACATTATTGACCTTTGGTCTATATAATTCTTTGTTGAGGGGATATCCTGTACATTACAGGATTTTCAGCAGCATTCCTGTCCCCTACTCATTAGATGCCACTAGCAGTAAGCCATCAATTGTGAAAAATGAAAATGTCTCCAGGCATTGATGAATGTTGCCTGGGGGTAAAATAAGTCACCACACTGATGTTCAGACATTGAAACTACTCTTTTGAATGATAAACTCATTATCTCTTATAATATACTTTTCTTCTGAGTTCCATAATCCAGGAGATGGCAGGAAATTAACCCAGTGTCTCAACACCAAACTGATTTTTATGCTTGATTGTTTTCTCCCTTAATCCCAGCATGAAGATAAGCATGAAATTCTTCCAGTTCTACTTCTTCAACATGTCTCAAATTATTTTTATTCTCTTTATTGCCAATGCCAACATAATAGTCCATACCTCCTCTTATTAAAGGCTTTCAGACTAGTCTTGCAACCCTCATTCTTCTCTTCCTCTACCCCCAATAATCAATGATCAAAGAGAACTTCTTTAAAATGAAAATCTGGGGTGGCTACACAATAAATGACATGAGACTCCAGAAATTTTTATTTTCTGCCTAAGCTATAACCAAAGAAAAGAAAATTTAATGAAACAGTAAATAAGTAAAATCACAAATCATATGTTAAAAAGAATAACTGCCAAAGATAATAAGGTTCATAAAATTTAAACTTGCAAAGTCTAGTATTCTTACATTCCTCTAGACCTAGTTTTCAGGGCAAAGATTTTTCTAAAGTAAGTGAAGCTACCCAGCAAGGCACTACCTAAGTTTATTTTACTTAGAACTTGGAGTTAATGAGAGATGATTAACAGGTTAATGATAAAATTATATTTTTTAAAAGGGACATAAAATATTAGATGTAGAAAGCAAATCTCTTCACAGGCAGGCCACGGGAAAAGCTTGAGACATCTCTATAATTACCTAGCTTTATATCTCAGAATGTTCCAGAAAAACTGTCATTCTAAATCAAGTGGATGGTCATTTTCTCCCTTCCTACAAGGTTACAAAAAGGACCTCATGAATAAAAAGCAGGGTCTGTCTCTGGAAGTATTCCTGTTTTGGATTCCCAGACTCAATTCCAATGTGTGTGTATTGAGGGGGAGGTCCCCAACACCAATAAAAAATGATGCTCTGGACACCAGCTGGGTGTCCTACACCTCAACTCAATCCTAGCACTATCTACCCAGAAGTAGCATCATATTACACAGTTTAAGGGTTCAGCCCTACAAGTCTCCCATCCAATGCCCACTACAGACCTTAGTTGAAAGCCAAGGTTGTTACCTTTGCTTCTGACCAACTGGTTACAATTTGGAGGTTCCAACAACAACTTCCTCAGACTTCAGACACCATTCAGAAGTCCAGGTTGTTACCTGGAGTTCTAGCTATAAATCAGAGCTTCCCACAAGCCCTCCTTTGGTTTGATTAATTTGCTAGAGTGGCTCACAGAACTCAGAGAAACATTTTACTAACTAGATCACTGGTTTATTATAAAAAAGATATAACTCAGTAATAGCCAGATAGAAAAGATGCATAGGGCAAGGTAGGGGAAAGGGCAAAGAGCTTCCATGCTCTCTGCAGACACATCACTCTCCCTGCCCTACGATGTGTTCACCAAACTGGAAACCCTCTGAACCCTATCCTTCTGGGTTTTTGTGGAGGGTTCATTATACAGGCATGATTGACTAAGTCATTGACCACTGGTGACTGAGTCAACCTCAAGTCCCTCTCCCCTCCCTGGAGGTCAGGGGGTAGAAGAAAAAGTTCCAATCCTCTACTCATGTGGTTGGTTCCCCAGGCAACAAACCTCCATCCTTAGTGAGGTCCAAAAGTAATATCATTAACATAACAAAAGACACATTTGTTGCTCTCATCACGTAGGACATTCCAGGAGTTTTAGGAGATTGGTGCCAGAAACAGTGACTAAAACCAAATACAGATTTCTTATAAGCCACAATATCATACTCCCTAAAATAGGTTTAATACCCTGGCATGGCAGAAAGACTGCACTGAATTTGGAAATTGGCAATTATACCCGTGTTTGCCAGCAGGCTATCTTCATGTTAGAAAAGAGGGAAAATTCTAAGTTACAAGAAGCTCTGCACCTGCCAATTTTTGTCATCTGAAAAAAAGGATGTATCAGAGGAGAGACTGTTAAAAAAACAAAACAAGCAAACAAAAAAAACCTACAAGACTTCATTCTTTCAACTTACAGGAAGCTAAATCAAGTCAAAAAAGGCAAGTGTCAACGAGAAAGTTTCCATAGACCACAGAAGGAAGCTCTAACTGCCTGTAATTACTCCTAACTCTCCAGACACATACAGCATTATTTACAGAATAATGATCTGATCCCAGAAAAACCTTGATTTAAATACAAGTAGTTTAGAAATATCTATGTAAAATCACCATACTAGAAAGAGAAAATCACAAATCAAAGGCAGTTGAGGAGCACATATGTATGTAACTAGTGAAAACTACAATGACTATTCCTTGAACTAAAACATGCCATGGAAGAAAATATGACATCCATAAAAGTAAAAACTTCAGGCATAGCTGAAAGATATCAACAAAGACATTCTCTAACAACAGAGGGATACCAACAGAGAGCTAATTATTCAGCAAGAAAAAAAAAAGATGGGGGAGGGGGAAGGAACTTCTAAATATAAAGGTTAAAAAAAAAAGATTTATGGATATTCTGGATTTACATGTAGCCTCTCCTGCATAATGGTCTTGCTTCCTCCATGGCCCCTGACTGTCACTAAAGAGAATGTCTCAAGACAACAAGCTGAAGTTGCATGGCCTTTTCTAACCTAGTTTTGTAAGTTGCACAACATCATTTCCACTGCATTTGATTGGTCAAGAGCAACATACTGTTTACCCAGATTCAAGCAGAGAGGTCAGAGGTGGCAGGTTGGCAAGGTCAGATTGTAGAAGAGCATCTGGGATGTTTCATCCATCTTTGGAAAATATAATTTGCCAGAGCAGGATACATCAGGGCCACCTAGAAATAAGTGTTTCACACATGGTAGACATCCATCAGTTATGTTTTATAGAGAGAACAGAAAAGCAAGGGTTAAAAGAAGCATTAAGTGGAGATCAGTTAGAAAAGCTTCTAGTATAAACTTACAACCCTATTTTTTCAGAACAAGGAATGAGAATTCAATGGAAACCATTTGGAACTGATCAGTTCAGTAAAAGAGGTATACGTACTTCATTCAAGGTGTATGGCACCATCAGATGAGCTAGAAACAAGGTAACTGGATGTGGAAGCTTTACGAATAATAATGCAGTCAGATAGTTAAGGTTGGGTAAGCTGGAAGGACATGAAAGCACACACATTACCTTATTCTAGACTGTGAAGTCAATAGATCAGGCCTAAAATGACTACATTAAGATCCAGTGTTCGCTATACCACAGGAAGTACAGAAGAAGATTCCCCAGAGTATCAAAATTAAATACTGCCATTTCTATCTGTATTTGTTTGTACCCAGAATGAGAACTTTATTTTCATGTGTTTAATATAAATACTGAGAATTTTACATATAAAAAGTATATAAAAATTTGTATATGTATTGGGACTCTTTTTTGGATTTCTTTTTCTTTTTTTTTTTTTTTTACTAATAGTGGTATATGATCAAAATAGTTTAAAGATTACTGATAAATAGCTATGAAGAAACCACCTGAAGAAAGTAAATTATAAAAGCTTCACATTCTAAAAATGAACAAACAGGCACACACATACCAACTCGAATACAACAAAGATAGAGTGAGCAATTTTTTTAAAGGCACAATAAAAAGAGAAGATATAAGAAAAATAAATTATTGGCATAAATAGAAACTCTTCTGTCATATCAAGATATCAAAACATTCCCTTAATAAACAAACAAAAAAAACCCTCTAAAAATGGCTCAACACAAAACACCATTGTAACCTTTAAAAAATAATCAGACTAATCTCATGAAGAAAGCATAAATAAGCAAGCAAATGAAAATATATTAAAATCTGAAATAAAATATGAGGAAATTAAAACCAGTAGTACTTAAAATAAGGAGACAAATAGTTCAATATCAGGAATTTAATATAATCAGTGATATTTGTCAAAAAGTTAAAATATTACATTCTTCTCTGTAGATGCCAAGAACGTTATATGTATAATAAGGGACTGACCACATAAATTATTGTAGAGCCATATGAGAGAAATATGTGCAGTTTTTAGAAAGATTAAGCTAAGGTTATAGGTATTCCGAATTGTGCACTACATATTATTAATAGGGCTGAGGAGGGGAGCCTGTCACAGTAGAGTGTGCATAATATAATTCCTTAATATTGTCAGGGAGGAGGACATTTTCCTTCACCCTCTAAATTCTTCTGGATGGTCTAAAAATTAAATTGACATGAGAGAGATTAATAAGAGAAAAGCAGTTTAATAACATGTATACCTTCTGTATACAGAGCAGAGCCCCAGGAAAACTGAGTAACTTGCCAAAATGGCTGAAACCTTCACCTCAAATACAATCTTCAGCCAAAGACAAATGAGGATGTCCGGAGTAAACGTTTGGGACTTCAAAGGGGAGGAAAGCAACTCACGTGGAGTTTGGGGTGGTCCATGCAGAGCCCCAATATTTAGTGAGGGTATAAAACATTTAGTAGTAGCATAAATGAGTACAAGTCCTTCAAAGAGCAATTGAGGGAAAGTAATCAAAATTAAATACACAAATACTAGAAATGAAACTTCAAAAGTAACATTTTACAGAGAAACCCACGTATGCTTGCGGAAGCGTGTTACTAGAAATATCTACCCGAGATAGTCTTTGTTTGATTGCTCCAAAACTTGGTTCACCATCCCTATTAATTGTTCTCATGTCTCCCTCACTTAGCTTTATTAAGGCACTCATCTCTCTGTATCACATTTACCTACTCTCTCACCATCTTTCTTGCTACTTTTAAATTACTTAAGGGCAGGAATTATTTCTAAATAATTGTATATCCAGGAATCTTCTATAATGTCTGGGAAAAATTAAGTGCTTAACAAATACTTCTTGAATAAATATTGAAGAAGAACAATGTGAGTAAGAAATGAAATGTATCACTAAGTCACTGGTAAGGAAATATTATATTGAATCACTTTTAACACTCCAAAATTTTTCATATTCCCACTTGGTTCTGCTGTTTCAGAGGAAATACTGTGCAGATACCATAGGTATTTTAACTTCTGTATTTCTTCATTTCTTCCCTTTTGTTCTTTACACATGTCAGGTGAGAAAACAGCTCGCAAGCGCTAGAAAGTGCTGTGTTTATCATTCACAGAAATAACAGCAACACTCTCCTTGCTCTTTACTCCTGTGTGTTCTGTTGTGTTTTGTTTTTAATATTTGCCTTTTCTCCAAGCGTCCATGTTTCCTTTACATTATGTAAGATTGCTTTCTGATTAGTAAAGTCCAAGGGAAAGGTAAGTTAAGTGAGAAAGATACACACTGTAGAGGCCAGTCTTCCTTTACGTCAGGGTTAAGGAAATGAGCAGAAAGTTATTGTTAAAGGATAGAGGAAGTACATGGCTGGTGTCAGGTAGGGGAATGTGACAGCATGAGCCATTTGGGGGCACTCAATGATGTTAGTGTGGAATGGGGATAAGGGGAATAGATATAAATGTGCAAATTTGGAAATTGAAACAAATTGCAGAAAAGTTAATGGGAAAGTCAAAATACCTGAATTAGTGTTAATGATAATTACTAAGATCAGTACACATAGTATTAATAACAAAGAATATTAATAATCTTACAGAGTTGATTATTAAAAGTTGCTGTTCCAGGAAAAAAACATTCTCTCCCATCCCAGGGCAAAAAGCTTTAAAGCCAACTAACTGTGAAAGACTCAAAATTTGCATAATGGCTTTGTTTGCTTGTCCTTACAGTTGCCTTAGCTAATTGCTTGAGCATTCCACTGATTTTCCCAAAATCGCTGTGAGAAACCAGCCGTTCTGAACTCTAAAATGTATGCTACTTGTCGTCAGCGCTCAGTGTTAAATGTATTAGTGGTGGCGTAGTGTACCTTGAAATATCAAAGCATAAAACAAAGTACACAAACAAGACAGCATCTGAAACACCTCTTTCCACATTGTTGTTCTGTGCGCTGCCCTAACACTGGGAAGGAGAAACTCAGAAAGTTATTAAAATACTGCAGCTTTATAATCTTTATGAATATGGGTATCTCTAAATCAGGCTTTGTGCTGGAACAAAACCTGGTTCCTTAGGCTGACAATGTCTTGTGCCAATAAAACCTCCACAAAAACCCTGGCCAAAGTTCTCAGTCTCATAAATTTCCCATGATTCATAGCGAGTCATGGTCGCAGTAAAAGGAGTAAGAGTTTCCAGTATCAGTAGCAAATGTGTATAAGACTTAGTTCAAACAACATGTTTTGAGCCTGATGAAATATTAAAGGAACTAGTACCCCTATCTCCCCATCTCTGTGGGAGGGTAAGAACCAAACTCCTACAGGTGTTAATTAGCAAACAAAGATGGCCTAATCAAAGAAAAATAGTTTGCAAAATCAGGAATAATTCATTGGGCTGAACACATTCCATTGATTAACCTCTACCCTCAAGTCCTCCAGTCCTTTTCTATTAGCTCACTCCAATGCTTAAAAAATGCCCCGCCTTTTATCTCAGGGTGATTTCAGATCTCTCTTATATTGCAATAATCTTAAAGTCTTCTTTGTCCAGAGCAATTTTACTTTGACAAGCCCAACATGAATGCAATCTGGGCTAGAGAACACATTTACCCATTTGAATATAGCTTTGTGAATGATTTTAGTTTTTGCCAAATGTTGGTAATATATCAGAATTTCTTCATACCTTCCAAAAATACAAAGTTTACACATCATTCATTCATACAGTCTGTGGTAATCAGAAATAACTAAAACATGACTCTGAAAAGTAGCATAAATATCTACAATAACTGCTATGTAAAAGAGATGCAGCAGGTACCTGGAAACATGGACTGTGAAAATTTTGTATATTCAATAGGTTTAGGAAAAATAAGAATAAAAGTATCAGTGAACACCAGAAAGCTGCTTTAGTTTTGACTTGTAAAAAGTACCATGATATTTAAAATTAGAATTTTGATTGCTAGGCAGCAAATGATAAACTAATATACTATATTTTATAGAAGTAGAAATACTTTTAACTATAGAAAAGCATAAGATTAACAAAACAAGAATTTGAACTATAATCTTGTCACTATTAATCTAAAAAGTAACATGGAGCAGCCTTGCCATTTACATCCCTCTACTAATGACATTGGGATCCCTCTACCAATCTCCTTTAGCCTTTTTAAAAACTATTTGATATGAGTTTTCACATATATTCATTTGATGGCTTTTTATTTGGAAAATATAAGTGGATATAACATTCTGAAATTTCTAAGGCATCAACAAAAGAATAAATAGAAGTATGGAACAATCACTTATATCCTAAATCCTAGCCTCCTTGATGGATATACAAGTTTGACTAATGGTTAAAATGAATGTTTTCTTTTTTTGATGAAATGTTTGTGGTGCATTTTATAAATTCAAGTGCTGAATAACAGTTTCACCACAAAACACAAAACGAGAAATATCTGGCATACAAAAGCTACAGATAAAAAATAACTAGAAAAAAAAGTCATGTACATGAACAAAAAGATAAATTAATCAGTCATTTCTCTTTTCAAAGAATGTATTGTTTTATTTATGGAACATATTAAGTCTTCATTAAAGACTTTCTTTGAGAAGATAAACAAAATTGATAAACCATTAGCCAGACTCATTAAGAAAAAAAGGGAGAAGACTCAAATCAATAGAATTAGAAATGAAAAAGGAGAAGTAAAAACTGACACTGCAGAAATACAAAAGATGATGAGACATTACTTCAAGCAACTCTATGCCAATAAAATGGACAACCTGGAAGAAATGGACAAATTCTAAGAAATGCACAGCCTGCCAAGACTGAATCAAAAAGAAATAGAAAATATGAACAGACCAACCACAAACACTGAAATTGAAACTGTGATTAAAAATCTTCCAACAAACAAAAGCCCAGGACCAGATGGCTTCACAGGCGAATTCTATCAAACATTTAGAGAAGAGCTAACACCCATCCTTCTCAAACTCTTCCAAAATATAGCAGAGGGAGGAACGCTCCCAAACTCATTCTATGAGGCCACCATCACCCTGATACCAAAACCAGACAAAGATGTCACAAAGAAAAAACTACAGGCCAATATCACTGATGAACATAGATGCAAAAATCCCCAACAAAATACTAGCAAACGGAATCAAACAGCACATTAAAAGGATCATACACCATGATCAAGTGGGGTTTATTCCAGGAATGCAAGGATTCTTCAATACATGCAAGTCAATCAACGTGATACACCATATTAACAAATTGAAGGAGAAAAACCATATGATCATCTCAAGAAATGCAGAGAAAGCTTTCGACAAAATTCAACACCCATGTATGATTAAAAACCCTCCAGAAAGTAGGCACAGAGGGAACTTTACTCAACATAATAAAGGCCATATATGACAAACCCACAGCCAACATCATCCTCAATGATGAAAAACTGAAACCATATCCACTAAGATCAGGAACAAGACAAGGCTGCCCACTCTCATCACTCTTACTCAACATAGTTTTGGAAGTTTTAGCTACAGCAATCAGAGAAGAAAAGGAAATAAAAGGAATCCAAATCAGAAAAGAAGAAGTAAAGCTGTCACTGTTTGCAGATGACATGATACTATACATAGAGAATCCTAAAGATGCTACCAGAAAACTACTAGAGCTAATCAATGAATTTGGTAAAGTAGCAGGATACAGAATTAATGCACAGAAATCTCTGGCATTCCTATACACTAATGATGAAAAATCTGAAAGTGAAATCAAGAAAACACTCCCATTTACCATTGCAACAAAAAGAATAAAATATCTAGGAATAAACCTACCTAAGGAGACAAAAGACCTGTATGCAGAAAATTATAAGACACTGATTAAAGAAATTAAAGATGATACAAATAGATGGAGAGATATACCATGTTCTTGGATTGGAAGAATCAACACTGTGAAAATGACTCTACTACCCAAAGCAATCTACAGATTCAATGCAATCCCTATCAAACTACCACTGGCATTTTTCACAGAAGTAGAACAAAAAATTTCACAATTTCTATGGAAACACAAAAGACCCCGAATAGCCAAAGCAATCTTGAGAACGAAAAACGGAGCTGGAGGAAGCAGGCTCCCTGACTTCAGACTATACTACAAAGCTACAGTAATCAAGACAGTATGGTACTGGCACAAAAACAGAAAGATAGATCAATGGAACAGGATAGAAAGCCCAGAGATAAACCCACACACATACGGTCACCTTATCTTTGATAAAGGAGGCAGGAATGTACAGTGGAGAAGGACAGCCTCTTCAATAAGTGGTGCTGGGAAAACTGGACAAGTACATGTAAAAGTATGAGATTAGAACACTCCCTAACACCATACACAAAAATAAGCTCAAAATGGATTAAAGACCTAAATGTAAGGCCAGAAACTATCAAACTCTTAGAGGAAAACATAGGCAGAACACTCTATGACATAAACCACAGCAAGATCCTTTTGACCCACCTCCTAGAGAAATAGAAATAAAAACAAAAATAAACAAATGGAACCTAATGAAACTTAAAACCTTTTGCACAGCAAAGGAAACCATAAACAAGACCAAAAAACAACCCTCAGAATGGGAGAAAATATTTGCAAATGAAGCAACTGACAAAGGACTAATCTCCAAAATTTACAAGCAGCTCATGCAGCTCAATAACAAAAAGCAAACAACCCAATCCAAAAATGGGCAGAAGACCTAAATAGACATTTCTCCAAAGAAGATATACAGACTGCCAACAAACACATGAAAGAATGCTCAACATCATTAATCATTAGAGAAATGCAAATCAAAACTACAATGAGATATCATCTCACACCAGTCAGAATGGCCATCATCAACAAATCTAGAAACAATGAATGCTGGAGAGGGTGTGGAGAAAAGGGAACACTCTTGCACTGCTGGTGGGAATGTGAATTGGTTCAGCCACTATGGAGAACAGTATGGAGGTTCCTTAAAAAACTACAAATAGAACTACCATATGACCCAGCAATCCCACTACTGGGCATATACCCTGAGAAAACCAAAATTCAAAAAGAGTCATGCACCAAAATGTTCATTGCAGCTCTATTTACAATAGCCCGGGGATGGAAACAACCTAAGTGCCCGTCATCGGATGAATGGATAAAGAAGATGTGGCACATATATACAATGGAATATTACTCAGCCATAAAAAGAAACGAAATTGAGCTATTTGTAATGAGGTGGATAGACCTAGAGTCTGTCATACAGAGTGAAGTAAGTCAGAAAGAAAAAGACAAATACCGTATGCTAACACATATATATGGAATTTAAGAAAAAAATGTCATGAAGAACCTAGGGGTAAAGCAGGAATAAAGACGCAGACCTCTTAGAGAACGGACTTGAGGTTATGGGGAGGGGGAAGGGTGAGCTGTGACAGGGCGAGAGAGAGTCATGGGCATATACACAGTAACAAACGCAGTAAGGTAGATAGCTAGTGGGAAGCAGCCGCATGGCACAGGGATATTGGCTCGGTGCTTTGTGACAGCCTGGAGGGGTGGGATGGGGAGGGTGGGAGGGAGGGAGACGCAACAGGGAAGACATATGGGAACATATGTTTATGTATGACTGATTCACTTTGTTATAAAGCAGAAACTAACACACTATTGTAAAGCAATTATACCCCAATAAAGATGTTAAAAAAAAAAAAAAAAAAAAAAAAAACTACAAATAGAACTACCATATGACCCAGCAATCCCACTACTGGGCATATACCCTGAGAAAACCATAATTCAAAAAGAGTCATGTACCATAATGTTCATTTCAGCTCTATTTACAATAGCTAGGAGATGGAAACAACCTAAGTGTCCATCATCGGATGAATGGATAAAGATGTGGCACATATATACAATGGAATATTACTCAGCCATAAAAAGAAACGAAATTGAGTTATTTGTAGTGAGGTGGATGGACCTAGAGTCTGTCATACAGAGTGAAGTAAGTCAGAAAGACAAAGACAAATATCGTATGCTAACACATATATATGGAATTTAAGAAAAAAAAATGTCATGAAGAACCTAGGGGTAAGACAGGAATAAAGACACAGACCTACTAGAGAATGGACTTGAGGACATGGGGAGGGGGAAGGGTAAGCTGGGACGAAGTGAGAGAGTGGCATTGACATATATACACTACCAAACATATAATAGCTAGCTAGTGGGAAGCAGCCACATAGCACAGGGAGATCAGCTCGGTGCTTTGTGACCACCTAATGGGGTGGGATAGGGAGGGTGGGAGGGAGGGAGACGCAAGAGGGAAGAGATATGGGAACATAAGTATATGCATAACTGATTCACTTTGTTATAAAGCAGAAACTAACACACCATTGTAAAGCAATTATACTCCAACAAAGATTTAAAAAAAAAAAAAAAAAAAGACTTTAACAGCCGATGTGTGGATTCCATACTGTATTATGTTCAAATGAAATTTCAAAATCTTTCAAGAACTTTATGAATCTTGGAGTTTTCGGTTTGCTTGTTCCAGTAGGCTCACTTTAATGGAATGCAAGCACTAGTGAGGACACAACAGAAATCATTTTGAACTTGGGTGTGTCTCTATTAAAAAGGATTTGCTCTGTTTTCAACCAAGGTCAGCCTGGCCATTTGAAGACAAATATACACATAGGTGAACGGATATACCTCTCTAAGTAGGCTGCAACATCTGTTCAAATAACACATTTTCCATTTTCATTACTCAAGTCACACTCTCTAATGGTGTGTTACAGACGCTGCGAGTTTTTAGTAACACTATTCTGCTAACTTTTTTGTTTTTGAAAGTATCACTGTTTAATGCATTGCTACTCTGAATTCTTAACATTTGCTTTGGTCTAAAAGGCATGGTTGCAAGTCTGTCCCTGCTTGCTATCTGACTTTAGTGGAGGAAAGTTTTAATATCAACTGGACAAGAGTTAAAAAATAACATATCACATAATCTTGGACTTATATTGTTTTACCTGAGTGAAGTAATCTTATCAAGTATATGTATACCTCTTTTAAATATATATCATTGTTTTTGCTTTCCCATTATTTACCAAACCAAGAATCAATGTGAAATACCTTTCAACCAACATAGTTTTTACATTATGATATTACTACATCTCAGAAATTCATAAAAACTTGATAAATTTGAGATTTTAATTGCCTTGGGTCTTTTGAATACATTGATTAAAAAACATTCATCAAACTGTATAAAGCATCTGTATTACATTTACCCACAACAGTTGTTATAACTCAGAGGCGTAGGGTGAAGCACAGAGATCTCAATCACTAGAGAAAATAAAGTCACAGTGTGTTTAAAATAGGAAAACTGGGCAGGCTGATGAAATGTTCAAATGGGCAAATGCAAGATGATCTGGACAGGTGTCAATGACTGAATAACTAAAATTTGGGAGGGTGGGAGCAGTAGAACAGAATGAGGACTGATAGAACAAATTCTTAAAGACAAGGTGAGAAGAAGAATCAATATCTTGGGCAGCTGATCTACTTAGAGAGAGACAAGGTAGACATCATAGAATTCAGCTCCAAAGAGGAAAGGGCTCTCAAAACCAAGCGTTCCCAGGTTTCTAGAAAACCAGTCTGTGACTCACCCCAGGATTCTGGCCTCCAAGCCAAACCTAATAGTATAAAAGACAAACAGGACAGAAATTTTCTCACCTTGATTTGGCAAACGTAGTAGAAAAAATGAGTAGATGTTCTAACCTTTAATACTTAAGGGTGACCAGGGCTTACTCCATGAAAACAGCTCAATAATATAATAATGATATCCAGACTTCACATAGCTCAAGCTATTCATCAGTTGTATACAGAAGCTGGTTTGAACAATCAGGTGAGCCAGTGCAAAATTTTTTTCATAGTTATTTGGAAATATTAGAATGTATACTGTATATTTGGAAAATAGAATGTATACCATTCAAAGAAGTATCAGCACAGTTGCAGACAACCTCAAAATCTCTGTAGTTACAAAAATGGAAGCAGATTTTCTTCTCGTGTCAGTTTATTACTGGTCAGTTACAACCGTGTCTTCATCCAGGGACTCAAGCTTAGAGAGCAGCCCCTATCTAGGACATGCTGGCTGGTGACAGAGGAAAAAAGGTTTGTGGAAACATGTGATGCGCCTTAAATTTTTGTTCATAAATAGCACGTGTTCACTCTTTTTTTTTTCCCCCACCAAAACCAGGTTAATGGAGGAGGAATCATAATCCCCTCAAAGGACTCATAAGTAATTGGAACAATATAATCTAATTCATGCACCACATCATAGCCTCCTCTTTTATAGTCACATGTTGTGTTAATGTTTTGCAGAATTTTGAATTAAAAAAATACAAAGACCTTTAAAATTGACTTCCATTTATATTAGAAGTATATTAGAAGTAGGTTGCCATTTTTCAGAAGTTGCCACCATTTCTAACACATAATTAGGATCCTAGAAAGTCACTCTTTCATTGTTGGCCTGTCAGGTTAGAATTGCTATAGATATACAAACAATCCAAGTTGCCAGTTTCATCCAGAAGACCTGAGTTTTCCTTTTCATTAGAAAAAAAAACTAATGAAAACTTTTCTTTTTCAAGGAAACTTGAAATCAGTCCTACCATGTCTCACTTTGCTGTGATATTTAATTAACATCCAAAAAATGATTCCCTCTAGTCTTTTTCTGGTCCCATAAAGTTTCACAGTCATACTGCTCTATGCTTCCTTGGTCTGGATACAATTTCCCACCATTGTTCTCTCTTGCAAAACTTTTCCTCTGACCTTTTTAGGCCTTGTCTCACAGTGACAAATAAGTCTCTATATTTAATCTATTCTTAATGTCTTTTCTGCATCGTCTTAATTCATCTTACTTGAACATACTTCTCCTTGATATTATCTGTTCAGACTCAGTACTATTATTCCCACCTGCTAAGCAGCGCATCATCACATATCATTAGGGACAGAGGTTGGGAAAATGATTTCCAGACTCACTGGCCAGCAGGGTTCTGCTTTAGAGTCCACTAACAAGAGTCATTGGTATAAGACTTGGAAGCTAGAGGAAGAGCACTAGTAGGTTGGCATTCAGCTGACTGTGCATCTGAGACATATCCAGTGGAGTTGGTGCTTCCTCCTCTTAATCTCCCACTTCCAGTCGGAGGGCAGCTATCATTATTAGCAGTGGTTTCCTCAAGTTTTTTTCTGTAGTAACTTCCTGAATGAACAGAGCAGCTTCCCCATTTTTGTAAGCCTCTGATTCTCTGTAGTAAGTCCCTTCCTTGAAATACTTAGAGGCTTCAGTTTTCATGAAGACTGCTGGCAGACAAAATACTACTTTCCTTACAAATACTACTTACAAATACTACTTTCCTTACAAAACCCTTTTTAAGTGCTGAGCTCTCAGTCTCCCATATCCTACTTTCTTCAGAGTCCAGAAGCAAGGGAACTGCGGGGCAGTCGTTCACTTCATAGTGCTCATTTTGGACCATCACTGCTTCATCCTCACTATTCCTCCTCTGCGTCTTTGTAGCTTCCTATCAATCTCACTGACTCATCAGTGACCTTGGCTCCTGGCTTGCCACCTTCCTTTTTATTCCAACGCTTACCCCCATCCTCAGTAAACTAATGACCAAGTGACAAAGTTATCTGAATGTTGAGCGTTTATTTTCTGGTTTCCATAATTCCAGCTATTTCATGCCCATTCCTTTCCCCTGTCCACTCTGGTGTCCACATTCTGGACTATGATATCACTCAAAAACTCTTCTTCTGAAATCTTAAATTAAAAGATCTCACTCTGATCATAACATCCTATTCTTCTAGCTTAGGCTTCTAGCACCAGCTTATTTCCATCAAAATTTAGCCCTAAATCAAAAAAATGCATCATTTCTATGGCTACTCCCAAGTAATGAACACAGCAATGAAAAAACATAGTTATCCAGACTGATGCTACTGAAATATCATAATCTTCAACAGTAACATGGCACAGCACTTTTTCTTCTACCCTAGTCAGCTTTCTTCCATATCACCCTCTCTCTTGCCATTATTAACTGATGCTCAGTGGCTAAGAAAAAGTTCCTGATATAGTGTCCCAAACTTGATATAGTCTCCCAAACCGACATCTACCAAGCCCTGGCCTCTGAATTCCAAAGCTTCCCACTTGAGCATCATTTCTGAGCACATCCTAAGAAATAGTTACATTTTAATCACACAGAAATCTGGTGACTCCCAAGTCACTTCAGTTCAAAATATATCTCAAAATTTCAGCCAGTTTCTGCAGGTAAGTAGCTAAGGGACTGTTTTAAATAATATCTTTCAACATTAATTTCCTCTCCTATGTAGAGAAAGTGATGTTAGACTGTCTCTAAGGTCTATTATATTTCTAGCCTCCTCTGGGTTTATTTTAATCAATTATTATTTATTGTGTACCGAGACAATAATTGCGGCAACAAATATTTTATAGTAATTATGTTTAGTGGGAATTCTTTATTGTACATTCAACAGCAGAAAATCATGAATCAATGAAATATGCCAGAGTTTTGGGTGGATAAGAGAAAAAGACTTTTCTGCTATTCATTATACTCAATTATTTATTTTATTGCATGAATTTTCAACTTCAGGAAAAATATGAGACACCCCATCACCAGGTATCATTTCCAAAAGACCTATTCATCCAAATTTCTTTGGTATAAAATCATAAGATATTTCCTTCTGGTCCATCAGCTTATCTCTTCTACAATTGCTGTGAATTCCTCTCATACAACACAGACTCTCAGTCCTGCCATCAATTTATCTTATGTCTAACAAATAACCCAATCCAATATTATCGCAACCTTTAGCAGAGAGAGATACAAATCCTTAACTATTCTATTCTATGCAATTTTATTTAGTGTTTAGTAATCTAGTGACATTTTTCCTTATCAGTTTCTTTTTAGGGTACCAAATCTTTTTAATTTTCCTTTTTTGTTCTTTTCCTGACATTCTTATAGTATTCTTGACACCTTAAAGCAATTGTTACCTTCCAGACTTCAATTAATATGAGACTCACAGCAGATAAATTTAACTGTAACAAGGTAAGAATCATCTGTTGAGAAAATGACAGAACTAGAAAAGACATCTTTGCTAAGACATTTACAGTGGTTTCCAATCATGAGTGGTACTATCTCTCCCACTCTATCCCATGCTCTACATAGGGGACATTTGGAAATGTGTGGATTCATATTTGGTTGCTACTATGACCAGGGCAGAGAGTTACTACTAGTGTTTAGCATTTGGAGGATAGGGATGCTAAATTTCCTAAAATGCTACATACAGTCATGCAAAATTAAGTATTATTCTGCTCAATATGTTAAGGTGAAGGCTAATGTTATCTTTTCCTAGAAATGGCTGAAACAGTTAGCAAATTTAAGCCAATAAATAAGGGGGAAATTAAATATCTTTCCTAGTTCTCTGTGACTAGATCTTCCTAGTATAATTTCGTTCTTTATTTGAAGTGTGGTGAATTTTTCCAACATCAAACACTTTGGGGCTATATTCGAGCATATCTGTAAAAACTCAATTTCAAGAATTCTTCCATTTAGGTAAAAAATGAAACTATTCATATTTCTTGAATCCCAGAGCTTTAATCCGTTATTGCAAATAATTCATAGTTGACTATAAAATCCATATAACAGTAGACACAATTAAGTCTCAGTGATGCTATTAGCGATTATCAACCAAAGCTCTAGATGCTGATACACCTGTGGTTACGAATTTATAACTGGTGTTTCATTATTTAAAGGGAGTCAACATACTCATGGACGATAAAGGTGCCTGAGATAAGACATCTTATCTGACCAAATGAATGCACATGTCAATGAGTGTTTGAACTTAGAACAGATGTCTGGAGACTGAAGTAATGACAAGACAAGCAGTTTCTATGACAACCACGTCAACCATCTGTGCAGAAGTGTCCACATTTCACAGATAATGTTAATTCTGCCTAGGACCAGTATGTCAATGATATTAACCATATTTTTGTCTCTCTTCAGCTAATTGCTTTGTGGCTTGCATTAATCATAGGTCTGTAAGTAAACATAATTACTTTGCATTAAAACCATAACTTAATGAGGATTTGAGAAGGGTTAAAATGCAACAACAGGTTTACAAATCTGTGATTGCGGTCTCCCAAATGGGGGCACTGAGATCAAATCCTGGAGGTGAGTATGGAGAGCGCTAATGTAACCCTTAGGGTCTGTCTCTGAACACTGGTCAGCCAAGGAAGAGTCAATCATGAAGACTCTTCATATTTTTCTCCAGGCTGGATGTTATTAATATTGATAATATGGCAACTTTCTTAACAGTTAAGGTTAGAATTTGCACTTAACTAAAAGTATAAATCTAGACAAGGTTGCTCTCTGTGAAGTTTGGGAGCAGCTCCATTACCAGTAGGAAAGAGAACAGACATGAACATCATCCATTCGGTCTGGTATTTGGCATGGTTTTCCTCTTTGCCCTTGTAGAAAGGGAGCGCTGGGGATAAGGGCAAGAAATCAGCCTCCAAATTCTACTAATTTACAGCCCACCCTAATATGCTCCAGTTATCCTTTTTTTTCCAGTATGTAGTGGGATTCCAGAGTTTAGAATAAACAGATGTTTGACTCGGTCTATAACCTTCCTAAACTAGTTTTTTCAACAATTTGTAAAAATGAGTATGTCAAGTTCTTTAAGTTCTTGCATGTCTTTTCACAAAGTTAAAACTATGATTTGTTGAGATCCTTACTAGAGGGGGAAATAAAACAAAGGCAAAGTGCTATAATCTGCAGCCACCAAGCCTCTTAGTGAGTAACCATATACTTATTGGCTACATATGCCATGTAACTAGCACTATGTCTGGATCACTGTAGTAAACAATACAGGCTCTTGTGCTCATGGAGTATACAGACTGAAAAGTAGTCTCCAAAACTCTTCACTTTTGCAATAATAACCCTATAGAAATAAAAACACCATTTATCTTTTTTCACTGATGCTGAGAGAATATGAAAAATGCCTATAAAACTCTCCAAAAGGCAAGTACACAGAATCTAGAATCTATGATAATGTTGTAGCTAACGCATAAACATGAATAAAGAAGTCATAATCCTTTGGGTTTTAAATCATCTATAAGTGTTCAGTGTCTGGAAGCCCTTGTGGACCATTTATGGGTAAACGTAGGACAGCTTCTCAGACCAGAACAACTCTCCGCAATGTCTTTTTCTGCCTTTTCTCAGGCATCGGGGACATAACCTGTTCTTTCCTCCTGTCATCGGTATCACTCTTTAGAACAGGAGCCCTTTTCTTTAGCTTTCTCCTTTTTGTTCCTCTACAGAGGGTCACAGTTGTAACTAAGAGTTTTATTGCTATTTGTCACAAAGAAATAAAAGATGATAAAAATAACATCAAGAATTCACAAATCCTAAGAAATGTTACTAAACTGTTACAGAAATAATCCCAAGTGAATTCTTTTTTTAAATTTCCTTGCTATGATAGTGATAGAAAGCGTTATTTCTACATTACACTTGTCTTCTTGGGTTAGCAGAACCCTTCTTCTCCACCATCCCAGTATCCTGACCTTGTCTTGAATTTAAGACAGAGACTGAAAATGTATCCAGAACAAACTTGGATTTCCCCCATTGCTTCAGCTGGTCAATTTTCTTCATGAAGATTTCAAGATTGAATATCACGCATTCCTCTGTGCAAGTAACTTATATAACCATATAGATTAGGTTTCACAAGTTTATGGTAAAATTCAAATTTAAAAACAGTACGATACAAAGGTTGCCTACTGGAAATAGTATCATCTTTACTGCCAGACAGTAGAATCGCTCTACAATATTTTGCATGTTTATTAATTACCAGCTATAGAGCAGCCAGAGGCTGACATATATTTCTCTATTATCAGAAGAAGATAAGATTAGCTAGATTAGGATAGCTAGGAGACTTGGAAGGTCTAAAAATAAAAGCAAAACAAAACAATTGGGAGAGGTTATAGCTACAGATAGAAGGTCATCAAATTGGTTAGGAAGAGTCAATTGTTTAGAGGATAAAGCCAGAAATAAGTAGGCATTAATAGAGGCTAGTTTCAATAAAATGCAAAATGGCAAATCCAGCAGATGAGTGACAAGATGCCTAAGGTGATGGCAAAAGCCTAAGATTATGCCAAGCAAAGGGCAGTCAGCACTAGTGCATAGCAAGACTCCGATTACAGAAGGGGCACCAGAAACAGGACATTTGTTGTGCATATGAGTGAGTGGTAGCAGGGACAGCAAGGTGAGAGCAAGTAGATGATCACTCAGAGGAAACTGGTGAAGTAGAGAAGGGACATCATTTATAAAGACCTAGGGAGGCAAAAATGAGTAAAAGTATGAGGAGTGAAAGAATGTTAGTCAAAGCACCTCCCACAACATATATATTAATTACAAAGAAAAAGTTGGTAAACTTTATTGTGAAGAAACTAGCAGATGCCACCTTAACCAAGTGATCAAGATTCGCATCAGCATTGATACAAATCAGGATCATTCGTCATAGTACAAAATAACTGGCCTGTATCTTCAAAAATGCCAATGCTAGGAAAAAAAGAAAAAGTAAAGAATTGTATGAGATTAAAGGAGACTAAAGAAATAAGACTACTGGAGGTATGATCCAGGATTGTTTTTTCAGGTTTTTTTGCTATAAATACCATAACTGAGACAACAAAATCTGAATAAAAACTATAGGTTAGATACTATTATTGGTCTACAATAATTTCCTGATTTATTTATGGTAATTAAGCAAGATGATACACCGTTTCTTTAGGAAGAACACACTAAGGATTTAGGGGTGAAGGGGCATCAAGTATGCAGCTTAGTCTGAATTTATACAAATCATGTATACATAGAGAAAGGCAAGGATGAAGCAAGCATGGTAAAATGTTAACATTTGGGTGATCTGGGTATAAAGAAATTCTCTGGACTACTATACAAATTTATTTCTGTAAGTCTGAAAATATGTCACAGTCAAAATACAAAAGGGCTTTTCAACTAGGCAATGTTTCAAAGCAGGTACTCAGACCTAGGAAAGCAAGATGAGGGCCCACTTACTGGAACTAGGAAGAAACTGAAGTCTCAAGAACAAAAGAGTGTTACCAAAGACTTTTTATTGTTAGTAATAGAAATAGAACTAAAATTCATTTAAACAAACAACAACAACAAGATTTTGTAGGGATACTAGGATAAATCACAGAATCAGTGGAGAGGCTGCAGAAACCAGGGAAGTTCTGGTAATCTCCGTGCCTAAAACGAAGCCAACATTCTATGAATGCATTTCTCAAACTCTCACCTTAGCTTATCTCTGAGTTTCTATCTGCCTCTTATAAGAGATTAACTCTCAGGGATAGACATTGATTTAACTGGCATTGGTCACTCACTGGACCTATCCTTTAGACAGGAGGATAAGCACTATGATCAAGCCTCTGTGGGTGGGGGTGGGGGGGTGGAGGCACTGCTACTGTGGAGTACTGTGATTGACAGCTGTATGACCAATCAGAGTTGCACTGGGTGAAGGATCAAGTCCCTAAAGGTTAGGAGAAAGGTAAGTATTGTAATGTTACAACCAGAGGTATGGTTTGAGTGATGATTTACTCCAACCCCTCATCAAGGGTGGGCTCTAATTTTTCCAACCTAATGCACTGGATAGCATGCCTTAGACAAGGGTTGGTCGGGATGAACAGGTCACCCAATCAGAGCCAGTATGGTACAATGGAAATTCTTCTGAGGCTTTGAGGATGTTGGCAATACTCTCCTCCACTGAACTTGAACCTGAAAATTTGTAATAGGAGTAGCTGTCATCTTGCCACCACATGTAAAGCCAATACACCGATGAGACTTGAACAAGAGGAGAGAAAAAACTAGATCTTGGTGACACTTTTTGACCTCAAGGAGACCAAACTTGAAGCCAGTTCTACCACTGAATTAATTAACAGAGCCAATAAACGTTCTTGCTTATATCCATTTGGGGGTAGTTTTCTGTCACTTGTGTCAGAAATATCCTGATGCAAGTATACTATTAACAAAAGAAGAGGGAAACAAATACTTAGTGTTCCTGAAACACACACACACACACACACACACACACACACATAAACACACACACATCAGTGGAGAGTTTTCATCACTATGAGGAGAAAACAAGATCAAATCAAACACAAAATAAGCTTATCTTGATGGTGAATCACTGTAACTCAATTATTCTTCAGATCACTTGACAGAATCCATATTGATCTTAGTGTCTGGGGTGGGGCCATTTTTATAAATGAGGAGAAAAAAGCAAAAGAGTTTTGGGAACAGGGAACAAAACGTGATAAAACAATCATTTTGACTTGAGAATTGAATAATTATTACACTCCTAAATTTACATGAGCCAAGTGAACTCATGTAGAAGACTTTCAAGAGATGCATACTTTCCTTAACCTATTAGCACCCATCAGTTTGAACAAGAATTCAGATTAGGTCTCAAGGAGTGCACTGATTGATGAATTTCAAAATTTACCTTCATTTCTGTCATTTTATTAACATCTCTAAAAGAGAGACAAACTTATGGTTTGAACAGTTAACAGATATTGGTCATTCACTGTTCTCAAGCCTTAATAAGATGTGAAGGCTGACATTTTGAAAATAATAAATGGCTGACCTACTACATCTCTCTGAGATGGTCGCTTAATATCTCTCTATTTCCATTTTCATCTGTAAATGGTTAATTATACTTTCCTACCTCCCATAAGAGCTATGTTAATTATTGTTGGTAAAGCACTTAGGTTCCCATGGATAAGGGAGACAGGTGTAAGGGCAATGTATTATCATCATCATTATCATTGCCCTGGGCAGCTGCTCATTAATGACTGAATTTCGAGTAAAAAACCCATGAAAGGTTTAATTGATATGAGACAGAAATTGGTCAACCTTAGCCACATTCACTGCCAAGTTTAAGTCCAAGGAGGAAAACTTCTCTTTAATTAGATCATCTCAAATGTCATCACAAAAGGAATACAATAGTCTTAAAGTGTTTTAACAATTCAGCATTCATTCATTTAGTGAACATTTATTGAATATGTTTGTTATGTGCCAGGCTCTGTCCTGGGTTCTGAGCATATAGTGCTGAAGAAAAAAAAATGGTCTTTGTGGAACTTAGCCTGTAAAGTGTGTGAAGCTTAAATTCACCTGGGCTATTGTTTTTTTTCTCTTCTGATCCAAATCGTACTTATCTTTTAAATTCTTTATCAAGTACTCTGTCCCTAATGCCACCTTCTATAACACATCCCAAACCACTTTTACTTTTTCCTTCTCTAGAAAAACATTTAGGACATATGTTCCTAAACAATAAATTGTGGCACATTGTGTAAAACTTTCATGTTTGCCTACCATTCTCCCCTTAAAAGCACTGGATCCTTCAATTGCCCGAGGCACCAACTTAGCTCAGTACTGTATACATAGTGTGCTCATAAATGATTCCTTAATTAAATATGCAATACCTGTTATTAATATTTCTCTTATTTACTAACTAGCAAAGGGAGGCTCATATAATTCAATGAGAGTTTAGAAATGATTTCCAAGCATGTGCAACCCTTTGTTATGTAGCCAAGAAAGACCAGCGTTTGAAAAAGTATCAGATTTAGAAAAAAATATTTTCTGGCTCTGCTCCTTCACTGCCCACCTGCTATTGCAGGATTTCCAGTTTTGAGCACAACATTCCCTTCCAAAATCACTCCAGTCACCCTGCAGGGTATTTCCTGGACATCACGACCATGTCAATTAGCAACCACAGGGCATCCAAGAATTATTTCTTCTACGCTGGCCCTTTTTTGTACTGTTTCTGAGGCCTCAACTGTCTCCAAAGCTACATGAAGACACTTCATACCTACTTAGGTAGAGCCTCCTTTTTTCCAAGTACTTTCAGTGCTACTTCTGCTGAGCAGCACTTAGCTACACACCCTAGAACACTGCCAATAACAAAGCAATGTTAAACTCTATCCAATGTTAGCGTCCCAAACCCAGGTGGTATGTTCAACAGGAAAGAAAAAAAAATGCATGTTTCCTTTAAGAATATCTAGGAAATACTGATTTGAGTCTCTAAATGTTAAGAACTCTTGAGGCAAAACATCTCCATCAGTTTCTACATCTCTTGGTTGATTTCTCCCTTTTCTCGCTTACATTCCCAGCTCTTCTCCCTGCTCCCCAGATTATATAAATAAGATACTAGTGGCTGGTCAAGGAACACATCTGATAAATAAACATCATCACGTGAGCAGACTCAATTCTGAACTCTAAAAATGTGGGATATGACCAAGCGTATCTAATTCTTTTAAGGTAGAATTATCTTCTGAAAAGTTCCTCTATGAAAACAGTTTCCTTACAGCATCCTCATTATCTGCCCTGAAACGAGCACATCTTAGGCTTAGGCTGAAAGCGACATGGACCTTAACACAATGACTTTTCTGTCCCCTTTACTGTTTTGTAGTGTCAAAGAACTGGAAAATTATGGACCAAGCAGTCACTCTGCTTTGGTCACTCTACCACAATGACGTTTCAAATATTTGAAGATTGTGGAAAAGAAGGTAAATTTTGCTTGTGTTGCTTTTAATAAATGGAAGCAATAAAAAGGTCAATTTAAGCTAGTTGCATGCTATAAAGCTGCAATTAATATTATTTAAGTTAGAAATAATGATGGGTATTGGGTGAAGTTAGTTGACATTAAAGGAAGAAATGACCAATTATTGCTCTTATCAATTAAATTATTGCACTCCTAAATTCTACCCACAAGCTTTCTCAAAGAATTATACACAAGGAACAGCAGCAAGATAAGAATCTAATACCACCCGATACCCTTATTTTAGCACTCTGTTAAAAGCTGAGTCCAAACACATGTTTTAGTCTTGGGATCTACTCTCTCCACCATTTTCACATCTCCTCCTCTCCCAAATTCAAATCTTGAGATCTTGGCTCATTCCTAATAGATGAACAGAGGAATGAAGTAAAAAATAAAGAAGCAAGATGGCTAGGTTCAATCTTAGCGATGCCAACTTTTGGAACAAGTCACTTAACTTCTCTGTGCCTCATTTTTCTCATCTGTGAAATGGGAATAATAATCATATCCACTTCATGCTAGAGTTGTAATGAACGTATTAATGTTAAATGCTTCAAATAATGGATGATAAATAGTAAGCACTCAAATATTAGTTATAATAAGGATCATTATCATCATTACCATCATGACACCTTCATCACTACATACTCAACATTACACTACAGTCCCCAGTCCCACCTAATCGCTTATTCACACGCAAAGGGAAGGAAGCAAAAGAGAAAGATCCTTACTGGTTTTCTTGACCCACTTGGCCACTTTAGCTCACATGAAGTAGAAGTGAGCAATCAGATGATGTGATCTCCCACTTGGGCACAGCATCCACTCCAATGCTGCCCAGTTAATTATTGTGAACTTGAACTAACAAACTGGCATGAACTTCTCCTTTAAAGACAATAACACAACCTGGTCAAGCAGTGGAGTGTCTGGGTATGAGGAGGAACTGGGGAATAATCCTCTTCTTCTTGTATTAAGTTAAATGTGGCTTTTGGTCGCAATGAGGCAGAACTATTTGTCATTGTGGGTAGCGGTTATATAGCAGTAGACCATCATTAGGCTAGGTATTCTTCTTAACACCTATATATTTTACAAATATAGCTGTTTGAAAATGAGGCATAAGAAAAAATATTCAACAATATTTACCCCAGGATATAAAATCTCTTTTTTTTAAGCCAGTAGGATACCATCAAGAATTGATATCTAGTCCATCAATAAAAACAAATGTATTATTATGGAAATCTATGGCTAAAGATTATTTTCTTCTAGTATACAATGTCAAAAACCTTTCATTATCAACTTGTATATTGAAACAAATTGACATCCTATATTTGATCTGGTAAAGCCTTCTCTCTTTCCCAAAGATATATGTGACATTCTTTTTTTAAGTTAAATTAAGATAAGTTTCTTCAAACCATCTTTTAAGAAACTTGAAAATAACTCCAGGGAAAGAGACAATTTGGAAGAAAAGGATGCCACTGACATACAAAATTTTAAAAAAAGGCCAAGTGTGCTTTTCTCCTTCAAGCTTGCCACTTCCTGTTACAACACTCTCTTTTCTCTTACTTTCTGTATCTGGACCACCATATTTCCCTCTTAGAAAGACCAATATGAACCACTGTTATAACTAATTACTATTTCTTGTAAGACTTTAACTTACATAAAATGATATGCTTTTTATAAATTATTTTAAAGGTTAGAATTTCAGGCCAAAAGAAACATATTTAGAAGATTATATGCATTTGGTGATTATCCCTTCATAAATTTTAAGTAACCGCCAAAGACAATCAAATGTACACATTGCATGTGGACACTAAGATTTATCATCTTCCTAGTATTCTGCAACTGGGTAAAGGGCAATTCACGGTAATTACCCTCTCTTGCAGATGTGTCTTACCAACCCAACCAGGTTGTAGAGTTGGTTTTATACAATTTTCCATAATTCCAATAGTAGGTACCATGGTTGAGTATATGTAATAGGGAGTAGTGGTAACCATGATGGAAAACAAAAATGAAATTAGCTCAAAGTACAACAAATGAAATTTGAATAAATAAGAGCTCTTGTCATAAGAATTGCTGAGTGTTGCAAAAGGTCACAAAATAAATTGCTAGGGGTGTTTATAGAAGGAACACTTTAAAATTATGACAACCCAGTATTCCTCTACTTTATTTTCTAATATACCAACTTTAGAGTTTTGTCATAGCTAAGAACATATTTAATATGTTTTAAATCAAATGACTTAAAATAAGTTTAGCTTTCAAGAGGAACTGTTAAATTAATACCTTAAATGGAAAACTAGCACCATTAGGCATAAATGGAAGGTAATAAAAGTAAGTATGGTAAAAGAATCAATGTTATTAATTTTTCCACTTAATTTACTTAATTCAAGGACCATCACTGATAATTACACTAATATCACTGTGTGCTGACTTTACAATGTAAAATATGAGACATGTTTCCCCTGCACCTGATTCTTTATTGTAAAACACCAGATAATCTTGATCAAGTTTCTCAAGGAACAACTCTTAGAAGCTCTTCTGAAACTTGATTTGTTGTATCTGAGCACTTACTATTAACCATGATGTAGCCATTTCTCCTTCAGTAAAGTGATAGCACAGGTTCCCTGGTGATATGCTATGGACTGAATGTTTTTGTCCTCCCAAATCATATGTTAAAGCCCTAATACCCAATGTGACGGTATAATATAAGGAGGTAGGGTCTATGGGAGATAATTAGGCTTAATTATTTAAGCCTTAATAATTATTAGGCTTAATTATTTAATCCTTAATAATTGGGCTTAAATGAGGTCATGAGGGTGGAGCCCCATGATGGGATTATAAGAAGAGCCACCTTATTTTCCTCTCTCCCTCTTCTTCCCCCGCTCCATGCAAAGATACAGCAAGAGGGTAGCTGTCTGCAAACCAGGTAAAGGGCCCTCATCAGGAACTGAATCAGCTGGCACCTTGATCTGGGACTTCCCAGCCTCCAGAACTGTGAGAAATAAATTTCTGTTGTCAAGTCACTCAAATATTTCATTCTAATAGTCTAGAGTTAAGATATGGTATTAAAGAAATCTTCCACAAAGGAAATCCAAGGTAACATCTCTATGATGAAATTCAGAAAATGAAACAATCTTAGAAATTGTTTCCAAAAATTCACATAGAAGAACCATCTTCTGAATGACAAATACTTTCTTTAAAAGTCTATTCTGCAAGGCTTCCCTGGTGGTGCAGTGGTTGAGAGTCCGCCTGCGGATGTAGGGGACGCGGGTTCGTGCCCCGGTCCGGGAAGATCCCACATGCCGCGGAGCGGCTGGGCCCGTGAGCCATAGCCGCTGAGCCTGCGCGTCCGGAGCCTGTGCTCCGCAACGGTGAGTGGCCCGCGTACCGCAAAAAAACAAAAACAACAACAACAACAAAAGTCTATTCTGCAGACAGAAGGCTGTTAGACCACCAAAATAACTACCCTTTAATTTTCTTAATGAATCTCCTTCATTTAAGATTAAGGTTTTAGGCAAATATTTATCTGCCTCAAATAAGCAGGTCAATTTTTAATTAATTATTGGAAGTGCAATAAAGCTGCTATAAGAAAATCTCATATTCTGTCCTCCAGGGAATGGACATATTTTTCAATGAATATCTTTATAAAAGTATCTAGATCATCTGAAGCATAGGTCTTTGGCCTGAAAAAAATTTTTAAAGATATGAAAATTTCCTTTATCATTTTTGGGTGTAGAAAAAATGCAAGCAATAATTCTGAACTAATACTGTATATTACATCATTCATTTATTCAAAATTACACAGTAAATGCTTTCTATGTGTTAGAAACTATGCTATGGGCCCAGGTTAGATAATTGGTGTACAATATTAAACCTATGTGATATATTACAACACAGAATAGTGTAATAATTCAATTGCTATCTGTGGAAAATAGAATATCTCATTTTTGCCTCATCTAAAGAGCCCATGTGTTATATATTTTTTTTAATCAAATGCATCATAGGCAAAAACCCTCAGTATTTCTAAGGCAGGGAAAAAGTAAAAGAAAAAGAGACAGCTAAAAGAAACGGAGCATAAAGTGAAGAAGGGTCTTTGGAAAATTCAGTTCACAAAAAGCTTTCATGGTATGTAATTTATTCATGGCTCCTGCTGGACTGAGTTAATAGCATCGGCTTATTCTCTTGGTTGTAGTAGTCATCTCCTAAAATGTCTCAGCTCATATCCCGAGACAGGAGGCCTTGATGCTCAACCACAAAATTATCCCTCCAAAACAATATTCTGTATACCAAGAGGGTATGAAACAGGCAAACAGATGTGTCTGAGGCCAGCAGACCTCAGGGATTGCTTTTCTGCTGCTGAAATTCACTGGGCCCCCAGGATTCATCACACTGTTCCTCATCCACTCAATGTCCTCTATTTTATGTCTTTATTTAGAATATATGTGAAAAAGAAAAGCCAGAGCAATTATTTGATTATACAAAGAGAAAAAGACTACACAACATAAAAGATGAGAGACTGAACTTTACATTTTCTGAATTTCTTACATATCATCATGTGTTCAAAACAGTATATACTCTAATGATATATTTGAGGAACTTTAGAAACATTATACCTACACTTATATAATCTATTTGTATAATATTTGTTAAGTGCTTCCATGTTCATGATTTTATTTAGTCCTTGAAGCAACCCAAGTTCGTTCTTAACTTGCAGTAAGAAGTATTTTTATTCCTAATTTTTAGCAGAGATAAAATATCAGGAATATTTTAGAATATTATTAATTGGTAGTTAGTGGGTCTGAATCGAACCCAAGTTGCCTAAATTTCAGTCTAGGCATCTACTTCTGGCCGTTCCTCTCTGACACTTGCAATATGATTCAATATTGAATAGAAATCAGAGAAGTGGATGAACAAGTAACTGAAAAATCTCTCATTAACTGAGCTCAGTTATGTTGACTGTGTCCACTTTGCGGAAGATCTAAGAACGGCACCACCACTCAGATAGGAAATGGGAGTCCTAGCTTTAAAGCAGTAAGAAGCTATCTGACACAGCCTGGAAGAGTCTAGGAAAATAAAGTGAACAAACTTCATAGAGACCACATGATGCCTACAGAAGCCATGTTCTAGATCACTCAATGAGAGCTCCGAGTAAAAATGCTAGTTCAGCCAAAATGGGAATCGTCCTTAGAACTGGTTATTGAATATAATTAGCAAAAATAAATTACTCAAAGAAGAGGAAAGTTAACTGTGCACAGGATATTTATGAGACCAAAGGCAAAGACGTATTAAAGGGCAGAAAAGGAAGCATCATACAAGATGGGCTGAAACCTACAAAGTCCTATACGCAGTCAGTAGAAAAGTGCCTTCGTCACTCACAGAAGCCCCAGAAATCAAAAACAGACTTTCAGGGACAGATGGGCCAAGTCAAGAATAGAGCTCCAGGGATGGTTATAGTCTTAAAGTGCAATATTCAGGATTAGATTAGAAAGTAGGGCCTGGAGAGAGCTGAGACTTTCACCAAATTAAAAAAAATACTTGCTTAGTAACTCTACTTGGCACTAGGAGTTTATTTCTGTAGCATTTAAATCAATTCAGAAATCGTCTATCTACGGCTTTTTTTATGGTTGCAACAATATACATATTACATTCATAACTTTAGTGGTTTTACTCTTTTATTTCAGTATTAATGAGAATACCCAATTAATAAAATTGTCCAGGTTGATCTCTATTAGAGGAAGCTAACTGCTGTGATGAATAGTCTCCAAAATATACAGTGACTCAGTCATGATGGAAGTTTAATTTTTGCTCACATTAACAATCCAAAGAGGTGTTCCTGGAAAACATTGGATTCTTTTCAATAAGTGATTCAGGGATCCAGGCTCCTTCTGGTTTGTTCTGAAATCCCCTAGGGGCCTCTCATCATTTGCATTTAGCCAGCGAGGGGGAAAGAGAGTGAAGAGAAGGCACGTTACCTTCACAAAGGCTTGATCTGGAATGCACACATCGCTACTACTCAGACTTTTAGCTAGAAGCCAGTCACATGGCCACACCTGACAGTAAATGAGATTGGGAAATATTATCTACCTTTGTCTCCAAAGAGAAGCAACAAGAAGAACATGGATTTGAGTGAATTTTGTAGAAGTTTTTGCCAAAGTATCTTCTTCCATTACATACATGGATGCCTGGTGAGCTCTAAAAGTGGTAGTAGCAACAATAAAAGACTGAAGTACATTTAAAACAAGGGACAACCAAACAAGCTTGAAGTGCAATATAGTAAGTACCAACCAAAGTAACAGAGCTAAGCAGACTTCTAATGCCTAAAACACAGCCACAGCCTGAACCTCTTTCTTTATTCTAATATATAAATATTTGCCCTTGTTCTCTCATATGCTGTATTTCAATATCTACAGATAGGGACATTCACGGATAAACTGTTTCTTTTGGTCATGTACGCGGTGCCTTTCTGTAATTTGATATAAGGGATAAAGACAAATCGGGGAAGACATACATGTCTAGAAAAAACTCAAACTAGCTGTGAAGTTTTCCAGCATTAGTAGACTGACCCTGATGTCATAATTTTGCATAAGTCAAAAAGAAAAAAAACAAAGATTTAAATGAGACGCACTGAGGACATGCATCTCCAGATGACAGGCAAGGTTGTAGGGCAGAGAAGGCAGGCTGCATTTGCAGGCCGGTGCCTCTGGTCTTCTGTGATAATTCTGTGCCTATTGAGATTGATGTGATGTTTGGAGGGAGCTAACTGAGAGGCTGTTGTGTAAACTGGGTAGGGATTTAATCCCTTGGAAGTAAGTTTGAGATTGCAATTAACATTCCCATGACATCAGTTAAGTATTTGAAGGTTAATAATACTTCCTAAAATTCTGCAACCAATTGAGGACCTTGTTCTTCTCAAGGACTTCAAAGCTGGGAAAAGAAACAGTGCCAGTAACACAGAAATTTTCCAAAATTCAAGGGGAAAATGGATGTGGTTTAAGCAGAGAATGGAAAGTCAGCGGTTAGCGAATTACAGCCAGCTGAGGATGCCAGCTTCCCGTTGCACGTACACCCAGGGTTTTGAATCATTTGATCACTTGCCTCCGGACTGTGCATCTCTGGTCAGGAAGGCGAGCGTAACAGTCACAGCGAGAAACAACCCAACTGCAAATCTAGAAATCTCACTTTCAACACACAAAAAGGTACTGAAGAGATTGAGTCAGTAGCAATACCAAGTCTTTTATTCGTACACTTATTTCCTTTTATGATAGGGATAGAATTAGGCTATGATTACCAACATTAGGGGATTAGAGTAAGTTGTTTTCACTTTAATTTTCCCCTTCTCCATCCTCAAATATAAAGAATATATTTTAAAAGAAAGGTAAGTTTTATGCCCATTGCAGGGCAGCAGATAATAATTGGGGTGGTGGAGTGAGATGATTATATCGTTCCTGGAAAGAGACACCTTCAGGTGTTCTTTTTGAATCACTTGAGATTCAAGAGTTAGATTTACCAACCTGTACTTTTCTCAGATTCATCTCACTTTAATTTCTATATGGACTTTTCTAGCCAGCTTTAGAGGAATTGGTCAAGTACATACATATACACACATATATATATATGTATATATATATATAAAATACATACATACACACACAAGAATATGAATTAGAGCACAAAGAAACATTAGTAAATTGGCTCAAGAAGTTATGTGAACCTAGATCGTTCCATCCTAAAATCCTCAAAAGAATAAAAAAGACAAAGTATCAATCTAATGAAACTGGATTGACAAACATAACTGAATGATTTTTGTGTCAAGAAATTTTTTTAAAACACTGAAATATTCTTCATTTTTCTTTAATTTTTACTTTTACTTTCCTGGAAAATCTACTCACATGAAAACCATGCAAATGAAAAGGCTCAAGACTTTGACATTATAGAATTGTAATATTTTTAAAATAAATTTCACTGCTGCAAAAGCAATTGGAATTTCCACATTCTTTAGTAAACAGTCCAAGGAATAACTTGAGCTTAATATTTAAAAATTTAAATTTTCATTCATACATTTTGGGACATAACTGTATACAGAGCTGTGTTGTATAAGTTTGACGGACATCATTGATAACTGCATTAGGGACAATATCTTCAGCCTTTTTGTTCACATTACATTAAATAAATGTTATAATTTTTCTGCTACTTTACCTTTCATAGTATTAATTCTGGATCAAAGCATAGAAATGTTACTTGCTTTTCAATTTATTTGATCTTCTCTAAAAGACTTAGGCTATTTGAATTGAAAGTGTAAGTGATTCAAATGTGAGTGAGGAGAATTTCTGTTACCTAAAATACAAATCCAAATGGTAAAATAGCATGCCTTATATCATAAGCAGATCTAAATAGATGGAAAAATACAAAATGTCAATATATTCAAAACTTGGTTTTAAATTTTCATTTCCATTTGGTTTGAATCATATTTTATTGTTGCAGAATAAACTCTGACTTTCTCGAGATATTTTAATCATCTAGTAAAAAACAGTGGGTTTTTAAAGTTTTTTTTTAAGTTACCTTTTAAGTTACCTAATTTTAGAATAAAGAATTTTAATTCCCTCTCCCATTTATTGTGGTCATCTGTACATTTCAATATTGGCAATAACAGAAAGTTTCTCTATTATAGTACAGTAACAACGTTTGAATAAAAAGCTTGCATTAATTTTGTAACATTTTTCTTCTTGACTTTCAACTCATGGAAGCATGACATCTTTTGCCTGTATAATTGGGTTTTTGTGTGAAAAACAAAGTTTTTGAACTGGCACTAGAGAACAAATTTAATTAAAGACACAACTCCTGTAATGATCACAACATCTGTGCCATGGCTAAATAGTTCTTACTGCTTACATTTCTATGACCTTTATTTGAGAATCTACATAAGCTTCATTTAGCTCATGATATTGGACAGTTATCTGCAATTCTGAAATCTACTGAAGCAATTTGATAACTATATACAGTCCATGTAAAGTTAATTATAACAAGTAACTAGAAATTTTAAAATTCTACTTTAACAAATTACATGTAATAAAAATAAAAATCGAGGTAAGGAAAATTAGTTAAAATAATCTGATCTAGAGAAGCTTTATATATTTAAAAATCATCTTCCCATAAAATTATTACTGGAGAACCATAAAGTTTTTGGATTGAGAATTATGTCTTCCTTCTTTCATCTTTATAATGGAGGAAAGAGGTGTTAACATGTGAATATAGACATGAACATATATTTAATAAGGGAGGAAATTCCTATACTCCAAAAAAAGTCAAATAATGATTAAACTGGGAAAAAGAAAAAAATGTAATGTAGGATTTTTGTTTTGGGGAAAAAAGAGGTGCGTGTTCAGAGGAGAGATATAGAAAGAAAGGTCCTATTTCTAAGGAGAGAAATTAATCAGAGAACCTGGTTAGAGAAGATAGGGATATGGGGAAGTAGATTTTATTTTATATCTTATACACTCTATAATTTAAATTTTTTACAATGCCTATAAATTCTGTTTTCAGCGTTAAAGAGTATTTTCAGTGTAGTATTTGAGAGCTGACATTTTTAGAATATACTCTAAAAAAGCAGTCAATAAATGGGTAATTTATTGAGAAAGTGTAGGAACACATAAGCATGGACACATGTGTATCAACATAGCTAAAGCCAATAACATAAACAAATGGAATGTAAAAAACTTAGCCAAGCCAAAACACAATAAATTACCTTCATAACAACTCTAAAAGAGGGACCAAGCAGAAAAACATTTATCTATTCAGCACTGCCCAAGTCAGAGAGACACTATAGAATTCAACTGATAACCTGAAAAGAAAGAATTTATTTAACAAACAAAACCTACTAGAGTATAAGCTTTGTGAAGGTTAGGGACTTCAAACTACTTTCTTCATTGTCATATCTTTAGCCCAGAAAGGAGTGCCTTTTATTAAGTAGATGCTCAGCAAATATTCATCAAATGAATGAATGAATAGGATTCACACTTGGGGCACAGAAGTACAGATGTCCAGGATGAAATATTTCTCTTGATATGCTAACTGACCTTGATCCCATGCCATGTCCAAGGAACCTTACCATTAGTGAGCCATTCTTCCAGGCAAAAGTGGTACATGTAACCACTAGATAGTTATAGCCTCCATTACAAGTTATGTAGTTGTCATTTAATTACTCAATAATTCAAAATATGTTCTCCCTAACCTCAGGGAAGCCTCCCTGGTATTGGTATTTGGCCACTCCATACACATCAGCAAAACCAAGATCTCAAAGCCAGAACCTTATTGAGAAAGAAGAGCTCATGTGAACTGATTATTGTGTACAACTCTGGAATTTTTTCTTTTACTTACTTGATTTCACATTTTATGTCCAAATGAAATTATTGTTTTTTGTGATAGAATTGAGTGATTCAGATATATAAATAAGAAAATGATGGCATGTTCTCCTGATTCACAGCATGCTCATTTGACTTGCATCATCCTTTCTCAAAACAAAGACTTGGAACAAGGATGATTTCACTTCCTTCAGATCTCACGTAACAGACTTCAAAGGATTATGGGTATGTCTAGACTATTCAGGCCATACTCTTAGAGGTCACTTCAATATTGATGATAAAGGAATCCTAAGACAGATGATAAGGAACAGTCTTTCTGTTGATAGGTCACTTAAATACTACTTTTGGTCCAAGCATCCCAGAATACCAACAAATGTGGAAAAGTCTGACCTGCCAGTTGGAAACTCAGCAAGTAAACAATAGTCCCAGATATAACTAAAACACTGAATCATTTTGATACACTAAATTGGAAAGTACTTCTTCAGGTCATGCTATGCTGTCTGGTTTAGAGGTCTTCAATAAAGTTCAAATTTATACATTAAAATTAATTAAAGTATTATAAATAAGAAATGTTCTTGCAAGTCCTCAAATACACCAGGTTGACCCTGCCTCAAAGCTTTGCATTTACTGTTCCCACTGCCTGGAATAATTTTCCTCCAGAGTTTCATAGCCCACCCTCTTGCTTTGTTTAATTTCCTCTGCTCATTGAAGATTTCCCAAGACATCCTCTTCATAAAAGAAACACTACACACACTCTCTCCCTGTTTAACTTGCCCTGTCATACTTTCCTCCACAGATCTAATCGCCATGTAACATTCCTATGAAACTTTTCCTAAGCTGAATTGGCATAAAGTGAAGAAGCAATTACCTTAGGACACATCTTGCTAACAGATGCACAAAATCAATCAAGATAAAGCACAGATGCTCACAGACACAGTTCAAAGCTATGGCAGCTTGATGCTGAGTCTAGTTCCCAGGAAGGCACTTGGCAGTGCCTCTCTCTCTGCATAAGGTGTGTGCTGTCTCTATAAGGGCTCAATGCAAAACAAATGCTGAATGCTATATTTGCTTTTCACTTTTTGGAAAAGTGAAAATTCTCTTTGGATTTCTTTCCATTAGTGAAAACAGGTACTAATGCAGGGTTTTTGCAAAAGTGAAGTGGTGTAAAGCAAACTTTCAAAAAGTGGGGGAGATCTATACTTTATATTTGCATTATTTTACTGTCTACCTCCCCTACTAGAATGGGTTTTCACGAGGGCTGGAATTTTTGTCTACTTTGTACTTTGCTATGTCCTTAGCACCTAGACCCATACCTAGTACATAGCAAGCACTCACCAATATTATTTAATGAATGAATGAGGGTTGTCCCTTGAGAACCTGACTGCTTCCAAATGCAACAACTGTATCCCTTGTCTAGATTTGAAATGGCAAGGTCAAAGCCAAAGCCTTGGACTACAGAAATGACCCCAAAGTACTACCAATTTGTGAAGCACCTCTGGGATGTCAGCTGTCTTCCTTACATAAAATTTCTCAGTTTCTTAGCTTTATCGAATTATATGGTACTTATATGGTTCCAAGACATTTAAATGGGTTTTAAAATGTTAGTTTGCTGTTAGTCTTGATAAATAAATATTAAGAAAAATTCCCATATTTTTATTACTTGTGAAAATCTATTTCCACATTTGTAAAACATGATAGAAGTGTTTTTGAAGCTCAAATAAAATATAGACAACAGTGCTTCAAAATTATAAGAATGTATCTTTCAACGTTGTTATTTTAACACATTTATTGGAGCAAAATTTCATAAATCCTATTTAAATAGTTTTCTCACATTCAATCATCAGTTCATTCAATAAGTATTTATTGCACATCTGCTACATTTCAAAATATCCTAGGGAGAGAGTGCTAAGTAAATAGGTATTTCATGTCCTTTTGAGGTTTACATTCCAGTGTGTATATATAGAGAGTGGGAAGGACAATGAGAAAAATATATACCATATGTATTAGTTTTCAACTGCTGCTGTAACAAATTATCACAAATTTACAACAACATGAGTTTATTATCCTACAGTTCTTTATGTTAAAATTTCAACACAGGTCTCACTGGTCTAAGATCAAGGTGTTGGCAGAGCTGCATTCCTTTCTGGAAGCTCTTGGAATCAGTTTCACTGTTTTTCTTGTTTCTAGAAACTTCTCACATGGGTCCCTTCCTCCATCTTCATGGGCAACCACATTGTACCCCTCTGATTATCTTTACACAGTCCTATCTCCCTGACTTCAGCTAGGAAACGTTCTCTCTGCTTTTAAGGACCCATGGGATTAGACTGGGTTTACGCATATGATCCCAAATAATCTCCCCACCTCAAGCTCCCTAACTTAATCACATCTGCAAAGTCCCTTCTGCCATGTATGAGAACATGTTCACAGGTTCTGAGGATCAGGACACAGGTATCTTTGGGGGCCATTATTCTTCCTACCTCACCTTATCAGAATATGAAGGCTATGAAGAAAAATAAAGCAGGGTGAAAGCAGCCAGAGAGATATGGGGCCACATTCCCTTTACTTAGCTCTCCTGGGAATATCTAAAATGTCAGAATAGTATTTTTCACACAGATTTTAAATGAAATAAACTGAAAATATGACATAACATTTATCAAACATCTGAAGTGTAGGCCGGTGTCACTCACTGCCTACAGCGCCATCACCCACCTTTAGTCAAAACCAATGCCTTGTCCTACAGACTCCCCATGGTGACCAGACCACCATGGAACTCCAACACTTTTATCCTCTTCAAGACATCACCACCTTTTTGGCACAAAGCAATCTCCTGAGCACTTATGAAGCAATCTGTTGTAGTGGCCACCTGCCAGAAGAGCTAAGTCCCTGCAATCATTGCTGGCTGCCTATTTGGATCTTCTTCAAACCCCAGCAACAAACCCTTTCCAAATCCGCATGAGGGATGGGTGAAACCCCCTAATTACTGTTGCTAAATATGTTTCTCCCTATTTGTTTCCTTATTTGCTCTCTTAACTTGAATATTGTCCTGTGTTCTTAGTTTCTCCTAAGGATCCTACACCCTTTAACCCAAGCACTCTACAGCTTTGCTCTCTGCCTTTTTATACTATTAATAGCAAGGGTCATTATATCACATATGACTGGAATTAGGAGGCATCACCAATGTAATCACCAAGGCAGCTAAACGTTAATTCTCTGTGTACATTTTTAAATTGACAATGTTTAATTTAAAAAAAATAAAATGCATATATATTTTCTTTAAATAGAAGATACTGAAAATAATTACCCTTCCCTTGGATTAAGGGCATAATTTCAGCCATTAATTATTGCACTCTGTTGTAATAGAGTGGGCTTTTTTTTTCCCGCACTTTCCCACATAGTTTAACCTATATGCTGATCCACTTATTTACTACCTACTTGACTTTCATAATCTCTGATTCCTAATCTATCATGTGAATAAATGTAGAGCCGAGCGTATCAAAATAGTTTGAAAACCCCAAAGCAATAAACAAAAAAAATGGCCTTAGAGATTTCATCCAAATACAGTATGTCAACTTGGACATATCTAACTTTCTACTGTGAAAAGTGGAGTTTCATTATTTCATATTATTTCTATGGTCAAAATTGTAGCTTCTACACTTAGTTCTTTTGCAACAACATTAACCTGAACTGGTTATTTTCTTATTGCACTGTAAACTATGTTAAGAAATGAACTCTCCTACACTGCTACTTTTGTAAAAACACAGAGGGATGCAAAAATAGTCTCTGCACAGGAAAAAAAAAGAAAAAAAGGAAGCTCTCTCTACTTACAAAATGAGTCATTGGTCATGGGGTAGAGGGATTAAGGGATTTGTGGAAGAACTGAAGAGGATAGATTATTTGATGATAAGGATAGGCTACTATGGAAAAACTAAAATGAATTTAACTAGTCCTAAATTCTAAATGTTTGGATTATTTTCCCTACATTGTTTCTTCATTTCAAGATAAATTATAGAGATCATGGTAATTTAGAAGTTTAAAGAAGTCAAAGAAAAATGTCACGTGACGTTTGAAATTTGCCTGCTAGCCTTTGTAACACATATGTGCCAAACTGGCAACATGATTTGGAGGCATTAAATAAGCTGTGAGGGTTTCCCTGGTGGCGCAGTGATTAAGAAACCACAGGCCAGTGCAGGGGACACGGGTTCAAGCCCTGGTCCGAGAAGATCCCACATGCCACGGAGTAACTAAGCCCGTGCACCACAGCTAATGGGCCTGCGCTCTAAAGCCCTTGAGCCACAACTACTGAGCCCGCGTGCCACAACATCTGAGCCCAGGTACCACAACTACTGAAGCCTGCATGCCTAAAGCCCATGCTCTGCAACAAGAGAAGCCACCGCAATGAGAAGCCTCTGCACCGCAACGAAGAGTAGCCTCCCATCATCACAACCAGAGAAAAGCCTGCATGCAGCAACAAAGACCCAACGCAGCCAAAAATAAAATAAAATAAAATAAGTTTATTAAATAAATGAGTTGTGAGATGTTGAAGCTCTGTGAGCCCCCCTAAATCTTGGTGCTCATTATACCCCAGTCCATCCATCACACATCTCCTCTTTCTGGAATGCTTCTTGCCTCTGTATCTTAGTAACCAGCATAATGCTCACTCATGTTTCAGGTGCTTGCCTAAGTTTATTTCCTCTAAGAGACCTCCCTGATCTATCACCTTGCTCCTATCATGGCAATATGATTGCCTCCCTACTTGTCTGTATTCCCTTCTAGAATGTAAGTTCCATGAAGGCAGACACAATATTATTTCTACACTGTTACAGTACCAATAAGCAGTCACTCAGCAATTGGCAGACTAAATTCTCAATATATAGTTTTTGACAAAATGAACAATGTGATAAATGTTTATTCTCCTACTCAAAACTGGACTTGGCTTTAAGATGTACTACAGACCTCTAAGCAAGGAAAAAGGTGATTTGTTGAGAGCTCTGGGAAGTGCCATGGGGAAGCAGTCTCTATGTATGTTTCTCAGATTTTCATTTCTATTGTGATTTTTCCTATGTCAAGTAAAATTGTAAAAGACTTTGAAATGGGTGAAATGTGCCTTTTATCATATTTGAGCTATTTTAAAACTCTGAAGATATAGAAAGCTGAGAGTAATGCAAATGAATTTTCCCAGTGGATTGCAATTATTTCCCTATATATATAGACCTATTTTGCATCTATTGGCAAACACGTTCAACATTCTTGATTGCCTTCGTGTGTGTTCTTTAAATTTTCCTTTGAACTTACTAATGAACTGTCAAATGTATGTTTACATTTGCATGAGATTTATGATTTTATGACTTTATTCTTTAAAGAAGTACCCCCTTTTCCCCAATGATTTATAATACACATTTTATGACATTTCATACAACACTGCAATAAACATTTTGATTTTTAAAAGAAAAGTATTCTCCAACACCTATAAATTTTTTAAACTCTTTAAATCTGTTCAGCTTCAAATAAATAAAAGGCCAAAAAATATGAATATATTATGAAACACCTTTCTCTTATTATCACATAATGCTGATACCAAAAAAAAAACATACATGAGTCTGACAAAACAAACTCTCTCATCATTCTTAGCTTGTTATCTGACAACAGGAGTCTAGGTACACATGTTTTAATGACAAAAATGCTATTTAATCTTTATTTTTAGAAGGGACATTAATAATGCAGTTTCATAAAAATGAATGAAGGTGAAGATGTATGCCAACATCAATTTACAACTTTCTGTTTAATTAACATTATTGCATGTTTTAATTTGAAGTGTGTTGCGCTCACCATCATGGAATGTTTAATTTATATGAAACTTCATTCAAAAGAGTACCTCCGGAGAAGCAACAATTTGTTCTGGGCTATGTCTATATTTTGAATATTCAGTTCACAGAGGACTTTGTTGGAAGCTTCATTCACAGTTAAGCTGAGCTCAAAGTAATCTGGCCCTACTCTAAATAAATAAACCACTTAGATAAAATTGACAGGAGACACAAATGGGATTACTCCCAGCCCCTGATTGATCTCCAGTTCCTACCAATTCTATTTTCCTATATTATTTGAATCCACTTTCCTATTGATTTCAACATCAACATCCTTATTCAAGGTCCTTGTCATCCTTGCTCAGATCACATCAGTCATCTCCTACCTGGTCTCCATAGCTCTCTTTCCATCATCCTTTGCAGTCCTTTGCAGCCAGAGTGGTCACTTCATTTAAATCAGCAGTTTCTACATTCTCTTGTAATTCCTGATTCTTTTTAACCTTTAGAAAGTTCAAATCTGGCAATGTTAATACCCTACTTAAAATGTTCAAATGACTCCTTTTGTCACTTCCCCCAACTCATCTCATATCCTATATACTCTACCAACATGGTTCTATACCCAGTTCTCCCAAGTTTTCATAAACTCTGTATTCACACTGCCTATCATATTCTGCAACAGCCCATATTCTTTCCTGTTCTGATTAATTCCTACTCAGCCACTTCTTTGTGAAATTTCCCATAACTGCCTGATATAGATCCATTCTTTGACCTTCCAAATAACTGCATCTACATGTGGTCCCTTACTATTCCATAAACTTTGAGGATTGGGAGGTTGTTTATTTGTAATATTCTGACCCATGTACCTGGATATTACTAGAAAATAACAACTCAAAAATCCTTATGAATCTACTTTTAGTAAATGCAAATTTGTTTTATTTTTTGCAGGGAAATTAGTCTCCATTTGTGATTATCCACACACAAGAACACTAACTACTCTTAGGATTTTCTTGGAAATGGACACATATAATATCAGAAGTAGAAAACAGGGGGAAATGATGTATTTATACTTTTAAACATTTTATTATCCACAGAAACTATTTGGGGAAAATTCTGTCAAATTACTAAAATTTTATTATATCCAAGAAGTGTTTAATGCCATCAAAATTTACTGAGACCTTACCATCTATCAGATATCCAGGATACAAATATCATTAAGATACCTACTGGTCAATCAGTTTCTTTCCAACATACTAAATTGAATCACATGAAATTGCCATTTTAGTAAATTAAAACTACTTTAGGGTTGACAGTTTCATATGGTTCAAACTAATATTATGGAAAATAGGTAGAGAACTTAAAATATCAAAATTAGAATGTCTCAAGTCCTTAAACAGAATAAGACGTGCACTAAGAAAAAGAGGAAGAAAAACAATCCTAATTGGAGGTGGGAATTCAGAAAAGCCACAAATAAGCAGGACTAGAGCTAGATCATGAAGCATTAGTACATTTCAACAGACAAAAATGGTGGAAAAGGCATTTCAATCAGAGATTACATTAGAACTTTATTAAAATGGAAATTGGCAAGTCTCACTAAGGCTATTTTGGATGAAATAAATAGAAATATATTTAAATTAGCTCAACTAAAAAAGGCTGTATCATATACCACAGACCCTCACAAAAACCCAAAGATAAGAAACAAAGTACATCTAGGTCTGGCAGGAACTGGAACTAGAAATTGGAACAGAAGCTTCTCCCATCATATCTTGGATATTGACTGTATCAATATAACCAGACTTCCTGGATTCATATTCCAGCTTACCTACTCCATAGACCTGAGGTAAGTCATTTACTTTCTTTCTGCTTCAGGTTCCTCAACTTAACAATAGGGAAATAGAGTTGAGGATTAAATGATGTTAACTCACGCAAAGTACGTAGATAGTGCCAGCCATACAGTAAGTGCTATATAAGGATTTACTAAGATAATTCTTTCTGGGTGGCTCCATTTTGCTTTGTCTCCCCCATTACTGTATTCCACCAGCTGAACTTGCTTGTAACTCAACATGAAAGTCTCCTGACTTCTCTTTAAGTGCAGAACTGCTTTCTCTCTGTCAAAATAACATATACTGGTTTGTGTTGAGCCCTATGTAAATATCAGGTCCTATAAGCCATGGATAAGAAATGAATGATATCCTAGGAAATAAAGAGCTTGAATAGTAGTGAGTATGTCAGAGGAGGTAACATAGCTTAATAGAAATAGGCATATTTTAATCTGATAAAAATATCGAAGATGATTTTGACTTTATACTAGTACAGGATGTCTTATAAATTGTGTAAAGATGAGTAGGCAAATTAAAGCCCAATCCTCAGGGTGATGACTATTCTACTAAGAGTTTAGATTTCATTCCATGGGTAATGGGGAAGCATCAAAGGCTTTAAGTAAGACTGTGTTTTAAGAAGATAATTTGAAAACAGTGTGGAGGTAGAAGTAAGTAGTGCAGAGATAGATGGATATAAGAGGAAAGAACAGAGGATATAAACCTAATGTGTGGTTTGACCAACATAGTCTGCATTGAGAAATCAGCAATCATGTCACTTTACTTCTGTGTAAACCGTTGATTACCAATGACTGAGTCTCAAAGATATTCCTCATATCTAAGAGGTTTATGAAAGTAATATGTTCATCTCCTCGGACTGCTATAAATATCAAATTGGAATATATATACATGCATATATATAGATATGCATATATATATTTCATATGTGTGTGCATTTTGAAGACTCTAAAGTATAAATGGTATTTATTAATATGATTTATTATCTAAAACTGACTCTCCAATAACATCAATTCCCAAGGATAGTGTTTGTATGTAATGTATTCAAAAGTAGTAGCAGCCCAATCATCATTTGTATTTCTACACTTAAAACCTAGATCCAGAAGGTATACAGCACAAGCACTAACTGAAAAAAAATCTTCCCACTTCAACAAAACTTTTCATTCTCTCTTAAATGATCGTCGTAGTACATTTAGATTCTCAAGATAGATGATTGAAACTGGCAGTGTGAAAAAGAAGTATTTTGCGAAAAGAGTTGTGATTCAGCTGCAATGATTGCCAAATAATTTAGTTTATAAATCTTCAGAGTTCCCCTTTGGTAAACCCAAAATATGCCCTGCTACACAACAGATTTATTCTGTTTCTGGGAATCTTTAAACTCCTCAAATATGACTGGCTTTAAAACCACTTTAAGAATTTTAAATAAATAAACATTAAAGGAACAATACTAATTCACCCCATTAGGTCTATTACCAAGTTTTAATGTCATCATTTCATTCTCCCCATTGTTTGGCATTTTCTTGAGGAGGGTACCTCCACAATCAATACCTTCTCTTCCATAATTTCTTTTCCTTCTACGTCAACAGCATTCTAAAATAAATTGCTCTAGAAAATATGAGCATATTAAAAACATTTCCTAATATATCTTTTTAAAAAATTAGGTCAATTTTAGTATGTGTTGCTTGAATATTTCAGTAGGCTAGCTGCTTTGAAAATACTTCAAGAATAATTTGATTTTTAGAGTAGATGCTTTATTAGGTGGTGCACTCATACCCTAGCTGCTGTGATTGTTGCATGCTAATCGAATAAAACTGCTCACTTCTCTAGAGATGGCCCCAGAGCAGCCTCAGCATGGGGATTATGCCTCACTGCCCCTCCCAAGGTGACTTATAGCCAATGTCTGAGTGATACAATTTACAAATGGGTGGCCATCTTGCCTCAAGGGGAGACAACTTTGTATGGGCCTTTTATGCTTCAGAAACATCTCTGTGGATCAAGCCAGTTCCACTTTACACGAGGCAACATGTTATTTTCCACTCCCCCATCTTGCTTAACTTCCTTCTTTATAGACCTTCCCTAGACAGCACAGCCTCAGTAAAGCTGAGGCACCAAATCCCCTCTCCTCAGGCTCTGCTTTGAGGGAACTCAACCCAAGTCTTCTCACTCACAAGATAACTAAGGTTATCTCTTTACATGTAAAATAGATATGAAATGCATATGGGAATACATACACATTTCATTTGAAAGTTCCTGAAAGTCATAAGACTTTGTCAAAAACCAATTCAATAATTACTTAGGGAACAACTATATAAACTACCCAGTGCTTAGAAGTAAAATCTCTATTAATAAATTAATAATGCCCATTATTATTACTGATCCAAATATGTCTTATCATTTTGCTACACAGTGAAAAAGAAAACAGTTTAGTGTTCAGCTTACATAGAAATACTAAGCTAGAAAAATACAAATTTACTGATCATGCCCCCTTGAGAGACCTCAACTTCACCATAATGCAGGTGGTCTTAAAAGATTAGTAGTGGGTTTCCCTGGTGGCACAGTGGTTGAGAGTCCGCCTGCCGATTCAGGGGACACGGGTTCGTGCCCCGGTTCGGGAAGATCCCATGTGCCACGGAGCAGCTGGGCCCATGAGTCATGGCCGCTGAGCCTGCACATCTGGAGCCTGTGCTCCACAATGGGAGAGGCCACAACAGTGAGAGGCCCGCGTACGGCAAAAAAAAAAAAAAGATTAGTAGTAATTTTTGGCCATGCAGCCATAGTTCTGAGTTCAAATTACATTTAAACATTTTATTACAGTGATTTCAGGCATCTCAAGATCCGGAGAATGATGTAGTTAGATTTAAAAGTTATTCTCTTTACCAAGTCAGTGCTATTATTCTCCCTAATCCCGAATATTTGATAACAGTTGATAATCAATGGTTTCTGATCACTAACTCATAAATGCATTCTTGTCTAGTGTTTTGAGGCTTCAAGCCAAGAAGACAAAGAGTTTTCCATAATTTATTTTTCCTTCTCCTTGGAAAAATGCTGGTGACCCTTGATTTTAGAAAAGGAGGGTTTTGGTCTTGCATGAAACAGTTATATAGTTTTTGTTCTGAGTTTACAGGAAATATAATTTTCTGAAATTGTGGATAATTAAGACTTACCAGTAACTTAGCCAGTGTTCTAAGTGCTTTTAAATATATGAATGCATTGAATCATCACAAAAATCCTATTAAAAAGTCACTATTATAATCATCATATAGCATATATACACACCATATATGTATCAGAAAACAGAGGCGAAGAGATATCACATAACTTGCTGAAGGTAAGATGGATAGAATTCAGGCTGTCTGGCTCCAGTATGGACACCTTTACCATTTACTCTGCACAATGCTTCAATTACTACAAAGGAAAATTCAGTTATGATGAAAAATATACCCAAATAGTATCACTAAAGGTAGCATTATCTATAACTAAATGTCAAACTACAAGATAAGAAGGGTGGCTTAAGAGTCATATTTATGTCAAAAACTTAGAAATGTTGGCTTTAATTCAATAGTGTAATATGTTGGTCTGGCCCTACATTTCTGGGATGCAAAAACAAATTATTACAAACTTTAAGATTTTTTAATTAATCCTGACTAAAAATAAATTTAAACAAGAGGCCACAAGTCTCAATTCTTTTCTTTTTTTAGCATCTTTATTGGAGTATAATTGCTTTACAATGTTGTGTTAATTTCTGCTGTATAACAAAGAGAATCAGCTATACATACACATATATCCCCATATCTCCTCCCTCCTATGTCTCCCCTCCCACCCTCCCTATCCTACCCCTCTAGGTGGACACAAAGCACTGAGCTGATCTCCATGTGATATGCAGCTGCTTCCCACTAGCTATCTATTTTACATTTGGTAGTGTATATATGTCCATGACACTCTCTCACTTTGTCCCAGCTTACTCTTCCCCCTCCCTGTGTCCTAAACTCCTTTCTCTATGTTTGAGTCTTTATTCCTGTCCTACCCCTAGGTTCTTCAAAATCATTTTTTTTTTAGATTCCATATATATGTGTTAGCATGTGCTATTTGTTTTTATCTTCTGACTTACTTCACTCTGTACAACAGTCTCTAGGTCTATCCACCTCACTGCAAATAACTCAATTTCATTTCTTTTTTATGGCTAATATTCCAATGTATATATGTGTCACATCTTCTTTATCCATTCATCCGTCAATGAACACTTAGGTTGCTTCCATATCCTGGCTATTGTAAATAGAGCTGCATTGAACATTGTGGTACATGACTCTTTTTGAATTATGTTTTTCTCACAGTATATGCCCAGTAGTGGGATTGCTGGGTCGTATGGTAGTTCTATTTTTAGTTTTTTAATGAACCTCAATACTGTTCTCCATAGTGGCTGTATCAATTTACATTCCCACAAACAGTGCAAAAGGGTTCCTTTTTTTCCACACCCTCTCTAGAATTTATTGTTTGTAGATTTTTTGATGATGGAAATTCTGACCAGTGTGAGGTGATACCAAAAATATATTAGGAAGCTGTTGATGCAAGTGATATTGAAAGCACAGAGCACATATTTAACCATTAACTTTAGATTAATAGGTAAATATTCACTGCCTTTATTCCCTATCACTTACCACTATAATTACATTAAAGCTATTCATCTTATGGATATTGTCAATGCAAAGTTAAGTTTCTAATTTCACTAATGCTTAAAAAGGGCAAAGATCTAGAGGAACCAAGATGGCGGCGTAGAAGGACGTGCTCTCACTCCCTCTTGCGAGAACACCAGAATTACAACTAGCTGCTGGACAATCATCGAAAGGAAGACACTGGAACTCACCAAAAAAGATACCCCACATACAAAGACAAAGGAGAAGCCACAATGAGATGGTAGGAGGGGCACAATCACAGTAAAATCAAATCCCATAACTGCTGTCTGGGTGACTCACAGACTGGGCAACACTTATACCACAGAAGTCCACCCACTGGAGTGAAGGTTCTGAGACCCATATCAAGCTTCCCAACCTGGGGGACCGGAAACAGGAGGAGGAATTTCTAGAGAATCAGACTTTGAAGACTGGTGTGATTTGATTGCAGGAATCTGATAGAACTGGGGGAAACAGAGACTCCACTCTTGGAGGGCACACACAAAGTAGTGTGCACATCGGGACCCAGGGGAAGGAGCAGTGACCCCAAGGGAGACTGAAGCAGATCTACCTGCTAGTGTCAGAGGGTCTCCTGCAGAGGCGGGGGGTGGCTGTGGCTCACCGTGGGGACAAGGACACTGGCAGCAGAAGTTCTGGAAAGTACTCCTTGTTGTGAGCCTGCCCAGAGTATGTAATTAGCCCCATCAAAGAGCCCAGATAGGCTCCAGTGTTGGGTTGCCTCAGGCCAAAAAACCAACAGGGAGGGAACCCAGCCCCACCAATCAAGAGTCAAGCAGATTAAAGTTTTACTGAGCTTTGGCCACCAGAGCAACACCCAGCTCTACCCTCCACCAGTCTGTCGCATCAGGAAACTTACACAAGCCTCTCAAATAGCCTCATCCACCAGAGGGCAGACAGCAGAAGCAAGAAGAACTACAATCCTGCAACCTGTGGAACAAAAACCACATTCACAGAAAGGTAGACAAGATGAAAAGGCAGAGGGCTATGTACCAGATGAAGGAACAAGAAAAAAACCCAGAAAAACAATTAAATGAAGTGGAGATAGGCAACCTTCAAGAAAAAGAATTCAGAATAATGATACTGAAGATGATCCAGGACCTTGGAAAAAGAACGGAGTCAAAGATTGAGAAGATGCAAGAAATGTTTAACAAAGACCTAGAAGAATGAAAGAACAAACAAACAGAGATGAACAATACAATAACTGAAATGAAAACTACACTAGAAGGAATCAATACAATACGTGAAGCAGAAGAACAGATAAGTGACCTGGAAGACAGAATGGTGGAATTCACTGCTGCAGAACAGAATAAAGAAAAAAGAATGAAAAGAACTGAAAACAGCCTAAGAGACTTCTGGGACAACATTAAACGCAACAACATTCGCACTACAGGGGTCCCAGAAGGAGAAGAGACAGAAAGACCCAAGAAAATGTTTGAAGAGATTATAGTAGAAAACTTCCCTAACATGGGAAAGGAAATAGCCACCCAAGTCCAGGAAGCACTGAGTCCCATACAGGATAAGCCCAATGAGACACACGACTAGACACATAATAATCAAGGAGGCAAAAATTAAAGACAAAGAAAAATTATTAAAAGCAGCAAGGGAAAAATGACAAATAACATACAAGGGAACTCACATTAGGTTAACAGCTGATTTCTCAGCAGAAACTCTACAAGCCAGAAGGGAGTGGATGGAATGATATACTTAAAATGATGAAAGGGAAGAACCTACAACCAAGATTACTCTACCTGGCAAGGATCTCATTCAGATTTGGTGGAGAAATCAAAAGCTTTACAGACAAGCAAAAGCTATGAGAATTCAGCACCACCAAACGAGCTCTACAACAAATGCTAAAGGAACTTCTCTAAGTGGGAAACATAAGAGAAGAAAAGGACCTATAAAAACAAACCCAAAACAATTTTTAAAGTGGTAATAAGTGGTAATAAGAACATACATATTGATAATTACCTTCAACGTGAATGGATTAAATGCTCCAACAAAAAGATACAGGCTTGCTGAATGGATACAAAAACAAGACCCATATATATGCTGTCTACAAGAGACTCACTTCAGACCTAGGGACACATACAGACTGAAGGTGAGAGGATGGAAAAAGATATTCCATGCAAATGGAAATCAAAAGAAAGCTGGAGTAGCTATACTGACATCAGATAAAATAGACTTTAAAATAAAGAATGTTACAAGAGACAAGGAAGGACACTACATAATGATCAAGGGATCAATCCAAGAAGAAGATATAGCAATTATAAATATATATGCACCCAACATAGGAGCACCTCAATACACAAGGTAACTGCTAATGGATATAAAAGAGGAAATCGACAGTAACACAATAATAGTGGGAGACTTTAACACCTCACTTACACCAATGGACAGATCATCCAAACAGAAAATTAATAAGGAAACACAAGCTTTAAATGACACAATAGACCAGATAGATTTAGTTGATATTTATAGAACATTCCACCCAAAAAGAGCAGATTACACTTTCTTCTCAAGTGTGCATGGAACATTCTCCAGCATAGATCACATCTTGGGTCACAAATCAAGCCTCAGTAAATTTAAGAAAATTGAAATCATATCAAGTATCTTTTCTGACCACAATGCTATAAGAGATCAATTACAGGGGAAAAAACGTAAGAAACACAAACACATGGAGGTTAAACAATATGTTACTAAATAACCAAGAGATCATTGAAGAAATCAAAGATTAAATCAAAAAATACCTAGAGACAAACGACAATGAAAACACGATGATCCAAAACATATGTGTTGCAGCAAAAGCAGTTCTACGAGGGAAGTTTATAGTTATACAAGCCTACCTCAAGAAACAAGAAAACTCTCAAATAAACAATGTAACTTTACACCTTAAGGAACTAGGGAAAGAAGAACAAACAAAACCCAAAGTTAGCAGAAGGAAAGAAATCATGAAGAACAGAGCAGAAATAAATGAAATAGAAACAAAGAAAACAGTAGCAAAGATCAATAAAATGAAAAGCTGGTTCTTTGAGAAGATAAACAAAATAGATAAACCATTAGCCAGACTCATCAAGAAAAAGAGGGAGAGGACTCAAATCACTAAAATTAGAAATGAAAAAGGAGAAGTTACAACACACACTGCAGAAATACAAAGCATCCTAAGAGACTACTACAAGCAACTCTATGCCAATAAAATGGAAAATCTGGAAGAAATGGACAAATTCTTAGAAAGGTATAACCTCCCAAGACTGAACCAGGAAGAAATAGAAAATATGAACAGACAAATCACAAGTAATGAAATTGAAACTGTGATTAAAAATCTTCCAACAAACAAAAGTCCAGGACCTGATGACTTCACAGGTGAATTCTATCAAACATTTAGAGAAGAACTAACACCCATCCTTCTCAAACTCTTTCAAAAAACTGCAGAGTAAGGAACACTCCCAAACTCATTCTATGAGGCCATCATCACCCTGATACCAAAACCAAAGAAAGATACTACAAAAAAAAAAATTACAGACCAACATCACTGATGAATACAGATGCAGAAATCCTCAACAGAATACTAGCAAAGAGAATCCAACAACACATTACAGGGATCATACACCATGATCAAGGGGGATTTATTCCAGGGATGCAAGGATTCTTCAAAATACACAAATCAATCAATGTGATGCACCATATTAACAAATTGAAGAATAAAAACCATATGATCATCTCAATAGATGCAGAAAAAGCTTTTGACAAAATTCAACACCCATTTATCATAAAAACTCTCCAGAAAGTGGGCATAGAGGGAACCTACCTCAACATAATAAAGGCCATATATGACAAACTCACAGCAAACATCATTCTCAATGGTGAAAAACTGAAAGCATTTCCTCTAAGATCAGAAACGAGACAAGGTGTCCACTCTCACCACTATTATTCAATATAGTTTTGGAAGTCCTAGCCACAGCAATCAGTTAAAAAAAAGAAATAAAAGGAATATAAATTGGAAAAGAAGAAGTAAAACTGTCACTGTTTGCAGGTGACATGATACTATACATAGATAATCCTAAAAATGCCACCAGAAAACTACTAGAGCTAATTAATGAATTTGGTAAAGTTACAGGATACAAAATTAATGCACAGAAATTTCTTGCATTCCTATACACTAATGATGAAAAATCTGAAAGAGAAATTAAGGAAACACTCCTATTTACCACTGCAACAAAAAGAATGAAATTCCTAGGAATAAAACTACCTAGGGAGACAAAAGACTTGTATGCAGAAAACTATAAGACACTGATGAAAGAAATTAAAGATGATTCCAACAGGTGGAGAGATATACCATGTTCTTGGATTGGAAGAATCAATATTGTGAAAATGACTATACTACCCAAAGCAATCTACAGATTCAATGCATTCCCTATCAAATTACCAATGGTATTTTTTATAGAACTAGAACAAATATCTTAAAATTTGTAAGGAGACACAAAAGACCCTGAATAGCCAAAGCAGCCTTGAGGGAAAAAAACGGAGCTGGAGCAATCAGACTCCCTGACTTCAGACTATATTACAAAGCTACAGTAATCAAGACAATATGGTACTGGCACAAAAATAGAAACATAGATCAATGGAACAAGATAGAAAGCCCAGAGATAAACCCACGCACCTATGGTCAATTAATCTATGACAAAGGAGGCAAGGATATACAATGGAGAAAAGACAGTCTCTTCAATAAGTGGTGCTGGGTAAACTGGACAGCTACATGTAAAAGAATGAAATTAGAACACTCCCTAACACCATACACAAAAATAAACTCAAAATGGATTAGAGACCTACATGTAAGACCAGACACTGTAAAACTCTTAGAGAAAAACATATGAAGAACACTCTTTGACATAAATCACAGCAAGATCTTTTTTGATCCACCTCCTAGAGAAATGGAAATAAAAACAAAAATAAACAAATGGGACCTAATGAAACTTCAAAGCTTTTGCACAGCAAAGGAAACCATAAAGAATATGAAAAGACAACCCTCAGAATGGGAGAAAATATTTGCAAACGAATCAACAGACAAAGGATTAATCTCCAAAATATATAAACAGCTCATGCAACTCAATAGTAAAGAAACAAAACAACCCAATCCAAAAATGGGCAGAAGACCTAAATAGACACTTCTCCAATGAAGACATACAGATGGCCAAGAAGCACATGAAAAGCTGCTCAATATCACTAATTAGTAGAGAAATGCAAATCAAAACTACAATGAGGTATCACCTCACACCAGTTAGAATGGGCATCATCAGATAATCTACAAACAAATGCTGGAGAGGGTGTGGAGAAAAGGGAACCCTCTTGCACTGTTGGTGGGAATGTAAATTGATACAGCCACTATGGAGAACAGTATGGATGGTCCTTAAAAATCTAAAAATAGAATTATCATATGATCCAGCAATCCCACTACTGGGCATATACCCAGAGAAAATCATAATTCAAAAAGACACATGCACCCCAATGTTCATTGCAGCACTATTTACAATAGCCAGGTCATGGAAGCAACCTAAATGCCCATTGACAGACGAATGGATAAAGAAGTTGTGGTAGATATATACAATGGAATATTACTCAGCCATAAAAAGGAATGAAATTGAGTCTTTTTTTGAGACGTGGATGGATTTAGAGACTGTTATACAGAGTGAAGTAAGTCAGAAAGAGAAAAACAAATATCGTATATTAACACATGTATGTGGAAACTAGAAAAATGGTACAGATGAACCGGTTTGCAGGACAGAAATTGAGACACAGGTGTAGAGAACAAACATATGGACACCAAGGGGGGAAAGCCGCAGGGTGGTGGTGGTCGTGGTGGGATGAATTGGGAGATTGGGATTGACATGTATACACTGATGTGTATAAAATGGATGACTAATAAGAACCTGCTGTATAAAAAAATAAATAAAATTAAATTTAAAAATAATACTAAACTTTCTTTGGGTTATTTGTATGGAAATGTTAATAGAAATGTTTCAGACATTACATGAAATTCCTAAAAATCTTGTATGTTCTGGTATAATCTTATAAGTCATAATTCTAGTTATTACTTTAAAATGTATATCTGAGAAATAAGTAAATTTCCTTGTCAATTGCATTATTATGAACTTTCATCAAATCTTTAACCGTGGTCATTTTTAAGTGTTTTGTCATTTACAGACAGTTGTGGGTGTACTCTGATGCTTTTGAAAAAATGTTCCTATAAAAGGGTTTCATCTTCAAGAAATTCATGGAAAAGACTGACAAGTACAGGTTTCTGGTAACTGACTATACTGCTGAACTGAATGAATAAGCATTTTCAGAACTCTAAATGAACACTGATGAATTCATAAAAGTGCTAACAAAAGATCAAGATGAAAAATAATTAATTACATGGGACTGAGTGAACTGATGAGGATGATCATAATTTTTGTGACTTTCTGTTTGAATAAAAAATGTTAAAAAAATTAAAAGGGCAAAATCTGTGATGTCATCTAAAAAGTATTGACCTATCCTTGAGAATATTAATTTCTGTAGTAAAAAATACTACATTTATTAAAATTCGTTGTAGAAAATTTTCAAGCTGTAAATCTTCTCAATCACAGGAGGTTGATTTTATTCACCAACCTTGTAAATATTAACCCACTGGCTTTGACCTTACTAACTGCATATTAATTTAATCAATTACAGGAAATCTGGCACATTCACTTAAGAGAAAAGTTTTAAGGTCTTTCTCCTTGTTAAAAAAAAATTCTATTTGATAAGTTTAACAAGTAAGTCGTTCTAACAGATTAACTTTAGAACCCAGTGCAGAATCTTGATTTATCTATCTTGAAAAGATGCTGACAGACTAGAGGGTAACTTGAAATTACTGACCCCATGATGGTGGCCACAACTTATGTTCTTTGTTAAAGAGTTGAAATAAGTGGAATTTTTTAATCTAGGAAAAAAAAAAAAGAACCTCAGGATGAATAATAATAATACTTACATACCATCTACTGCCCTACAGCAAATCTACTTTTCATCTTCGTTAAAGATGCTACACTTCTCTTGATGCAGTCTAAGATTAATATAGACATCTTGGCTATGTATACACATTATACACACGTGTGTATATCCACTAATTCTTAAAACAACCCTATGTGTTAAGTGTTGTTATTACTATTATATATTACTTTATTATTATTGTCTTACAAAAATGGAAACTAAGGTACACAACTAATGAGAGGGGAATTTGGATTTGAATTTAGACAGTCTGGTTCACAGTCTTCTATATTGTACCGTCTTTCATAATATAGCTGTTTAAATAGTTGAAGGTCTGTCATGTTAAAACGATAGTAGATTATAATAAGAACAATTTATGCCAGCTCATCTTAGCTTTTGAACTAGATAGAACCCAAGGAAGAGGAACGGTGATTTACTCTGGCCAGCCTGTTTTTGACTGAGAAAGCAGGATCAGTACTTTACAGCAAGGTTTATCAACATTTGCACAATTATTTGGGACTAGACAATTCTCTGTTGTTGAGGCCCCTCTGCATTTCAGGATATTTAGCATCATCCCTGGCCTCTGGTCCCTAGATACCAATGGCAACTACTCTGTTGTAATAACCAAAAATAACATCCTCTGCAGGTAAGAAACACCCTGGGTTGAGATCCACTGCTTTGGGGACAAGGATAGAGAATTTTCCCTCTTGGTACAAAAGAAAAATTATCAGAGTAGAAGTTTTGAGGTCTAAGAAAAGACTACAGAAGACAAAAACATACCAAAAAGGGAGAGGCAGTATGTAGCCAGGAATCTGATTAAAAAAAGTTTAAAAGTACCAAATGTAACTGATACACACCCAGAAACAAACAAAAGGATGTTTTAAAAGGAAAGGCACTATCTCCAATTTCAAGGTCTCATTTCTCTCTTCCACTCACCCCCATCTAAGAAAGACAAGGACTCAAACTATTTTTTTTTCCTACTGAGGTATAACTGACAAATAAAAATTGTATACATTTAGGTTGTACAATGTGATGATTTAATACACATATACATCGTGAAAACTCAAACCAGCTTTAAGAGTGGAAACTGTCACACAAAAAAAGGTTTCAAATGCTGTATAACCATTACAGAGCAAAATGAGGCTTATCCCACCATCTCCCTCATTCTCCACCTAAGACAGCAGGTGCATAAAAGTACCACCTCCCCATGATGTGACCATGACAGGTGTCACAAGTTGATGGCAATGCTCTCCTGCCAAATTCAGATACAGCCTCAGATTCCCCCTCAACACTGCATTCTAGGCAGAACCTGTCACTAATCAGAGTTGACATGTGAGATGAAATCAATTTTTTATACCTGTTATAGATGCTATATTTCTTCTGATAGATTCTAAGACTAACACAGCCATTCTGGCAATCATATAAAACTATTAGCTCATGGTGAGCCTATCTTTCTACAATATATGTAAGCATTTTTTTATCTATGTTTCTATAAAGCCATACTAGCAAGTTCAGGACATTATGGAATTTTATCTTTCTAGAGAAGCTCTAATGTTTAGTTGTATTTAAACCTATAGAGACATTTGAATCAGGCTCTCATACAATAAATTTCATTTTCAGCCTGAAGTCATCTAAAAATTTGACAAGAATTATTTTTATCTCTTCAAATAAATTAATAAATATTTTCAACTCAACAGATTCTTGTTGCTTGGGAAATCTTTTTACACAATTTTATAACTATCCAGCTTCAGATATCATTGACTAGATATTTAATCAACAAAAATAAGCTGAGAAGAACTCTAACAGTTTTCTGAATAATTAGTAACTATGTAAACATAACTTCCAGCCTATTATTTGATATCATGAATCTTTGCAAAGGCTGATGCCCAGATACACTGTATCTGCCACATTTCCCTAATCCACCCATGAAGACAGTAGTAAGGTTAATATAACATGACTCATTTTTAATGGATACTTTTTAGTCAATCTAGTTCTTTACTACTTCCTCTTCTCAGGGCTCTCAAACTGCACATTTATACAAAGGACTTTATAATCCAAAGCAAAATCATAATGTAAAAGCATGTCAAAAGGTATCTGCTACCTTCCTGAAATTTACATCTCTCTGGAATGTCATTCTAAACCCTGTACAAGACAAAAGGCCTCCCCCTACTTTCCTTGGCTTCTAGCTTTATAGTTCAACAACTTCCTATTGAAATGACCCCTGGCCTTTCTAACACCAGGGAAGTTTCCTAGGCCACCCCATGCCCCACTGTACTCTTAGTGCTATAAAATCTTTTAGAATTATCTCTCTTCTCCTCTTCCTTTTCCTCCCCTTTTCTTTCTTAGAAACAGAAATCAAATTCTCTTCGTTTCCTCTCTCAACTGAACTATATTTGCTTTGGCTCCTGTCCTTAAGATATTATCCTCTATAAAGGTATTTTTCTAAAATAGAAGAGGGTAAAAATACATATGCTTACCAAGGAGAAATGATAATATGAATGACTAAAGCAAACTGGATGTCAGTAAAAAGGAATGCAAATCCAATGAAATATGGCAACTAACATGTTACTTCAGTACTGGGAAGCTAACAGGAACAGATTGCAACAGTAACAAACTGAAAAGGGCATGCCCAGTCTAGGGGTACAGCTATAATAGCTACAAAAAGTGTTTGATATGTGAGCACACATCTAGAATCCAAAATTGATGTACAATTTCCTAAGTTTAAAATACGAGCTTATTTTAATATCTATCGTTCAGGTCATTATGTCTGTAGGCTGCTTAAGGCCTGTGGGTAACCAGAGGAAACCACTATTCTAAACAAAAAATGTGTCCTCCCAAGTTAATTCTGGTGCCAGCTGTTAAGCAAATAAAATTTTCACAAACATCCACATTATCTACATTTTAAATTCCAGAGAAAGCAGTTCATAGAAAACAGCTAGTAATTTATGAATTTCAAAGCCTACCTAAAAAGAAGCCAATATGAAAATGGCCATAGAATTCCCAATTTTGCTTCATTCAATTCAGCTTATTTTATAGGAATGTAGCTTTCAGTTTTCTTTGGAGGGACAGATTAATCATTAGCATTGTTACCATAAAGATGCATTAGCCTTGAGGTAAAGCAATAAGGCGAATTGACCACTCCTTCTCGACTTCTTTTGTTATTTTTCTCAGTAGTAAAAGTCATTGCTGTGCACCTATCTTGTGATTTTTGTCCCTGTCAGAATTGCTGCCTAAAAAGTGAACAGCTTTTAACTGTAATGTCATGATTCAATAACCTAATATTACCTTTTTCAATTACCTCTTTCACTATCACACAGAAGTACAGCTTTTCAAATATACAAAGAAAACTAAAAGATGTTCTATAGTGCCTTTTAAAAGATACTTCTTTCCTTCCTTCTCTTATTCTGTGCTTTTCTACATTCCTCTTCCCTTTCAGCACTCACTATGTCTTGTGTCTTTTCCCCTATTTAGTCATCAGACTCTTTATGGCATGAAAGGAGGTAGCATTCATTTTATGATAGTTCTCTGAACACTATTTTGATCTTTCTAGAAGAAAGCCTTGTATGACTTTCAAAAATGGGCATATTATGTAACCGGAATGAACATTTTCTAAAACTTCTGTAATTTATAACAGGCTCCCATCACAGGTCAAGCCTAAGCCAACATGGAAAAACTCTTGATATCTATCTATTTGTTTTAAATCACACGAACGATGAATTTGTACAACCAGCATTACTCTTTTACCTGAAACTGAAAATGGAAGAAACTTCAAAAATACATATGAGTCTGCAAGAGAAAAAATGAACTTTGTATCCTACAATTCCTGAGACATACTACTTTTACCCTGTCTTCCTCCCCAAAATATCTTTTGCACTTATAAGCACACTGATTGTTTTTATAGCTAATAATAATCACAATCATCATAATGACAAAAGTCTTAGGCAGTAAGTGGAAGATAAAATTAACTACTGAGCTTCTGCAAAGGGAATGGGTTGTTTCTAGCTAAGAACTAAGGAAAGATTTGCTATTAATAACAACGTTTAACACAGCTATGAGCATTTTCATGCCTACCTGCCCAATGCCAGGAAGAAAAGGCAAGCTGAGGGTGAATCCAGTAATAAGGCTAAATTTCATTAAAGTTGCTTTTATGTTTGTTCAGCATTTTGTCAGATTTCTGTGTATGTGATAATACCGAATATATTACAGAAAAAAACATCTTATTTTTCTCTTACCTGAATTATATGGAGATAAGTTTAAAGAAGTAAAAAGTAGGTTTGGTGACTCTAGGTCAGCTCAGCTCTAGGGCTTTAGAAATCCTATTTTCCGAGCCCCTTAGTCAATTTCCTGGTGTCAGTTAAATGCCTTAGTTAACTCCTAAAGATTCCATCTAGTGTTTGGATCCTTACAATGCATGGTACTGACAAGAGAATGAGTCCTGATTATTGTTGCACTAAAAAGGGAGTCCTAGTGGTTTCGGAGGTTAACGTGCCAGAGCAAAGCCCACAGCTATTTAAGCAGAAGTTATTAGTTCTGTAGTGTAATGGTCTATCAGTGTTTGTCTGGTCCTAGCCTCCATCCATCTGTTCAGAATCCACATCCAGCTCTATAGAGGTCATCCTGAGCCACTCCCAGAGACAACTAGAAGGAATCGGTCAGTATTTCAATAACTCTCACCCTTGAGCATAGTAGTTGGAGAGATGTGATTGAAAATAGCTCTTCTTTTTGCTTATCTAAGGACTAAATCTCTGTTCATGTGATTAAGACCCTTCTCTACCACCAAGGTTCCCAGACATAAATAAATTTCCTGGAGCTTTCTCTATAACTTTCTGCCAAAGGCCTCTCCTGCCATGTTTCACTAACCTGCCAAGAAAGCCACCTGCCTGCCTGGCTGTCCCTGGACTTCGTTGGTGATGACAATTGATCTGCCTGCACTTCCCATCAAGAGGCTCTTGGTGGCTCTGATTCCCAAGCTGGCTCATCTCACAACCAGTAGCAGAGTCTAGACACTACCATTTAAGGAAAGTCTGGCATTAAATTTCTAAGATGGAGCTTAAAGGCACGTTGATTTAGAAGTCTTGACTCTCCAACAAGCCTAAATTTGCTATGTCAGGCTGACTCAGCAACAACCCAAAAAAGCGTCAGCTCATAGTTCATAATTGACTTTTTTTAATTTTTTCTTTTTTTTGTGGTACATGGGCCTCTCACTGTTGTGGCCTCTCCCTTTTGCAGAGCACAGGCTCCAGACATGCAGGCTCAGCGGCCATGGCTCACGGGCCCAGCTGCTCCGCGGCATGTGGGATCTTCCCAGATCGGGGCACGAACCCGTGTCCCCTGAATCGGCAGGCGGACTCTCAACCACTGAGCCACCAAGGAAGCCCCATAATAGACTTTTAAATGTATACACCTTGTTCATAATCTCGTTATAAAGCAACAAGGCTTTCCTTTTAAGGAAGTATGACTAGCATTTTAACAAATGTTTATATCTATTTTGAATAAAAGGCTGTTTTATATTAGGGTGGATGTTCTATTTTTTTTACAGTCCCTATAAATGTTCCCACAAAATAAAAATGCATGGATGTATTCCATGAATACTGGAAACACACACACACACACACACACACACACACACACACAGGCTTCCTGAAAATATCTATCAGGTTAGAGGGGCAGGAAAATATCCTACCTTGTCCTATACTGCCATCAGGAGGATAATATAAATAAGACTGTCTCACTACAGCAATTTAGAGTCATTTACTGCCTTCAAAAGTTAGATGACCCAGTGTGCCCAAGAAAGGACAGGTTTACATTCTTGTCAGCATATTCAATATTAGAAACACCTTTTATTCTCAAAATATTCCTAGCTTAGATGACAATTCATAACATTAATAAACAGAGGCTTAGCCTAAAAGACACTTCATCCAGCCATTGCCTACTTTACTCACCTAGCCTCCCTTGCTTATTACACTCTAGGGCACACTGGCCTTGATGCCATGCTTTTTTTTTTTATGCTTGTTTTTTTTTTAACATCTTTATTGGAGTATAATTGCTTTACAATGTTGTGTTAGTTTCTGCTGTATAACAAAGTGAATCAGCTATATGTATACATATATCCAATTATCCCCTCCCTCCTGTGTCTCCCATGTTTTGAAATAGGTTGCTTCTGTTTGTCATTCTAACAGAGCAGGACCCCAGGGGGCCTTCCCGGGACAGACCCCTCTCCCATATCCTCTGCTGTAGCTCCTCTCTGAAGGACCCATGCATATTTCCTGAGTTTTTCAGATGCTAAAAGCCATCACCAAATGGAAGACATTTACTACTTGATGATCATGAGCACACAGACCCTGGACATCCTGGTGCCTAAGGACTGATAAAGTTAACCACCCTGTTACCTAAACATCAACCTAACAGAACTGTGCACAGGTAAACAATTCTGCAGCCTGTGGAACAAAAACCACATTCACACAAAATAGACAAGATGAAAAGGCAGAGGGCTATGTACCAGATGAAGGAACAAGATAAAACCCCAGAAAAACAACTAAATGAAGTGGAGATAGGCAACCTTCCAGAAAAAGAATTCAGAATAATGATAGTGAAGATGATCCAGGACCTCGGAAAAAGAATGGAGGCAGAGATCGAGAAGATGCAAGAAATGTTTAACAAAGACCTAGAAGAATGAAAGAACAAACAAACAGAGATGAACAATACAATAACTGAAATGAAAACTACACTAGAAGGAATCAATAGCAAAATAACTGAGGCAGAAGAATGGACAGGTGACCTGGAAGACAGAATCGTGGTGGAATTCACTGCCATGGAACAGAATAAAGAAAAAAGAATGAAAAGAAACGAAGACAGCCTAAGAGACCTCTGGGACAACATTAAATGCAACAAATTCGCATTACAGGGGTCCCAGAAGGAGAAGAGAGAGAGAGAGGACCCGAAAAAATATTTGAAGAGATTATAGTTGAAAACTTCCCTAACATGGGAAAGGAAATAGCCACCCAAGTCCAGGAAGCACTGAGTCCCATACAGGATAAGCCCAATGAGACACACGACTAGACACATAATAATCAAGGAGGCAAAAATTAAAGACAAAGAAAAATTATTAAAAGCAGCAAGGGAAAAATGACAAATAACATACAAGGGAACTCACATTAGGTTAACAGCTGATTTCTCAGCAGAAACTCTACAAGCCAGAAGGGAGTGGATGGAATGATATACTTAAAATGATGAAAGGGAAGAACCTACAACCAAGATTACTCTACCTGGCAAGGATCTCATTCAGATTTGGTGGAGAAATCAAAAGCTTTACAGACAAGCAAAAGCTATGAGAATTCAGCACCACCAAACGAGCTCTACAACAAATGCTAAAGGAACTTCTCTAAGTGGGAAACACAAGAGAAGAAAAGGACCTATAAAAACAAACCCAAAACAATAAATGGTCATAGGAACATACATATCAATAATTACCTTCAACGTGAATGGATTAAATTCTCCAACCAAAAGACACAGGCTTGCTGAATGGATACAAAAACAAGACCCATATATATGCTGTCTACAAGGGACTTACTTCAGACCTAGGGACACATACAGACTGAAAGTGAGGGGATGGAAAAAGATATTCCATGCAAATGGAAATCAAAAGAAAGCTGGAGTAGCAATGCTCATATCAGATAAAATAGTCTTTAAAATAAAGAATGTCACAAGAGACAAGGAAGGACACTACATAATGATCAAGGGATCAATCCAAGAAGAAGTTATTACAAATATAAATATATATGCACCCTACATGCACCTCAATACATAAGGCAACTGCTAACAGCTATAAAAGAGGAAAATGACAGTAACACAATAATAGTGGGGGACTTTAACACCTCACTTACACCAATGGACAGATCATCCAAACAGAAAATTAATAAGGAAACACAAGCTTTAAATGAAACAACAGACCAGATAGATTTAATTGATATTTATAGGACATTCCATCCCAAAACAGTAGATTACACTTTCTTCTCAAGTGCACACAGATCATTCTAAGTGCACACAGGTTTGATCACATCTTGGATCACAAATGAAAACCCAAAGTTAGCAGAAGGAAAGAAATCATGAAGATCAGAGCAGAAATAAATGAAACAGAAACAAAGAAAACAATAGCAAAGATCAATAAAATGAAAAGCTGGTTCTTTGAGAAGATAAACAAAATTGATAAACCATTAGCCAGACTCATCAAGAAAAAGAGGGAGAGGACTCAAATCACTAAAATTAGACATGAAATAGGAGAAGTTACAACACACACTGCAGAAATACAAAGCATCCTAAGAGACTACTACAAGCAACTCTATGCCAATAAAATGGACAATCTGGAAGAAATGGACAAATTCTTAGAAAGGTATAACCTCCCAAGACTGAACCAGGAAGAAATAGAAAATATGAACAGATCAATCACAAGTAATGAAATTGAAACTGTGATTAAAAATCTTCCAACAAACAAAAGTCCAGGACCTGATGGCTTCACAGGTGAATTCTATCAAACATTTAGAGAACAGCTAAGACCCATCCTTCTCAAACTCTTCCAAAAATCTGCAGAGGAGGAACACTCCCAAACTCATTCTATGAGGCCATCATCACCCTGATACCAAAACCAGAGAAAGATACTACAAAAGAAGAAAATTACAGACCAACATCACTGATGAATATAGATGCAGAAATCCTCAACAAAATACGAACAAACAGAATCCAACAACACATTAAAAGGATCACACACCATGATCAAGTGGGGTTTATTCCAGGGATGCACGGATTCTTCAATATACACAAATCAATCAATGTGATACACTATATTAACAAACTGAAGAATAAAAACCATATGATCATCTCAATAGATGCAGAAAAAGCTTTTGACAAAATTCAACACCCATTTATGATAAAAACTCTCCAGAAAGTGGGCATAGAGGGAACCTACCTCAACATAATAAAGGCCATATATCACAAACCCACAGCAAACATCATTCTCAATGGTGAAAAACTGAAAGCATTTCCTCTAAGATCAGAAACGAGACAAGGATGTCCACTCTCACCACTATTATTCAACATAGTTTTGGAAGTCCTAGCCACAGCAATCAGTTAAAAAAAAAAGAAATTAAAGGAATACAAATTGGAAAAGAAGAAGTAAAACTGTCACTGTTTGCAGGTGACATGATACTATACACAGAGAATCCTAAAAATGCCACCAGAAAACTACTAGAGCTAATCAATGAATTTGGTAAAGCTGCAGGATACAAAATTAAGAAATCTCTTGCACAGAAATTTCTTGCATTCCTATACACTAATGATGAAAAATCTGAAATAGAAATTAAGGAAACACTCCCATTTACCACTGCAACAACAAGAATAAAACACCTAGGAATGAACCTACCTCAGGAGACAAAAGGCCCGTATGCAGAAAACTATAAGACACTGATGAAAGAAATTAAAGATGATACAAGGAGATGGAGAGATATACCATGTTCTTAGATTGGAAGAATCAATATTGTGAAAATGACTATACTACCCAAAGCAATCTACAGATTCAATGCAATCCCTATCAAATTAATAATGACATTTTTTTACAGAACTAGAAGAAAAAATCTTAAAATTTGTATGGAGACACAAAAGACCCCGAATAGCCAGAGTAGTCTTGAGGCAAAATAGCGGAGCTGGAGCAATCAGACCCCCTGACTTCAGACTATACCACAAAGCTACAGTAATCAAGACAATATGGTACTGGCACAAAAACAGAAACATAGATCAATGTAACAAGATAGAAAGCCCAGAGATAAACCCACGCACCTATGGTCAATTAATCTATGACAAAGGAGGCAAGGATATACAATGGAGAAAAGACAGTCTCTTCAATAAGTGGTACTGGGTAAACTGGACAGCTACATGTAAAAGAATGAAATTAGAACACTCCCTAACACCATACACAGAAATAAACTCAAAATGGATTAGAGACCTAAATGTAAGACTGGACACTATAAAACTCTTAGAGAAAAATACAAAGAACACTCTTTGACATAAATCACAGCAAGATCTTTTTTGATCCACCTCCTAGAGTAATGGAAATAAAAACAAAAATAAACAAATGGGACCTAATGAAACTTAAAAGCTTTTGCACAGCAACAGAAACTATAAACAAGACGAAAAGACAACCCTCAAAATGGGAGAAAATATTTGCAAACGAATCAATGGACAAAGGATTAATCTCTAATTATGTAAGTAGCTCATGCAGCTGAATATTAAAGAAACAAACAACCCAATCCAAAAATGGGCAGAAGACCTAAATAGACATTTCTCCAAAGAAGACATACAGATGGCCAAGAAGCACATGAAAAGCTGCTCAACATCACTAATTATTAGAGAAATGCAAATCAAAACTACAATGAGGTATCACCTCACATCAGTTAGAATGGGCATCATCAGAAAATCTACAAACAACAAATGCTAGAGAGGGTGTGGATAAAAGGGAACCCTCTTGTATGGTTGGTGGGAATGTAAATTGATACAGCCACTATGGAGAACAGTATGGAGGTTCCTTAAAGACCTAAAAGTAGAATTACCATATGACCCAGCAATCCCACTACTGGGCATATACCCAGAGAAAATCATAATTCAAAAAGACACATGCACCCCAATGTTCACTGCAGCACTATTTACAATAGCCAGGTGATGGAAACAACCTAAATGCCCATTGACAGACAAATGGATAAAGAAGTTGTGGTAGATATATACAATGGAATATTACTCAGCCATAAAAAGGAACGAAATTGAGTCATTTGTTGATACGTGGATGGATCTAGAGACTGTCATACAGAGTGAAGTAAGTCAGAAAGAGAAAAACAAATATTGTATATAAACATATGTATGTGGAAGCTAGAAAAATGGTACAGATGAACTGGTTTGCAGGGCAAAAATAGAGACACAGATGTAGAGAACAAACGTAAGGACACCAAGAGAGGAAAACCGCTGGGGGGTGGGATGGTGGTGTGACGAATTGGGAGATTGGGATTGACATGTATACACTGATGTGTATAAAACTGATGACTAATTAGAACCTGCTGTATAAAAAAATAAATAAAATTCAAAAAAGGAAAAAAAGAGTAATTGTGCACAAATTGATCACATACCCTGTGAACCACCCCCTCCGTCACTTTGCCTTTAAAAATGCTTTGCTGAAACCCTCTGCGGTGTTCAGGGTTTGGGGTGGGGCATGAGGCCCCCCCACCCGGTTCTCCTTGCATGGCTCTGCAATAAACCTTTCTCTGCTCCAAAGTGAGATATTTTGGTATTGTTTGTCCTCACTGTGCCTTGGCGCATGAACTTGTGTTCAGTAACAATTCAGATCTCAGCTCAAATGTGTGACTTTCCTCTCTACACTCCAACTCCGCTGCTATTATCTGCCTTGAATTCAGCAAACCGCATTAGGCTCTTTAACCCTATTTATGACTGTCATTTAAGGAAGCCCCAGATGCCAGAGTGCCCTTCATCTCTCACGTTCTAATCTTCATAAGGCAATCAGGGTTACCACCTCTACCGTGAGTCCAGGTGGGCCTGCAGTGTTTCTGATATATGTCTGTTATCCTGGAATATGTATCAGTGGTGTCCCACACACTTTAAGAAATGCCCCATTTGGAAGATAAATTATATATTCACCCCGCCCCTTCTGTATCTTTCGCCTATCCCTAATCAATTCTTCAAACTTCCATTGTACCTTCTGAGATATATGGTTCACCACCAGCCAAAATGCTCTATATTCATTCTCAGCCTCTTCTCTTAATATTCCCTTTATTTTCTTTCTGAAGCTGAAATCTGGCTCTTTCCTGAGGACTGTGCTTCCCTATGGGCTCTCTTATGGAGTGACCATTGCCAAAACCTACAAACACAGCCTTTGTACAAGTGGGTCTGAAGATAATATTCTTATTTTCCTTAGTCCTCATTCCTGCTTTCAGAACATTCCTGCTCCCTCTTCCCTAACAATAGCTTTTAATCACACGTCATCAGGGGGATAACTCACCATTGCTGTCATTACCACCCGAATAGATTTGTCAAGTTTCTTAACAATTATAAATCCCAGCTACCACCGCCATCTGAGCCATTTCAGTTTCCAGAAATACCTTGACACTTTATCACCAAAGGAGGTCAGTGAGAACGTTACATGTTACTAAGAAGGAATATTTTATAAGCTATTATCTTTTGCCTGGATTATTAAATAGCCTCCAAACTTGTCTCCATGTTTCTACCTTTGTTCTCAGAGAGTTTATCCTCAACAGCATAGCTGGAATAATCCTCAAAACATAATTTAGATAATTTCCTCTGGGGTGGGGGGAAACATGTAACAATCCCCATTTTATTCAGAGAAAAGCAAGGCTTTAAAATGGTTTATAAGTCCCTTAGCGTTCTACTGTACCCCTCATTCACTTCACTCCAACCACTGGCCCCCTTAAATGTCACTTGAACAGGCCTCACAACAATCGCAAATTATCTTCCCAGGTGGCTCTTTCCTCAGCTTGAAAAGTATTTACTGACCGTTCACATGGCAACTCAACCATGACTCTGAAGAAATGGCTCAAATCCCCCTTTTAAATATGTTCTCCTTGATCGCCTATGAAAAATTGCAACCACTACAACTATCTTCTATTTACCATTAACCTGTCCCCATTTTCTCTTTTGCCAGAGTACTTTTAAAAATCATTTGTTATTTACTTCTTTACCTTGCTAGAATGTAAACCCCACAAAGACAGATATTTTCATCTAGCTTGCCACAAATGTATCCCAAGCACCTAGAACAGAGTCCAAGACATTGTAGGCATGAAATAACTAGTTTTGAAGAGAATAAGATAACATTTCTTAAGCTAATTTTAGTTAGCCCACAGAAGCATAAATAGAACTTTAATTCACTGATTTGTTAAGGTTTTTCATCTTTTGAATATCACAGTCAATCCTACCAATCAGAGATAAAAATGTAGTGACATGGAGATCGAATTCTGGGGTCTTTGGCTGTGCTTTAGTTGGCTGGCACTATGTTTCTAAGTTTTGTATTTGAATGTCATCAAGTAATATACGTATTTCTCAAATGAACACAGTCCCAATCAACCTATCTTGTCTTACACTCAACTGACATCACTGATTTTTTTTTTTTTAACATATTGGGCCTGTGTACATATTTGAGTTTGTGAACCTTGCTTTGTATTTATACTCCTAACAGAGTGATCAGAGAAGACAGTTTCCTAAAGCACACTTGGGTGGTCTCATTCAACAGCCTTTAGCACGCTTTGTTAACGAGCAAGTAGAGGTCAGTGTTTGACCTATATATGACCAATTCTATAAGTAAAGAAAAAGCATCATCGAAGTATTTAAGTTATGGCTTCTGAGCTCATAAACTTCTTGAGCATAGAGTCTGTATGTTATTCTCCTCTGAGCACTTTACCGATCCTAGAAATATGTAACAGCCCTAGGTGGGGCCTGGTGAGGGCTATGCTGTCTCATTCACCATTGTACCCCCAGCACCTAAAACTAGCCTTACATATGAAAGATGCTACACTTGTTGAAGTAAGGAAAGACAATTTATCAAGTGAAAAATTTACGAGTGAGTACACTGAAGGAAACGAAATGTCCTTTCTACTCTGCCCCCAAATTGCTCTCCTATCACCCTTTCTCAGTTCCTAGAAATACTTTGACACTTTACTGCAAGAGGAGTTCAGTGAGAAAATTACCTGTTACCTGGGAAGAATATCTTATAAGCTATTGTTTCTTATTAACACAAAAGTAAGGATTCGTTTATCCAATTAGTTCACTGTCACAGTTGATGGTAGATAAAAGTGCTCTAATAGAATAGGACAGAGACCAGACATGCTTGATGAAGATACTGTGAAGAGGGGAGCTACAGGATGGAGTTATCTGAGAGGAGTTCTACTGGGAGAAGAGAAGGGGTGAGTTAGGTGTGGTACCAGGAACCAGTATGGAGTGGCAGAGTGGATAAAGTCAGGGGTGGCAGTCGAAAAGAAGCATTTCAGTTTTTTTCCAGATCTTCTTTTGTTCCTTGCCTATGCTGAAACAGATTTGCCTAAATTCAACTGACAACTTTTTCTTTGTGATAACATTTTCCTCACGAACTAGAGGACAATAGCAGACTATTCTTCTAGCCTTGGCATCCAACACATAGAGGTATTCAATAACTGCCTTAAGTGTAGTTAAAGAAATCATTTGAATGTTTGGTTCATTTGTTTTAGTAGGTGCCAGATTATCACTTTTCTTTCATAATGCGTTAAAAAAGAGTTGTGGTGAGGATTAATTGAGATATTGTCTGTAAAGCATTTAGCATGGTGCTAGGCACATGGTAGGTTCTCAATAAACAGTTATTCTTAGCATTTTAATTTTTTCTATTTAAATACCTTCTTATACTGAATTTCCCACCAGGCTTCTAAATGAATCCTCATAATTCTGTGTGTATTAAGAAGGATACGAAAGATTGTTTTTTCTTTTTGTATGGTTTTTGGTTTCTATTTACAGTTTTGTTTTATTATAGGACTTAGAGAAAATTAAACTCTGTCACAATCATGATAAGCACATGGGACTCAAAGAACAAAAGTAAAGGACAGCTTAGCCCCATTCTTCTAAGACCATACCAAAGGTCATTTATTAGGGAGAGGCCAGAATAACCTCCTTCCTTTAAATACTTTATCGAGAGAGTGCCCTAAGTTCTTCAATGTTAACAGGGTGGCTGTCCCAAAGAAATATACTTTTGAAACATGCTACGCAAAAATACTTCAATAATATCACTTTCTATTATTTCCAAGCTTTATTCTGAAGGAAATTTTCACTTTCTTTTTTTCCAATCAAATAAATATGTGCTTACGAACGTGTAGACTTTAGCTCTCATAAAAAATTCCACAGAAACTCATACAGGAGAATTAATAATTTTATTATTACCAAAATAAATTTTTTATCAAACTGAGCATTAGCTTCCATTTTATAGAGAAAAGTCTTCAGTGTAATGAATGAGAATTAGAGATCATTTCATTTTAATTACATCTATATGACCAACTATCAAGCTGGTTATTTAGTTTTTGAAGAATTTGATATATTTATAAATCAAAGCCCTTTACAATTAAGAAAATATATTATTTGATAGAATTACTATATTTAAGTATATACTCCCATCTTTGTTCTGCTGATAATTTCACTGCAGAATCACGGTGGGTACACTGATGTCAAAGAAGAATTGCTAAGCATTTTGTTCCCTTCAGTGGATAACTTCAATAATTTCATCAGCTTTAATTAGACATCTGTCCCAACATTTTACTACAATGATGAAGCCATAATTACTCAACAATTAACATAAAAAATCACTGTAATCTCAGTTTCTTGAATAATACAAGGGTTCCTCACTTTGGGGAGAAAAAAAACCTTATTTAAGGGAAGTTATATCTGTGAGGTACTTGACTATGGCAAATCTAAAGATAGACAATTTATAAGTGAAAGATTTTCTTTGTTTTAGTGGTTCATTTCAGTGTTTGACCCATATTTGATTAAATTTCAGCTTATTTATTTCTGTATCCCTTGCCAGTGTACTGAGTAGAGGCCACCATACTCCTTGATCTAAAAAGTTAAGAGTTCAGAGAAGAAGAGGGAGGAGATGAGAGCAAACTGAGCAGGAGGTAGAGGAAAGGAGTGAATACTATTAACTCTCCTCTCATGTTTTCCTCTTCTTGTCCTTCACCCACAATCACTGGCAAGCACCCAGTCATTGCTTTAACAGAGCTCTATATGTTACTTGGCAGAACTACTTCTGCTTAGGAAACACTTGCAATTTTTAAGATTAAAAAAAAAAAAGTGTGACGGCATATGGAGGTTTGAAAGAGATGTATGAAGAGCACACTTTCTTAAAGTTGTCTTCATAGTTGTGAATATTCCAGAATATACAAGGAGGGTTTCTTTACAGATATTTTTTTTTAGCATCTAACTAGGTTTTGGAACGAAGAAAAGAAAAGAGATAAAAAGACAAATTAGCAAGCTCTTGAAAGAGTGAGGTGATCAATGAGAAGAGCCTAAACTAGACAAATACCATTAAGAAACAAAGAAAAGAAGAAAATTAGGAGGGTTTCTAAAGTGGAATCACAAATGATTATTGAGAATTAGGTCTGTGCAATGGCAAACAAGGGGGACTACAGAATGACACCCAAGAACAGGCATCTAGGTGATCAATGATGTCATTAACTGACAGAGGAGATAACTAAGGAGGAGGAGATTGGAGAGAGAGAATGATCACTTCTGCTTGGGACAGATTAATTTACAGCCTGACATCCAGGTGTGGTGCTCTAATATGCAGTTAGGAACATCAGCTCTGAACTAAGAAAGAGGTTGGGGCTCTGGTCATGAGTCATCAGACAACATGGGTGACATTAGTGTGGTCTCCATAGTAGGTACTGCCACCTGGGCTTCAGCTCAAGAGAGGCCGAACAGAAGAAGGACTCTCTGGAATTAAATGCATGGCAATTAGAAAGGCAATATTGTTCTTTAATAAAACACCACCAAAATACAAACACTTTTACTTCAAAATGATTGTCATTCTTATATATGAAATTCCAGTTTACTTGAATCTTATCTTACTATAAAAATGGTTCTGCATTTTAGAATATGAGTTAAAATATTGACTCCAGAAAAGAGTTAAACAGTATTTTTATGTTGTTTGGTTTCACCCATTATTAGGATGATTTTACATTTAAAGTCAGTCATTTCCCCTTGGAAATCTTTTTTTAAAAGGATATTAGGGACTTCCCTGGTGGCACAGTGGCTAAGAATCTGCCTGCCAATGCAGGGGACACGGGTTCGAGCCCTGGCCTGGGAAGATCCCACATGCCGTGGAGCAACTAAGCCCGTGCGCCACAACTACTGATCCTGTGCTCTAGAGCCCACAAGCCACAACTACTGAGCCCGAGTGCCAAAACTACTGCAGCCCACATGCCTAGAGCCTGTGCTCTGCAACAAGAGAAGCACCGCAATGAGAAGCCCACACACCGCAACAAAGAGTAGCCCCCGCTCGCCGCAACTAGAGAAAGCCCGCGCACAGCAATGAAGACCCAATGCAACCCCCCCAAAATAAATAAATTTATATTAAGAAAAAAGGATATTAAACCTATACTGTAGGTTTTATTTATTTTTTCACTATGGCCAAATCTTAACTTTTTCCTTTACAAATTTCTTTTATTACCTTTATGCTTAAAATGGATGTCACCAGTTCTAAATCAGAGATATTATCCTATGATTTCTTCTTAATTTAATATTTTTTACATTTGCCTCTTCAACCTACCTGAAGTGAACTTTTATTAATGTACAGAGTAAAGGTTTAATACCTATTCTAAGCCTCTTTTCCCTGTATTCTTACCAAAATAATTTATCATCACCATTTATCAAATATTCCTTTCTTTCCCAATTTGTAATACCACAAATCAATAAATAGGAATACTCTTTTCAAATACAGCACACAAAAATGTTAAAAGCTTCCATCTGTACAGGACTCATAAGTCAATAATAACATTATGAATAGCAGAAAGAAAAGTGGAAAAGTAACAGATCACAAAAGAACATATACAAGCAAAAATAAATATGAGGGAAAATCAGTCTTCACAAATAAATGTTCATCAATTGGAAGAATTAATATTTTTAAAATGTCCCTATTAACCAAAGTGATCTTCAGATTCAACGCTATTCCCATCAAAATTCCAATGGTATTCTTTACGGAAATAGAAAAAACAATCCTAAACTTCATATGGAATCACAAAAGACCCTGAATGGCCCAAGTAAAAACCTTGAGTAAGAAGAACAAAGCTAGAGGCATCACACTTCCTAACTTCATAATGTATCATAAAGTTACAGTAATCAAAATAGTATAGTGCTGGTGTAAAAACAGACATATGGACCAATGGAACTTAACAGAGAGCCCAGAAATAAACCTAGGCATATTCAGAAAACTGATTTTTCACAATGGTGGTAAGAATACACAAAGGGGAAAGGAGAGTCTCTTTAATAAATGGTGCTGGGAAAAGTGGATATCTCACACCATACCCAAAAAATCAGCTCAAATGATTTAAAGACTTAAATGTAAGACTAGAAATTAGGCCTTAAATGTAAGCCCTAAAATTCCTAGAAGAAAAAGCTTCTTGCCATTGACATTGGCAATGAATATCTGGGATATGACATCAAAACACAGACAACAAAAGCAAAAATACAAAAGTGAGATTATGTCAAAATAAAAAGCTTCCGCACAGCAAACAACAAAATGAAAAGACAACCTATAGAATGTGAGAAAATATTTATAAACCATGTATCTGATAAAGGGTTAATATCCAAAATACATAAGGAACACCTACAACTCAATAGCAAATATTAATAAATAACCCAATTCAAAAATGAGCAAAGGAACTGAATAGACATTTCCCCAAAGATGACATACAGATGTCAAACATATGAAAAGGTGTTCAATGTCACAAAATCATCAGGAAATTCAAATCAGAACAATGAGCTATTTATTACCCTACATCTGTAAGGATGGCTATTAAAATAACAATAACAAATTTTGGAAAGAATGAGGAGAATTGGAACACTTGGTCATTGTTGGTGGGACTGTAAACAGGTACCACCACTATGGAAAACAGTATGGAGGTTCCTCAAAAAACTAAAAATTTAATCACCATATCCCACAATCCTACTTCTAAGTACTTATCCAAAAGAAATGAAATCAGAGTCTCAAAAAGATATTAAGACCTCCATGTTCATTGCAGCGCTATTCACAACGGTAATGATGTTGAAACAATCTAAATGTTCAATGGATGAATGGATGAAGATAATGGAATATTCTTATATAAAAAGAAGGAAATTCTGCCATTTGTTTCAACATGGATGAACCTGGAGGACACTATGCTAAGTGAAATAAGCCAGACACAGGAGGACAAATATCACTTTTATGAGGAATCTAAAATAATGAAACTCATAGAAGCAGAGAGTAGAATGGGGGTTTCCAAGGGCCGGGATATATGGGGAGATATTAGACAAGGAGTACAAAGTTCTGTTTATACAAGATGAAGAAGTCCTAGAAATTTACTGTACAGCATAGTGCCTATAGTTAATGTACTGTATACTTAACACTTGGCTAAGAGTGTAAATCTTATGTTAATGCTTCTCATCTTTAAACATAAATATAATAAGGTGGGAAGAAACTTCTACAGCTGTGGATATGTTTATGGCATAGATTGTGGTGATGGTTTCACTAGTGTAGACTTAGTTCCAAACTCAAAGTTTTATACATTAATTATGCACAAATTTTATAGGTCAAAAATTAATTAAAATTCAGTCTTTTAATTCAAGAAATTGAAATTTAAGGGTATATTTTGAAGACTACCATAATGACAGAGAATTTTAAGATAGCCAACTACCTACTGGCTGAATATGTGTTGTTGAATATGTGAAAACACATGAAAACATTATTGGTAGAAATATAAATTTGTACATTATTTCTGGAGGGCAATTTGGCAATATGTATCAAGAATGCGTGTTATTTTTAATCTAGCAATTAAATTTCTAGGAATTAATTGCCAGTAACAAATTGAATATATAACCAAACATTCATGTCCATGAAGATCTATGACAGCATGATTTAGATTAGTAAGAAGTTGAAACTACTTAAATATTTAGGACTAGGTAAATTTTTAAGTGAGCTTTGTGTTTAGATAAACTTTGTTGAACATTTTGGAGATATTAAAATAATTCTAAGGAATATTTACTAACAGGAGAAATATTATAGATATTAGAAATAGCTGAATACATTCATGCATATTCCAGATAATATCCATTTTGTTTAAGTACACATATATGTTTAGAACAAAAAGACTGTAAATGTATGTATGCTCTAAAACGTTAGTAACATCTAAATCTAGTTGGTAGTATCATGTGATTGTTACTTAATGTTATACTTTTTTGCCTGATATCAGTGTTCTATAATATCTATGTTATTTTTATACTCAGAAAAAAATATTTTAAGTGGGTATATCTACAAACAAAATGGCTCACGTAACATAGTAAACGAATACAGATAGAATTACTAACTCAATATGCCTATAAAATTATACCTCATGTAAGTTTTCATTTGGGAAAGGGACCAGTTAAGGCTGCTATAGGTTCAGCCATTACTGAAGATAGGCTGGAAGTGCTAAAGGACATTTTGTTTTTAGTTTTAAAGAAAGAGAACAAATGCACATATATGCATAAAAGTGCTAAGTACAATAGGATGTGAATTAGGGATATTAAAAGCCTTCCATCTGCCACCGAACATAGTAATTCAAGTAATTAGCCCATTTTAATAATATTTTTTTCTAAAATGAAAGCTTTTAGAGCAAATATCCTAAATTATATTATATATACATTTTACTTTACAAGAGTTGGAATTTACTGTAAAAATAACTAAAGAAAAGCTCAAGGAGTTTCCTAGTTAATCATTTTTTGCCTAAGGCATTTTACATGCTCTTTTTCCTACAGGAAGCGCTGCTCTGCCTCTGACCCCTTAAACTCCCAGACCCTTGGCTCGAATAACTTGAACTCACCTTCCTATGCTTGTTTTAAATATTATTCTCTTCCGTTAGCCTGCATTTATCCTCTAGAGCAAGAATCCTTGCTTAAAGTCGACATAATAGCTAAGAGCCCACATTCCTTCCCAGCATTTATCCAAATTGATCATATATATTAAAGTATCCGTGCGTGTGTGTGCATTTCTGGAACTTACTATATACTCGATAACAATTTGTTGAATAGATTAAAAAATGAATGAATCCATAACTGTAGTTTGGAGGTTTCCCAACATGACAATGCTCTCTTCTGACTCTCATAGCCCTATGAAGTTGTCAGTGACATATTAGTAACTCCATTTTATATATGAGTCAGTTAAAAAATTAAAGAGATTAAATTCTCACCTAAAGCCATATAGATAGGGTATATGACCTAAAAATGCTTATATATTACTTTGGTGTCAATTTCAGTATGGCTTAATCTTCAAACTATATTACCACATCATTCATTCATTGAATGAAAAGCACTTATCTTTATAAAATGTGTCTTTCTTTTACCTGGGATAAATACAACACACATGGAAAATGTCTGTCCATTGAATGCACTTCAGAGCCCACTACTTCTCCTCTGCATTGGCACTGCTATGGAGAATGAAGAGTTCAGCACATTTTTCCCTGACACTCTTTATTGAGATAGGAGCTTCTCTTTTTATTCCTGCTCAAAAGTCAGACTCTCTGGGCCACTGGGCCTCCTTATCAGTATCACAGCACAGCCAGTGAAACTGTGCATGTATCCCTAGTTCTAAAAATAACTGGATTTGATTGTTCAAGCCCATGCATTGAGAGACCCTAAAGCTCACCTCTAGCTTTTATCCTGAGTAAAAGCAGATGGTATGTACAATATAAAGTGCAGTGAGAGCCTGAATATGCTCAGACTCTTCCCATAATCCCAAGCCTGAAGAACTGACTATAAGGAAAGGCTTCTTTAACAAGGTGTCAGTTACGTCTGCTTAGGAATTTTTCTTTTTTTATTGGCTTGCCTTTTAGGAGGATGGACAATCTCTTAGTTTCATGGGAACTTATCAGCTGTTTTACTTGGCAATGGACTGTGAAAATAAAGTAAATTGCTTAGTGCTTTTACTGTTGATCCCATTTGTATCAGTAATCAGATTCAAAAACCAATTAACAGTCTTACTTCAGTGAGAGAAGGGAGTTTTGCCCTAAAGACAAGAGTCTTAAATAGTCCCTGAATAAGGACATCTGACTGTATGGTATAATAAAATAGAAATACAGAAAAAATTAATATATCAACTTGAGTTTTACTTAATGCATCATATAAAATTATTTTAAAGAGGATTTTTATGATGACTTTCCCACCCTGGGAAAAGCAGTAAAAGTTAATCTGAAACCATTTTCCCTTATCAAACTGGCAAAAATTTGAAGTTTTATACCATATGTTATTGAGACTGTGGAAAATGGGCATTGTTAATTGAATAGTATTTGTGATAGTAAGTTTATGGGGAATTTAGCAAGATCTGTTATGAGTGAGACTATGTGTACCCTATAATCTTCCATTTTAAATTATCCATATACATTCTTGAAAAATACTGGCATTTCAACTTAAGAAGTCATACTCAAGGATGCTTATTGTGGTTTTATTTGTAACAGTAAAAACTGGAAATAACCTGAATGTTTATTAGCAGGGAAGAGGACACTGTATTATGGAATATAGTATAATAGATAAAAAGAATGAGGTAGATCTTTATGTTCTAGCATAAAGAAATCTTGAAGCTATATTGTTAAGTGTAAGGAAGGCAAGCAAATTACAGAGCAGTGTATTTGATGTCAAAAACAAAACAATACTTTTTATTTTCTACAGTTTTGTATATTTATGCAATTCAAATATAAGGAAGACACTGGAGGATACACATAAGTTATTTGTTAGTTCTGTAGTTAGTTCTGAAGGATGAAGGGGGCCAAGATTGCAGTCATGATGAAGGAGACTTAGATTTATGTGGCATGTTTTAATGACTAACAAAGGCAATGCAATTAATGTGTTGTTTATATAATTTAAATTAATAGAACAGAATTATTCTAATATAATTTGACTTTGAATATATCACTTTGAATAAATGCCTCAGAGAAAATTTTGAGCTGGTCATCGATAACTGATCACATAAATGACCCAGTTCACTTTTTAAAAAATTAATTAATTTATTTGTTTTTATTTTTGGCTGTATTGGGTCTTCGTTGCTGTGCACGGGCTTTCTCTAGTTGTGGCGAGCGGGGGCTACTCTTCATTGCAGTGTGTGGGCTTTTCATTGTCTCATTGTGGCTTCTCTTGTTGCAGAGCATAGGCTTCAGGCGTGCAGGCTTAAGTAGTTGTGGCATGTGGGCTCAGCAGTTGTGGCTCACGAGCTCTAGAGCTCAGGCTCAGTAGTTGTGGCACACGGGCTTAGTTGCTCTGCAGCATGTGGGATCTTCCCAGGCCAGGGCTTGAACCTGTGTCCCCTGCATTGGCAGGCGGATTCTTAACCACTGCACCACCAGTGAAGCCCCATTTTTTTTTTCTAAAATTTGTTTTCTGAAGCAATCTAAAGCAGCTGATCTAGTAACAGAATTCTGTTTCTCTGAGTAGATCCAGGAAGAAAATAAGAAAAGGCATTACGTAGAGCGCTAATTCTGAGGGACCAGTGAGGATCAACTGATTCTTCTGTGCAGGAGAAGAGGGGGTGGGGGCAGAGGAAAGAGAAAATTGAAATAAGTCAGTGGGCAAAAGGACCACAGTCCCCTCTAACCACACTCACCCTGAAAGAGTATACTTTCTGGACAGTTTCCTGCCAAGATTCCATAATGAGAAAACTGGGTGAATAGGCAACCTCAAGTTTCCTCTTTTTCCTTTTCCTTCACCAGACAAATGGGCCTCTTTTCCTATTTTGACTAATATTGATGAATTTCAAGAATTCATGAGGGTAAGTTGGGAGAAGCTGGGTCTTCTTACCTTGCTTCCTCTTTTTAACAGCAAGTAGTAACCTAGGACAAGGGTAATTATTAAAATTTAGGGGCTTCCCTGGTGGCGCAGTGATTGAGAATTTGCCTGCTAATGCAGGGGACACGGGTTCGAGCCCTGGTCTGGGAGGATCCCACATGCCACGGAGCAACTAGGCCCGTGAGCCGCAACTATTGAGCCTGCGCGTCTGGAGCCTACGCTCCGCAACAAGAGAGGCCACGATAGTGAGAGACCCGCACACCACAATGAAGAGTGGCCCCCACTTGCCACAACTAGAGAAAGCCCTCGCACAGAAACGAAGACACAACACAGCAAAAATAAATAAATTAATTAATAAACTCCTACCCCCAACATCTTCTTTAAAAAAAAAAATTAGGATTTTAATTCCTTTTTGTACATTTTTACTTTTAGATCAAAATCTTGTCTCTAAATTAAGCCCTTTTCAGCATCGGAGGTTACAATAGTGCAATAAATATATTTGGGAGAGTGATGATGTAAGACCAAATTACTGCGTAATATTTACTAGGAAGTTTAACATTGTCAAGTTGCTTTACTATTTTTACTCTATTTTAGAAAAAGGGAGGGAGGGCATTATTCCCTGACATGATGACTTCATATGGTCTTTGTAAGGATGAAAAGCACAAAAGAGCTTAAAAAATTGTAAATCATTGTACAACTTATAATTCATAGTGGGTTAAGTCAGCTGTGTCTTAGAAATATAAAAATTGAGAATGGCAAAAATAATAAAAAATAGAAAAGAGAGACTCTGAATACAATTATTTTTTCCAAAGAAGAAAGAGTAAGAGGGAAGAAGCTCAGAGTTTGCAAAATATACTTTTAAGTTCATAAAAGAAAAATGTCAAGAATTCAAATACATTTATTCTACTTAAACTATATTTTCATTATAGTGACAATTTATTGTCTTTAGTTTTTTGAGTAAACACCCCATTAAGTGAAATATAGTAGAAAAAGCATGCTGATGAGTATGTAGAAATGAAGGTGTAGAGTGTGGGTAGAAGTACCTGTGGAAGTAATAATATTTTTGCAATTCCAAAAGTTTGTCCCAATTGCTTGAGAGAGAGCAAAGAAACACATCAAGAGAAATGAAACTGGAGTGAGTTTTCTAGAAAACTTATTTTAGATGAAAATCTCAAAAAGGTTTTAAATTCCAGAGGATGCACGGCAGCAATTCTGAAACTTAAAGGACAAAAGATTGCCACTAGAGGTAAAGCCCCTGTTCGAGTGTGACCCCAGAGAGAGCACTTGCCTCTGTCCAGACAAAGAAAGGATGGAAGTGTGATAGGTTTCTGACTGCCAACACTGATGCATGATCTTTTCAGCTTGACCTGCCATGGCTGCCACTTCTGGTCTACTGATGCCCAAAACCCAAGTTGTTACTACACCCTAATAGCTTTGATGACCAAAAAATAATATTTTATCTCTCATTTTCTCTAGGAATGAAAAGAAAAATCTTCCTCAATCCAAAAATATTTATAAATCATCGATAATCATAATATTAACAAATTTATATAATGTTTTTTATGTTCCAGGCACTATTCAAAGCTCTTTATATTTAATCCTCATAATGATCCTGTGAAATATGTACCATTTTTTATACACAGATAAATACATATATATACAAACATACATACATGATTGCAAAATATACATATATTGTTGATATATGTAATTTCATATTTGGTTTATATCTTTAAATATTTTATTTTCATCACTCAAATACTACAACAGATGATATTTTGCAAATGAAAACATATACATAAACTTCAATGCCACAATTCATAGTATAAAAATGACAGGGCTTCCCTGGTGGCGCAGTGGTTGAGAGTCCGCCTACCGATACAGGGGACACGAGTTCGTGCCCCGCTCCGGGAAGATCCCACATGCCGTGGAGCGGCTAGGCCCGTGAGCCATGGCCGCTGAGCCTGCGCGTCCGGAGCCTGTGCTCCACAACGGGAGAGGCCACAACAGTGAGAGGCCCGCGTACCGCAAAAAAAAAAAAAAAAAAAAAAAGACATAGGTTCTTCGTTTTATTTTTTCAGTTTTCTTAATAAGCATATACTGTATCGATCCATTAAGTTATATTTTTCAACATAGAAAAATAATACACTGAATTAAGATTACAACTAGAAGTGAGGCTTGAAGAAAACAGAGGAGGAATTAGAATTGGTCAAATATCTCATGAAGTTTTGCAAAACTGCAAATATCACTTCACTAACTTTTGGTTGCTAAACACTCTGGCCTTCTTTTTCTCCACCCTGAATGAAAAATGTTTGTCAAATCTGATTGTTAATTTACTATTATTGTCTACAATGCATCAGGCTCTTTGCTAGTCACTGGTGACTTACTGAACATAGTGACATGGAGCTTACAGAATGGGAGGAGACGAGTGTGTACAGCAGCTGTGCAGTATGCTAATAGCTAAGATAATGGAAGTCCCAAGGGCCACAGAACCACAGAGCGAGAACATTGAGGCCAGCCTAGGAATATGTGTATGTGTATATGTGTGTGTGTGTGTGTGTGTGTGTGTGTGTGTATAAAATCAATGTCTTATTCTGAAGTAATTAAGGGAAAAGAAGCCAGAGGAAAGGTGACTTAGGCAGAGAGCACAGATTGGGCAAAATACTATCTAGTCCTAGGGAGAGAATCCATTTTGATCACACACAGGTGCAGCTCTTACCTTGCTAAAACTGAAGGAGTAGGTGAAGGAAGTAAAGCGGGGGGCGGGGTTCAGAAGTGACAGAATCTGGAAAACTCAGGAGTCACTATTATAGAAGCTGTTAGAATTCCATTTATCCTTGATGGCTAGGATCCTAAAAACTCAGCTTTCAATGACTATATTTAACTCCGTTTTAAAATTCTGAATAAAACAGTTGTTCTTCTGACATCAGGGAATTCTACTAAGACATTAAGATATAAGGGCAAAAGATACAGTGAATGCTCTACCATAGATGTTGGAAGTACGAGTTCAAAAAAAAAGGTGTAAAGAAAGTGTGTGTCATGATTTGTCTTGTCTCGATTATATGTATGCTAATAAAATTAAACATAGAATCAAATTTCTGCCAACTCATATCCTGAGCTTCTTAAAATTTTAGAATTATTTGTCCTCAAACAACTACCACTTTTAAGATTCATATTAAGATTGAAGGCACGGGACCGCCCTGGTGGCACAGTGGCTAAGACTCCGCCTGCCAATGCAAGGGACACGGGTTCGAGCCCTGGTTGGGGAAGATCTCACATGCCACAGAGCAACTAAGCCCACACGCCACAACTACTGAGCCTGCGCTCTAGAGCCCGCAAGCCACAACTACTGAAGCCCACGCACCTAGAGCCCGTGCTCCCCAACAGAGAGCCACCGCAATGAGAAGCCCGCGCACCACAACGAAAAGTAGCCCCTGCTCGCCGCAACTAGAGAAAGCTCATGCACAGCAATGAAGACCCAACGTAGCCATAAATAACTAAATAAAAATAATAAATATTTAAAAAAAAAGATTGAAGGCATGAAATAGCCAAAAAAATTGAAGTTGGGACGATGCATATATATAGAAAATAAATAAATATCTAGTCAATATAGTGATAACCAAGGTAGTGGCCAGTTCAAAATATCTACTGTGCAACATCTAAATACCACTCTAAGTTTCTGGCCTTGGTCATACATATAAATTAGGACTAGTCTACTTCTCAATAGCATGCGTTAATAAATGGAGTAGATTAGGGCATAGAATGAGAAGCCTGCTTGCATTTTCAAATATTTCAATTTCAGTTTTCAGAGCAAACCCAGTCATTTTTAACCTAGCTCCTGTATCGTCTTACTCAAAATACAGATAAAGTCTGAATTTTAAATTAACATATAAATGACTTTATGTTGATTTAGAAAAACTAAGCTGACCCTCAGGTCCTTTAACCATCAGTGAAAGCTAATGAAATAAAGAGCATTATAAGTTATGGGGAAAGTGTCACCAAATTTTCATTGATTCATTCAATAAGTATTCATAGGGCATGAAGAATATAAAATTCCCTGCACTCAATGTCCCTATCATGTACTTAAATACATAAAAATTACAATTATAAAATGCTAAATAGCAGTTGTTTTAGGCAGGGTTCTCCAGAGAAACAGAACCAATAGGATATGTGTAAACGTATATTAAGAGATTTGTTTTAATTGTAGGAAGGCTGCAAGTCTGAAATTTGTAGGGGAGGCCAGCAGGCTGGAATCTCAGGTAGGATTTCTATATTACAGTCTTGAGGTAGAACTAATTTTTCTCTGGGAAAACTATTTTTGCTCTTAAGACCTTCAAGTGATTGGATGAGGCCCACCCACATTATCAAGGGCATTCTACTTTACTTAAAAGTTCCTAATTATGTGTTAATCACATCTACAAGATAGCCTCACAGCAACATCTAGACTAGTGTTTAGTTAGACCAAACAACTGGGCACCACAGCCTCACTAAGTTGACCATAACTTAGCTGTAACTGTCATGGCAGTTCAAGACAATACACACTCAAAGTAATTATTCAGAGATATAGCATTTGATATTGTAGCTCTTCAATGAATTTTAATCATATACAAATCCTCTCATCCTGCAGGATGACAAAAGAAGGCCTGGCAAGTGATGAATCTTGTGTCACTATGAGAAAGAATTATTAACTAGAGAACCATTGAGCAGAGGACTCTGCCATTTAAGCAGGGAGTCCAAAATAGCTTATTTCTATTGAAATCTTCCTCATGCCATGGCCAAGATGATAACTGAGCAAAGGAGAGGAACATAGTTCTAAGAGTAGGCATCCTTATCTTTCAGAAATGGAAGGACGATACAGGAAGTAAATTTAAGAAAAAGAAAAGCCATCTTCAACATTAGGTGCTGGCCTAATATTATTAGCTGGACCTTGGTGTTGCTAGGAGGTTACCAGGTATTCACAGCTAGGTCTTCGTGTTCCCCTATGAACAATAAATAATTTTACAGAACATCAACATCAGACAAGGCCACCCGTGGTTGTGATGGATCAAGACAAAAAGACCAATCCCTATACCTGTCTGAACGTGAACATTGTCTAAACCACAAAAATAGCCCAACATCCCCCTACCCTGGCTTATGAGTAACTGCTGCTTCTTTATGAATTGTAGCTTTAGTCTCGCTCTGTTATTCCCTCCTTCTAGACAGGACCTCTTAAAATACTGAATCATGGAACTACCTAAACTTCCTGATAGCATCCAACTCAGAGCAAAATCTAGCTTCTTTAAACTCCTCCCCAAACTACCTACTATGAGGTCAAATTCTACAATAAATTGTCTCTAACACCCTGATACTGAGGTGCTACCTAGTACCCCATGGCATGGTATCTCTCCTTACAAGAGCAATAAACCCTAATTGTTTGACTACACATGCATTCCTGGTGATCTTTAGCAGAGGGCATGAACAAATGTGAGCAAGTAAGAAAGAGGCTAAGTATTACATGGATCAAAAATATGGTCTCGGGCTTCCCTGGTGGCGCAGTAGTTGAGAGTCCGCCTCCTGATGCAGGGGACACGGGTTCATGCCCCGGTCCAGGAAGATCCCACATGCCACGGAGCGGCTGGGCCCGTGAGCCATGGTTGCTGAGCCTGTGCGTCCAGAGCCTGTGCTCCGCAACGGGAAAGGCCACAACAGTGAGAGGCCCGCGTATCGCAAAAAAAAAAAATATGGTCTCTAGTAGATAAAAAGAATAACCATGATAATTATTTTACCAAATCAGGTGTCAACTGAATGACTACAATAATACACAATATACAGAATCTTTACAAAAATATTTAAGGTATACTTAAGTGTAAAACTGGCTACTTCTTTAACTGCAAAATGGCAAAGAATTCATCTTGAGATTAACTCATGAGAAAGTTTATACTATACAGGGAGACAAACCAAGTATCACTTTGGCATAAAGGTTGACTGATTGGTAATTTCATGACAGGCAGATATTCTGAGTCTAAACTCTCTCAATATACTCATTTGGAAATCATACTTTTCTTCAATGAAGATATCCAATTTGGAAATTTTGATACTATAAGCAACCATCTAAATATTTCTTCCTGGCTATCCATTATCACTGATAATATCTATATTTTGAGTGTATAGCTTACTTTCAAAACATCTACTGTGATCAGAATGCATACTTGGTACTAAATCCATGACACTCTACCAAGAGGAAAAACTGAACTCTATCAATTTTTATAATACTTGAACTATCTCTGTACAACATGTAGGCTGTCATGTGTGAATGGAGGTTAGAAACAAACCAGTGTGCATGTGCGTGTGCATGTGTGTGTCTAAGATCTCTGCAGCGTTTTCTTGTTTGAGATCACCTAGCAGCCTTGGGTCCTCAGGCTCTACCCTGGGAAATATGAAGGCACTGGATGAGGAACTGTAGCCTGACAGGCAGTGTACTGATTTTGCAGATGTACTCAGAATAAAAGAATCAACCTCAAATAGGGCAGCTGTATTTTATTTTTTTAACTTTTTGGTCACCCCAAGTGGCATGTGGGATTTTAGTTCCCTGACCAGGCATCGAACCCACACCCCTGCATTGGAAGCATGGAGTCTTAACCACTGGATTGCCAGGGAAAGCCCTCAAATAGGGCAATTTTCATAATGACCCATTACATGGTTTGAAAAGATAAAGGAAACAAGGGAAAAGTCCTGGTCATGCTACTGTGGATTGGTTTGGGTTTAAGGATCAGATGAGGAAGCACCAGGAAACAAAGAGAGACATTCATAGTGAATGGCATTCACCCAAAGGGAAAGCTCTTTCTCATGAGAGAGTTTGGGTGAAGAATGAGTTTATGGAAAACAGCGTTGAATATTTCAGTCAGCTTTCTTCCAAGATGATTTCATAAGCATGCCTCGTATATTAAAGTTGTCCATAATAATTTAGGTTTAAACAATCATCTGAAAAATTAGTAATGGTGAGAAACAATGTAAAAATAACAAATGTGGAAAACTTCCCAGAAGGTTCTCCTTATTCAAAAGGGCTCGATCATTAAGATAATCCTATCAGCTTGTGAACACAGTTTAATCTTTTAGTTAGAGTCCAGTCCTAAACAGACTGTGGAAATTTACAAAGGAAGAAAACACTTGAGTACAAAGAATACAGGACACTTTTAAATCATGGAATAACTCTTAATGAACCTCAGAAAGGTCCTGTTGAAAAGAATCAATATACATGCAGTATAACCTCCCAGACCTCGAGTCAGCCTCAAAACATGAGTCCTTCAAGAGAGAAATTCTGTGCATGTGATCAATGGTACACATTGATTTCTTGTTTTTCTGGTGTTACTTTCATTTGTGTTTCCTGTCCCTTTTTTGGGGGGGTGAGGGTTGTCTTCGTACCTGCTCAGTTGCTTTTTTTTCCCCTTAAATTTATCAACTTTTTATTTTGTTAAGGAAAGACATTACAAAAAAACCCCACTAACTATTATTCTGTGCAAGAAGGACAATTATAACATCAAAAGGTAGGAAGGGTATAATAGAATAAAGAACAGTTTCTTCAAGTTACGACAGTTAGGAAACTTATGCCAACATCACACACACACCATCATCATTTTCCTTATATTTCTCCTTTTGCCACCGAGTAACAAAACCTTTACCCTGGACTGGTTACTAAATGAGATGATCTCTCAGGTGTCTTTTGGATCTATGATTTTATTCATGTTATATATTTAAAAGAGTAGTCCATTTTAAATTTCCCATTGTCTATCTCCTACACATGGATTATTGGTATTTTCAAATACCAAACAGGCTCCCTTCTCCCTTATTTTTTAATTAAAATTCTTATGGAGATAGTTGTGTATTCAAATGCAGTTGTAATATAGTTCACGTTTAGTTGTAAGAAGTAATATACAAATCCTGTGTTCACTTTCCCCAAACTACAATAACATTTTGCAAAATATGAAGATATTGAATGGATGCAATCCACACAGCTTACTCTGATTTCCCTAGTTTTACCTGTACTCATTTGTGCATATTTACATGTACGTGCGTGGGATGGGGGGGTGGTGTTTGGTTCTGTACAATACTACTATCACAATTATATGTTCATGCATCCACAACCAGTCAAGAAACAAAACAGTTCATCACTGCAAGAATCCTTTGTGTTGATTTTTTATAACCGCACCGGCCCCCAATCGCTCAGCCCTGATCCCTAATTCATAGCAACATTTTCATTTCAAAATGTTATATAACTGGAACAATACAGTATTTAACCTTTGTGGTTGATGTATTTTACTCAGAATATTCTCTAGAGAGTCAAAGTTGCTGTGTGTATCAACACTTTGCTCCTTTTTATTGTTGAGTAATAGTCCATGGTATGTATGTGCCATGGATTATGTCCATTCTTTCACTGAAGAACATCTGGGTTGATTACACATTCTGGCTATTAAAAATAAAAGTTATTTTTTACACAAAAATCCAAAGAACAGAAGCACAAATAAAGCCTTTAATGGAAGTTTGCCATCATAGGGAAGGTAGAGGACTATTATACGTATGTACAGGGCTTACCCAGCTGAATGTACTACTTTCATTCTAGGCACTGTTCAAAAAGATTTTAAATCATTTAACCTTCACAACAATCCTAGGAAGTAAATACTGTTAGATGCCCATCTTATGGGTGAAAACATTGAGACAGAGAGTGGTTAATTTTCTCAAGGTCACATAATTTGTAAGTAGTCAAGTTGGAATTTGAACCCAGGCAGTCAACCCACAGATAATTAATTATCATAGTAACAGTTCAACACAAAATCAGAAGACGCAGAGGGACCAACTGAAAAGTAATTATTTTTTTAACTGTTTACAAATATTTCCTGGCTTTTATGAATTTGATCATGGGCATGTCATTTGACCTCACTAGACCTAGACGTATTTAAAGATAAAGTAGGGTGAATCTTTTATTATATATATGCTTTCTTTCAGAGCTCATGCTTTAGTCTTTACTGTGGTTGAAGGAATACATGCCCAAGTGGGAGATTTTTGACTGCTAAAGTTGGCAGTTCTCAATAATTTCAGGGAACTCAGATTTATATTTGAATACAAAACAGTAGAGCACCAAACATTCTATATTTTATATTTACTTTAAAACAGATTATTTTAGAATGCTCTTATCTGTGACAGAAATACATTTCCTCTGAGAAACGTTTTAGTTCTTACTTTAAGGCAAGAATCTTACAAATGTTTATGCCAACGTGTCCTGAAATAGCATCTCCAAAATTTTATGAGCTATTAAATTTATCACAAGGGAATCAGAATAAGACCTTCTCTTCTCCAGTATACTCAAACTGAGTTCTAAAACGAATAAATAATGACAAATAAGCACATTTTTCATATCTTCTCATGTATGCACATTATCCCTTCACTGACACTAAAAAAGACTAATTTTATCTTTTTTAAGTTTCATTTTTTTCATCAGAACTTATGGTTTCTTTAGGGCATTTTTAAAATTCAAAGGTATTTCAATTGTATTATTAAACTAATGTATAATACTGTGCAAATGATGCATAAGTTTAAATTTCTGTATAACATAGAGGTAAACATGTTGATCTATGTCAAAAAAGATAGATATCATAACCCTGGTATAGAATGTTATATTTTAAATTTTAATGGACAAGGTAATACTTGGAAAGAGAAACAGTAAATTGTATCACAATCTATAATGGTACCTAACTTCAATTTATTTTTTAATCATTTTTCAGATTTAAGAAAGGAATTGCCCTTACGCCACAGAAAATATATCTTGAAATACATGTCTCCTTAGAGAAGTTAATATGAGATACTTCAAAGAGGAAGACTTTTCAAACAAAATTCACCTTTATTGCATTCCTGTGGAATCTGATAAATCATTGGTCAGGAGAAGACGAAGTCTCACATAAAAGTCTAGAAGGAGAAATTGACACCACTTTTCTAATAGTCAACAATTTGACAAGCACCATGTAGAAGTTGTTGGTTTCTAGACTCTTTTATAAAGTTGTTTCTAAATCACACACACATATACAAAATCATAGCAATTTTATGCTGTGCAGTTGCAGACATATAAAAAATTGTTTCTCCCAAAGGAAGCTGTTTTTAATTAAATGTTATGCCCAATTAAGTTCAGTTAATCGTTTTGGTGTAAAATAGCTGCTGTGGAGTTGTTTTCCCTGAGGGAGTAAGCAGCTCTCTGGCTTTGGATTAGAGAACAAACAGCTGAAAGCAATCAAACGTCATTCCAGCACCACAAGAAGTTTTTTTGTTTTTTTCTTAATGTGGTATCATTTTGCCTAGATACCTTTGGCTTGTAATAAGGCTAAAGTGTTGGTTTAAATGACAGGATATTGCTTGGTTTTTCTAACTGCCTAAACGTCCTACAGTACAGATGCCTGCAGAGCAGGGGAGTGGTCTCATCAGCTTACTGCACTAGCATTTCTAAGGAGCAGTAAGTGGGAAGGGGTAGTCTTAGATTTATCTCGAGTGCATGCCAATGACAAATGTACTTATTTTTCATTGGTCCCTTTTGAACACAAGGTTTTGCATCAATTATAACAAGTAGCAATGATGTTGCATTGTTGCACTGTTTTGTTTGCCTAAGAAATTAAGACACCAAAATTTTTTCAATTATATGTAACATTTGAAAGATTCTTAGTCATCTTAACTACAGTGATCAAAATCAAATTGTTGAACAAGGTACTCTTGAAGGACTCAAGATTAAAGACAAACTGCATTTTTATTCCAACAGTGATGGAAGGCTGAATAAGAAAATTCCTCCTGACCATTAAATCTCTAAAACAATGTGTATAGAACTCTTCCTACAAGGTAACACATTACTGTACTATGCAGAATGGAAGTATTTTTCCTTATAATCCTTACTGTACTATATATAAATAAGAATTTATATTATAAAAGCAATGCATTATTTCTATGCATGATCTTCTTAAGGAATTACAAATTAGTCGTCATTCTTCAAAATGTTCTGATTTTTTCACGTTAGGTTCTAATAAGCCCAGCAGATGCTGGAACCCTATAAGAATAAATTGTAATTCTTACTACATAAAGGGACTTTCAAGTAATGCACATTTTCATAATTTTAAATTAGTGAACTAGAATAGCCTAGTGTTTTCTGAATTCAAATATAGCAAAATGGCATACAGATGCAATAAAATAATGGATTTTAAGAATTTTAGAATTTTAAGTCATACTGTCATGTAAAAATATTCATTAAAATTTCTAGAGCTGTCTACCAGAAACCTCAAAATTAATTCACTTCATTGTGTAGTGGCCAGATGGGAGTGTGGGTAATTATGGAAGTCAGGAGACCTAAAAGTTAACATGGAGATGTCAGAAGAAGGAGGGGTATTTGGGCTAAATGAGATTTGCACACCTGAGTGATGTGCCGAGGCAGATGACAGTCTCAGAGGCAAACTCTTGATGAGCAACCAGAAGTAAAGGCACAGAATCTGGGAAGTTGTTGCAATCTCTCAGGCATGATTTAGGTGAGGATGTACAGTTCCTATGGACCCAAGTTTTCATGGAAACTGATTGGCAGCTAAGGTAACCAGAGAAGTAGACAGTATAAAGATATAAATGTTTCTCAGGGAAGCAAAGGACAGCATTTCAGCTGAGGCCATAGAAGGGCATGGAACCAATAGTTGAAAAGCTACAGGAAAACCACAAAATCACCTCCCTCTCTCCTCTCACTCTGAAAATGGCTTTTATCTGCTCTATAGCATTCATGATAGAAAGTGATCATCACTAATAGCCTCCAGCTCATTTTCTCCTTTCAAGAGAGTGATGCCTGACTGATTGGAATCACCTGGATTCAGTTTCAAGTCCTCATGGAAAAGGCTCATTGGCTTAAATCAGTTGATCAACTATTTGTGGCTGCAAGTGGGGTAACAGGGATATCTGAGCAATGAGAAGTCAGACAAACCATCTGTGATTTCTACATTTCTGTACAAAGTAGAACTTTACCAAAAGAATGCATCTTAGGACAAAGTTCCAGAATGGTGATGGGAACTGGCAAAAAATAATTGGGTCACTTAGTAGGTTTGTAAGTCTGTTCTGTCAGACATTTGAAATATTTGAAAGACTTACAAACCTACTACAGACAATCCTTCTGAGTTCTTAAGTGGCTTTTGCAAATCCAAAAAAACCCCACAAATTGTCATATTTTCTAGAAATATTTTCTCTGAGCACATTATGTTTCTTTAATGGCAGATATTTTTATTATCTTTGATAAAATAAAAATTTTAAATTATATGTAGTAAAACTACCATTTTTCCATCATGATTTCATTTATTGATTTTATTTAAGCTAAAAAAAAAAGGCATCATTCACCCAGAGAAATCAAACTACTGAACTTTTTTGTATTTCTTCTGCTGTTGGATTTCTTTAAACTTTGGCTCCTGTGAGTCTCAGAACAAATGTATTGCCCTCTTTAAGCAAGTGCATAGTCCAGTAAGCCTATAAATCTATATTTAGCGTTTCATCCCACTTTGGTGGCCATTCAAATTTATATTTCATTTTATGTTTCTATTATATGTATTTCCTGTAAGCTACTTCAAATCTTTTGTCAAAAAGGCAGGTTATGAGTAAATAACTTTTTTCCCCTCTTTTAGATTAAATCTCATTATTTTTATAGGAATCAATGGAGAAAAATGATTCGCTTAATGTAGTTTTCACATAAAAACTTTTAAAAGTTGTAATATATCAATTTTACTAAACAAAAATGGTTTTTATCTTCCCTATTATGTTTTACAGTATGTTTTCTTTTTAAAGTTTGCCTTCTTTTTAATGCATTAGGCAAGGGCAATAGTATTTTTCAACAGCCAATTTGCCATGGGTCTGACAATCTAGTGGATGCCAGCTGTGGTGTTTGAATTAAGTATTGGCAATATTCTGCTATGCCAGCTGTTTACCCTTTAGTTGTTATATTGGGGGTGGCCCTGGTTACTTTAAAAAGTTTCCTTCTTACCCTTCGGAAATTAGTATTTGATTTGAAGACACCTGTGGGGTTTGTGAGGTTGATGATCTATCATATCTCTTTCACCTTTAAGACTTAAACTTTAAAATATGAGATTTATTGCTGGTAAAGCTGGATGCAATATGTGACTAGGAACTGAAGCCAAAAATAATTCCCTAATAATTCCAATTGAAGCCTTACCAGTCGGTCACCAGAGGATCCTAGCCTTTCCCTCAACACACCAAATGCAAAGAACCCAAGAAACTAAGAGGCAGAAGAAAAAGGACAAGTGAGTTTGATGGACCTGAAAGGTTCTGAATAGTGTTCTAACCCAGATTTCCCATAGCAAGTAGGAAGAAGAAGCAAACCAGAGCAAGAGTGAGAGGTGGAGAGGAAAAGGGAGAGGAGGAAACAAGGAAGAGTGAAGTAGCCCAGGCTCAGACTCTCTTTCCCAAATAACATTAGTCAGATAGGTCACTCCTACTTTTGAGAAGAGCAACAAATAAGATTAAAGAGAGAGAGAAAGACACTGATCCCTTTGGATCAAGTGGGAGGTCCCTTCCCTTTAGATGGGGTTAATACACATAATTTAGAGCCTCACTAACAAAAGATGGAGCTAGCATAAATAATGTGGCCTCAACTCTTTTGCAAATATATTAAGCTCATTATATTTGCATTGTTAATTCACTAATTTACCTAAGAATTTAAAGCAACCATTGAATCAACGTGGAAGAGCAGAAAGTATTTACTCTGAACTCTGCAATACTTCAGTCTTATCACTTGCTCTGATTCAGCTACACAAAGTTAAGCAAACATCAAAAGCTCTCAGCCATAAAAAGAAATGAAATTGAGCTATTTGTAATGAGGTGGATGGACCTAGAGTCCGTCATAGAGTGAGGTAAGTCAGAAAGAGAAAGACAAATACCGTATGCTAACACATATATATGGAATTTAAGAAAAAAAAATGTCATGAAGAACCTAGGGGTAAGACAGGAATAAAGACACAGACCTACTAGAGAATGGACTTGAGGATATGGGGAGGGGGAAGGGTAAGCTGTGACAAAGCAAGAGAGTGGCATGGACATATATACACTACCAAATGTAAAATAGCTAGCTAGTGGGAAGCAGCCGCATAGCACAGGGAGATCAGCTCGGTGCTTTGTGACCACCTAGAGGGGTGGGATAGGGAGGGTGGGAGGGAGGGAGACGCAAGAGGGAAGAGATATGGGAACATATGTATAACTGATTCACTTTGTTATAAAGCAGAAACTAGCACACCACTGTAAAGCAATTATACTCCAATAAAGATGTAAAAACAAAAAAGGAAAAAAAAAGCTCTGCGAACCTCAGCTTTTACACCTATGTGATAAGATAATAATGCCTCCCTTTCAAGAGATAAACTTACATAAACAAGAAGATAACATTTTATAAGGGACTCATTACTGAATATTTTGCAAAATTCAAACCCAACATACTTCAACTAAGTCAAACAAAAGATGGTGCTAAAATGTGTCAACAGCATGAACATAACTTACAATCCATTTGGCCTATCAAGTTTTGAAAATACACAGTTCCCAAAGTTTCTTGGTTCTTTTCGGGAGAGTTAATTTGCATTATGTAAAATTTAAACATGGAGAGAGTTAATGAGAATTCTTAAATTATCCTACCTTAAATTTGCATAATCCATGTTTAATGCCACTGAGTTACAGAAATCAGCATACACGTAACTCATAACCACCCTATCAAAATAACTCTTAAAAACAAAATTCAAAAGAGGGGTATTTTTCTTCTTACCAAGATTGAGTAACAGGGATCAGATGTATCCTCTTACTTAAACAACTAAGAAAAAAAAAAAACTGGGTGGGATAGGGAATATATAAAACAACAGTTTGAAGTTACTAGCCATTTCTAACTTCACAGCTCTAAGATATTATACATCAGGTAATTAAGGACAAAGTGTACATGATATGGCAAGGAAAAGGGAAACCATGGAGGGCTCTGCAGACTCCCTGAGTTGAGCAGGTAAAGCTGGAAGACCAGAAAGGCCACTAGATGGTTAGAAAACCACATAGAGAGCTCCAGAGATTTACGGCGGTTTCCCCTACAGACTTCAGCCAGGTAACCATGAGCTCATGCATGTGAAGAAATTACCTGGGGCCCAGAAAAGGGATTAGAAGGAATAATCTACAGTAGTCACCAGCTGAATGGAAAAATCTCAGAATTTAAGTGACATCATGTAGACTACTCAGAAAAGTTCTCTTACTAGTTTGGCAAAATTGGCCCTAGAGTAATGATACACATCCTACCTAATTACGTTCTAAAGCAAGAATCAGTAGGAATCAAATTACTTCCAAGTAAATTAACTGTCCCAGAACAAAGCTCAAGAATACACATACAATACAAAAATATCCAGTACTTTCAATAATGCAAAACATTCACTCACTTTTTGTTGAGTTTTCCAAGAGCTCAACCACGTTCTCGCAGCAAATATCTGAGGAAAAACCCGCTTGTTCTCCCCGCAGGGCGAGAAGCAAAGGAGCCATCTTGAAACACGCTGCAGCACTCTTCTTAACAAGGCCCAACCTCGGGAGAAGCTAGTTAACAGAGCCTAACCAGATGGATATCATTAGAGCTTAATTGAACCGCGGGAAGAGAAATACCCACAGCTGTAGCCATTTGTCCTACCTGAGGTGGGAGGAAAAGACTGAGAAACACTTAGGAAAATCCCAGTCCAGAGGCATAAGCTCACTAAAAATTAAAAGAGCTGTGGGACCACTTCAAGTGGCCAAATACCTGTGTTATAAGAGTCCTGGAAAGAAAGGAGGTGGGGTGGGCAAATATTATTTAAAGAAACTAATGCCAAAACTTCTCCAAGCTTGAAGAAAACTACAGAACCATAACTCCAAGATGTTTCACAAACCCCAAGAGATGTGAGAAAAACCACACCAAGGCATTTTATAATCAAATTGTTTGAACCTGGTGATAAAGATAACATCTTAAAAGAAGACAGGGGAAAACAGAGGAAGAAAATTAGATAAACAGCAGATTTCTTGTTGAAATTCAAGTAAGCCAGAAAACAGAGGAGCAACACCTTTACTTTTTTATTTATTTATTTTTACTCAAGATCTTTTATTTTTTATTTTTTTATGATTATTTTTTTTCAAAAGATAGTTTCCATTTTATTTTTTCTCTTCATATATAAGTTAAGCTTTATGGGGTAAGGTGTACGTCTCCTTTCTGTCTATAGCAGATACCCCAAAGTCATATAGATAGGGTAGCTTAATAAGTATTGCTGAAGACTGACCAGATTCTATTTAAGAAATCTATATTAACACCACCCTGACAACATTTTTACATCTGGCTCCAGGTAATTTCAGTTGTTTGGCTAAGTTTTTCCTCAAAATTCACATATATATATGGTTTACTTTATTTATTTATTTTAATTTTAGAATTTTATTTATTTTTATATAAAACAGATTCTTATTATTCATCAATTTTATACACATCAGTGTATACATGTCAATCCCAGTCGCCCAGTTTATCCCCCCCCCACCCCCTGCCACTTTCCCCTCTTGGTGTCCATACGTTTGTTCTCTACATCTGTGTCTCTATTTCTACCCTGCAAACCGGTTCATCAGTACCATTTTTCTGGGTTCCACATATATGCATTATTATACGATATTTGTTTTTCTCTTTCTGACTTACTTCACTCTGTATGACAGGCTCTAGGTCCATCCACGTCTCTACAAATGACCCAACTTCATTCCTTTTTATGGCTGAATAATATTCCACTGTACATATGTACCACATCTTCTTTATCCATTCGTCTCTCGACGGGCAGTTAGGTTGCTTCCATGACCTGGCTATTATAAATAGTGCGGCAATGAACATTGGGGTGCATGTGGCTTTTTGAATTGTGGTTATCTCTCCGGGTATATGCCCAGTAGTGGGATTGCTGGGTCATATGGTAATTCTATTTTTAGCTTTTAAGGAAACTTCATACTGTTCTCCATAGTTCCTGTATCAATTTACATTCCTAGCAACAGTGCAAGAGGGTTCCCTTTTCTCCACACCCTCTCCAGCATTTACTGTTTGTAGATTTTATGATGGTTCCCATGCTAACTGGTGTGAGGTGATACCTCATTGTAGTTTTGATTTGCATTTCTCTAATAATTAGTGATGTTGAGCAGCTTTTCATGTGCTTCTTGGCCATCTGTATGTCTTCTTTGGAGAAATGTCTATTTAGATCTTCTGCCCATTTTTGGATTGGGTTGTTTGTTTTTTTAATATTGAGCTGCATGAGCTGTTTATATATTTTGGAGGTTAATCCTTTGTCCATTGATTCGTTTGCAAATATTTTCTCCCATTCTGAGGGTTGTCTTTTCGTCCTGTTTGTAGTTTCCTTTGCTGTGCAAAAGATTTTAAGTTTCATTAGGTCCCATTTGTTTATTTCTGTTTTTATTTCCATTACTCTAGGAGGTGGATCAAAAAAGATCTTGTTGTGATTTATGTCAAAGAGGGTTCTTCCTATGTTTTCCTCTAAGAGTTTTATAGTGTCTGGTCTTATATTTAGGTCTCTAATCCATTCTGAGTTTATTTCTGTGTATGGTGTTAGGGAGTGTTCTAATTTCATTCTTTTACATGTAGCTGTCCAGTTTTCCCAGCACCACTTATTGAAGAGACTGTCTTTTCTCCATTGTATATCCTTGCCTCCTTTGTCACAGATTAGTTGACCACAGATGTGTGGGTTTATCTCTGGGCTTTCTATCCTATTCCATTGATCTGTGTTTCTATTTTTGTGCCAGTACCATATTATCTTGATTACTGTAGCTCTGTAGTATAGTCTGAAGTCAGGGAGTCTGATTCCTCCAGCTCCATTTTTTTCCCTCAAGGCTGCTTTGGCTATTCGGGGTCTTTTGTGTCTCCATACGAATTTTAAGATATTTGTTCTAGTTCTATAAAAAATGCCATTGGTAATTTGATAGAGATTGCATTGAATCTGTAGATTGCTTTGGGTAGTATAGTCATTTTCACAATATTGATTCTTCCAATCTAAGAACATGGTATATCTCTCCATCTGCTTGTATCATCTTTAATTTCTTTCATCAGTGTCTTAGAGTTTTCTGCATACAGGTCTTTTGTCTCCCTAGATAGGTTTATTCCTAGGTATTTTATTCTTTTTGTTGCAGTGGTAAATGGGAGTGTTTCCTTAATTTCTATTTCAGATTTTTCATCATTAGTGTATAGGAATGCAAGAGATTTCTGTGCTTTAATTTTGTATCCTGCAACTTTACCATATTCATTGATTAGCTCTAGTAGTTTTCTGGTGGCATCTTTAGGATTCTTCATGTATAGTATCATGTCATCTGCAAACAGTGACAGTTTTACTTCTTCTTTTCCAATTTGTATTCCTTTTATTTCTTTTTCTTCTCTGATTGCCATGGCTAAGACTTCCAAAACTATGTTGAATAATAGTGGTGAGAGTGGACATCTTTGTCTTTTTCCTGATCTTAGAGGAAATGCTTTCAGTTTTTCACCATTGAGAATGATGATTGTTGTGGGTTTGTCATATACGACCTTTATTATGTTGAGGTAGGTTCCCTCTATGCCCACTTTCTGGAGAGTTTTTATCATAAATCGGTATTGAATTTCTCAAAAGCTTTTTCTGCATCTATTGAAATGATCATATGGTTTTATTCTTCAATTTGTTAATACAGTGTATCACATTTATTGATTTGCATATATTGAAGAATCCTTGCATCCCTGGGATAAATCCCACTTTATCATGGTGTATGATCCTTTTAATGTGTTGTTGGATTTGGTTTGCGAGTATTTTGTTGAGGATTTTTGCATCTATATTCATCAGTGATATTGATCTGTAACTTTCTTTTTGTGTAGTATCTTTATCTGGTTTTGGTGTCAGGGTGATGGTGGCCTCATAGAACGAGTTTGGGAGTGTTCCTTCCTCTGCAATTTTTTGGAAGAGTTTGAGAAGGATAGGTGTTATCTCTTCTCTAAATGTTTGACAGAATTCACCTCTGAAGCCATTTGGTCCTGGACTTGTTTGTTGGAAGATTTTTAATAACAGTTTCAATTTCATTACTTTTGATTGTCCTGTTCATATTTTCTATTTCATCCTGGTTCAGTCTTGGAAGGTTATACCTTTCTAAGAATTTGTTCATTTCTTCCAGGCTGTCCATTTTTTTGGCCTGTAGTTGCTTGTAGTAATCTCTCATTATCCTTTGTATTTCTGCAGTGTCAGTTGTTACTTCTCTTTTTTCATTTCTAATTCTATTGATTTGAGTCTTCTCCCTTTTTGTCTTAATGATTCTGGCTAATGGTTTATCAATTTTCATTATCTTCTCAAAGAACCAGCTTTTAGTTTTATTGATCTTTGCCATTGTTTTCTTTGTTTCTATTCCATTTATTTCTGCTCTGACCTTTATGATTTCTTTCCTTCTACTAACTTTGGGTTTTGTTTGTTCTTCTTTCTCTAGTTTCTTTAGGTGTAATGTTAGATTGTTTATTTGATGTTTTTGTTGTTTCTTGAGGTAGGCTTGTATTGCTATAAACTACCCTCTTAGAACTGCTTTTCTGCATCCCATAGGTTTTGGATTGTTGCGTTTTCACTGTAATTTGTCTCTAGGTATTTTCTGACTTACTTTGATTTCTTCAGTGATCTCTTGGTTATTTAGTAACGTATTGTTTAACCTCCATGTGTTTGTGTTTTTACGTTTTTTTCCCCCTGTAATTGATTTCTAATCTCATAGCCTTGTGGTCAGAAAGGATGCTTGATTTTACTGAGGCTTGATTTGTGACCCAATATGTGATCTATCCAGGAGAATGTTCCATGTGCACTTGAGAAGAAAGTGTAATCTGCTGTTTTTGGATGGAATGCCCTATAAATATCAATTAAATCTATCTGGTCTATTGTGTCATTTAAAGATTGTGTTTCTTTATTAATTTTCTGTTGGGATGATCTGTCCATTAGTGTATGTGAGGTGTTAAAGTCCCCCACTATTACTGTGTTACTGTCAATTTCCTCTTTTATAGCTGTTAGCAGTTGCCTTATGTATTGAGGTGTTCCTATGTAGAGTGCATATATATTTATAATTGTTATATCTTCTTCTTGGATTGATCCCTTGATCATTATGTAGTGTCCTTCCTTGTCTCTTGTGACATTCTTTATTTTAAAGTCTATTTTATCTGATATGAGTATTGCTACTCCAGCTTTCTTTTGATTTCCATTGGCATGGAATATCTTTTTCCATCCGCTCACTTTCAGTCTGTGTGTGTCGCTAGGTCTGAAGTGGGTCTCTTGTAGATAGCATATATATATGGGTCTTGTTTTTGTATCCCTTCAGTGAGCCTGTATCTTTTGGTTGGAGCATTTAATCCATTCATGTTTAAGGTAATTATCAATATGTATCTTCCTGTTACCATTTTGTGAATTGTTTTGGGTTTGTTTTTTAGGTCCTTTTCTTCTCTTGTGTTTCTCATTTAGAGAAGTTCCTTTAGCATTTGTTGTAGAGCTGGTTTGGTGGTGCTGAATTCTCTTAGCTTTTGCTTGTCTGTAAAGCTTTTGATTTCTCCATCGAATCTGAATGAGATACTTGCTGGGTAGAGTAATCTTGGTTGTAGGTTCTTCTCTTTCATCACTTTAAATATATCATGCCACTCCCTTCTGGCTTGTAGAGTTTCTGCTGAGAAATCAGCTGTTAATCTTAGGGGTGTTCCCTTGTATGTTATTTGTTGTTTTTCCCTTGTTGTTTTCAATAATTTTTCTTTGCCTTTAATTTTTGTCAATTTGATTATTATGTGTCTCGGCAAGTTTCTCCTTGGGTTTATCCTGCCTGGGACTCTCTGCACTTCCTGAACTTGGGTGGCTATTTCCTTTCCCATGTTAGGGAAGTTTTCGACTATAATCTCTTCAAATATTTTCTAGGGTCCTTTCTCTCTCTCTTCTCCTTCTGGGACCCCTATAATGCGAATGTTGTTGCGATTAATGTTGTCCCAGAAGTCTCTTAGGCTGTCTTCATTTCTTTTCATTCTTTTTTCTTTATTCTGTTCTGCAGCAGTGAATTCCACCATTCTGTCTTCCAGGTCACTTATCCGTTCTTCTACCTCAGTTATTTTGCTATTGATTCCTTCTAGTGTATTTTTTATTTCAGTTATTGTATTGTTCATCTCTGTTTGTTTGTTTTTTAAATCTTCTAGGTGTTTGTTCTTTAATTCTTCTAGGTCTTTGTTATACATTTCTTGTATCTTCTTGATCTTTGCCTCCATTCTCTTTCCAAGGTCCTGGATCATCTTCACCATCATTATTCTGAATTCTTTTTCTGGAAGGTTTCCTATCTCCACTTCATTTAGTTGTTTTCCTGGGGTTTTATCTTGTTCCTTCATCTGGTACATAGCCCTCTGTCTTTCATCTTGTCTATCTTTCTGTGAATGTGGTTTTTGTTCCACAGGCTGCAGGATTGTAGTTCTTCTTGCTTCTGCTGTCTGCCCTCTGGTGGATGAGGCTATCTAAGAGGCTTGTGTAACTTTCCTGAAGGGTGAGACTGGTGGTGAGTAGAGCTGGGTGTTGCTCTGGTGGGCACATCTCAGTAAAACTTTAATCCGCTTGTCTGCTGATGGGTGGGGCTGCGTTCCCTCCCTGTTGGTTTTTTGGCCTGAGGTAACCCAACACTGGAGCCTACCTGGCTCTTTGGCAGGGCTAATAGTGGACTCTGGGAGGGCTCACGCCAAGGAGTACTTCCCAGAACTTCTGCCGCCAGTGTCCTTGTCCCCACAGTGAGCCACAGCCACCCCCTGCCTCTGCAGGAGACCCTCCAACACTAGCAGGTAGGTCTGGTTCAGTCTCCTATGGGTTAACTGCTCCTTCCCCTGGGTCCCGATGTGCACACTACTTTGTGTGTGCCCTCCAAGAGTGGAGTCTCTGTTTCCCCCAGTTCTATCAGAGTCCTACAATCAAATCCCGCTAGCCTTCAAAGTCTGATTCTCTAGGAATTCCTCCTCCTTTGCCGGACCCCCAGGTTGGGAAGCCTGATGTGGGGCTCAGAACCTTCACTCCAGTGGGTGGACTTCTGTGGTATAAGTGTTTTCCAGTTTGTGAGTCACCCACCCAGCAGTTATGGGATTTGATTTTACTGTGACTGCACCTCTCCTACTGTTTCATTGTGGCTTCTCCTTTGTCTTTGTATGTGGGGTATCTTTTTTGGTGAGTTCCAGTGTCTTCCTGTTGATGATTGTTCAGCAGTTAGTTGTGATGTCGGTGCTCTCACCAGAGGGAGTAAGCACACATCCTTCTACTACCCTATCTTGAACCAATCTTATAAGATCTTTTATTTTTTTATTTTATTATTATTATTTTTTTTTGGTACGCAGGCCTCTCACTGTTGTGGCCTCTCCCACTGCGGAGCACAGGCTCCGGACGCGCAGGCTCAGTGGTCATGGTTCACAGGCCCAGCCGCTCCACGGCATGTGGGATCCTCCCGGACCGGGACACGAACTTATGTCCCCTGCATCAGCAGGTGGACTCTCAACCACTGCTCCACCACGGAAGCCCAGATCTTTTATTTTTAAAAAATTTATTTTTTTTTACTCAAGATATTTTATTTAAAAAAAATTTTTTTTAAACTCTACATAGTCCCAATCTCTTTATAAGTACTTTTTCCCTTTGCTTGCACAACACCTTTAAAGTAATGAATGAAAACTTATCAACTAAAATTCTATATTATTTTAAAACAAAGGTAAAATAAAGGCTTTCTCAGACATTAAAGCTCATAAGTTCATCACCAGCAAGCCTGTATAACAAGAAATATTAAAGGAGTTCTGAAGGACAATGGGATAAGATAAAAATCTGGATCAACACAGAGGAATGGAAACACTGGGAGTTGACACTGCATGGGTAAATACTGAAAGCCCTATATTTATTTTTAAAATTAAATTTATAATTATAAACCTTCTCACAAAGAAAATTCAGGGTCCACATGGCTTCACCATTTTACCAAATATCTAAGGAAAAAGTAATTCCAATTCTGTAAAATCTCTTTCAGAAAATAGAAAACACTAAATAATTCTATGAAGCCAGAATTACTGTAATACTAAAACTAGACAAAGATGTTGCAAGAAAAGAAAACTAGAGTCCAATAACTCTTATAAAAATTGATACAAAAATTATTAGAAAAAATTTTCAAATTAAATCCAAATAATATAAAAAGTATACTATATCATGACCAAATAGGGTTTATTCTAGGAATGTAAGACTGGTTTAGTAATGAAAATCAATCAGTGTAATTCACCATATTAACAGAATAAAAAAGAAAAACCATATGATTTTCTCGATAGATGCATGAAAAACATTTGACAAAATGCAACATCTATTCCTTCCTAAAAACAGACAAAAAATAAACAAACAAAATCTCTTAGAATACTATGAATAAAAAGAGTGATTCTCACCCTGAAAAAGAGTATCTACGAAAAACCTAAAAACAAATTTGGAGGACTGACACTCACTGACTTCAAGACTTACTATAAAGATACAGAAATTAAGGTAGTGTGTAGTATCAGTAAAAGAATAGACAAATAGATCAATGAAACAGAATAGAGAGCCCAGAAATTGACCCACATCAGTATGGTCAGCTGATCTTTGACAAAGGAACAAAGGCAATTTGATGGAGCAAAGATAATCTTTTCAACAAATGGTTCTGGAACAACTAGACATATACATGCAAAAAAAAAAAAAAAAAGAAAGAAAGAAAGAAAGAAAAAAAATGAAGAGTCATCATCATCTAAATACAGACCTTAAATCCTCCACAAAATTTAACTCAAAATGGATCACAGACCTACATGTAAAATACGAAGCTATAACTCCTAGAAGATAACATAAGAGAAAACCTAGATGACCTTGAGTATAGTGATGACTTTTTAGATACAACACCAAAGGTACAATTCATAAAATAAATCATTAATAAGATAAATTTTATTAAAATTAAAAACTTCTGCTCTGCAAAAGATCACGTCATGAAAATGGGAAGACAAGTCACACACTTGGAGAAAATATTTGCAAAAGACAGATAAAGGACTGTTATTCAAACTAAACAAAGAATTCCTAAAACTCAACATCAAGAAAACAAGCAACTCGATTTAAACACGGGCCAAAGACCTTAACAGACAATTCACCAAAAAAGATAGACAGATGACAAGTAATCATAAAAAAGATGCTCCACATCACATGCCATCTGGGAAATGCAAATTAAAACAAAAATGAGATGCCACTACACTCTTATTAGAATGGCCAAAATCTGGAACACTGGCAATACCAAATGCTGACAGGGATGTGGCACAACAGGAACACTCATTCATTACTGATGGGAATGCAAAATGCTACAGCCACTTTGGAAGACAGTTTGGGGGTTTCTTACAAAACTAAACACATAATCTAGCCATAGCACTCCTTGGTATTTACTGAAAGGAGTTGAAAACTTACGTCCACACAGATGTTTATAGCAGCTTTATTTGCAATTGGCAAACTTGAAGACAACCAGGATGTCCTTCAGTAGCTTAATGGATAAAGAAATATGGAATATCATTCAACACTAAAAGGAAATGAGCTATTAAACCATAAAAAGACGTGGAGGAAACTTAAGTGCATATTGCTAAGTGAAAGAAGCCAATCTGAAAAGGATACATAGTGTATGATCCAACAATATGACATTCTGGAAAAGGCAAAACTATGGAGACAGTAAAATGATCAATGGCTGCCAGGGGTTAGGTTGGAGGAGAGATGAATAGGTTGAGCAAAGAGGATTTTTAAGGCAGTGAAAATACTCTGTATGATATCATAATGGTGGATACATGTCATTATACATTAATTCAAACCCATAGAATGTACAACACCAGAAGTGAACCCTAATGTAAAACTATAACTTTGGGTAATTATGATGTGTCAATGTAGCTTCATCAGTTGTAAAAAATGCACCACTCTGGTGGGGCCGTTGATAATGGGGGAAGCTGTGCATGTTTGGGGGCGGGAGGGTATATGGAAACTCTGTACCTTCCCCGCAGTTGTTTTGTGAACCTAAAAGTGGTCTAAGAAAATAACATTTTAGTGAAGACATACTTAAAAAATTCAAAGGATTATAGTAGGTAATATCAAGTATTAAAAGAAATCTACAGTAATCAAATCAGTATAGCATTGGTGTCAATATAGACAAAGAATACAGGGTCCAGAATGGATTTATTTTTGAAAGAGATGCAAAGGCAATTTTGTGGAGAAAAGACAGTCCTCTCAACAAATGGCACATATCTATATTAAAAAAAGAAGAAGAATTAGAATTATTTTCAATCTATAGCTTACACCATATATAAACATTAACTCAGATAGATCACAGGCCTAACAATAAAAACTAGAACTATAAATCTTCCAAAAGAAAACATAGAAGAAAATATTTTTGACATTGGATTAGGCAAAGATTTTCCATACAGTGAAAAATTGATAAATTGGTCATAATCAGAATTAATAATTTCTGGTTTTTGAAAAGACAGTAAAAGAATAAATACAAAGGCCAAAGATTAAAAGAAATTATTTGCAAGTCACATATTTGATAAAGGATTTATATCCATAATACGTAAAGAATTTTCAAAACCCAATAATAAGAAAACAACAAAATTTTTTAAATTAAGTAAAAGGTTTGAATTAGACACTTAAGAAGATATATGGATGGCAACATGGAAATAAACACATGGAAAATGCCCATCATTAGTCATTAAGGATATGCAAATTAAAAACCTCAATGAGATACCACTCAAACCCCAGATGTTCACTATTTAAAAAGACTGGCTATGCCAAGTATTGGTGAGAATGTAGAGTAACTAGAGCTCTCCTATACTGCTCGTGGAAACAGGAAATAGTCAACAAATCTAGAAAAGTATGGCAATTTTTAAAAAACTTGTATGTACGGCTGCCATATCAAACAGCTACTTCCAAGAAAATCAGATCATATGTTCACAAAAAGATCTGTGCACATAAACATAAATATTGTACACTGGTGTTCATAGCAGCTTTCTTGCTAATCATCATCAAAAGCTGGAAACGGCACAAATGTTCATCCACAGGTGAATGGATGAACAAATTGTAGTATATCCATACACTGGAATACTACACAGCAATAAAATCAAATGAACTATTGATATATGAAACAAAATGAATGAGCCTCAAAATAATTATGTTCAATAAAAGAAACCACAGCAAAGAAAAACTCATACTAGAACTGTATAATATTCTGGGAGTATAAACTAGAATATAGTAATAGAAATATCAGTAGTTGCCTGGGGATGGGTAGGGGTAGGGGGGGTGGGAAGGAATTAGCAAGAGGAAGTGATCACAAAGGGACAAGAGGAGACTTCTGGGGACAGAAGATATGCTCATTACCTTGATTATGGTGGTAGTTTCAAAGTATATACATTTATCAAAACTTATTTGTATACTTTATATGTATAGAATTTTTATACTTTATATATAGCTTATTATGTTTCAATTTTATGTCAATAAAGCTATAAAAAGGAAGAAATATAGTATACAACAGGATAATTCATAAGAAACCTGATTTTTTAAAAATTAGGGATAATTACTGTACTCACTTGAAATTTTAAGAATTTTTACTCCAAATGGAATTTACTAAAAACTCCATGAAGCAAGTGCTATGTCATAGTCATATATGTAGTATCGAGCACCATGTGTGATGTGTAGTAGTTGCTTAATAAATACTCATAGACTGAATACGTTTACCATTTCATTTATAGCAGAAAGAACACCGTGGAAAGGAAGCACATCTAAAACTGACTAGCTGGTGACTATCTAAACACTGCCTTCAAGCTGTCTTATTTCTGGCCCTTAGAAGAAATAAACAACATCTGTCCCTCTGAGCATTATTGGTTTAAAGAATTTTGTGTTTAAGGAAAATGACGTGCATTAAAATGCAAATTATTTTGCAGAAAAAAGAAAGTGATTAAAAATTATTAAGAATTAACTTATTGGAGCCAAGCCCTTTAAACATTTTAAATCTCAAATTATACCAATTCAATTTAGATAGTTATTTTTAAATGTAAGTATATTTCTTTTATATTGCTTCAATTTGCCAGATAAGTTAGGGAAAAGATAAAACAGTTAGGCTCGCATTTTTCAAATTCATTGCAAATTTCCCATACTCCAATTTATACTAGAACTGACTTAATATATATATAATTCTTCATAGAATGTTTTCATTTTAGAAAGCATATACATCCACCATGCTTATGGATCCAAAACATGCCTTTATTAACCTTTCAGAAGAAATGATTTGTGCACAAACAGAATACTGCATTTGAAGCAGTCCTATCTTCTATTTAGATATGGTGGACATTTAAACTTTCAGGAAAAAGAAAAAAGTCTCTTCCTTCAATTAGGCAAATGTATTTAACAAAGGAGATAGAAAAATATAACATTTTTGCAAGTGTGTTTTCATTATGAAATAAAATTTTCTTTCCTACCAGAATTAACCTTATTGAGCTGTTTCTCTGTTTTGACTTTAAGCTGAAACTGTGCGTCTTCAAAGAATATATTGGTCAGGGCTTCCCTGGTGGCGCAGTGGTTGAGAGTCTGCCTGCTGACGCAGGGGACACAGGTTCGTGCCCCGGTCCGGGAAGATCCCACATGCCGCGGAGCGGCTAGGCCCATGAGCCATGGCCGCTGAGCCTGCGCATCTGGAGCCTGTGCTCCGCAACGGGACAGGCCACAACAGTGAGACGCCCGCGTGCTGCAAAAAAAAAAATATATATATATACATATATGTATATATATATATGTATATATATATATAGGTCACTAGTTAAAAAAGAATTATCAACTTGTAACCGAGCAGGATCCCATGGGGCCTTCCCAGGACAGACCCCACCCCCATATCCTCTGCTGTAGCTCCTTTCTGAAGTACCCAGAGAATGGTATCTCATGCATATTTCCTGAGTGTTTCAGATGCTAAAAGTCACCACCAAATGGAAGAAATTAACTACTTGATGATCATGAGCACATAGCCCCATGTTAACCAACCTATTACCTCAACATCAGCCAGAGAATCCTACACCAGCTGATCACAAACCCTGTGACCCCCCTCTCTCATCTTGCCTTTAAAAATGCTTTGCTGAATCCCTTTGGGGAGTTTGGGGGTTTCTGGGGGCATGAGCCACCCATTCTTCTTTCATGGTCCTGCAATAAACCTTTCTCTGCTCCAAACTCTAATGTTTTGATTTGTTTGGCCTCACTGTGCGTTGGGCACAAGAACCTGTGTTTGGTAACAAACTTGGTTTTTTACATATGACGTAATGGAATATTTCAAATCCCTTAGATCATTTCCAAAATCAGAAGAATAGACGGTGCCTTAGAGCAGAGCCCAGCTTGCCATTTACCAGAGATTTAAACCAGCACTTAGCTATGTGAGAAAACCAGTGCTTCTTCCGGCTGGTCTGGAGCAGCTTGCCAGGGTTCAGAGAGAACACCATGAACAGGGTCTATAAGAGAGTGTTGACCTAAATAAAAAGGTAAAATGAGGCAAGCTCGAAATTTTCAGAAAGATGACTTTATCCGGGAACAGCAGAAGAACTGCAATTCGGGACATACAAACTGTAGCAAGTTGCAGGCGAGTCCATTAAACTTTCAGGGGGGTCGTATTTTTGGGCAGAGAATGTAAAGAGGGATTCAGTGAGAATCTGTTAAAAATCAAAAACAACTGGAGACCAGCCCTGAAGAGTCCCCCAAGCAGACAAAACCAGTCCAGTCATACAAACAAAAGTTCAATTCTGCTTATTTTGCGAGATCAACCCAACTTGGATCATTTCTCGCTCATGCTTTTGGAGACCATTAGGAAAATTTCCCAAGGCTGATATGAGGCAACCCCTGACCAACTCCCTATTATTTAAGAAAATTCAAATGTTACCAGTTTTCTGTAAATCAGGCTTTTATGGGAAATCAGTCTCTCAGTCTTTAAGTTTTGTTTTCCTGAGGGCACAGATGTGAGATTTTTCATTTTACATCCTCCAGTTTCCATTTTAGAATGGAAATTTTTTCACAGAGAAGAATAGGAAACTGTGCTCAGAGGGTCCATGTTTTTAGGGGCCCAGTTTTCAGTAGAGGTTTTTTTTTGTTTTCCCCTCTTGACTCTGAAGATAAAAATATAGTAAAAAGGAAAGCAGATTAGAAGTTAGGGGCTTAAGCTTAAGTAGTAGGGTCTACTATTAATGAGTTATGTGATCTTTTAGGTGGCTTCTTGACAAACACTTGTTCCAAAAATATTTGCCTATCATTAAAATATTTTCTATGTTTCTCCAATAAAACAAGAACAGACTATTTTTATATAAAACAAGAGATAAATTAGCAAACTGTGTTTCTTTCTTTTCCTCATCCAACATTCTGATCTTGTTTGTTAAGTTTTCTAGTGTCTATCAAAGCAAACAGAGTGAAGTTTGAAAATTCAAACTTGGTAGTATCTATTTGCATTTGGCACAGTCTGAGACATCCTACACAATCTGGGCTGGGGCTCCAGTTTCTTGCAAGCCCATCTCTCTGTGCCCTAGACAGAAATCTTTCTTTTCACTCCCCAAACACACTGCAATCTCTCCCTCTTCAGTGCCTTAGCAAGTGAAGTTCCATTCCCTCTTTCTGAACAACTCTGCCCAGCTCCCTCTGCAAAGCTGGCTCTCCAGGACCCATCAGATCTCAAACATTTCCTTAGGGTGGGCTTTCCCGAAAATTGTACCTAAAGTTGATTCCCCATTCTTCTCTCTTATGGACCTTATTCTACCACTTTTATAACAGTGGTCACAAGAAGTTTTTATTTATGCTTTTCTCTGTAAGACTCTAAGCTCCATCAAGGAAGAAAACACATTGATATGTGTTATGGACTGAATGTTTATATCCCTCCCAAATTCATCTGTTGAAGCCCTAATCCCCAATGTGATAGTAACTGGAGGTGGGGCTTACAGAAGGTAATTAGGTTTAGATGAGTTCATGATGGTGAGGTCCTCTATGGGATTAGTCTCTATAAGAAGAGAAGGAATCAACAGAGCTTGCTTCTCTCAGCCATGTGAGGACATGGCAAGAAGATGGCCATCTGCAAGCCAGAAAGTGAGCTCTCACCAGGAACCAAATAGGCCAGCAACTTGGCTTTGGACTTCCTAGCCTCCAGAACTAAAAAAATAAGAAAAAAAAATGTGTTGTTTAAAATACTCAATCAATAGCAGCCCAAGCTGACTAAGACAAATGGATCCTGCTCTAAACAGTTCATGTGCCACCGATAGACTCAGAGCAAATACTTAATAAATATTTGTTGAATAATAATCAACTGTGTTGATTAATTTTTTCATTAAAAAAAGACATAATACTTTAACTCACCATAATTTATTTCTAATAGGGAAATTTCAATATAACAATGTTTAGCTTATATTTTCAGGAATTTACCAGTCATTTAGCATTACTCCATTACTTGATGTAGAAGTATGGATTAATGACTTTAAAATAATAAATATTCAACTCAGAACTTTTATTTAAAATTTCTCTTGGAACCAGAATTTCAATAAATTTAAAATTTTGTTCAATACTAATGCATGAAAAGTGACTGCCAAACAACAGATGTTCAAGAAATGCTTTTTTCTCCACATTCTCTCTACCCATCTACAGATTAAGAATATCCAATGGGTACTTTACAGAACACTAGGGTCCCCTAATTACAGAGGTAATCATTTTCAGTGAGAAAAGCCCTATTGTTAGCTCATAATTTATTGCAATTCACCTGTCTTAACACTATCTACTGTGACTTGTTGATTCTGAGTTTGCAGGCTTTAGAGCAATGGATTGGCTTGTAACTCTGGCCCTTTTGTGGATCCTCTGAAGTTAAAATACTGACCTGTATTTTGTTTTTTTTTCCAAAATATCTATAGCAGAAATTAGCATAACTCAAACTCCCAAACTAAGTTACAATGCTAATAATTTTCCTCTTCTGAATACTATTGTAACCTTCATTCTAATATATTAGAAAGAGCACTCCACCAGGAGACAGAAAACCTGGGTTCTTATCCTAAATGTAGTGCTGGTTAAAGGTCTTTGGGGGAAGAAAATCAGTTTCCTCATGTACTAAATTAGAGAGTTTGAGTAGGTGACTTCTAAGTTCTTTCCAGATTCATGAATAAAACAGAAATTAGTAAGCAATGCAATAGCAATTATCAGATGAAAAAGAAAGCCCTCTTTATAATTGTCATATATATCTAGGTATATGTATATAAATATAGATTATATATAAATATAGATACAAATATATACAGAGAGAGAGATTGATGATATAGATATAGGTATAGGTATAGACATTTCTCTAAGTACCACACCAGGGTACCCTAGAGATAGCCACATCTAGAAAATGAAAAAATGAAGGAAAAGAGTTTAGCCTTCTACAAGGGGAGAGGAGACATGAAAATAATGAAAAATGGTGTAACATAGATATTTATATCAGCAGATATAAATAGCTATTACATTATCTATAGATATTATTGAGTTTTGTTTCTTTCAAAGAAAAATAATCTTTAAGATATAGCCACTTTTGCTAATAATGCTATTATTGCTTAAAAGCTTTTTTGAAAACTTGCCCTTGGAATTGCTTTCAGAATCAGGTTAAGAATAATGCAAAGAAACCAGAGTCATTACTTAAATTTTTGACTGAAAATGTTATTGCTTAAAGTGGTTATCTAACTTATTTACCCTATGGCTTTTGGATTACTCCTAAAGTTAAGTCTACCCTGAAATAAAAATTTGCTATGAATGAAGCTATTTATTCACTCTACCAACCATCTTTCATTCAATAAACTTATATTGGAAATATATAAAAACATATCACTAGAACTGAAAATTATTTCAAAACAGAAATTGGTAATGTATTTAAGCTGTCATTGATTTTGCACCCATTTGGAGGTATGATTTCTGCTATGTTTGCTGAAACTGGGTCTCTTCTTTTTCCCTCTTGCCTCATAGCCAATGCATTAGGAAGCCTGTTTGCTTTAATACCAAATAAACTCTGAATAGGAACCATCTCACCATGCCATTTCTGTCATCTTAGACCAATCCACAATCATGTATTGCCTGTACCATTGTAATAGCCCTTTAGCTGATATAGACTGTATGGATATTAAATCTAAGTGTTAAGCACTGTAAATGGTCTGTATACTTCAAAAATGTCAGTCATTGTATGTCAGCTTCAGGTTGCCAAAACAAATTACCATAGAATGGGTAGCTTAAATAATGGAAATTTATTTTCTCACAGTTCTGGAGGCTGAAGTCTATGATGAAGGTCTGGCAGGGTTGGTTTCTAGTGAGTCTGGTTTCCTGTCTTATAGATGGCCACCATCTCCCTATGTCTTTACAAGGTCTTTCCTCGTACGTGCGCAGAACGAGAGACAGAGAGAGAGTCGAGCTCTCTGATGTCTCTTCTAGTAAGGACTCTAATTCTGTTGTAACAGGGTCCCACCCTATGACTTCATTTAACTTTAATTACAGTACTTCCTTAGAGGACCAGTCTCCAAATACAGCTACACTGGGAGTTAGGGCTTCAACATATGAATTTTGGGGGGAAACAAACATTCAGTCCAAAACAAAAAAACCCCGAAGAACCATTCCATATTAAAAGAGTCTAAAGAGACATGACAACTAAATGTAATGTGTGATCTTAGATGGGATATTATTGGAGGTATTGGCATTATTTAAATAAGGCCTAAAGATTAGATATTAGTACTGGTTTTGACAAATGCATTGTGGTTACAAAAGAGAATGTTTTTGGAAATAAACATGGAAGTATTAGTTGTAAAGGGGCATCATATGTATAACTTATCCTCAAATGGTCTTAAAAAATTATATCTATATCTTTATAAACATCTATCTATCTATCTATCTCTCTACTTACAGAGAGAGAGAGAGAGAGCTCAAAGTAGTGAAATGTTAACATTTGAGAAATCTGGATGAAGGTATATGAAATACTTTGTACATATCTTTTCAACTTTTCTTTAATTCTGAAATTATTTCAAAATATAAGGCTTGTGAAAAGGTGATTCCACAAGTTTCCCAAGTTAGAGTAATCTGCTTGATTTTTCACAACAGGAATATTAAGTTGCTGCAAGTAAGGCATTTGCTATTTGGATAAATTCAGAAAATGAGCTCAGCTTGGTTTGTACCAAGGTATTGACACTCCAAAGTACATGTCCAAGCTTTAACATTTGGAATGCATTTTGTATGGAACATACATATATTTTTAAAAACTCTTTTATGCATATGTTCAATAAATGGTAGGTCTTTGGTATTATAACTATAAAAAATTGAACATATTGCCCAAGAATATGGTAAACAGTTAAAAGAAATTTGAAATAAAGGAATAATTGTATATTGTATTCCAGTGGTTCTCAACCAGGGGAGATTTTGCCCCCAAAGGGACATTGAACAATTTCTAGAGACGTTTTTATTTGTCATAACCCTGGGGTTGGGAGAGGTGCCACTGGCATTTAGGGGATAGAGAACAAGGATGCTGCTAAACATCCTAGAATGCACAGGACAGCCCCACCCTGCTTATTAAAATACATCAAGGATTGCTGACTGTTTTCTTCCAAATCTGCCCTTGTGAATTGACAACAAAGCCTTGGCTGTTACCCCTCTAGATTTTTACAGCCTTGGAACTGCCATAATCTATATTTTCTATTCAATGCTGACAAAAAGAAATGGTCATTTTGTGTATGTTGTCAGTCCTACGCATCTAGTTTAGCCTTTTAATGTAAACTGCAGCTTTGAATGGATCATATACACCACTAGTTTGAGTTCCTGAATTAGTCTTAGGTTAAGTACAATTCCTATCTTTCCTTATGATTCAAAGCTCTAAGGGGTCAGTGATCACAATGTTTACTTTGCTTTGTTGAAAACAAGTGTCATGTAGAGATTAAAAAATCTAAAAGTAAGTTCTTTAAATGAGTATTTTATTCCCCGACTCTGTCTTCTCTCTCATTATTTTAACCGACTAGAATGCCCTTGTCCAGCCACCTATGTGTCTCAAAATTTTGCCCACTATTCAATCCAATCTTAAATGCCACCTCTTCCAAAAACCTTCTGGGATGATTCCGATCTGAATTAATGTCATCCTTATCAATGTACCAAAAGCACAGATATGGAAAGCTCTATTATAACACATTGCATTATTTTGGAGGTTTCCTTTTCCCCCTACTACGTTAAAAATCACTTAGAGGAAAGGGATCATGTAATCCATTTTTCTATTCTGCACAGCACCTAGCACAGTGTCTCAGACATTGTACGTGCTTGGTTAATTTTTCTTTATTATTTTGTATACCTATGATATTTAATGATATTCAAAGCAGTATGTCAGTAAATGGTACACATTTTGAAAATCAATAAGACAGAAAAAGAACATGGTGATAAAAATGGGCAAGGGATATGAACAAGAAATTATAGAAGAAATATAAATGGTTAAGAAACGAAAATATTTTCAACCTCCATGGTAATTCATGCCAGTTAAAGCAATAATAATAGCAAACCTCCCCCTAGTCTGTGCCAGATACTAATACTAAGCACTTAAAATAGATGGACTCATCTAATCCTCATAATGACTTTTTGCAGTGTACATACACTATCCTTTTGTGGATAAGGGAACTGTGGTGCAGAAAAGACAAGTAATTTGCCCAACGTCTTGTGGTAAGGGACAAAGCTGGCATGCAAACCCAGGCAGCTCCAGAGCAAGATTCCAAACATTTAACCCCCAAGATCATGGCATTTGCCACATATTTGATATCTATTCAGTTATGATAACCAGAAAAAACTAAATTCATGTTTTTATATTAGATAAAATTGTTAGACATTAAACAAACCAGGGGAAAGAGTCAGATAAAACTAATATAAAAACCCTCAAACTCCAAGAAACTTGATTTTTATATTTTGTGGTGGAATAGGGATCAATTTTGATTGAATTCACTTAGTATCACTATCATTATAGCACCTCCAACAATCTGATTTATACTGTGAATATCTACATCCACGCATCCCAAGAAAGTAACAGTAGACAGAAAAGATCACTCTCAACCAAAGAATAGAAAGGAACATCAAGGGAAAAAAATGTTCCAATTCAATGTAAACTCGAGTTTATGTGAAGGGTTAAGATAAATCTACCAATTCAATTGCCCTTGGGACCTGGAGAATTCTTGTATGTACATGACACACATAAAGACCAGTTGTCACATTAGCCATGACATTCACCATTTCTGAAACAGTTTGGTGACATTTAAAGGTTAACTGGTGACTTTGAACTTGGGTGTATAGGAATGCTCCTCACAAGCCTAGATTTCTACGCTTTTTTTATCTGTGTTTGGTTTTAGTTCTGAAGTACTATTGCTATCTTCATTTCAAAACCACAAAGCAAATCACAACCATTGAAAATGAATCTCAGATGTTTCTCATATCTTTAGAAAAAATTGCTTACCCTGGATATGTTCATTGCTTTCTGCTTTGTCTGACCCTTTACTTTAGAGTCATTATCTGACATTTAGGTTTCCTACATGGTGTCCTAAAGAGAGAAAGTACCAAATAAGAAAGTTAATTTATATAATTTGATTAGATAATGTAAATGATTAATGAAATAGATTTTCCACACTCTCCCAATAGAGAAAGGTAACGATAAAGGAGCTACCTACATTATCATAACCAAATATAAACTGTGATTATGTGTGACAAGGTAAAAATATACATCACTTTATTTTTATTTTGCCAAAAGTTCGTAACTCTGGTACCAATGTAATTTGTCTTCACTAAGTAGAAAGACAAGACAAGCCATATTTCCTTGACCTTGGATATTTCTAACTAAAAAATGAATTGCCCAAACCAAGTTGATAGCAATGAGAGGAGCTATGACATTGGGCTTATGGTAGAGAAAAAATCCAGGGTTAAGATAGAAAATCTGGGTTCTAGTCTTTGAACTACCCAAATCTTAGCCAAGTCATGTAACCTGGCAAGGTATACACTTTTTTATATATAAAACAAGGTGACTGGTCTCCGTCAAGTTTCCAGAAACGTTAACCTAGTCAATCAAGTACTTCTGTAGAGAGTAAAGAACAGCATCTACTCCTTTTATCTGTTATTAAAGGTACACAAGTATGTGACCAAGAGCTCTTCCTGGCTGCTTGGAAAACACCTTTCCTCAGTGTTTTCTACTTGCTGAGCACTCTGTTGGTTACCTGACGCACTTCTAATCCTCTCAACAATCCCATAAGAACTTGAGCAAGCTACTTAACTCTTCTGTGCCTTAGTTTATTTACCTGTAAAATGGAGGTGATAATTGCACCTCCACACAGGGTTACTGTGAGGAGTTAATGTCTTCCTAAATAAAAAGCTTTAAAAGTAATGCTTCACATATGCTAAGTGTTCAATTAATGTTAGCTGATTTGTATTAATCCCATTTTAAAGATGAGAAAACTGAGGTTTAGGAAGTTAATTAACATGCCCCAAGGTCATGCAGTGTGAAAATAGTAGAAGTAGGATTTGAACCCAGGTATTTTGACTCCATAGCCCATATCTTTGCCCTGCTCCATACTGTTTCCCTTTGAACGCCCTGGACTAGGTAATGAGGAAAAATTGTTCTGTTTTGCATGTTTATTGACACTACACAGACAGAAGATAAATAAGAAGCTACAAATTATTCTAATAGATACTATGTTAAAAGAAAGTAAGAGACCCCTAAACTTGTTATATCAAAGAGATGCTGAGAAATCATATTTCTATAGCAAATGTTGTATTTACAGGATTTTCCCTGTTACTAGTGTTACTCGTGCAGAGGGACGACTGCCATAAATCAGCACTGAATAATCAATCCAAACCAGGAAAAAATGACAACAAGCCCAAACACATTTGTCTATAAAGCTTTAATAAATGCAGTTTCATAAATACTATGCAATATAAGGTATAAATTATGCTGCTTTCTCTCAGAAATTAGTTTAAGTGCAAGCTGGAAGAATTCCCTGTGCTTAGGCTGATATAAATTCAGTGAATACAGAAACTTTGAAGGGAAAGAAAATAATAATAAAGACTTCTAAAGGTTATGTGAATACTGTAATTATCTGTGCATAAATGAGAGCATTTTCTCTTTCTATGCCTAAACAGGAAAATGAATACTAAGAAAGTGTTCCCACAGGAAAATTAGTTCCAAAACCATTTTGTGAAATGGCAGCATTTCCCATATATAAGTACTTAGACATCCAAGTTAAATTTGGAATGAAATAACATCGATTTTTGACATCTATATTTTAATATCTTTCTTTTAAAACTTTTAGATTTCATGTATAAAATTATACATATCTTAAAAAATAAGTGGAATGTAGATTCACAAAGCTGGTTTAAATAGAGGCTCTTCTTTAGTCAGTGATAGAAAACAAGATTTATATGGAGAGAATTAGGGAATAATACGTAATTAAGAGTTAAAATGGTACTCGGTAGTTAGCATAAAGCCTAATAGATTGAAGTTAGTCAGACTGGGATATAAATTCCTGCTCTATTTCTCGCTACAAACTATATGACCTTAGGCAAGCTGCTTAACACTCCTCATAAGTAAAATCAGAATGATAATAAAATCCACCTTACAGATCTGTCAGAATTAAATGCGGTAATATTTATAAAGTACTCAGAATACCATCTGGCATATAGTTATATATTTAATAAGTAGCAGTTAATATTACTACCTAGTAGTAATATTAACGCTTAAATTAAGAATGCGACGTGTTGAAATCAGAAGATTTCAAAAGCATGCACATTATAAAGTTGCTGCTCTGAAATGTGGCAGAGTCACCTAGCATCCTCATCTATGGAAACAGAACAGATAGCAGAGCCATCACTGTAAGGGCAATTACTAGAGCTCATGGCGCTCTGGATGCACCAGCTCTGCAGACATGGCCTTTGGGCCCGTTCCTTACAACTGGGCTTTTTTCGCTATAATACCTGAAGCTCATTTTCAAGTATAACGTTATACAATTACCTAGATTACCCACCAAATGAGATACACTATTAAGACAATTGTACAGAACACTTACTGAAATGATTCTTATCAGAGAAAACAAGTTGAATTGTACAAAGGGATGAATCTATTTGGAAAAATAATTAAAGTCATAAATATCTAAAGCCCAGGAGGCTGCAGAAAAGCAAATTGGGCTTTATTTTTTTTTCAAATGAATATCAAGGAATATTCCAAGAAAAACATGCAGCCTGATAATACCAAAGAATATGTTAATTTTCTGCTCTGTCTTCCTATTGTTGGAGATGGTCTACAATCTCTTGTACATAGTAGGCATTATATGTTTGCTAAATGAATGATTCCATCAAGGAATCAGTACTTGGTTGCTATGAATACAGAATAAAAAAATAAAAAGAATTTCAGCAGGAGGAAATTTGAAGATCATTTTAACCTAATATGTACACTTAACTTATTAGACTTAGAAAGGTAAAGAGACTTATTTAGGGTCACTCAACTGATTAGTGACAGATCTGCAACCAGAAATCAAACCTTAACTCCCAATTTAACTGAGAGACATATGTGATTAGAATTAAAGTTGAAACTCAAAAAAATGTGTATTGAACTCTAACATATCAAGGATTTGTCAGTAGACTCACATCAAGTAAAGTTTATTGATAATAAAACTAATATCTTTTACTTCTCTGATGCTCTACAAGCAGTAGAAAGAGTTCTGAAGAAGCTGTCTAGAGATCTTACTTTTAGTCCTGACTCTTCCGTGTAGGCCTATGTGATTCTCAAAGAAGTGAAGTAAAGGGATTGACATGAATAATTCAATCTAATGCCCCCCCTCAAAAAATGTATTACGTAATCATTACGTCTCATGCACCGAGTTAACAGCTGAGGATACAAAGAGTAATAAAATGCAGGTCATGCTGCGAGAGGCTGATGCATACTGAGAAGTAAGCACATGGACTATTGAGCCAAACTGTGTGTGTTCTACTCCTGGCTCTGTCATTTACTAGCGACATGACCTTGAACACTTATTTAATCTCTCTTGGCCTCAGTTTCCTCTTCCATAAAGTGGAAATAATGACAACAATATACCTTAATTATAGAGTTATGAAGACTAAGTTATTATGTATATAGTACTTAGAATAATGCCTGTTACTGGTCTCTAAATATTAGTCATTATTATTAACCACAAAGACTCCACAATCTAAGAGGGAAAATAAGAAATAATATAAAACTATAATTACCGCAAGCTACACAATGTTAAGTTACCAAAGTAAAGCATAAAAATCTATCATAAGAGTTTTAGGAATCACTTCTTTCTAACAGCAAAGAAAAAAAAAGTAGGAATTAATGGAAGCATTCTTTTCCTTTGAAGCGTGTGATGATTGCCAAAGAAGAAGGTGAAGAGAAAGGCCAAAGAAATTTGCAGGACGCACTATGAAAAGGGATCCTTGGATTTAGCAATCTGATAGTCTAAAGGTCATTTTTAACCTTTTGAGAAATTCATTCCCGTGGAAAGGGCAGACAAATTATAAAAAAAGTTGTAGAGAGAAAGAAGGTGAGAAAAATGAACAGTAAATATGGGCCCCATTTTTAATTAATTAATTTATTGACTCACTCACCAGTTAATTCAACAAATGTGAGGGCCTATTATACACAATATTCCCGGCACTGTGGCAGATGCCTACCTGAGTGCGCTCCTTAGAGGTAGACAGCCATCTGATCCCTGTCCTCCTAGATTTTAGCATCTAGACAAGGGTCCTCCATAGAGAGAATAACAAATGTGGGGCACCTGAGGGGTCTAGCATTAATGTAGACAAAAAGATAACACAAAGTCTGAAAGCATGCTGTGAGTATAAACTGTCGTGAGAAAAATGCTGGGGTTCAGTTAACCTCAAGAGGTGAAAGAAGTGTGTCAGGAAAAGCAAGAAATTTGGTGATGTTAAATATGAGTTCCCACAAAACGTGGTAGAAGGAAAGAAAAGGAAGGGAAGGGGAAAGGGGACTAACTTTAGTTTAACAGAATGGGGTACAGTAAAAGACAATGACAAGTGGTGGGGAGGAAGGTGTGAGGGCAGGAATGAAAAGGGGGACAAAAGCAATTAGGTTCTAACTGGGCTTGCGATGGCAGACAAGTGGGTGTCTGCAAGTGAATAGAATGCTCGTAGGTAATCCCTGAAATCTGTTCCAGGTCTTTGATTCTGTGATTCCCTCAAAAGAAGAATAGCAATCGTACATCTTAGAATGGACATCTTATGTTTCAATGTGTGTAATTAATGAGAAATACTCTACTCTTAAGGTGTGGCCTGAGTGACCCATTCGGATTTGTAAGTTTCTGGTTTCTGTAATTAAACACAGTTACTTAACCTCAGTCGTCAAACCAAGTGCCTCAGGAAACTTCTAATTAGCATAACTGCTAGGAATTGTTGGAAATTATGACAAGTATATGGCATTAATTTCCAAGTCTGATTTCATCATTTGAGCCATAGCAAGTAACTTCAGTTTTCAAGACTAAATTTAGTAAGAAGACAAATTTTTATAAATATGTCCTAAAAGCATATGCAGACAATACAATAATAAAGTGTCTTGTTTGTGATGTTGCATAGCTTACAGGAGCCCCACACTCGAAAAGCTGTTCAATATATATGCCAAAGCATTACAGAGAGCTGTAGGAAAGAGGAACGATGAACTGAAACTTCAGAATATCAAAAAGGGGAGAGCCGCTGTGAGGCAGCAATCTGTTACTGGACATTTTCTTTTCTAATAGGGTTACCAGTAACCCTATTCCCGTGGGGATATTCGTCTATTCTGGCTGAGAATTAGGATGAGCAGAGGATGGCTTGGAGCGCAAAGAGGTATGCTACCGGGGTAAAGAGAAATCAGAAAAGCTTTTGAAAGTCATGAAGCACTGGTGTAATAAATTGGAAATGCCACGAATCCTAAACATGCAATTAGATTTTCCCCATGATACATGTATTATCTTTCAGAAAGGAGACAGTGACTCACCAGGCTCTTGGTAAGAAGCCTAGACAGGACACAACAGAGGAAAGAAAATCAAAGATAGACAGAATCTTAGCAAACCTGCAGTCCAGCCCTGATCTAACCCAGTCTCAAACCAGATTGAGGTAATGAGCCCCTTACTCTACCTGCTCAATAGAGGAAAGGCAAAACTTCAGGTAAAAGAAAGATAGTGTCCTTTGGAGCTTCAACACAAAGCCCACCATGCAAGTGAATCTTGGCATGCAGAGAGGCAGCAAATGTGACTGAGAGTCAAGAGAAAACCAACAACAGAAACAAACCCAAGAGATTGTGGCAGCCAGCCACCAAGATGGTATCCTGTGATGCCTGCCTCCTGGTATTTCACCCTTGTGTAGTTCCCTCACACACTGAATAGGGCTGACTTCGTGATCAAAAGAATGTGGCAGAAATAATGTGTGACTTCCAAGATTAAGTCATAAAAGACTTTTCTACCTTCTGCCTTACTGCCACTTGGATCATTGCTCTATGGGAAGCCATCGGCTATGTCATGAGGATTCCCAAGCGGCCCCATGGGAGGCCATGTAAAGCCTCTTGCCCACAGCTAGAAAGAGACTAAAGGGTCCTACTAAGCACTATGTGAGAGAACCATCTTAGAAATGGATCCTCCAGTTCCAGTCAAAGCTTCAGGTGACTTCAGACCTGGCTGATATCTTGACTGCAAACTCGCAACAGGTATCAAGTTAGAACCCTTCAACTAAGCAGTTCCTGAATTCCTGACCACTACTACTGTGTGTGATATTAAAAATTCATTATTGTTTTAAGCCACTAAGTTTTGGAGTAACTTCTTATATAGCAATGAATAACCAAACAGATTTTGGTTTCTTGTAGCGGAGGTCCCCCCATGATAAACATGAAAAAAATAGAGAAGCAGCTTTGGAAAGAGAAGAGTGCCCAGGAAATGCGAAGAAACTGAAAGGACTTTAGGGAGAGTGGTGTTAGTGATGTCTACAGAGCTTTGAAGAGATAGGTAGTATAAACCTAATGGTCTTTTCCCTAGTAGTCTTTTCAGAAACTGCCAATGGCAGGACTATAATCCAGTTTTCTACAGATGATACTATACTCTTCAGACAACCTGGATAAAGAGCCTGCAGAACGCCAAGCAGTCATCAAGGACCAGTCCCAGCTCCCTGGTACCTGTACAGAAATACAAACGAACCTAATCATTCTTCTATACACATAAGACTGTTGGTCATCCCTGGGAGGAAATATCTGCAGATCATAGATCTGAAAAGCACTTACTATCGAAATACATAAAGAACTCATCTCAAGTATTTCCTACCACAGTGGATCCCCTAACAGAACAGTACAGCAGCTTCCAAATCAGAGAAGACATGTTATATCATTGCTTTGCTTAAAACAGTGGTATTCAATGGCGTCGGGGAGGGAGGGGTGATTTTGCCTCCTCAGGACACATTTGATCTTGTCTGGAGACATTTTTGATTGTCACAACTAGAAGAGGGCTGCCATCTAATGGGTAGAGGGCAAAGATGCTGCTGAACATTCTACAATGCACATGACAGCCCCCTACAACAAAGAATTATAGGGTGCAAATGTCAATAGTGTCAAAATTGAGAAAACTGGCCCAGAAAAATCTATAGTTATCCATTTAGAATTACAGTTTACTCATTCAATTTTTTTCATGTAGTGCCTTTGTGACATTTTGCAGATATTTCCCAGGAGAGACCCAATATAAGGACATTTCCACTGTCACTTGTCAGGAAAAAGGAAAACTTCAGTTCTAAAGGTCCCACTGTGAGGCCACTTTACAAAGGAGCTGCCAAACACCACCTATTTCTAAGTAGAATTTCACACACAGTTAAACTCAGATTCAGAAATCTGTTTTACATTGATTTGCATTTTCCTTAAGTTAAAATAATGGTAAAGCCTTTGAAATAAGTACAGTTCATTTTGGGTACTTGCAAAAGTGCATTATGACTGAAAACATATCTTGAGAATTTTCTTATTGAAATACTATCAGCACTTCATACTCATTCTGAAAAGAGTTGTTTCTGTAGTGTAAACTAATTTGTATTTAAGAGACACTCCTATTGCCTAGTTCACCTTATAAGTTTATTGATAAATAATAAATATCTTATTATGCTACTCAATGATTCACTCAAGCCCATAAACAGACACTAATGGAAAAAAGTAGACATGGCCATTTTACCGTTGTTATCAAAAATGAGTTCATTTCTAGATGTTTATTCGCAATGTTAAGAAGTCTGTGTTCCCTAAGAGCAGGCAGAATTAACACAATACAGTGCTAATTACACTACATGATTATTTCACTAGAGATAGCTACACAAATGACATCTGATTTGGCCTTTGTATATATAAGGTGTTACAATGTTCATTTTCTTGTAGCCAATTTTATACCCATTAAGACAGAAAGTCTATATGACAGCAGTGTTGTGAACTTTTGAGATGCAATTATGGTAAAGTCATCTGGATTTAGTGAATTTAAAATACAGCAAGATAAATTTAACGCATTATCTTCCAAAGCAAGCTATACCAATCTCTTGCTTTGTTAACTTACAGTTCCTAAGAGACGGGCATAATAAGGTAAAGAGAAATCTGGAATAAAAAGAGACATTCTCAATGAAAAGGTTGTAAAGTGATCTGTTTAGACACATAGAAATTGAGTTGTTTCCTTTAGTAAATTTATCCATACTGCACATCATTAGAGAATCACAGATTTGTAAGAGATGAGGGATCATCTTGTCTTGCTCCCTCATCTTACTAGTGATGAAATGAATCTAATAGAACTTACTTGACTCTCGAGCTCTGAAATTCAGGCAGAGCCAGATTTATATAACTCATGTTTCCCAATACTCGTTTCATTAGTAACTTCACATTGGGATAAAACATTTGGGAAACAATTTGGAGATTAAGTTTATACAAAATATTGACAAATTTGGGGAGAGGACTTTAGATAACTTTCAAGGTAGTATGGAAAATGGTGAAAAAAAACCCCATAAAACCAGTTGGTTCCCTGGATAACCCCTACAGCAATACCTCAGGTAGCCTAGGAGTCATGTCTCTGACCTGGGAGGTTGTAAGCAATAAGGCCTCCAGTTAAACCTAATGCTGATATGCAGAGAGGCACCAGAGAACACTAAATTTTCATGCCAGCAAAACTGAAACCCAGATTATTAACTCAAAGTGTCCCAGTTAGGATGATTCTGCCCTCATTTAAATTTCCAGTATGAGAAGCAGCAGGGAAAACAGGCTAGAGCAAAACCTATGGAGCATATAGCCCCACTTTGCCCAAGAGAGAAACATGCATTACCAGCCCTGCACCTGTAAGTTTCATTGAGCCTAACCTTGTGTCAGTCGTAGTCTTTGCCCGTGCCCCCTAGTTAACACAAAGAAGGTTAAAAGATTCTACATAAAAAATAACATACTATGAGATATAAAGTAGAGAACATACACGTGCTTACCTACCTAGCCACCTGTACATATAATATGGCTCTAGGGCACTCCCAGGAGCAGTATCTCTGTTTCAGTCCTACATAAGGGATATTTTGTCCATTTTGTGGAACAATCACCTATTGTGATGGTTACTGTTACATGTCAACTTGACTAGGCTAAAGGATGTCAGGATAATGGTAAAACATTATTTCTGGGTACATCCAGGAAAGTGTTTCTGGAAGAGATTAGTATTTGAATCAGTAGACTGAGTAAAAAAGATCCAGCCTCACCAAAGTGGGTAATTATCCAATCTGTCGAGGGCCTGAATTGAACAAAAAGACAGATGAAGGGCAAATTCTCTCTTTTCTTATCTTTTTGAGCTGGGACATTCATCTTCTCCTGCCCTCAGATATCAGAGCTCCTGGTTCTCTGGCCTTTGGACTCTAGGACTTACACTAGTGGCCCTTCAGATTCAGACTGAATTATACCACTGGGTTTCCTGGTTCTCCAGCTTGCAGAAGGCAGACTATGGACTCCTTAGCTTCCATGACCAAGTGAGCCAAATCCCTCTAACAAACGTCTCTCTCTCAATCTCTCTCTCTCTCTCTCTCTCTCTCTCTCTCTCTCTCTCTCTATACATATATATATATATATATATATATATATATATATATATATATGTATATAATGGTAAATTGATATATGTTCAACCTGGATTAACCTTGAAAACATTATGCTAAGTGAAAGAAGCAATCAAAAAAACATATTGTATAAAATGTCCAGCACAGGCAAATCTGTAGAGAGAGAATAGATTAATTAATGGTAGTCTAAGGCTGGGAGAGTAGGGGTAGGGTGAGTTAGGATAGGGAGTGACTGCTAATGGGCATGAGTTTTCATTTGGGTGTGTGATTTTAGTTGGTGATTTAAACATCCTATAAGTAGAGAATGGCAATGTTTCACAACTCTGTGAATATACTAAAAAACAATAAATTGCACAGTATAAAAAAGTGAATTTTATGGTATGTGAATTATAAGTCAATAAAGCTATTACTGAAAAAAAGATATTTACAACATTTATCAATATTAAACTCACCTGGACTTGTAAAAGCAACCAGGGGTATTAATTTAGAATAAACTGAAGCATAAATATATCAATATAATTACTTTGTCTTAATTGATCTTCTGGCCTCATTGTCCTAATGATTCATTTATATCTTTCTGTGCCCCAAAGTGCTCTATGGACCATGCTGATCACCCTGCTAGACTAGTTATTTATTGTGTTAGTGTTGGCAAAATGATTACAGGACAATTTTAGTTCATATCTAATACACATACTTTCTCACCTATTACTTTGGCTATTTGTTTCTGTTTGCTAATACCCAGATCCATGTGAGTTAAGGACATTTATTCTACTGCACTGTGAACTTTTCAAAATTGCCTGATGTAGTCATATGAGATCCTCTTATCTCTTGTACTATAGTGCATTGGCAGGAAAAATATAAATACTTCTGTATTTTAATAAGAAAATAAAAACTTATATTTGAATGTTCCTGAAAACATTTTGTCATGATTATATTTACTTACTTTGTTGCATTGTTTTACAAGCCACATTCCCACCTCAGCTATAGCAAGTCCATTATGAATATATTAGTTCTCCAGGGAAACAGAATTAATAGGATATATATATATATATATACACACATATGTGTGTGTTTATATCCATATATGTATACACTTCTACATGAGGAATATATATATACATCTACATGATCTAGGTAAACATGGGGTTTGTGTTCAAGTTCCATTAATGCTTAGGTGTTGGTTTCCTTTCTGTTGCCTCCTTTCTGAAATGTCTTCTTTTGAGAAGAGTGATGTCTTAGACAAAAAGGTTTGTTCATACACAGGTAGGTGAAGAACTTCCTCAGGGAAGACTTTCTTGACCACAGACCCCTGATATATAATAGCACCCTGATAGCTATCACCCTTGCCCAACCCCACTGTTTGTCATAGCCCTTACCACTGTGACATATGACTTGTTTGCTTCTTTATTGTCTTTCTTCACTCAAATGTAACATCCATAGGCAAAGAGACTGTTTTTCTCATTGCTTTCTTTACCATGACTAGGAGAGTGCACATAGTTGGCCCTTGATACATATTTATGAAATAAAAGTTATAAAAATATTATTTATTTAACAGATATGACTGAACTATGGATACTCTTAAAAGTGAGTCTTTTATATTTAGCGTAGGGGGGAAATTTACCAAATTAAGGAAAAGAGAAACATTCATTGCATTGACAGGAGTTGATAATCAAAAAGAAAATTCTCTTATAAGACCTTGACATTTTATATAATTTCTTGAATTTATCCAAAACTCATAAATACAATTTAACGAAACTGTATACATGAACATCTGTTTTCTTACATATGTATCAATATAAGGTCTGTGATGCAGGTATACCTATGTTTTTGGTTTTCATCTTAAACTTTGAGTATAGTATGTTATTTGGTGCATATAAAAAAGAAATCTATTTAGAGGTACTTATTTCCCAAACTCATTCCCTTTCCAATATTTGTAATCAAGAAAAATTAGATCAACTGAAATTCAAGTTTATCATCTGCCCCTCATGTGTGGATCCCATGATTGATTTAACTAATGTGTGAATTCAGGGAAATAAATAGTAAGAGTTGCTACAAATTATATTAAGAAGTGACATTTCTTTTGTGCAAAGAAGGGGATTATTTATAAAAGGGATCTGTCATCGCTTCTCCTTCAGAGGAAAAGCAGGCAAGCTTTATTTAACTTCCTTAGATACTAGTGACCAGGAAATAGCAAGGATGAGAAAGAGTTATGGGAAAAGAGTTATTTTTAAAGGGCAGTTTTGCCATTTACCATCTTGTGCCGAGATAAAATAGTATGGGACAACTCCAGGTAGCTAGTGGTTGAGTGGGTCTACAGAGATAAGGCTAATGAGTCCTCCTTTACTGACAGGTGTTTTGTTGATAAGACTCCTACAGCTTTTTGAGATCAAAAAGGAAGCTGCTTCAGATGAAAGCCTTGATTTTGGCTATTGAAACAATAAGCCAAAAACTTAAAATACTATCTGACGGCTTTTTCAAATGACTCAAACCATATCAATTAGACTCCCTTGAGTCCTTCAGGTCCAATGCCTGGAGTGAAGTAATATATAGTGGTTAAGGGCATATGCTTGGGACTCTCAAACAGTTGGATTAAAATTTCAAGTCTGTCACTGATTGGATGTCAAATTATTTAACCTCAGTAAACTCTAGCGTCCTTAAATTGTTGATTGGCATACCTAGAACAAAATCTGTGGCAGAATAAATTTAAGAAATCATAGTGCCCAGCACACTGTAAATGCTCAATAAATGTCAGCTATTATCATCAGTTCTTGCTTTCTGTTCCCACAGCTACTCCCTTTGATAAGGCTCTTCTGTCTCATGTGTTTCCTCATGAACAGACAATTGAAATAACCCCAGAGCTAGTATCCCTACCTTAACATTTTCTCCTCCCTCCCTTTTTTCTTCACATTTACATTCTGTAAGAGCATAAGTTTAGGAAGAAGACAGAGAAAGTGAGAGATAGAGACATAGATCAGAAGGAGCCAGAGGGAAATAAAAGATGATAAAAGCATATATTAAGCACTTACTCTGTGACAGGAACTTTTTAAACACTGTACAGATATTTATATATTTAATTCTCGTGACAGTTCAGTGAGATAGATATACATTTTATCCCTCAGTTGAGGAAACTGAGGCACAGATGAATTAAGTGAATTATCCAAGGTCATACAGCTGGTCAAAGGTAATCTTCATAATATATAATGGCACTCCCACCAGAGTGAGCACACCCCAGTCTGTTGCAACTGCCTGCTGGTCCCTGCAGCTGCAGGCAATTTGCACACACCCCAGCTGTGGCTGCCATACCCCTCCCGGGTCTGAGTGAGTAAGTGTGCCCCAATCAGCCACTGCATTCGCTCCCTCTCACCTGGGCAGGGAACAGATGCCTGAGGGTAGTGACCACACAGAGGCGGGGCCAAAACCAAAGTTGAGCTCCAGGGGCGGTGTGACTAAGGAAGAGGAAGGGAAATATTTCTCTGTAGCTGCACAAGCCGTGGATTAAATCCCCACGATTGGTTTGGTAAATCCTGCATCTGTGGAATACCTAAATAGACAATGAGTGTTACCACAACTGACACCAGTCTAGCCTTAGCACCCGTGGAATTTGGAGGCAAGTACACATGGCAGTTGGGCCAGGTCAGAGTCTGAGCTGGTCGCACCATGCCCACAGAAGGTCCAGAGACCTGCCTAGAGGTATCAGAAGACCTCCTGGGGAGGCAGGGATTGACTCTAGCTCACTGTGGGAGCAAGGACACTGACAGAGGAGGCACCAGGAAAATATTCTTATTACTATTATTCTTTTTTTGTTTGTTTTGTTTTCTTCAGTTATGGTTGTTGTTATTATTATTTTTTTAATATATATTTTAAATGTTTCTATTTTACTTTACTTTTTTGTTGTTTTGGTATTTTTCCTAATTTTTGTTCTTCGTTTTTTATTTTATTTTAATTTTTTTCTTTTTTTTTTGATTGCTTTTATGTGTTTATGTTTTCTTTGCTTTTTGTTTGCTTTCTGTTTTTCTTTTAGTTTTCTTTTTTTGTTGTTAGTTTAGTCCTTATTGATTGTTCTCACTTTTGAATTCTTTTGTTTGTTTGCTCTCCTATTTTTTTATTGTTTGGTTTTTGTTTTTTCTTTTCTGTCTGCTTCTTTTTTTCTGTTACTTTGGATTTGTTGTTATCATTTATCATGGATTTGGTGTGTCTGTTTTCTTTCTTCTTGTGTGTGTGTGTGTGTGTGTGTGTGTGTGTGTGTGTGTGTGTGTTGTGTTGTTGTTGCTGTGTGTTTGTTTTTTCTGTTTCTCTTGGGTTTTGTTTGTTTGTTTGTTTTCTTTCTTCTCTGGCTGCACAGCGTGGCTTGTGGGCTCTTGGTTCCCCAGCCAGACATCAGGCCTGGGCCTCTGCAGTGGGAGTGCTAAGTCCAGGACACTGAACTGCCAGAGAATCCCCGGGCCCAGGGAATATTAATCAGCATGCACTGTCCTGGAAGTATCCATCTCAACACCAAGACCCAGCTCCAACCAACTGCTTGCAGGCTCCAGTGCTGAACACCTCACATCAAACAACCAGCAGGACAGGAATACAGCACCACCTATCAGCAGACAGGATGCGTAAAGGAGTACTAAGCTCACAGCCACCCAAAAACATACCACCTGATGCAGCCCTGCCCATCAGAGGGAAAAGACTCAGCTCCGCCCACCAGAGCACAGGTACAAGTCTCTCCCACCAGGAAGTCTACACAAGCCCCTGGACCAACCTCATCCACCAGGGGGCAGATAACAGAAGCAAGAGGAACTATGACCCTGCAGCCTGTGGAAAGGAGACCATAAACGCAGTAAGTTACACAAAATGAGACAGCAGAAAAATATGTTGTAGATGAAGGAGCAAGGTAAAAACTCACCAGATCAAATAGATGAAGAAGAAATAAGCAATCTACCTGAAAAAGAATTCAGAGTAATGATAGTAAAGATGATCCAAGATCTCAGAAATAGAATGGAGGCATGGCTCGAGAAGATACAAGAAATGTTTAACAAGAACCTAGAAGAACTAAAGAACAAACAGTCAGTGATGAACAACACAATAACTGAAATGAAAAATACACTAGGAGGAATCAATAGCAGAATAACTGAGGCAGAATGGATAAGTGAGCTGGAAGATAGAATGGTGGAAACAACTGCCACGGAGCAGAATAAAGATAAAAGAATGAAAAGAAATGAGGACAGTCTCAGAGACCTCTGGGCCAACATTAAATGCACCAACATTCGAATTATAGGGGGCCCAAAAGAAGAAGAAAAAGGGAAAGGACCTGAAAACATATATGAAGAGATTATATTCAAAAAATTCCCTAACATGGGAAATGAAATAGTCACCCAGGTCCAGGAAGCACAGAGAGTTCCATACAGGATAAACCCAAGGAGGAACACAATGAGACACATATTAATCAAACTAACAAAAATTAAATACAAAAAAAATATTAAAAGCAGTAAGGGAAAAGCAACAAATCAACTACAAGGGAATCCCTATAAGGTTAACAGCTGATCTTTCAGCAGAAGTTCTGCAGACCTGAAGGGAGTGGGAGGACATATTTAAAGTGATGAAAGGGAAAAACCTACAACCAAGATTACTCTACCCAGCAAGGATCTCATTCAGATTCAACAGAGAAATCAGAAGTTTTACAGACAAGCAAAAGGTAAGAGAATTCAGCACCACCAAACCAGCTTTACAACAAATGCTAAAGGAAGTTCTCTAGGTGGGAAACACAAGAGAAGAAAAAGACCTACAATAACAAACCCAAAACAGTTAAGAAAATGGTAATAGGAACATACATATCGATAATTACCTTGAATGTAAAAGGATTAAATGCTCCAACAAAAAGACACAGACTAGCTGAATGGATACAAAAATAAGACCCATATATATGCTATCTACAAGAGACTCACTTCAGACATAGGGACACATACAGACTGAAAGTGAGGGTATGGAAAAAGATATTCCATGCAAATGGTAACCAAAAGAAACCTGGAATAGCAATACTCATAGCATACAAAATAGCCTTTAAAATAAAGATTATTACAAGAGACAAAGAAGGACACTACATAATGATCAAGGGATCAATCCAAGAAGAAGATATAACAATTGTAAATACTTATGCACCCAACATAGGTGAACCTCAATACATAAGGCAAATGCTAACAGCCGTAAAAGGGGAAATCGACAGTAACGCAGTAATCATGGGGGACTTTAACATTTCACGTACACCAATGGATAGATCATCCAGACAGAAAATTAATAAGGAAACACAAGCCTTAAATGATACATTTGGCCAAATAGACTTAATTGATATTTATAGGACATTCCATCAGAAAGCAGAATACACTTTTTTCTCAGGTGCACATGGAACATTCTCTAGGAATAGATCACATCTTGGGTTGCAAATCAAGCCTTGGTAAATTTAAGAAAACTGAAATCATATCAAACATATCCAACCAAAATGCTACGAGATTAGAAATCAATTACAGGAAAAAAAACCTGTAAAAAACACAAACACATGGAGGCTAAACAATATGCTGCTAAATAACCAAGAGATCACTGAAGAAATCAAAGACAAAATCAAAAAACACCCAGAAACAAATGACAACGAAAACACAATGACCCAAAACCTATGGGATGCCGCAAAAGCAGTTCTAAGAGGGATGTTTATAGCAATACAATCCTACCTCAAGAAACAAGAAAAATCTCAAATAAACAACCTAACTTTACACCTAAAGTAACTAGAGAAAGAAGAAAAAAGAACAAAAACAACAACAAAACCCAAACTTAGCAGAAGGAAAGAAATCAAAGAGATCAGATCAGAAGTAAATGAAATAGAAACAAAGAAAACAATAGCAAAAATCAATAAAACTAAAAGTTGGTTCTTTAAGAAGATAAACAAAATTGATAAACCTTTGCCAGACTAATCAAGAAAAAAAGGGAGAAGACTCAAATCAATAAAATTAGAAATGAAAAAGAAGAAGTAACAAGTGACAATGCAGAATTACAAAGGATCATAAGAGATTACTACAAGCAACTATATGCCAATAAAATGGACAACCTGGAAGAAATGGACAAATTCTTAGAAAATTACAACCTCCAAGACTGAACCAGGAAGAAACAGAAAATATGAACAGATCAATCATAAGTAATGAAAGTGAAACTGCGATTAAAAATCTTCCAACAAACAAAAGTCTAGGACCAGATGGATTCACAGGAGAATTCTATCAAACATTTAGAGAAGAGGTAACACTTATCCTTCTCAAACTCTTCCGAAGAATTGCAGAGGGGGGAACACTCCCAAACTCATTCTACAAGATCACTGTCACCCTCATACCAAAACCAGACAAAGATATCACAAAAAAAGAAAGTTACAGGCCAATATCACTGATGAACATAGATGCAAAAATCCTCAACAAAATACTTGCAAACCGAATCCAACAACACATTAAAAGGGTCATACACCGTGATCTCGTGGGATTTATCCCAGGGGTGCAAGGATTCTTCAATATATGCAAATTAATCAATGTGCTACATCATATTAATAAATTGAAGAATAAAAACCATATGATCATTTCAACAGATTCCAAAAAAGCTTTTGGCAAAATTCAACACCCATTTATGATAAAAACTCTCCAGAAAGTGGGCACTGAAGGAACCTACCTCAACATAATTAAGGCCATACATGACAAACACACAACAAACTTTATTCTCAATGGTGAATAACTGAATGCATTTCCTCTAAGATCAGGCACAAGACAAGGATGTCTAACCTCGCCACTAGTATTCAACATAGTTTTGGAAGTCCTAGCCATGGCAATGAGAGAAATAAAAAAGAAATAAAAGGACTCCAAATAGGAAAAGAAGAAGTAAAACTGTCACTGTTTGCAGATGACATGATACTGTACATAGAGAATCCTAAATATATCACCAGAAAACTACTAGAGCTAATCAATGAATTTGGTAATGTTGCTGGATACAAAATTAATGCACAGGAATCTCTTGCATTCCTATACACTAAAAAAGAAAGACCAGAAAGAGAAAATAAGGAAATAATCCCATGTATCATTGCAATAAAAACAATAAACTACCTAGGAATAAACCTACCTAAGGAGGCAAAAGACCTGTACTCAGAAAACTAAAAGATATTGATGAAAGAAATCAAAGATGACACAAACAGATGGATAGACATACAATGTTCTTGGATTGAAAGAATCAACATTGTAAAAATGACTAAACTACCCAAAACAATCTACAGATTCAATGCAATCCCTATCAAATTACCAATGGCATTTTTCACAGAACTAGAACAAAAAAATCTTAAAATCTTTATGGAGACATAAAAGACCCAAAGTGATCTTGAGAAAGAAAAGCAGAGCTGGAGGAATCAGGCTCCCTGACTTCAGACTCTACTACAAAGCTACATACATCAAAACAGTATGGTACTGGTAGAAAAACAAAAATATAGATAAATGGAACAGGATAGAAATCCCAGAGATAAACACACACACCTAGAGTCAATTGATCTATGACAAAGGAGGCAAAAATATTCAATGGAGAAAAGACAGTCACTTCAATATGTGGTGCAGGAAAACTGGACAGCTATATGTGAAAGAATTAAATTAGAACACTCCTTAACACCATATACAAAAATAAACTCAAAATGGATTAAAGACCTAAATGTAAGGCCAGACACTATAAAACTCTTAGAGGAAAACATAGGCAGAACAGTCTTTGACATAAATTGCAGCAAGATCTTTTTGGACCCACCTCTTAGCCTCCTAGAGTAATGAAATTAAAAACAAATAGGACCTAATTAAACATAGGCTTTTGTGCAGCAAAGGAAACCATGAACAAGACAAAGACAATCCTCAGAATGGGAGAAAATATGCAAACGAAGTAGCTGACAAAGGATTAACCTTCAAAATATACAAACAGCTCATGCAGCTGAATATCAAAACAACAAAGAACCCAATCAAAAAATGGGCAGAAGACCTAAATAGACATTTCTCTGAAGAAGACATGCAGATGGCCAAGATGTACACGAAAATAGATGCTCAACATCACTAATTATTAGAGAAATGCAAATCAAAACCACAATGATGTATCCCCTCACAGCATCAGAATGGCTATCATCAAAATATCTACAAACAATAAATGCTGTAGAGGGCGTGGAGAAAAGGGAACCCTCATGCATTGTTGGTGGGAATGTAAACTGATACAGCCACTATGGAGAACACTATGGGGGTTCCTTAGAAAACTAAAAATAGAACTAATATATGACCCAGCAATCCCACTACTGGGTATATTTCCAGAGCAAACCATAATTCAAAACAACACATGCACCCCAATGTTCATTGCAGCACTATTTACAGTAGCCAGGACATGGAAACAACCTAACTGTCCATCAACAGAGGAATAGATAAAGAATATGTGGTACATATATACAGTGGAATATTACTCCGCCATAGAAAGGAACGAAATTGGGTCATTTGTAGAGATGTGGATGGACCTAGAGACTGTCATACAGAGTGAAGTAAGCCAGAAAGAGAAAAACAAATATCATATATTAATGCATATATGTGGAATCTAGAAAAAGGGTATAGATGATCTTATCTGCAAAGCAGAAATAAAGACACAGATGTAGAGGACAAACGTATGGAAACAAAGGGAAAAAGGGGGGTGCGACAAATTGGGAGATTGAGATTGACGTATATACACTATTGATACTATTTTTAAAATAGATAACTAATGAGAACCTACTGTACAGCACAGGGAACTCTACTCAATGCTCTGTGGTCACCTAAATGGGAAGGAAATCCAAAAAAGAAGGGATATTTGTATACGTATAGCTGATTCACTTTGCTGTACAGTACAAACTAACACAACATTGTAAAGCAACTATATTTCAATAAAAATTAATCACATATATATATATATATATATATATATATATATATATATATATATATATATATATAATGGCAACATGGGCATTAACAATCAGAACAGAGAGAGAACCATCCTGACGTGTATTAATCAAATCTGAGTCCTGACTTAATAAATGGCAGAGTTGGATTCAAACCCATGAAGTATAGATTCAGAGCCCCAGCTCTTAACCACGCTACTGTAAAGGAGAACATCAGTGAAAGGGAAAATTATCCTGTAGATAATGGGGCAGGCCAGTTTGCCACTTGGGGATAAGAATTTCTCTAATTAGGTAGATATTTCAAAGCATCACATAGTGAGGACACAGGAGAGGAGATTAATTCTTAACGATTTTTATGAAAACTACTATTCATGTATTGAAAATAGCACGCACTTCTAAGCAACTAAAATATTTGCAACCCACACATAAATCTGTTTTTTAAGAATTTCTTATAGTTTTTACAGAAATACCAGAGGAAAACTCTCTAACTGAAGATGAAAAAATGCACCTTGTAATTTAATATTATTAGCATCAACACATAAGACAACAAAAGAGCCTTCTGAAACATGGAGTTCCTGACTTTTTGTTTTTTAGCTTTTTAGTCAGTAGAAATGGATACACAGATAAAATATATAAGTAAAAGAATACTATTGCCACTTTTTGTGCTACTAGTATTTGTAGTTCTACAACACTCAGAAGTGCATTTAGAAGTTATAGAAGAGTCAAGTGTAGGATTAGAGACTATTACTTTGGACATATGCTATGGTTTTTCTAGAAATTAAGGCATTTAAAATAGGATACCTAATGTATAGGTACTGCACCCATATACATATCAATTGAATATATGCTCAAGTTGAACCAATGTTAAATAAGACTAACACATATGCCTAAGTAAGGATCTTATTTCTTAAACTTCTGAGACTGGGTAGGGGCAGGTTAGAAAGTGATATTAAGAGCTGATAGCACTGGTGAAAAACTATTGTATCTTGGGAGCAACGCACAAGGCCCCAGATACTAGTCAATTGCCAGTTACCACATCATCTTTGAGGTCACCAGTTCCCCAGTGTCAGCCAACATTTATTTAACCAAAGTATACAAATGGCCAACAGGCATATAAAAAAGATGTTCAATGTTACTAATTATCAGGGAAATGCAAATCAAAACCACAATGAGATTACCTCACATGAGCTGGGATGGCTATATAAATAAAATAAATAAATAAAGATATTACAAATGTTAGCAAGGATATGTAGAAATTAGAACACTTGGACACCATTGGTGAGAATACAAAGTGGTGCAACCACTATAGAAAACAGTATGGATGTTCTTCAAAAAATTAAAACTAGAGCTACCATATGATCTAGCAATTCTACTTCTGGGTATTTATCCAAAAGAACCGAAATCAGGATCTTGAAGAGATGCTAGCACTTCCACATCATTGCAGCACTATTCACAATAGCCAAGATGTGGAAACAACCTAAAGGTCCATCAGTAGATGAATGTATTTTAAAATGTGGTATATATAACAGTGGAATATTATTCAGACTTTAAAAAGAAGGAATTCCTGCAATATGCAACAACATGGATGAACATTGAGGACATTATGCTAGGTGGAAAAACCAGTCACAAAAGGACAAATACTGCGTGCTTCCACTTATATGCAGTATCTAAAATAGTCAAATTGCAGAAGCAGAGAATAGAATAGTGGTTACCGGGGCTAGGAGGGAGAGGGAAATAGAGAGTTGCTAATCAATAAGCATAAAGTTTCAGTTATGCAAGATGAGTAAGTTCTAGAGGTCTGCTACACAAAATTGTGCCTATAGTTATCAATACTGTATTGTATACTTAAATATCTGTTAAGAAGGTAGATCTCATGTTAAGTGTTCTTACTACAATAGAAATAAAACTAAATTAAATTAAAATAAAATTTAAAAATACATAATAAAATAAAATAGAAATAGGGAGTAGGGATGGCAAGCCTGAAGAATCAGGAAAACACTGTTATGTGGAGACAGTCTGATAGTCAGCTGTGCCAAAAAAACCAAATTGCTTACCCTTTGTTTTCCCTGTCTCAACCTCCCAGCCAGAACTTCTGTCCAAATTCCAGGTCACAAAAAATAAAATTGCTCATGTAGAACTAAGATTTCCAAAGGTAGTAGATAGGATTACAGCTTTTTCTTAGGAGAAACTGCTATTTCCCTCAAATATTCAGTAGTGTAATTAGGTTTAATTCTTAACTATAATTCTTAGTTAATTGTTTCACATATCATTCAGACCTCAGATACAATTTTAAGATAATAATAATCATTATTAACATTCTTTTCTATTTTATTTTTTGGGTTTTTGAATTTTATTTACTTTTTTATACAGCAGGTTCTTATTAGTTATCCATTTTATACATACTAGTGTATATATGTCAATCCCAATCGCCCAATTCATCACACCGCCACTACTCCCCTGCCACTTTCCCGCCTTGTGTCCATACGTTTGTTCTCTGCATCTGTGTCTCTATTTCTGCCCTGCAAACCAGTTCATCTGTACCATTTCTATAGGTTCCACATATATGCATTATTATACGATATTTGTTTCTCTCTTTCTGACTTACTTCACTCTGTATGACAGTCTCTAGATCCATCCACATCTCTATAAATGATCCAATTTCATTCCTTTTTATGGCTGAGTAATATTCCATTGTATTTATGTACCACATCTTCTTTATCCATTCACCTGTCGATAGGCATTTAGGTTGCTTCCATGATTTGGCTATTGTAAATAGTGCTGCAGTGAACATTGGGGTGCATGTATCTTTTTGAGTTGTGGTTTTCACTGGGTATATGCCCAGTAGTGGGATTGCTGGGTCATATGGTAATTCTATTTTCAGTTTTTTAAGGAACCTCCATACTGTTCTCCATAGTGACTGTATCAATTTACATTCCCACCAACATTGCAAGAGGGTTCCCTTTTCTCCACACCCTCTCCAGCATTTGTTGTTTGTAGATTTTCTGATGATGCCCATTCTAACTGGTGTGAGGTGATACCTCACTCTAGCTTTGATTTGCATTTCTCTAATAATTAGTGATGTTGAGCAGCTTTTCATGTGCTTCTTGGCCATCTGTATGTCTTCTTTGGAGAAATGTCTATTTAGGTCTTCTGCCCATTTTTGGATTGGGTTGTTTGTTTTTTTAATATTGAGCTGCATGAGCTGTTTATATATTTTGGAGATTAATCCTTTGTCTGTTGATTCATTTGCAAATATTTTCTCCCATTCTGAGGGTTGTCTTTTCGTCTTGTTTGTAGTTTCCTTTGCTTTGCAAAAGCTTTTAAGTTCCATTAGGTCCCATTTGTTTATTTTGGTTTTTATTTCCATTACTCTAGGAGGTGGATCAAAAAAGATCTTGCTGTGATTTATGTCAAAGAGTGTTCTTCCTATATTTTCCTCTATGAACATTATTTATTAATTCATGCATAACTCAGAAGAATTTAACACGCTTTCATTAACGTCATTTCATCTAAATACTAACCACTGTTAAGTAGAATTATTTCTAATTTACAGATGAGGATAAAGAAGCTTATATAGGCTTATATAGACTAAGTAACTCGTTAGAGATAACAAGATCTAAAATACCTTTTAGTATTAATTTTAAGTACTTTTGACCAACTGAGTTTGTCTTCTGTAAGGGACAAACTCATATCCATCCCCACTGGACTCTTCTTCCCACCGGCAATGCAGAGACTTTATGCTATTCCCTAAGCTGCCAAAGACCTCCTTGGCCCTCTGTGTGTATGCAGTCCTGCCCTCCAGGCTCTCCTCTACTCTTGCTCCATATAGCATGGCTTTCTTATGCCCTAACTCATGAGAGCACTGCTGTCTGCTATGTAAAAGAAAGTTGATATAAGAAAGTATTCATGAGTTATAAGGGTATGTGGCCTTATGTATTATTCATTCTGGAGTTCACACTGGCATTTTAAGAGCTTTCTGTGAACAAAAAGAACATAAAGAAGCAATTCAATGATAGGGACTTTTTAAATTGTGGTACGTTTTTTGGTTATAACAGTGCTTCCTATGGCTAGATGAACTTTAGAATTATTAGGAATATCATTTTTTTGTTTATTTATCCATGATAATAGAGATCATAAGAATCCTAAGATTTAAAAAGTATGAAACTCCCATGACTGGCTTTATGAGGCTAAGTCTTATTGTTACAAAACATACATTAGCAAGACCCATATTTATTTGAATGTATATCTTGAGTCTGGGTCTATATCACAGCCTCTGTTCCCCAAAGATTTTTTTAAAAAAGTCAATACCAGCACAGAGACTGTCTGATCATCCAGATTGTTGGCTCAAAGACCTGCTGAGTACTACGAACCCATGTGGGTGGAAAGGGAAGAAGTAAGATGAAAAGAAGTCTGAAGATGTACATAGAGGAAGAAAACAATGAAAATCAAGAAAGAAATTTTTGTAACTATAAATAATATTTTTCTCACGGTGGAAAGACATGGGCTCTGAAGTCTGTTCCAATAAAAAGAGTTTCAAAAAAGATCTGAGTAATGTTCACCTTTCTAGATTAAGTTTATATCTTCCCCAAATTATGAAATTTATGAAATCTTAGAGTTTTAAAGTTGGAGAATACTTTAATATGTATATTGTCCAACATTTCATTCAATATAAAAATCTATAATATCTGCAATTTATGATCATTTAGGGTCTACTTAAGCCCATGGTTGATTCTATTGGATTTCCTTCTCTAAGACATCCACTAACTTTCCTTAGTTCTGACAACATTTGAAGCTAAAAGAATAAACCTATTTCCTCCTCCACATATCACCATTTCAAATGACTCAAGGAAATCATATTCAATAATTTTCCTTTTACCAAGCTAAAGTTTATTTTCCTTCCACCACTAAGCTTTTTGCAGTTAACTCCCCTATACATCTGGATATATAAGCTTCAGAATATTTATTTTAGAACAAAACAACAAAAACTCCTTTCTCTGAAGCCAGTCTTGACAAATCATTTAAATTTCCTAGTGAAAGAAATCAACAAAGAATATTTCTGAAAACTGTAGTATAATGTTTAAAACAATGTAGAAAGACTTGATTTTAGGGATTGAGATTCAACTCTCCAACTTGTTCAATGCTGTAACTTTAAGAATTTGCTGCATCTTGTGAGAGAGAAAAAGGATCAAGGAGTTGGAAAATTCTGTGTAAACATTAGTTCACACCTTTTAATCATGGATATGTCTTGTGTAATATTAGATGCAATGTGAAACTGCTAGTGTTGAAGAAATTATAACCGAAAAAGAAGGGAAAGGATTTTTACTTTCCAATACACACCAAAAAAGAAGCAAGTTGATTTCCACCTTGACCTTGTCACAGGGAACTTTACAACTTATACGAGAGTTGCCAGTTGAAGTACCTCTATCATCATCGGTAAAAAGGCAAATCTTTTCTGGGCAGATTTTTGTTACTATGGGAGAAAAAAATTTTAATCTCTTTTAGTTATGAAAATGTCAATATAATCAAAGTAGGCAGCCAATGCCCCAACTAAATCTCTTTTAGTTATGAAAATGTCAATATAATCAAAGTAGGCAGCCAAAAGCCAACTTTTCTCCTACGGCTTAGCAAATGCTGACTTTGAATAATCCCTTCAAGTGCAGAGATGGGGTGGAACAGGGGGATGAAATCTATTTGCCAAAAGGTCTCAGATACCCTCTGGGTTATTCTTTTTTTTTATATATCATCATCTTAGCCACATTTGAGGAGGGCATTGGAGAATATACTCTCCTTGCTTGCTGAGAAGCTTTGCCAGCTGTCTCCTGCAGCCTAGAATCTCAGTCACAATCTCTCTTAGTCCAGGTTGGCCTGGCTGTGCTCTTGTCAATGCATTCTTGAGCAATACAGGGGAAGGGGAAAAAAGAGTTATTATGGGATCATATGAAATCATGTGCGTGAAACTTTTGAAAATTATAAAGCACTGTAGAATTTAAAGAACCTTTCATTCAACCAGAAAAAATCATAAATAAATAAACCGATAAATAAAAACTCAGAAGTGGCTTAAATACTTCAACAAGAATATACATGGCATAATGGTTTTATGGGTGTTCCACCAGGATGATGAGAACTCCCTGTAACTCCTACTCATTGGTTCTTACTTGGTGCTCAGAGTTCTTTATTGTAGAGTGGATGCAGTAACCTAGGAAAATACAACAATAAGTATAGAATTATTCTCCAGTTCTTCTGTTCTGTAAAGTTTAATGTGCATGTTAACACCTGAAGAAAATATTAACATAATTGATAAATTGGGTAATCGGCACTTTTGCACCATTTTTTTGAACTCTTAGACTTTTCAATATTTTAAAACATAGATGGTTTCTTAATGACCTGTTATTTTATTTTATTCAAGAAAGTTTTAAAAAATTCACCTCTGAAAACAGGAATGACCCTGTGTTATTTAAATCTAGGACTGATTAATATTGCATTATGTTTCTCAGGCAATTCTGCCACAGTGAGGAATTGGTTAAAGTGTGAAGCATAAAGACAGCAAATAGACATTCAAAATTAGCATTTTTAAAATACATTGATCAAGAGCTCAAGATGTACCAAGTATTATATGATTGACAAGCACTTTTCTCCAGACTACATTTTAGAAACAATTCTAGATAGAGAGAATTTATTTAACATATACCTTTCCAACAAACCAAATTATATCAATTTGATACAGTAATGTTCCTATTCTACTTTGTGGACATGATGATGATATTTTACTTAATCTGACATGACACACTCTCTTTGAGTTTCAAAGGCAAATAAGCCTGAGAAGTAGCCTCAGACTTGCTTCCAGCATTGTAACTTTGGTTAGATTCCTAGGCATAAGCAGCCACTTTAACAGAGCTATGCTTGCCTATCTGTGAAGACTTTAAAGTCATATGGAAATCCCATCATAATCCCAGAACACCTTCATCTACTTCCCCAAATTATCTCTTCTTGCTACACTGCTTTTACAAAAGTAGTGATTTCTGGTGTGACTGGGAAGTATTTAAAGAACACTTTAGCCAACTGATTCCACGAACAAAACTATTATTCAATATCAATATTAATATGATACAGGCTTTTTAAAAAGTGATTCATAATGAAGCATTTTAGATCATGTGAAATAGCAGTTCATAATTTTAAATCATATTTAAAATGGGAAAATAAACTGTTATTTTAACTATAACATCCATTTTTAATTTGATTTGATTGCTTCAAATGACAGATTTTTTTCAGTTTTTCTGTTTTCCCCAATTTAAGACAACATCTGGCATTATCTGGCACTAATTTCCTACCTGGGATTTTAAAACTTGACTATTAGGGGAGAAATTGAATTTTAATTCTTTCAATCCTACTGATTACTGGATCCTCTGATGATTGAAAAAAGGCTAGATTTGAAAGTTTGAGGTTCTCAGATAATTATAACCATACAAACATAAAAACATGCACTAACAGATTTTATCTAAAGACTTCAGATAGTTTGAATTATTGATAAGAATGACAAAAGTCACAGACAATCAAAAGGAGAGAAAAAAAATGTATACTGCTATATGAAGGTATACACAGGATCTATCCCTGTGTATGATCTATGTCACCTGTAAATTGGTCAGCTAGATTCAACATCAATACTAGAAAACTCAAATTCTGATTATATAGCATAAAGTTCAAGTTCCTTGTTCTTGCATAAACTAGTGATACTACTTTTCACTTTGTTTACCCTTCCTATTAAGTCTACCCTAGATTCCAGACAAAATGCATATCATTGTTCCTGCAAATATTTCCTACTACTGTTTCTGTACCTTGGCTAACATTTTCCCTCTGCATGGAATTCTTCTCAATATCCACTTAACCTTCAAGAAGTTTGACCAACTGTCACAACTTGCCTGCAACTGTCCCAGTTTGTCCAGGATTCTCCTGGTTTTAGCACTGAAAGTCCAACATCCCTGGAACACTTTTCATCCCAAGCAAACTAGGATAGTTCGCTCTACCTTCAGGACCAAGCCTAACGACCTTCATTCTTTCTCTGCTTTATCAGCCCACTCACTTGAATGTACAGTAGAACTTGTCACTCTCCAAAACTGCTTCACCACTGAATGTTTAAAACCTACTGTCTCTGCCACCATTTTAAAAAATACCATACCTTTCACACTTCTTTACCCTAAAAAAAAAAAATCTCATATCAATTGACTCCTTCCTTGTACCAGGTATTTTTTGTACTCCACACAAATTTATATTCTGCTTTTCTTCCACCTGGACTCTGTACAAGGAGCCTCACTGATATACTGTCACAACCAGTCAGTATCCCTTGCAACTCTGATTTTGGATGGATTCAGTCAATGAGCCTTCGGCATGAAATCAGAGGGCGGCAGGAGAATGAGATGAGGAATTTATTCTGTCTCTTTCCACTACCAAAGGCCATATGCTATTTTCAGCCACCTTCTCCAATAGTTAAACTCTCTCATCCTCTCTTTCTCTCTGCCTCTCCCTCCTGCTCTTTGTCTTTGTGTGTTTCATCCTTTCTCTCTCTCTCTCTCTCTCTCTCTCTCTCTCCACTCCCTTCCTCTATAAACTTTTAGGCCTAGGGAACGTAACAACTCCCCTCTGTTGATAGACCTTGAGAGCTTTACCATGTTTTATTAATTGCCCAAATATTAGTATATAAACTCTTACCTCTTTTCAGAATATTATATTCTATTTTCTACTAGAATCTGACTGATACATCCATTTTCTCCAAATTTATAAACCCTGTTGGCTGTACTTCCTTCCAAATCCAATTTGAGAATTCATATTTCAATCTCTGTCTCACCAGCATCCTTAAGTATCTAACCTTCTAGTCCTTCTGATCGTGCCCATCTAGAAATTTCTCTAAACTTCATCATACCAATAATATTCTTCCTTTTTTATTGTTACCCTGGGGGTTGAACATATCTGGTAAAAATCACACGTTCAAGCGGATTAGTAACTCTTGAAGTAAAGAGGCAAGTACGTCAGGAGTCACTGGGCTGGAGGCCTGAGTAGATTAAAGGAAGAGGCAGATAGCCTTTGGCCTGCCTCCCTCTCCCTAGAATAAAACTCAAGCCAACAAACAAAGTCATGCACAGGGAACCGTCCTGAAGCCCATTTACTAAAACTGTGAGCAGTGTCATGGATGGTCAAGCAGAAAAGACAACTTAATATTAAGCCACTAAATATCGAGGTTTGGCTGCTTAAATATCACCCACTTGTGGTCAGGAGCATCCTAGAGCAGGAGGTCTTGCTGATCATTTAGATAGGACTTAATAGTGAAGAAGAGAAAAGTAGTAGGAAGAGGAAAGAAGAGGCAGATAGAACCTGGAGCAATTATTCAGAATCTGGAAATGTCTAACTCCAGATCATATTTGTATTCTTGAAATAGCTTATAAATCATAGAAGATTTAAGAAAAAAGAGAGTTAAAGACACTGAATGACACTAAATTTAACTTATTCTAAAAAGAGCATAAAAACCTTGCAAAAACTATTATTTTGAGGAACTAGAGAAAAACTATTCCCTCTCAAATTACAATAGTCAAACCATGAGCAGTTTCATGGAAATCATCCCCGCTGTTGATCCAAGCATGTCTTTGAACAAAGGCACTTGTATGCATAGTATTTGAAGATTTCATTATGAGCAACTGTCGTTTTTATTCAAAATGAAGTTAGTTGAGGCTACTCCCACTGGCTGTCATCTGGCCATCATATTAGTAACATGAGGTAAGTTTACTTTATTTTTCTTAGCTAACACTGGGCAGGAATACACAAGTCACTGCATTTATTAAAAGGAAAACAAAAGCTTAAGGAACCAAGAATCCTGCGAGCTACGTGTACTAGAAACCTTTTTATCGTGGTTCCTATATAGATTTCACCAATGAGAGACACTTATTAGAAAGACACAGGCCATTATTCTCCTTCTATATGGTCAGATGTGTGGGCTTTGCAGATGGGAAGTTTTGCTAAAGCCCCCAGGTGTCCTTCCATGAGTCACCCGCCTTGGTGTTAAATATAGCTGTGCCCATCGCGGATGTGTTTTCTGAATTTCCTGAGCCAGATGACAAGAGTAACACGCTGATTCACAGAAAACTATCAGAGAACATTAGAGTGACGGCTTTCCCTGACCTTTACTCCTCCAGCTTTTCCAATAATGTTTAAAGCAGTTTCTTCCCAGCATTAAAACCTTCCTTCTGCAAATACTTAGTTTTCCTGACCAAAATCTTGAAAGGGTTGAGGTGTCTTTCCTATGATCACACAGCTAACCAAACACTTGCTTATTCTATAAAACAGAATTACTAATACTACACAAAATACTAAAACAGTATACCTCTGTCTCATAGCAAGGTAGGAGTGAAAAGGGACTGTTTCAGTGGAAAAATGAAGCAAAAAAGGCATAGCAGTTAACTGCCACCCTCTCCCTAAAAGTGGATTGACCATCAAAGATTAAGAATGAGCAGGAGAATGCAAAAATCATTAATTCCCAGGCAAAACTGGAACACAGAGAGAGAGATCAAAAAGACTAAGGAAAACAGTAACTGGCCAAGAGAATTTTGTTCTCTAGGAGTCTTGCTCTAAGTCTCAAGTATGGGTCTTTTGCTTCCATCAAAATCAATGTCACCTTTCTCCTTAGAATTTCATGGTTGTTCATCTCAGTGGTCTCTTTCTCACATTCTTTGGAAAGTATAGGTGAGTAGTTGAGAGCCATGTATGATGTGGGGTAGGAAGAGGTACCTCACTGGCTACTTAGTTAAATTCCCTTTTGTGACTATATAGATATTCTTTGGGTTTAGGAGAAAATGGCAGAGCAAGTATAGCAATTTCTTTGTGGTTTGTTTGATTTTTTCTTCAAGGAAAATAGAGAAATTATATTGATATATTCAGGGTTCAGTAATAAATATATTTTCCTCTTCAAATATATCTGGCAAGAGGAATGTATCATATTCCTAGTTATTTACTATTTTATATAACTAAAAAAATGAAGGCATTGAATAACTTAGAGTTTCAATCCTCTGATCAGGACTTAAAAGTAATTGAAGCTATCAGAGATGAATCTCGATTCCCATTTCTGATAATTAGCCTTGGAGGAGAGGAGCTATTTACAAGAAGTTTTGTATCTCATAGACAGATGTTGGGGACTAGAAACATGAGGGAAAGTGAAAATGCTTTTAGCTGAAAGAATCCCCATCAGAGAATAGGTTGCTACGGTGTACATTTGGGTAATGCCTTGAGACCCCCCCCTTCAGCCTCTTAAGTTTCCTCATAAGAATGAGAATAAAGCACAGCAAACTGGGGCCCTGTGCAACCAAGTCACATCCCATTCACTGCCACCCGCTTGTGCCCTGACACAGAAGCTTCCCATAGGGAGAATCACCTCTCTTAAAGCCAAGAGCAGGAGGTTCAGGGTTGGATTAATAGTATCCTTACTTTTCCATTTTTGTTTAAATAAATAGGCCTCTTTACTTTTCTTGTGCGTAATTTTAAGATTGCTTAATTCAGTGGAAATAAGCAGGTGGAGTAGAGAGTACTGAACTAGCTGTTAACAGTAAACCAGCCCAGGAGTCATTCTGCAACAGCTTACATGTACATTTCTCTCCTCTGGAGTTGTCTCCCCTAAAGGTAAATTATTTTTCATCCAGATTTTTAAATTAGTACACAAAATAAGGAAATTTCCCAACAATTATCATTTCATAGGTAAGTGTCTGGTAAAGAAGGAAATACCACACAATTCTTTCTGGCAGGGTAGTGAGAAAGTTGGTCCCTGGAGCAAACAGGGGTAGACACCATGGGCTGCCATTTTTTACCCCACCAAAGCCCTCTGCAGGTTGAACTATTTGTTGTGACATATTCAGAGAAGAGTTAGGGCTTGACACTTTGCTTGCAGGTCATTTCTGTATGTTCCTCTGTTGCAGGCTGGTTTTCTAGAAGCAGGCACAGAGGAAGAATTTGGCATGCAGGATGACTGTGAATGTATGTGGAGGGGAAGGATGCAGGATGGAGCAGAGAGAGCAGTTGAATAGCAACGCAGTCCCCACAAAGCCTCGACTAACCCCGTGCAGAGCTCTGGAGCACAGATGGCCCACTCCTTGGTGAACCAAGATGGCCAGGCCTTCAGACCCCACCGTGAGTAGTCACTGATGTGGACTGCTTCAGGAAGCCTGTGCCTTGAGGGAGGCAGCACTCCCTAGCTGAGGCAGACACTGAAGGGGCGAACAGCTGGACACTGTCTGCTGTTAGCTGGAACAAGTCCCCCCGTGAGGGAGATCCAGCCAGTGCATTTCCATCTCACCACAGTCCCCTTCACGTATTAATCACAGATGTTGTTCAACAGAAATTAGAGAGACACTTCTAGCTATTTTTTACCTTCAAGTTCAGAATCATTTATCTAGTTTGATCCCAAGTAATAAATAAGGACATCTACTCTCAGAGATTATGAACTGTTTAAATTTTCTGTGTTATTCCTGTTATAATTTAGGTACACAAATTAATTAAAACATTATTACAGTCCCACCAAATGGGACTTTTAAGCATATCTATGACATTTAAAAATAAGTTTAATTTTACTAGATAGCTTCTCTGAACCAGCTCTTGGCTTCATATGGTTTCACTGAATCTACTCCTGGCTTTGAAACTTAGATTTGATTTATCAGGCCTGTCAAGTCGAAGATATGCCTCTCTTTTTAAAAATGGTTCTATCTTGAATGATGTGTAGAGCACAATTTACGGGGTAATGTCATCAGCTGCGGCCATTGTTGATGCTAACTCTGCAGAATGCTGAGTACTGAGGGTTCGGCGGATTTAGCTTATCCACTTCAAAAGCTGGCAGAACACAAAGAATCTGTGCTCACTGGCTCTCAGTAATTGTGCAACCAACAGTGGACTGGAAGGTCACCCACTGAAAAGAGCTAGAGGGCTTGAATAGCATCTTTTTAATGGCCTTTTTTATTCAAATTTATTTTGATTGAGCAATTTCAACATAAGGTGGGTTTGTGTGTGAATTTAACAAGATGGCTAGATTTCATCCCTTATTAAGTTTTTATATTGGTCAAAAAATTAGATTGTGTTGGTCATTTCCTCCCTTTATTTATTTATTATTTATTTATTTTTTGTTCAGAACACTCTACTTTGAAATTTTCCTATTTGAATGAGAGTTATTTCCAACTTTTCTAAACATCTGTCGGTGCACTGCAATACCACGCCAGTTGTGATTTTGTGTGTGGGTGTGTTTTAATTTTGGCAATTCCATTCCGATCATCCCTGCTTGGCTGGATCTTAAAAAACAGATATTGTTATAACCCAGGGTCTGATTTATATCCTACTGATTAGAGTATGATGATTCTTGGGATTATCCCAACATCTATAGTATCCCCCAAATGATGGGATGCTTCATTTCAGAAATGAAGACTCTTCATATAATTCATTTTCTAAACTTTCTGGCCCAATTTAGTCTTTGCATCTTTGATATAGAATGCTTGAGGACATAAGACTGGTAGATGAAACCATTTTTAATCAAATCTAAGATGCCATTGACTGTAACATGAAAACCAATTTCAGAGATATTAATACATGAAAAACTGATGGAATGTAGTATTATGAAACACTTGTTGCCCCTGAGCATCATTTTTTCCTCAATAGGCTTTAATTAATGAATTTCTTACAAGGAGTTTTATATACACAATCTCTGATTTATTGCTACATACAGCAAACTCTGACAAGGATAGAACTAAGTGTGGCCCGCAGTGAGCAGATATACCAATATACCATAGCCAGTCATGAGAGCAATAAAAATTTCAGTAGAATCCAGTTGGCTGACCTAAAACAATAATGGTTATTAGAACACAGTTACACAGATTCACATAATAGGACAACACTAAGCAGACTTTGGAGTTATTAGTCAAACATGAAGCATCTACATTGATTCTGGTGACAGCAACAAAGTTAGACAAGCTATGGAGCTGAACACTCAAATGTTGCAAGGTTTCAGGAAAGAAGTACTGTTTTAGTACTAAGGAGAGTGTCAAAAAAGTTACTGCTTTCATAAAGATATCAGTTCACCCTCTCAAGAACAAATAGAAAAAGAGAGAGACAGACAAATGGACAGACTCTTTATACTGGGTATTTAATGCACCCATAGTGGAACCATGTTGTTTTCAATTAACTATAACTAGTTTCAGTAAAACATTCACTTCCTAGGGCATAGAAATACTCTCATTCCACCCTGGAGTATCTGGCACACATGTCTATAGAGAAATCCACACTGTCCATTCTGGATTTCTTCCATGAGTATCTCAGAGACTTCACTGGACTGGACTCTGGAAAAAGAATAGTTCTAGCTTCCTAGAATGAGGCCCTGTCTCTTCAGTACCAGAGCCCTCATCACAAGTAAGTTGTTCTCTGGAACAGGACTGTGGGGTCCTTGGCATAAGAATCCTGACAGTCATTTGCTACCATGAAGTGTACATGTAAGAAGACATGCCAGTGTTGGTGGCTTATTACTGAGTCAGTCCATAGTTTAGAACTATGAACAAACATAAAGAAAAATAAACATTTTTATCATATATACCAGGAGTCGTAACAAGATTCATAGAAATTTCTCCATACCCAATTACTTGGGGCAATCTAAGCAATGACTGTGCATCTAGGCAAAGATGATTTGAACTTCTGACAATTTAAGGAAAGCCCAGAATTCTGCAATAACAAAATAGATAACCTATCAAACTCAATTATATACACCTATCACTACTGAATAGAAAGAAAATGTTTAAGATAAACTACACAAAGTATATTCTTTTACTTTAAATCAGGTTGGAAGAGAAAAATATCAATGTATAATAACAATTGAGAAAAAAGACATAAGAGGCTACAGTATAAGATATGTAGTTTAATCTTCTGTCATGAACAACTGAAACCTTTTTTTACTGTTCTTTGATAATGACGTGTGCCTCAAAATAATTCTGGAAAGCACTGAAGAGAAGTTATGAGAGAGCAAAACCATGGGAGCTATTTGCATATTAAATGAAATGAGGAACAGTGATGGGAGAATCACCTTTGTGACCTCTAAGGACTAGTTCCAGCATCCACAGGACTCATCTTGTGAGTCAGAGTTTTAATATTACTTTCTGCAAGTGTCATGCCACAGAGATAAGTGAAGAAATACAAAAAAAAAAAAATATACAGCCTTTAAAAAGAAGAGCTAAAAGAGAAAATTTAATTGGCACATTTTAAAAATGTATCCCTTCTCACAGAACTCCCCCTTTTGCTTGATTTGTTTTCCAATATTCCCATACAAAGAGGAAAAGTGAGTTATATTTTTGTATTATGCTACTGTTTCCATCAATATCTTCTGTGTAGTATTTACTGCTTTAATGTTGGTATTTTATAACTGAGCATACGAAGGAGCAAATAAAATATGGCAACACATTATTTTAAAGCCAGCACTTAAAGGGCTATAAATGGAGCACATCTCTTGTGGCAAAAGGGGAAGAATTGCCATAAAACTGTTTGCATTTATTTTGCTCCTTTTCTGTCTTAAGTATGTTTGAAAATTTTTGTAAATGAAATTAAAATAGTTACTCATAGGAATTTTGTAATAAACCATCTTCATTATTTAATATTTGCTCTTGGTGCTAAACTGATGCCAGGTTCGACAAGTTGATGCATTTTCCAAAGTTACTGAAAGATAATTAGATCCACTAAGCTGTAAATCTTCTTATGGCAGAGATTCTATCTAATCTAAACCAATATATCCTTTTCTCTATTAGAGTTTATCAACATATAGTGAACTCAGATGTTTACAGAGAAGGAAATATTGGTCAGTCATAATGATGGTGACCACAGTGTCATTATTCAGAAACAGTATAGCACCTTTATTTACGTTTAGCTATTTTCCTAATTAAGGCTATATATTTAAAATATGCTACATCATTTGGTCTATTGTCTCCCCCATTCTATTTCTGAACCTATTTAAATTAAATTAAAAGAATCCTGCATTATAGCTACCTATGCTGACCAATCTAATCACCATTCAATAAACATGAGCAAAGAACTAAGTATCAGCAGAGATGATCTGGGGACCTCCTTACGTGGAAAAAGAAATCCCAACGTGAGCAAACACAGTAACACACTCTAAATTAAAATAAATCATGTGGAGGATAAAATCAAACTTCCAAAAACATTCTGAGTAAATTACTTACCTTAAACCTTAGCTGGTTGGCATGGTAACCAGGACACTGTGTCTGTTCCAGCTAGCTTCATCTCCTAACCCATAGCTACATGCATACATTCATCTCCACAACATTAGCTAGCATGTGCCCAGACAGGCAATTGACTGCTGGGCACTCTACCGCCTGGAACACGTCATCGAGCCAAGCAACAAGACTCTTGTGGTTTAGGGGAGGTGACTCCTTTACCACCTTCAGTGAGATGGGTGATAGAGAGCACATCTCCAAAGTACAGTAGCCTTTCTTATCTGCAGGTGATATGTTCCAAGACCCCCAGTGGATGCCTGAAATGGCAAAGAATACCAAACCCTATATATACTATGTTTTTCCCTGTACATATATTACCTATGATAAAGTTTAATTTATAAATTAGGCCCAGTAAGAGATTAACAATAACTAATAATAAAATAGAATGATTATAACAATATGCAGTTGAACCTTGAACAACAGTTCGAACTGTACGGGTCCACTTATACATGGCAATTTTCCACTAAATATGCACTACAGTACTATATAATCCGAGGTTGGCGGAATCCTTGGATGCAGAACCACAGATATGGAGGGCTGACTGTAAAATTATATGCAGAATTTTTTTTTCGGTACGCGGGCCTCTCACTGTTGTGGCCTCTCCCATTGTGGAGCACAGGCTCCGGACGCGCAGGCTCAGCGGTCATGGCTCACGGGCCCAGCCGCTCCGCGGCATGTGGGATCCTCCCGGACCGGGGCACGAACCCGCGTCCCCTGCGTCGGCAGGCGGACTCTCAACCACTGCGCCACCAGGAAAGCCCTATATGCAGAATTTTGACTGCGATGAGGTTGGCATCCCTAACCCTGGTGTTGTTCAAGGACCAACTTCACTTTAATAAAACTTACGTGAATCTCCCTCTCTCTCTCAAATACGCACTGTGGCTATAACTTTTGTAGATTGAGGGTTTGAGGTGCAAAAAGGAAAACTATTACAAATTTCTTTTTCTTTCTTCACAATTTCACAGGTAGAAGATTTGTTCTTACTGTAGATCTTAGCAACCTCAGCATAGCAGTTTTTTCTTTCTTTATTATTAAGTCAAGAGGTTTTACCTTTTCACTTCAAGGAAGCACCTTACAGCTTCTCTTTGGCACATCCAAATTGCCAGTATGAGTACAACAGCTTCTCTTTGGCATATCTGAATTGCCTGCATCAGTACTCTCCTGCTTTGGGGCCATTATTAAGCAAAGTAAGGGTTACTTGTACACAAGCACTGCAATACCATGACAGTCGATCTATAACCAAGATGGCTACTAAGTGACTGTCACTAACAGGCAGGATACATGGGAAAAAGGGATAACTCACATCCCAGGTTGCGCAGTGCAGGATGGCATGAGATTTCATTACACTACCCAGAATGGCATACAATTTTAAACTTATGAGTTGTTATTTCTGGAATTTTCCATTTAATATTTTAGGAACACAGTTGACCACGGGTAACTGAAACCACAAAAAGCAAAACCACAGTTGAGGAGGGCCTACTATAGTGTTTGTGACCTGAAACCCACATTTTTAATGAAGTTTGTACCAATGGTTCTTCCACCCTGTGTGGCACATCACTGGCAAAGAAAATTCTGACAATAACTATGCCCAAGGGCACTGTACCATTGACAGGGAAATCATTGACTTAATTTTGGACAGAATTCACAAGTTGGCCAGTAACTTCAGAGTTCTTTTAAAAAAAAAAAAAAACCTTGAAAAAAAAATCTTCGTTTTCCACATCTTTGTTGGAGAAACAGATTCTGGGTTTACCTCCTACTTACGGAAAGTCTGTTAAATGAGGCAAGAAGTACAAGTTCACATTCTCCATTTTCCTAGACCCTATAGCTGTAACCAAATTCTGAGTTCCTGTAACTCCATCCTCACTATGCATACCACCCTGCACTCAGATTGTGCCCTTCTATTAGAAATGGGTAGGTAGATAGATAGACAGACAGATAGATAATAAGCAATTTGGGGTCTATTCAAGTAGACACTGAAACCATAAAACTAGAGGTGACCATAATAAAGAAAAAAATAGAAGAAAAAAATTTATATATTGAAAATATGATAACTGATATTTAAAATTTCAGCAGAAGGAAAAAATAAGATAAACATAGGTGAAGACAAAATTACTGTTCTCTAAGACAGAGCAGAGGAGATCTCTCAGAATACCTAAACTAGGGTGTGTAAGACCCTATAATGTAAAGGCATTGAATTTTGCCTGTTTCCTATTGTATTCACAGAGGCTAGAGCTCAATATTCACTTAGGATGTCTTCAATAAGTATTTATTGATATATTAATCAATTAATGAATAATTATAAAGCAAAAAGGCAAAAATGATGTAAATTAGTAAGGTAAGGAGACAGGGAGAATCAATACAGGAAGGAAAATATCTGAGAAGAACTCTAGAAAAGAGGACATAAAATGGGAGGAAGAGAAAAATTTTTAAAACTATGTATTTCCTGAGCTGAAGAAAAGTATTATCTCCAGAATGAAAGCGTCTACTTTATGCAAAAACATGAATGAAAAGTTAAGCCATATGGTTGCAAATCCTAGTACAATTTCAACATAAAAATGAAAAGAATATACTTAAAATATTTAGAAAATAAGTTTAGGCTACCTACAAAGGAAAAAGAATATGGTATCAAGCTTCTCATTAACCATGTAGAAGGCAAGGAGACAACAGAACAATGCCTTTAGAATTTCTGAGGGAAATTAGTTTGAAGTTGGAATTCCATATCCAGTCAAAATAACAATCAAACTTAAAGAGAAATTAAAAGCATTTTCAGACCTTCAGGATTAAGAATGATTACCTGCTTGCAGGCATCTTATAAAAAACTTGAGTTTGTATTACGGAAAAGTAAAAAAAAAAAAATCAAGAAAGTGTAGCACATTTGGATTCACTGAAATTATGCAATGTAATCTCTGTGTAATCTGTTCAAATGAGAACAGGAAGTCAGAGAAGTCTATTAAAAATTTCCTTAAGAAGACGGATTCCATTCAACATCTGTATTATTAAGATCTTGAATGTTTTTACCAATATGACTAAACTTATGGGAATGTTTTGTTGCAAGTAATAAGAAATACAATTAGGAACTCTTTGGAGAACAAAAAGCTGAATAAGAAACTCATAGACTACATATTGAATACTAAAATATAACATGATTTTGAGCATTAAGAACTTGGAATGTTCTCTTTTGTTTGGCAGTTTCAATTACATAGGATTACATCTGCTTTACAATGGGTCCCCTTACAGTACTTTGATTGAAATAATATTTATTTGTTTTTAATATTGTTTATGCATAATACTCATCTCATTTACATAATGTTACTATTTTATGAGGTTGATTTGTGTTCAGTTTTTAAACGAACCATTAGTGAAAACACAGACAATAACATAAAACTTGAAAAAATGAAACAGAATATAAGTTGGCAAAAATCAAACAATGGTATGTCTGACAGAATTTAGGAAATGGAAAGGGCAAGGAGAATTAAAGAAAAACGTTAAGTACACCACTTTCTTTATCTTGTGTAAGTGAGGTCAATAAGTACTCAGAAATTACATGAATGAAGAAACATTTGTGGAAGAATATTATTTCAAGTCATAACTCTAATACTAGAATAATCATAAATAATATAAATAATAACAATTGGGCACTAGAAAGGTGAAAAGTGGGAGCTAGTGTGATGATCTAAACTCAATATATACTGTCTAAAGTTGATAAATGAAGAAATAGAAATAACATATAATTATGGAGCCAGTGATAACCACAGATGAGCTGAAAACAAAAATTCTTTAGGGACTTCCCTGGTGGCAAAGTGGTTAAGAATCCGCCTGCCAACGCAGAGGACACGGGTTTGAGCCCTGGTCCAGAAAGATCCCACATGCTGTGGAGCAACTGAGCCCGTGCACCACAACTACTGAACCTGTGCTCTACAGCCTGCGAGCCACAACTATTGAGCCCACGTGCCACAACTACTGAAGCCCCCACGTCCTAGAGCCCGTGATCCACAACAGGAGAAGCCACCACAGTGAGAAGCCTGTGCACAGCAATGAAGACCCAATATAGCCAAAAATAAATAAATTTTTAAAAAATTCTTTAAAGTGGTTACAACTGCAGATTGTAGCTAGAAGTGAGGACGGAGGAAGGAAGTTTCATTTTTAAAATTTCCTTCTCAATTATCTTTAGAGATAGAGATAGAGAGATGGAGAAATACAGATATAGAAGTTCCTCTTACTGTTTTCTTTTTGCAAGAAGACAATGATTTCTCTTAAAGTTATCTTCACACCCACAACACCACTTCTTCTCTATTGATCAAATTAATTAGAATAGCAACTCCTCTTAGTTATTATTATAATTATTATCCTATCCTTTATTTAATAGCATTCTGAAAACCTTTTATGCACATTCTTTCCATTAATCTACCATTCTATTCTCAGCTATTATTCTATATTTGGTGAAACTTTGTTTCAGATCAGTTAAATAATTTCCTCCAATCATTCAACTTTTCAAAAAATGTGTGTGTCAGAAACAGTGATAGGAACAGGGGAGCCAATGGTCATGGACACAGTTAAGTGGGAGTGGCCAACATTAATCACACAAATAAATATACAATTAAGAACAGAGATAAATGATCCAGAGGAAGGCAACATGGTTTCATGAATCGGTTTCACGAATCCACTTAATCTGCTTTAAATGGGATAAGAGGAAGTTTAAAAGGCAAAGAAAGGAGAGATGTTTTAGAGAGAAAAATAGCTTGGACAATGGTCCTGAGAGACAAGCATTGTCTAGTAAATAAACTACAGCTGCAGTGGCTGGAGCAAACAGCACCAGGGGGGCAGTACTGGCAGAAATGATTAGAGAAGTAGGCTGAGCCAGACTGCAGGATCTGTAGGCCACGTTAAAGACTGCCATTTTTATCCTAAGGACAATAAGAAGTGATTAAAGGACAAGGAGATATAATAGGATCAGATTTGCATCCTAAAATAAAGATTCTGGCTCCAGTGTGGAGAAGCCAGAATTTGGAGGGCTGGGGTTTCTGTGCAGATATTGTCTCTAAACCCAGTGCTCTTTCCAGTAGAGCTAACTTTGAAGAGGTATCTTTCTACTGAACAAGAAAATCACTTACTGAAATATTTTTCTTTTAGCACAACTTTCAGAAAATTTTGAAGAGTTGAATACCATTATCATTGTTAAATACTACCCAGAATGCTACCTTGAAAATAGAAGAAATGAATAAATGCTGGGTGAATAAAGGAACATATTGCTTCTATGTAACTTTTAAAATCACTATGTGAAAAGATGCCACCCATGTATCTCTTTGACTTGTATTTCCCTTCTGTAGACGATCAGTTATTTCTCTTTGCTCCTCTCCTCTCCCAAATAGGGAAGATGTGTCTTGGATATTGCCAACAGTAGTGAAGAGATTTCTGTAAAGTACAGAGGAACGATTCAGAAAGAAGGAAGGGAGAAGAAAGGGACTCAATTCTCAAATACTCATTTAATCTAAGGGTTTACGTGATCGAAAAGTGTTCCATGATCTCTGCAATGGGGTGATGAGGTGAAAGAAAGAAACAAAATACTAGGAGTGTGAAGATGTAATAACTAGTGAGCATGGAATGAAATAGATAACTAAGTTAAACAAAGACATGTAAGAAGATACACAAAGGCACATACAAGGCTCATACAGACAATAAAATGTGCCAACAAGTATGCACCTGTGTGCATGGCCACAGATATTTGCACAAACCTGCACATACAGTAGCCCTACCAGCAGTCAGAATACAGCCATTACACACATGAAACAGCCAGGCACCTAGCTGGGTGCAAAAGTAAGCTGGTATTCCCTACAAACGTTCCCGTGTGTATCTGTGTGCAAGGGTGTTTCAGGTGACTATCAATACCCACAGCAAAACTCAGAACATGTGCAAATGACAGGAGGCAGCCGGGGTGTTTTTTCTACTTAGAATGTACTGAAATCCCATCTTCAAATAAAATACAAATGAAATAGCTTTTGTCTTGTTAGTCCCTGATTCATCATGTTACATGTGATTCATTTACATGGAATATCACACTTAGATACCGTTTAATCATTTCAGGAAAAGACCTCAACACATTCATTTGGTGGGAAAATATTTAGGAAGCACCTTACGTGAATATTCTTACACTTGCTTCTCAGCTGATGGTGTCTTGAACACCCACACACACACTTTCAGTTAACAATGTGCCAGAAACTATTATCCTTGTTTTTACCTTCCCACACATAATTGTATTCCTTCTTCCCCTAAGCTTGTTTTTCAGGGTGTAAAAAGGTTGGAACATAATGTCTATTTCTATTACCTTTGAAGACTAAGCTAATAAGATATACTTCCAGCTGAGAAAGTATATTTTAGAAGTTGGTGTTCATTGTTCATAACAATGAAATCAAGAAGACTGGATCACTTGAAATGGATTTCCTTAAAGAAATTCTTTTTAACAAAGGAAAATTCTTGTACACATTAGTATGTAGGAATCTTTCAGCAAATGAAGCAGTCATACATTTACCAAAGACTTTGACTTTTTCAGGATATTTAATGAAATATTAATAGTATATAAAATTGAGACATTTTGATTTGTATACACACAAGACTAAATCACGAGTTTAAAATGTTAACTAAATTAACAAATTCTCTATGAACAGGACTCCTATAAACAGTAAGCCCAGGTTTGGACGGAATGAAGTCTTTCAGTACTGAGTCTGTGATGGCAGGACCTGACAAAAGAAGAGGTACAAGGTGCTTCTAGTGCAGGTCGCCAAAGTTCATCTCAGGGACCACACATCTCCCAGAGCAACAAGATCCCCTTGCCTGGGAAACCAAGAAACTACAACAACAAAAAGGCTTCCTGATTGTTTTACCCGCATAACACACTCTATGTACTTTATCCTTGGGGGTGGAGTACTTATTGAAAGTAGCTATGCCAGTTAGAACTTTCTGATGGTGAAGAAAAACACCAACTCTGATTTACCTAAGAAGAAAGTTCTGAAAGAACTGAACACCCAGGATGTGAAAAGAGCAGGAACCAGGGAAGCAACAGAAATTTCTAGACAATCTTCCCATGTATTCACTGGATGATTTAGACAGACGATCTTTTGAATCTGTGTATTTCCATGCAGGAATAAAATTGTTGGAACTGATACCTGGTTGTCCTTGGGTATGTCACCTTCCCACTTTTGTAAACCTAATCAGAGGTGAGTTCAAGGGGTAGGTTACTGTGGAATCCAGAAGAGCCATCTCCCCAGAAAAAGGGAGGAGACTTACCAAAACAGGCTGGAGAAGGAAACAAGCTGTGCCCACATGACTGTGGTATCCAGCCTCCAAAATGTCCCCTAATAAACCTCATACCTTATACAGTTTATTGCATTTTGATCAGGGCTGATCTCTGAGACCAGAAGTCTTTGCAATGAAAGTAAAGAAGATTTTTGACTTTCAAGCCAAGGCCATAGAAGTCATTGGAACTTCTTCACTAGCCTCCTAGATTTTTTACTCTAGACAAATCCAGCTCCATGCCATGAGGACACTCAAGTGGCCCTGTGGAGAGCCCCACGTGAAGAGGGACTGAACCCTCCTCCCTTTAACAGTCTCGGGAGTCATGGGAAGGAACCACTGTGGAAATGGATCTTCCAGGTCCTGTCCAGGCTTCAGATGACCTCTACCCTAGCCAACATCTGACTACAACCTTATAAAAGGGTCTGAACCAGAGCCTGCCCAGCCAAACAGTTCCAAATTCCTGACCCACAGAAATGGTGAGAGATAATAAACAATTATTGTTCTTTTAAGCCACTAGGACTGGGATAATTTGTTAGGCAGCAGTAGACAACTAACAGAGTGACCTATAGCCACTAAGGAACAACATAAGTTTGAGAGGTTTATGAATAAGTTAAACCAGCAGGAAACAGAGCACAGAATTACTTAATCACAAGTCGTTATTAATTACCTATAAAATAAAAAATAATTACCTATAAAAGGTGAGGCAATATTTTGTAATAATTAATGGTATGGGCTTTGAAACGAGACTGCCTAGATTAGTATTCTAATTACTCTACTGTGGGAGTTTCAGCAAATTACTTACCTCTGGGAGATAATAGCATTTTCTCTCATTTACAGAATAGGGCTGAGAAAAATGATACTTAACTCAAAGGTTACATGTGAAGATTATATGACATGATTCAATAAAACTCTTAGAACTTTGGGTAGTAAGCATATAATACTTGTGTAATATGTAATATATAATATGTATATATCATAAAAATACACACACACACACATATATATACACATATATCTATACAGGCCTTGACATACATCTATATACTCATTTAATCCTGATAACAACCTTATGAAATAGGTACTATTATATTTGCCATTTTACAGATGAGGAAACTAAAGCACAGCTAGTAAAGTGTAAAGCCATGCTTCAAATCCAGACAGTTTATTAGCAGAGTTTGCCCTCTTAAATATTATGATATCGAATCCTCTAATTAATTAGGATATGCTCAATAAAGGCTTGATAATATTGATAAATCATGCTAGTTGATATTGGAAATAATACATCCATCATCTTTTTTTTTAAGAAGTTTACATTTTAGATGAGAAAATGAGATTAACAGAAAATCAAAAATTTGTTAGGAGTATTTTGCTTAATGGAAAAGTAATGTTTCATTAAGGAGAATGAGAGTAGCATCGACATATATACACTACCAAATGTAAAATAGTTAGCTAGTGGGAAGCAGCAGCATAATACAGGGAGATCAGCTTGGTGCTTTGTGACGACCTAGAGGGGTGGGATAGGGAGGGTGGGAGGGAGGCTCAAGAGGGAGGGGATATGGGGATGTATGTATGTATATGGCTGATTCACTTTGCTGTGCGACAGAGGCTAGCACAGTATTGTGAAGCAATTATACTCCAATAAAGATATATTTTTAAAAAAGAAGATTAATTAAACTTTTTATTTAAAAAATTCAAATAAAAAAAGAATTAAGTTAATATTTATAAAGTGATCTCCAAAAACTAGTAATGGGACAATGCTCCACATAAACATGTTCTTGATGGGATAATAATGTACATACATTTGGGGACTCTGACGTAGTGTGCACAAAGCATCCTAAGTGTGTTTTGGAGTTTCAACCTTTCCCTCGCTGTCAGGTTGTTAGCAGCATTTCTCATTGTTTTCCCTGTACAGTCTCAGAAGTCTCCTTAACCTGCCCCTGATTGTTCTCATAATTTGCTTTCCATTGAGAAAAGAAATAACCAGCCATAACAGGTTGAAGAGTGTACTCAGAAATTCCTGTCTTCCCGGAACCTCAGAATGTAACCTTATTTGGTAATAAGATCTTTGCAGTTAAGGTAAAATGAGGTCACACTGGATTAGGGCAGTCCCTAAATCCAATGACTGGTGACCTTATAAGAAGAGGAGAAAACCAGAGATACATACAGAGGCACACGGAAGAACACGTAAAGACAGATGCAAAGATTGGAGCAGTGCAGCTATAAACCAAGGAATGCCAGAGATTGCTGGGAGCCACCAGACACTAGGAAGAAACAGGAAAGGATTTTTCACTGGAACCTTCACGGGGAGCATGGCACCACCAACACCATGATTTCAGACTTCTAGTCTCCAGACTGAGAGGATAAATTTCTGTTATTTTAAGTCACCAAATTAAGTGCTAATTTATTAATGCTGTCCTAGGAAACGAATATACCAACATCATAGAAATTGTGTTAAAAAGGCTCACTAAAATGTAGGCAGGTACTTACATCTCTCAATGTGGGTTAAAAAACCCTTCCTAGGGAAAACTTGTGTGTCTGGGGGCTTTGAAAATATTTCAGGAGCTGCAGAACCTCAGTTTATTATGGGTTCCAAGTCAGAAGCAAGAGATTGGAATTATTAAGTTGTCAGGAGAGCAAGGAGACCTGGAAACCAAGGATCCCTGCCTTGACTGGTAATAACATAAGTAGTCCCTGAGATTTCTTAAATTCTGGGGGAAAATAACTGTATGATTCCATCTGAGAATCTCATTACTTGAACCAAATACAGGTGATAATCTAAGGTCAGAAACACAGCAGAGAGAATAGATTGGCCCCAGCTGGAGTCTCCAAGCATCATGCATCACATGAGTCAAAGGTCCACAGAACCACCCTTTTCACCAGTGAATCGTGTTTATCAGCAACGGCAGGTTAGACTACAGAAGTTAGAAGTGTGCTTTTGTTAACTAAAGAGAAAAGGACACTTCACAATTGATATACTTGGAACAAGCTGTGTCCTATATCTTATTCTTTGTACCTCACTGCTTATTATTAGAAATTTACAAAGAGGAGTAGCAAAGTAGCAAGAAAGTCATTCCTATGGAATTTGGATATAACTTGACTTCTTTTTATAAAAATAACTAATGTTTCTTGCTTCCTGAAATTCTTCAGTTGGCTTTTGATGATTCACAGAATCTCAGTGTAGCATGAGAACAACAGGCTTTTGAATTTATTCCCCAGAATTTAAGCAGAGAAAATCTGAGGAAGATGGCTGTAATGCAAATGATATAATAGACGAAAAGTGCTGGGAATATAGTATAAGTACATGCTAAAAATTAGTTCCTCCTACAGTTACCCTAAAACCTCTTCTTCTTTATAAATTCTTTTCTTTTCTTTTCTTTTCTTTTTGCTGCTGTGTGGCTTATGGGATCTTAGTTCACCAACCAGGGACCAAAGATTGAACCCAGGCACTCAGCAGTGAAAGAGCGGAGCCCTAAACAATGGACTGCCAGGGAATTCCCTTTTTTCTTTTCTAGTGTAACAATCAGAGAAAGATTGCCTTGGCAATTCTAAAGTCTTACAACTACATATTAAAAAAAAAAATTCCTAAGTTCTTGTCCATTTCCCTTTGAACTGTGATTAGTGGTACTAATTCTAACAAGTAAGATATAGCACATCATATACTTTAAGGCAATTAGCTGTTCCCTCACTTTATCTTTCTGAAGAAAATAAAGCCTCGCCCCTTTAGAATTTCTTCAGGGCTTATTGTTTTTTGTATTCTCCACTAGAAGCACTTTAAAGTTTTCACATTTCATATGAGGGCTCAAAAGGAAAAAAGAGGGGACTTCCCTGGTGGTACAGTGGTTAAGAATCTGCCTGCCAATGCAGGGGACACGGTTCGAGCCCTGGTCTAGGAAGATCCCACATGCTGAGGAGCAGTTAAGCCCATGCACCACAACTACTGAAGCCCTCAGACCTAGAGCCCGTGCTCGGCAACAAGAGAAGCCACCGCAATGAGAAGACCGCAAACCGCAATGAAGAGTAGCCCCTGCCCGCCGCAACTAGAGAAAGCCCACATGCAGCAACAAAGACCCAACACAGCCAAAAATATTTAAATAAATAAATAAATTTATTTAAAAAGAAAAAAGAAAAAGGAAACCTACACTGATAGTGATATATCTATCAAAGAGACACAAGAGTTGATTAAAGGAGCTCCCAAAGGCCAAAGCTGGAACAATTTGAATGAAATAAAGTAATATTGGATTATAACCCAACATATAAAATAAACACTTCTGAGTTCATACTGATATAAATGGGGAAGAAGAGACAAATCTCCCATGCAGAAGAATTTCAAATAACTTAGGTAGATACTGTGTCCTCAAGGAGGTGGAGTATAACTCCCCATTACCGAAGTGTAGGCTGCAATAGTGACTTCCTTTCAACGAAGACAGTATGGAAAGAGGGAAAAAAGTAACTTAGCAGCAGAGAAACCTGACAAACAGTATCTAGCCAAAGTTAACATTAACCACAGCAAACATTCTGATAGCATGTACCTTAGATATGATGTGATGAGAATGGCATTTTACCTCTGTGGTCTTCCTCCCCAAAATGCATAATCTCAGTCTAAGCATGAGAAAAAGATAAGCCTAACTCAAATTGAGGGATATCCTACAAAATACCTGACCAGTACTTTCAAAACTGTCAAGGTCATTGAAAGCAAGATGAGTCTAAGAAACTGTCACAGTCTAGTGAAGCCTAAAGAGACATGACAACTAAATGCTATCATGTGGTATTGGACAGAATCCTGGCACAGAAATAAATATTAATGTAAGATATAAATAACAAAGGAAACCAGATGCGAGGTATATGGGGAATTTATGTATTATCTTTGCAATTTTTTTGTAAATCTAAAACTACTCTAAAATTTTTTTATTTAACTATATATAGATATATTCTTGGTTTCCATTCCTGGTTTCCTAGTTATTGCTAGCTAGCTTCCTCAGAAAGCTCTGGCTCAGCACCTAATTAAACCTCACAAAATGCTTACGAGATAGATTTTATTATTATAGCATTTTTACAGATAAAATAACAAAACCGGAAAAGTTTAAATAGCTTACGAAAGACCTGCCCAAAAAGTGGCAGAGCTGGAATTGGAAATCAGACAGCCAACTTCTAGAACTTATCATCTTAACCGCTATTCCATACTATTCTATAATATGACAGTATATAAAGAAAATATAAAGCAATCTATACATACGTTTTTAGAATTGATATATTATTTTAGAAAAGTTAATTATTATAAATTCAACATGGAATAATCTATTGTATTTCCATAAATTCCCACAATAAATTATTAGAAAATAAAAATGCTAATGAACATACTATTTACAGAACATCAAAATTATGAAATATATTGATAGCAAATCTAATAGCAGATGTGTAAGACCTAAACATACAAAACAATAAAACATTATTGAGAGAAATTAAAGAAGACCTAGATAAATGTAGAGATTAACATGTTTACTCATGGGAAGACTTGATATTATGATGAGGATTTCAATTCTCCTCAAATTGCCAAAGAATCAACACAATTACAATGGAGTGGGCATTTGTGAGTGTAACTTTATAAATTACTCTAAAATTTAAATTTAATGCAATGGTCTTAGAATAGTCAAGATACTATTCAAGATAGAAGGGGAAAGATTTGCTTTAACACACGATGTTAAGATTTATTTTTAAAGCAACATTTAATTAAAACAGTGTGATATTAATGCCAGGATATACCAACAGACAACTGGAGTGATTTAAAAATAGCCCAGTAAGGGGTCCATGAACATATGGACATTTAATTCAAAATAATGGTAGCATTGTAGAACAATGTGGGAAATGTAGACTTTGCAATAAATGACCCTGAAACAATTGGATAAAACATGGGAAAAAACCAAAATGTACCTCTACCTAACATCATATATAAACTCTGGTGATCCAGAGTTTGGTAATTGGTGGTGGACATGATTTCCTGATTGCTCATTTTGCATTTTAGAATAATTCACTGAGCTGTATATTTTTGTGGTCTTGAACAAAATATATTTTAAATATAAAGATGCAAATTATTTTTTCATTTAAATATATTTTATTTCATGTATTTAAAAGTTTTATAAGAATAAGTCATCCTTGGGACTTCCCTGGTAGTGCAGGGGTTAAGAATCTGCCTGCCAATGCAGGGGACATGGGGTCGAGCCCTGGTCCAGGAAGATCCCACATGCCGTGGAGCAAATAAGCCCGTGCACCACAACTACTGAGCTTGTGCTCTGGAGCCCGCGAGCCACAACTACTGAGCCTGTGTGCTACAACTACTGAAGCTGAGTGCCTAGAGCTTGTGCTCCACAACAAGAGAAGCCAAAAAAAAGACAAAAAAGAATAAGTCATCCTTACAATGTTGTTATTTTTTCATTCCTAACTGTCACAGACCACAGAACATGAGACCCTTAGGATCCCACCCCTAGATATACCTAACTTGTAAAATATTTAGTTAAGATGAAAGTAAAATAGAATTTTATACTAGAAAAAAGATACATTTACCAAGGATGACTAGAGCTTTCATTACAAATTGCACACAGTTTCCAATAAGGTCTTCCTGAAGAAGACAAGGCTATAATCACTCTCAGTGCTATAGAGTGTCCCCATTGTGCAATTCGACAGGATGGTAATTAACATGGTCAAAACTATAACTGTCAAGCACGAAAGCAATGCTGAGTGTGTTTCTGACCCAGTTGCTATCAGCATGGGGTAGAAGAAGGGAAAACCTTGCCAAGGAATCAATCACTTCCATCAAAACGGAGCCAACCCTGAACAGTAGTTCAATAGTTTTATGAGAACAAATACAACCTCAACAAATTGCTGCCTAGAAATTAATACAGAGGGCTCTATTCCGTTTTTCACCTATGGTTTATGTGCATGTGTTCTAACTGCCTGCCAAGAAAGTAGCATTAAGGTGCTTTAGGAAGCAGAAAAGAGGTGAATGGCACCTTTCTGAACACACAAAAGGAATATATCAACCGTCAAAACTAGTTATAATCAGGACCACCCCTTTATTTGTTAAACTTTTTTTTTATTAAATAAGACTTGTCATTTCTAGAAATTAAGAATGAATGTTACTGCAACACCAAGTGGGCAGTAGTGGGTCATAAATATGGGAGAAGAAAAAAGATGCCAGAATTCTCTGGCAGAATTGTAAATGTAGACTAAGAAGACTAGCCAAGAAATTGACTGGATTGGGTCATCTTGGGTCACCTGGTGTTACCCAATGGCTGACTCTACAGTGTGCAGGGCCCCAAGCAAACAAACAAACAAACCAAAAAAACCCAGGTTTTTGCAGCACCCCCTTTCAATATAAACAATTTGATTAAAAATACATTACAAAAATCCATGGATCTCTGAAAGACAGGAAGCAGGACAGGATACAAGAAGAATTTTAATTACAAAGCAGGCCTGAGAAAGTCTTGTCCAACTTGGTGGGGAGCTCGAGAGGGAGTATTGGCTCCCACAGGGTTCTATGTCAGGCCAAAATGCCCAGGCCTTAGATAGCTCACTTATTCAGTCACTAGTTGTGAGCTTCCCTGCAAAGTGTGTGACCTAGAGGGGAACAACTACATTATGACAGAGAACAAGAGAGTTAACATATACGTGGAGCATAACTATGCAGATAAAGGTTAGAGTAATCTGCTCTAGAAAATCACTACTGCTGGCAGGGTGGCTGTGATAAGAGCTATTTACTTGAGCTTGCACTAATGCACAGTCACCCTACAGTATCCATGTAGTTTCTGCAGTGGCTAAACTGATGAATTAATAGGAGTACCACCACCCCTTCATCTTTTAGATCCTAAATCTCTAACCTCCTCCATCCATGCTCCATCTCCTGTGATGTACTATTGTTTTTGATTTACTATCTTGGCTGGGGAGGGGGCATTTCATTTGGCCATTAACCCATATACCATAGACCCAATATATGATAGTGTCAACTGCCAAGTATGTCAATTCCAATTATATAGTCAGGGAATGGATGAGTGACCATGAGGTGAGTTTGGACCCCTCATAAGCCAGACTTTGATTAGCATTCCATTTTTTACCTGGTCCCATATTTCCCCACTCTAACAGGGGGCCATGGTGACAGAGTATCAAGGTCAACTCAGACCCTATATCAAGGAGTTCTGAAATGCCTGGGTATGCCCCTTTACCTTGTATGTCACTGTGTGAGTCCATGGCCATAGGTAATACTGAAGAACTGGAGGAATAAGTATAGCAGGTATTTGAATTGTGTTGCAGCATACTTCCCCCTGGAGGTCTGGTAACTTCTTCAGTCAGTGGATTCCTGGTCTGAAAATGAGAATTTTTGTTCGGTGACTGTCTCAGCCTCCTGCTTGTCCATTCTCATTTTCTTTTTGTTATATAGTTTAATAGTACTCTTACTGGATGCCCATGTTTTTCCCTTTGTGATGCTGTGTTCAAGTAACTGTCATCCCAACTCTTTGTGTCAAGCTCTCCAAGCTGCCACTCCAGTGTCTACAATAATTGAGACTCTGACTTCTGATGGTTAAGCACCACCATCTACCTTCCATTGTTTCAGAATCCTCTCATCACCATGGTCATGAAAGAGCCTAGTTGTTAATGTCTTACCCTACGTTAAGTCCTGGCTACAGGGGAGAGTCACCAGTGAACTTTTTAAGGGAAGCTAATGCACTCACCAGCACATTCCTTATGGCCTTAGTAAATGGTGTGTCTTTTGAGCCTTCCTGTGGAATATAATCACCTGAAGGAGTTTTTGGCCACATGTAGCATTGATATATCCATTCCACTATTCCTACTCTTCAGAGCCTTAATCTCTTCCCCAACATCTGCATGGCATTTTTGGCATTTCAACTTTACTCAGCACAGGCCGTCAATTTTTTCATACTTCTAGGAGCCATGCTAATAGCAAGTTCTCACCATCCCCACTCAGATCCATAAATTCTTCTTTATCCAATTTTATGTTAAGGACCATATTGATCAAACAACCTCAGAATCTTCTCCCATGCAGACTCTCCCCACTCCTGCCAATATATGCCCCTAAATTTAACTGCTCCTTTTTGGTGTAGTCCCTTCTTCCCTTATCAGACCCAGAGTATATGTGCTAGAGGTATGCTATCACTTAACCCTAGTTACAGTCCTGAAAAGAATGGCCAGGAGGAGAGATAATAAAAGATCATGGTGGGGAGGGTGGGGGGAGGAGGTAGATGTTGCCTTGTGCTCTGTCTTATAGCAGGCAGAGTCCTAAAGGAAGATGTTTACACCATCTTGGATGAGTCTGGAGAAACAAAACCTTGCAGAGAATTCACCCAGATCTTTCCATCCTTTTTTGTCAGGGCCCCAGGTTTTCCTAATCAGGGTCCTAATCTTGCCATAACAGACTTGAGTTACTTGGGTTTTAATCATCTTTGAAGGTTAGTCCTTGGTCCTCTACTTTCTTCACTCTCTGACGAGAAGAGTTGAGGACTTCTTTGTATGCAAAAGAAGAGGCCCTTTGGATTCACATCTAGCTTTCTATTGCCTTTTATTTTCTCTCAGATCTTTATTGTCTTTCTGAGGAACACCAGTGGAATTCAGCAATACCCATCCAATCCCATTATCTTTATATCTACTATTTTCTCTATACATTTCAGACTTCTCATACATTACCTTCCATTGGCACACCTTCTCGATTCATTACGAGTTAGACAATTATACTTTCATGTATAACCAGTGATGAGGACCTCATTGCCAATCAGGCTGTGAGTGATCAAGCCCCAAAACCCCATCTTATCACCTGCTTTCTTAGACACTCCTGATCCCAACTGTTAGTAGATTAATTCCTTCCAAGTAGACTTTGGAATGTAGTTTGGAGGTTCAAGATAGTAATTAGGGATCAACACTTGTGAAGAGAGTGGGGAAAAAAAGGGACCAGACAGAAAACAGAGTAAAATATGATATATCTGATAAAGATATATCATGGCGAACACAATGAACACAATGAAGAGTGAACACAATGAAGAGCTCTGGGGCAAAGTTTGTCTGCTGTGGTTTCTCACATTGGGCCAGAAAGGACCTGTGTATACCTGCCTTTCTCAGCCATCAAATGCAGATACCTAGGTAGTGCATTACCTTAGTAAGTTTCCTTCCTGCAACTGAACCCAACCCTATATGAAAGTGCTTGGCTGACTGCACTGCCCACAACTGGGCAACAAGTCCTGCCTTGAACTGGGATTAGGGTGGCATAGACCTCCTTGTCTACAATAATAGATTAAAATTCAGATGTGCGAGGAAATGAGTCCCTAATGTTAAGAGCACAATAATGAATTAAGGAGCACAGGGAACTATAGTTAATATTTTGTAATAATCTATAAGGGAAAAGAATATATATATATACTGAATCCCTGTGCTGCTGTACATCTGAAACTAACACAACATTGTAAATCAACTATACTTCAATAAAAATAAGTTTTAAAAAAACTAGGAAGAGAAGGGACTTTCTTCAACCTGATAAAGGGTATCTATGAGAAATGCACCACTAACATCACATTTAGTGGCAAAAGTCTGACAACAGTCCACATAAGATCGGGAACAAGACAAATATGTCCACTCTCAACACTCTATTGAACATTGTGTACCCAAGGTTCATTCCAGGTAAATTAGGCAAGAAAAAGAAATAAAATTCATCCAGATTTGAAAAGAAGGAAAAAATCATCTTGTTTCATAGATAACACTCTCTTATACATAGAAAATCTTAAGGAATCAACCAAAAAACTAATAAAGTTCAGCAAGGTTGCAGGACATAAGACCAATACACTAAAATCAACTGTACAATATTCATACATACTAGCAATAAACAATCTGAAATGAAATTAAGAAAATAATGCTATTTACAATAGCACCAAAAAGAATTAAGCACTTAGAAGTAAATTTCACTAAAGAAGGGCAAAACTTGTACATTGATACATACAAAACATTGTTGAAAGAAATAAAAGAATACCTAAGTAAATTTAAGTCTCTATTCCCTCATAGATAAAATGGAAACACTAATTGAATCTACCTCAGAGAGTTTGTGAATGTGTCATTAATAAAATAATGCCTGTAAAGCGCTTGACATAGAATACACTCAATACATATTAGCTACCATAATGATACCACTAAGGGAAACACCAGTCAAATGCAGGGTTATATAAGCTTATCTGACAGTCATTTTACTCTACGGACTTGATTGCCTAATGTAATATGTATGAATTACTCTGTGTAACACATGCTATATATCTATTTATGTCTCACTTCTTTTTCATATAATGAAAGTGATTACATTTCTGCTGAGATTTACTTTTAAATCTAATTGGCAAATATATATCACGCTTGTTTTATGAAATGCAGCAGGCTTTTTTTTTCTTTTACTTTTTTTTTTGAAAAATGTTTGTAGTATGCCCTGCCCTAGAGAGACCTTATCTTTCAGAAAATCACACAGAAAACTAAAAGACATAACAACCCAATGTCAATAATATAACTGCATTGTGGGTGTTTGAGGTTTTCTTGGATGGCTAAATGACAAAGAAAAATAAATTTACTACTCTGATTTTCAAGAGGGTAATCATATTTCACACTACAAAAGCAGTATCTTGCTACAGCAAAGCCATAATCAGTCATCATTTTCTTCACCTTTTTATGATGGTCTTTAAAACTCATAAACTCTAATCAAGTAATTTGGGGATTGCTTGATCTACTTACTGTTAATTACAAGCAAGCCCTTTAATAATTTAAATGTTTCCTGATTTAAAAAAAAATCTGGCATTTAAATAGTAACATTGAAATGTCTGTACTTCTAGCTTTGTTGGAGTGTTTTGCGTTTTCAAACACCATAAAATTACAAAGCATAAGTTGGGAAGATATTTGCAGTAAACATGATAAACAACAATCATATCTTCCTGAAGAATGTAGCGTTCATACAAGAGAAGAATGACAAATGTAAACATGTGAGGAAATGTTCCCCTTAGAACCAAATGTACAGTAAAGTAGAATAACACCATTTTGGCCTAACAATTTGACAAAGATTATAAAGTTGTTAATATTTATTGTTCAATAGGATGCAATAAACTGGCTGGAAGGAATTTAAATTGGAATAAGCTTTATAGAGTACTTTGGCTACATATATTATCAAGAGCCTTAAAATTTTTCATACCCTTTGATACAGCAATTCAACCTCTAGTAATTTATCCAGAGGAATAATTGCACCATAAGCACAAGGGATAATCATAGCAGATATCTGATAATTTAAATCATTAAAATTTAAAATTTGTGGTAACCTAAATGTCCAAAATTTGGGTACTAAAGTAAATTTAAAGGGGACTGTATTTGATGAAATACCATACTATCCAAAAATCACATTTTCCAAGACTAAATGATATGAGTAAATGCTCACACTTCAATTTTAAGTGAAAAAAGCAAAGAACAAAACAAAAACAAAGCTACATACATAGTTTGACCAGCTTTGTATAAGAATTCTCTCCCTTTCCCAAGTAATTTGGGTAGAAATAAATTGTCCTTAAAAGATTATATTTTAGGACTTCCCTGGTGGTCCAGTAATTAAGACTCTGTGCTTCCAATGCAGGGGCGTGGGTATCCCGCATGCCACGTGGCACGGCCAAAAAAAAAATTTGTTTAAAGATTATATTTTTAAATTAGCACAAACTGGATCAGAATATACATATGCAAAAGCCTCTGAACGGGCAGAAGAGCGCCCACGCCACCAACTGCTACCCGGGAAGAAGGAAGCCCCCCTACCTTCTATCAGAAAGATGTGTCATTTAGTTGAATATGTTGGTTAAAATGGAGGATTCAAAAATAGATGGATAGATGGACAGACTGACAGACAGACAGATACTCTTTCACCAACCTTTTGATATATTACCAAAACCTAGTCCTTATATAGAGGCCTGCTAATGGTAATTCGGTGCCTTCTTTATGAATGAACAACATACTAAATAAAAGCTCCGTGGTTTCCAGTTATAGGTTTCTTTAAAACTAGAATACAACTTAGAGTCGGTTGTAAGTTGTATAAGTACATCTTTTTAAGTGTTTCTCATCCCTTTGTTTTCTAATCATTTACATTTGACTCATCCAATCCTAATTTGACAGCAATTTCTTTTTAGTGACTTCCATTATCATATATCATATATTTTAAGCCTTAAAAAGTACAGTAATGATGGGCTTCCCTGGTGGCGCAGTGGTTGAGAGTCCGCCTGCCGATGCAGGGGACACAGGTTCGTGCCCCTGTCCAGGAGGATCCCACATGCCTCGGAGCGACTGGGCCCGTGAGCCATGGCCGCTGAGCCTGCGCGTCCGGAGCCTGTGCTCCGCAACGGGAGAGGCCACAACAGTGAGAGGCCCGCGTACTGCAAAAAAAAAAAAAAATACAGTAATGAGACTTCCTTGGTGTCCAGTGGTTAAGGCTTCACCTTCCAATGCAGGGGGTGCAGGTTCGATCACTGGTTGGGGAACTAAGATCCCACATGCCTCGTGGCCAAAAAAACATAAAACAGAAGCAATATTGTAACAAATTCAATAAAGACTTTAAAAATGGTCCACATCAAAAAAATGTTAAAAAAAAATCAGATTTATCTCTAAAAAAAAAATACAGTAACTCACTTTTTATCTATTTATGTTCCATTTACTTTACAGAAATTTAATTTTAATCTGAGTCACTGTATACCAAAAAATCTAAAATGTGTGGCATGAGCTTAGTGGTCAGGTCGATGGATAGGAAGGTGAAATAAGAGGAAGGAATAATTACAATTCATTTAATACAGTGCTAAATAGTTGGGAGAAAGAAAAGCAAGACTAAAAATATCTCCAAATAGCCAAGTAAACACCAAAAGCCACTGTGGAGCTGAAGCTTAACACATGATTAACTCTGAAATATACGGATTATTAGCTACAATACCGAGATTCACAGTAAGAAACCTACAGATACAGATATCCTTTGCTAACAGTATTTATCATTAACTTATAAACAGCTGAAGTGTCTCTTCCAAGTTCAGAGAAAAGAATATGGGATATAATTCAGGAAAATTGCTACTTTTTAGAACATGCTGTTTTGGTTTTCTGCATATAATTTCCAATATGGTCATAAATTTTCTCAATAGCATACATAGTGGGAATTAAAAAAACACCATGTGCCATCTATTTGTAGCCCCCTTACTGTTAGCCACAGGCTACCGGACATTTAATCTAGCTGTATATCAATGTAGTGAAAAGCCAAGAAGAGGAGGACAGAAGCAGATGGAAGGGACAGAATGGAATTGTCACAAAGAAGGTTGGTTGAACTTCTTCTACTGCTTTGAAGACCCCAAAAAGAACACTTGTCTGTTCTTGATTGATCAAGGTGGAAGAGCCCAATTTAAGGTGACTACATCATATACCAAATAGCTTCTCAACCCAGGTGCTCAAATGAGATATAAGTGTAACACCAGACATTGATGGCTATAAAATTTTTATAACAAAAATTTTTACAATGAAGATAAATTTATCATAGTTAAAATTGTGTTTTGGTGCTATTTGTGTGGCTTTTTTCATAAACATTGTTCGGACAAAATTCTCCATATGTCTCTCACATTTCTGTATGTCTTATGAGAAGAGATACTGATAGATCTTTTACTGGGCTCTCTTTGGAAGGATGTTTGGATAGCAAAGAGCCATGGAAGATAGATATACTGCCTCTGAAGCAGAGGGCAGATTTGCCTACTGTCCAGTATAATAAAGATAATATCTCCCTTTAGAGCAAAGATTGGACAGGTTTGCTTGCATCCATTTTACAAAATATTGAGGTTTACTAAGCTTGAGGTCCCTCAGCTGTGATGCAAATGCACTACCTGCACAGCATCTACCTGGGCCCACCTCTGCATGGCTCCTGTGGGGCTTGGTGGGAGGTCGGGCAAGGGGTCAATGCAAATTAAGACTCATGCTGTTTGCCACACCTAGAGTAATAAAATCCTTTGTCTCTGACCCAAGAGTTTCATGTCTCCTACCAGTATCCATGAAACTGTAGCAGGTTAACATGTTAGTGTGCAAATAGGATAAAATTTCAGACGCTTCCAAGTTCTTAATAAAGCTCTGAATTTAAAATTAATATTTTGGCAATATAACTTCATCTGCCTTTAAAGAGTGCTCTGTATTGGTAATACTTCCTAATATTGCCAGATGGGCAATGTAAATATATTGATTCACAAGTTTTCTAATTTTAGTGTAGTAGTTTCCCTGGAAAGTAACCTTCAAAGATTATGGTTTCTTTTCTGAAACATGGCTAGTTGGACAGCCAAAAATAAGAATCCTGATGGAATTTTTCTCTATCACTTTCCAGTAAGAGACTTGGAGTTCCGAGTAATTATATGTTCACTTTGACAGTTTTGTGAACTTTTAAATCTCCAGAATTCACAGAAAAAAATTAGCAAAAAGAAGGGTCGTTTGGCCATCGGTATCAGTGTCGACTGCAAAGGGACTGTCACCTTACTCCTCCAACTGACAGCTCTTGTTTCTGATCCCAGTTCAGATCCCTGGCAAGCTGTGTAGGGTTTGTTTTAAAAAGTACATTGCCCCAGTCAAGGCACACATGCACTGCTAAGGTTTAAAAGATCATTTGGTGATATTATTATTATTTTTTTGCGGTACGCGGGCCTCTCACTGCTGTGGCCTCTCCCGTTGCGGAGCACAGGCTCCAGACGCGCAGGCTCAGTGGCCATGGCTCACGGACCCAGCCGCTCAGCGGAATATGGGATCTTTCCGGACCGGGGCACGAACCCGTGTCTCCTGCATCGGCAGGCGTACTCTCAACCACTGCGCCACCAGGGAAGTCCCATTCGGTGATATTTTTAACTACGGTTTCTCATATTCCTTGAAGGAGTCAGCTGAAACTGGGGATATGAACATCAGGATTGGGAATGAAATTTGTGGGTTCCCTGCCAGGGGCTTTTACAAATCCTTGAACTGATTCACTGTGAGCCATAAACGTCTCACCTATTTTCCTGCTATAGCATCCTAATTTATCTTCCTGATTTCACCATTGCCTTCCAGCAATCTACTCTACAGCCAGTAGACTATACAGTTTATGCAATTTTAAACATAAACTGTACCATGAAACATTCTATAAACAATATGATTATTTTGAGTACATGTTCTATAACTCTTAAATGGCTCTTAATCAATAAACCTATACAGTATGTTAAATCCATTCAGTTACTTTGGCATATATTTGGTGCACATACAAGAAAGGGATATTGCTCAAGGTTAAATATTCTGTGAGGATTTCACTCATAGAGTCTTTATTTACAGCTGAGGTGAGCATTTGTTTATACCTGCTTTCAAAACATTCCAAGGTGAAATCATTGTACCTCTGTTTTCTGATTAAAATGAGTGAGCCTCAGTCGCACATCCATCTAGATGCTGGGTCAAACCCCAGATTATATTTTAACTAGAATGTTGTTATTTCCCACAGGTAGCCTCTGGCCATCTCCATGCAGAGATAGAGGGTTTCTATTAAGACAAGTGCTTTTATCGAGCTTCTCAACTTTGTGTTTTAGCCCTTTCAAAACATGAGTTTAGCACTTAACTCAGAAAAACTGCACTCCCAGTATTTGTCAAAGAGTATAACCACAAAATCACTGCTGATCAATAGCTATCACAAACTGAGTTGAACAAAACTATTAACGGATGATTGTCTGAAGAATAGGTGGTCCATTTATTTGTCTACTTTAAAGTATCTCCCTGGATTGGGTCTGATTGTCACAGAACTCTGAAACATTTGGCTTGCTCAAAACCTTATTGTGACAGAAATGTAATTTGGTGTTAGGCTATTATTTTATTTTAAAATAATTTTTAAAAAAATAATAAACTGTATTTCAGAAATAATGATAGCTTATTAAGTGTTGATTATGTGCCAGTCAATATTCTAAGAATCATGAGCACGAGATTTAATTTAATCCTCACAACACATTTGAGTGAACAACGATTGTTTTCCCTATTTTAACAATGAGGAAGCAGAGCCACAAAGAGATTGAGTAATTTGCTCAAGGTCACTCAGCTTGAAAATGGTGATATGAAAACTTGAGTGCAATTTTCAGAGCCCATTCCCTTAATCATGACAGGAATTACTTACTTCTGTAATGACTTTCAGGAGATAGTTAGAAATATTTTTTATTACATTTATATGGTGCCCTCCCTATGAGGACCCATGGAAGGAACAGCTCCTTCATCTCAGTAAATAGAAATGTTATTCTCCTTTGGGGCCATACAGTCTTCCTAATTTTGTAGACATTGTACATTTTATAAATGATAATTTATTCATTTTTGTATTGCTGCTTAAAAGTTTGAACCCATAGTAATTTATATTTGAGAAATTGACAATTTTATAAATACATGTGTTGAGTATTAGAGTCATCACATTTTCCTTTTGTCTATGGTAAATATAAAAATATTTATAAACATTATTATGACATATTTATAAATATAAATATATGCATACATATATATTATATATGTGTATATATATCTGTTTTATATATATATATATACTATATAGTGTATATATATATATATATATATATAGAGAGAGAGAGAGAGAGAGAGAGAGAGAGAGAGAGGGTGTTAGATAAACCTAGATGACTTCTCAAAGACAATTAGCTAGTTGGTGATTGTCAGGGGATCTAAGTTGCTGGTCTCTAAGTGCTCTTTCTACTGTGTTATCCTATATTATTTCCTGATGGAGAAGGGGAAGACAAAAAAAAAAAAAAGACAGAAAATTAAGACTAAGCATGCCTCCAAAGAGCTGAGTAAACAATTGTGGGTTATTACATGGTTAATTCTGAAAAATTAGGATCATTAACTGCAACTATCTAGACTGCGCGTGTATGTGTATGTGTGTGTGTGTGTGAGCAATTGTACAAAAGAAGGAAGGAAGGAAGGAAGGAAGGAAGGGAAAAAGAAATTTATTAAGTCATCTTTTAAATTTAAAAAAATTATATCTCTTCTTACCTCATTTTGTGGTTAAGATCAATCGAGATTTCACTTAAAAAACTGAATCATTTAATATCATGTTTGCCCAATCCCTCTGCTAAAAGGATTTCTGTTATGCCTAGGTGACCAGAGTTCACTCTCTGTAAATCCACACTTCCTGTCATTGGAATAGGACCAGGACTGAGCACCTGACACCAAGGTAGCCAATCCATCAGTTCGTACATGAATCATGGTCAGGGGAAATGATAAATTTTGCTAATCAGACTTGTCTCCCTCAGCCAGTGAAACAGGGAATATTGAGAGACTTACGTTGGTTAGCAGTGGATCTAAAAGTGAAACATACTTATCATGTGACTGTGTCAGGATGTAGCAAGCTGTAAATAGATGAAGAGTGAAGACTGGTGTTAGCAGGGGTTCCTGGGACTTTACTTTTTACCGAGTGATCATGAAGTCCAAGTGCAGTTGTATTGTTCAGTTCTGACCAAATATGGAAGTTACTTGTCAGCTTTGTATATAGGTCCCCACACACACACATCTGCCTGGGCCACATACAGGCAGCTGAAGAAAAGAAGAAATATGCAGCACAGAAAAGAGAGGTAGTCGGTCCAGAGAGAGAGAGAGGCAGGCAGAAAGGAAAGGCAGAAAATAGAGAGAGGCCAGTCCAGACTATTTCAATACCTCACATTTTGCTGAGTGATTCTCCTTAAGTTCTCTGTAATAACTGGCATAACAAAGAAATAGAAAATTGTAGTATCTTTCTGGAAAATTCTGATTTACCAGGTTTGGGAATGTACATCAAACTATTAACCTGTATTTACAAATTATTGTGAATTAGTTTAGAGGATAATTATTTTTCCAATAACAAGAGGCTAATAGAATTAACTGATAGTTAATGGAGGCTTAACCAAGAGCAAAGTTCATCTCAGAGAAGCATGAGATTCCAAGGTAAGATTCCCCAGCAGATCACCATACAGGCAGAAAAGTGCACAGTGGTACTGTGCATCTATCCAAGAGGCCTCAACAGTAAATAAGAAAAGAAAAGAGAATTCAAGATTTAAACATCATGAAAGAATTGGAACATGAGCTCCAATGCCATCAGCTTCTTTCACCATTTGGTGTCTGCTTCTCTCTCTAGATATTCCTCTTGTATGATATTCCTGCAGACAAGCTTCACCTCCTTCACAATCCATGTGATAAAACAAACAACCAATAACCCATGGGTCTCCCATATTACAATCTTGGAAACAAGGATAAATTGATTCCAGTGTTCACCTATATTCCCAGCGAAGGAACTCAATAGCCCAAATGGGTCAAAGTCTCATGTCTGGTCCAGCCAATGGTGACAATGGAAAATAAAATTGTGTAACAATAATATGGCAACTCTCACTGCAACCATTTGAATGGATGGGAAGAGGTTCCTAGAGGAGAGATTTTTAACCAATAACACAATAGCTAGGTAATGAAGGATACAATACAACTAGCAAATATAATTATAGTCAGATAATACCCACTCGGTTGTCTTTATCTCCAAAGCAATTCAGGCAATCCTTTTCCTCACCCTATACTCACCATGATAAACTCTCTTGAGTTCATTTAAATGCTGTGTAATATATGGAGGCTACTAATAATATTTGGAGGAATTGATTGCTCTTGTTTTATGTTAATGGCAAAGTCAATGAGAAACTATTTTAGAAATAATTTGGCAATATTTATCAAGAACAATTGTTATCATATATGTTTCCTCTTTAAATCTTTATAAAGAAAAAAATAAGAAAGATAAAAGAATAAGGAAATTAAAATGAGAAAAAATAGAAAAATTTTAAAATAAGAAGTAAAATAATAATAAATGGGGAAAAAAGCTAAACAATGGTGAACATATCAGTATTATTGGCTCTTTTCACCACTAACTTTCCATTGTCTCACAAGGAGGCTAAATAATTTCTCCTGTATGTCTCTTTCACGTACTTCTGTCCTTTCTCAGAAGTCTTGGTCTCAGCTGAAGCTTTAATGTCTCACCCTGTACCTCAGGCTCCTGACATATATTTTTACAAAAACATTTACTCTCTAAAAAGGGATTTATAGTACCTTTCTTAATATTATTTGTGGCTACAAAAGACTGATAAAACGTAATTGTCAAATACTACAGAAACAGGTAGTCATGGCCATTAATGAGATTATTTTAAAACTAACGGGAACATGGAATAATTCTCATAAACAGATGCTGGGGGGAAATACTGGGGTGAATTCAAAACCGTATCTTTGAACTGATTACAACTACTTATAAATGACATAGGTTCACATGAACAATAAATATTGTAAAGGAACAAGGAAAAAAACAAAAAAAAAGAAAAATGGTTTAAGAGATGGATTTTTGAGTGAATACATTTCTTTCAGAATTGTTGCTCTTATCATCATTTTCTTTGCATAATAAATACAGTTAAATGAAAAAAATGGTGGAAAGGAGTTACAAACAAGGCAGAGTAAGTCATTTACCCAGAGCCTTGAGCCACCTTGGGTCGCTTAGATTGGGAGATCTTCAGTGGAGCCTCAGGTCTCTGACACTGGCCCCTCCTACCACACACCCAGCACGTTTGCTGGACAGCTGCAAGGGAGGTTTTCATTACAAACTTTGATCATCTTCTGAAGGAACAGAAACTCTTCTAATCACTGCCAGCACATTCGCCCTTTTCTTTCTAATCTTAGAGAAATAATTCCTCTAGACATGCTGTTAGGTTTCTAAACGTTTAGAAATGTTCCCTTGTCTACAGGAAATTTCAAGTCATGTACATTATGTAGGCTAAAAAGCACAAAATAATTGCTCAAAGTTCAAGTGAGGAGTAGTGAGAAACCACATTTCTCCAAAACCCCTATCAAATGGTGGTCCCCACATCTGCTCAACAGTTTTGCTGGGTTTAGTTTCCAGTTACTTCTATTTATTCTTTTAAAACCTTCAACAATTTGTGTCCCTTTGAATGCCTTTTTGTGACTTACCAAAGCACTATTTGGAAAAATGTATAACAATTTTCAGTAATTTATTCCCCCCAGTTAGACACAGAATGATAGTGGTCAAATGCCTTGAATTAAGATTCCTGTTTGGTAATGCTTCCATGAAAACCTCCTTTCCATGCATTTATAGAAAGTAATTTCACCTCCTAAACTCCAGTTTAATACTTCTCCTTGAATACAAAAGCATATACCTTTACAAAAGCTAAACCAAAATGAACCTTGTGTACAACTGTATAACTAAAACATCAAAAACAGAATTTAAACTCTGTCTCCTTAAGATTATATCTGATTCAATCATATGTCCCCATGATTTTATTTTACTTTATTTTATTTTAGCTCGCTTGATTTTTGCTGTTCTTCTTTTGACAGATAATGGAAAAAGGGAGGAAGGGAGGAGAAAGGACACAAGCCTGCACTTACTTAACAGAGAAACAGTACCAAAATAACTGGCTATTGTATTCTTTGTAGTCAAAGGCCTTTTCCACCTCCACCAAAGGTGATTTAGTTTCAGACTGAGAACAATTTGTCTCTGTTTGCTTTAGAAGATTCTCTTGCTTTAAGTAAGAGGGGCTGCGGGGGAAGGTGGACACTGTCTGTTCTGAATGTTCTTGGGCAAAATTACAGAGTTTCGGTTAAATAAACCTAGGGATACACCCAGCACTGTTCTGCATTTAGCATATTAAACAAAGAGAAAGGAAACACAGGTAATTTTATTATAGCTTCACATGCTTCTCCCTCTGTTTGCCAGTGGTTTTTCTAGTAGCTCTCAAGTTATTTTTAAACTCTAAAAAAATACCAAAATACTGACACCTTTCCTGAGGACAGGTGAGGCCCTAATGTTTCATAACATGCCAGTGAATTTACTTGGAACATAGATTTTTGTTTGTTTTGTTTTTGGGGTTTTATTTGGTTTTTTGTTTGGTTGGTTGGTTTTGTTTTTTTTGGCCATGCAGCTTGTGGGATCTTAGTTCCCCGACCAGGGATCGAACCCGCATGCCCTGCAGTGGAAGCACAGAATCATAACCACTGGACCACCAGGGAATTCCTTGGAACATAGTTTTTAGTATAGACTGGTTGTGTTTTGTGATGCTAGGCCATGAAAGTATCCGTATAAAAACTGATTTGAAAACATACATTCACCCCAATGTTCACTGCAGCACTATTTACAATAGCCAAGACATGGAAGCAACCTAAATGTCTATCAAACGAATGGATAAAGAAGATGTGGTACAGAAGTGCAAATCAAGACTATAATAAGGTATCACCTCACACTGGTCAGAATGGCCATCATCAAGAAGTCTATAAAAATAAATGCTGGAGAGGGTGTGAGAAAAAGAAACCCTCCTGCACTGTTGGTGGGAATGTAAATTGGTACAGCCACTATGGAGAACAGTACGGAGGTTCCTTAAAAAACTAAACATAGAGTTACTATATAATCCTGCAATCCCACTCCTGGGCATATATCTGAGAAAACCATAATTCGAAAAGATACATGCACCCCAGTGTTCATTGCAGCACAATTTAAAACAGCCAAGACATGGGAGCAACCTAAATGTCCATTGACAGATGAGCAGATAAAGAAGATGTGGTATACACACACACACACACACACACACACACACACACACACACACACACACACTGGAATATTACTCAGCCATAAAAAATAATGAAATAATCCCATTTGCAGCAACATGGATGGACTATGAAGTCCATCATACTATGAAGATTATCGTACTAAGTGAAGTAAGCCAGAGAAAGACAAATATATATATTGCTTCTATGTGGAATCTTAAAAAAAAATGATACAAATGAACTTATATACAAAATGGAAATAGACCCACAGACATAGAAAGCAAACTTATGGTTACCAAATAGGAAAGGGGGGTTAGGGATAAATTCAGAATTTGGGATTAACATATACACACTACTATATATAAAATAGATAATCAACAAGGCTGTATAGCACAGGGAACTATACTCAGTATTTTGTAATAACCTATAAGGGTAAAGAATCTGAAAAAGAATATATATATATATATCTGAATTACTTTGCTGTACACATGAAACTAACACAACATTGTAAATCAACTGCACTTCAATAAAAAACCAAATACACAAAAAAGAAAAACCTACAAAAGTAACTATAAATACAGTACATAAAATTAAAACCAAAAGAAATGCTAACAGATGCGTACATATCTATTAAAAGAGAAAATTTAAAGTTCAAACGAATTTATGAATCATTAATAAAAAGACCTTTATTGGACAAACTTGGACAACTTAGTAAGTGTACCAATAAAATTAAATGGCAGTTTTTATGTAACTTGTTTATTTATATCTGGAAAATTATAACTTGATTTTAAAACAGTACTCCTGTAAGAATTTTTAAGACATGGTAACATTTAATAGCCAGAGAAAGTTATGGAATTGCAGTTATTATAAAGTTGTGATATATTTTGGGGAAAAAAGATTATATATATATATATATATATATATATAAAATGGAATATTACTCAACCATAAAAAGAATGAAATAATGCCATTTACAGCAACATGGATGGGCCTAGAGATTATCATACTAAGTGAAGTAAGTTACACAGAGAAAGACAAATTTCATATGATATTACTTACATGTGGAAACTGAAAGAATGATACAAGTGAACTTATTTACAAAACAAAGATAGGCTCACAGACATAGAAAACAAATTTATATTTACCAAAGGGGGGGAGAGAGGGAGGGATAAATTAGGAATTTGGGATTAATGGATATACAAAATAGATAAACAACAGGGACCTATTGTACAGTACGGAACTATATTCAACAGCTATGATATCTTGCAATAACCTAAGGGTAAGCTGGGACGAGGTGAGAGATTAGCATTGACATAAAATAGATAGCTAGTGGGAAGCAGCTGCATAGCACAAGGAGATCAGCTCAGTGCTTTGTGAACACCTAGAGGGGTGGGACAGGGAGGGTGGGAGGGAGATGCAAGAGGGAGGGGATATGGGGATATATGTATACGTATAGCTGATTCACTTCGTTATACAGAAGAAACTAACACAACATTGTAAAGCAGTTATATCCCAATAAAGATGCTAAAAAAAGGATAATGTATATCTTGCAATAATCTATAAAAGAATCTGAAAAAGAATACACATATACATACATATACATATACACATATGTATGTATGTATAACAGAATCACTTTGCTGTATACCTGATATATTGTAAGACAACTATACTTCAATTTCTTAAAAAATATCCATGACACAGTCAAATCTCCATTTCTTGGAGAATGGAAGCATTCAGTAGTTGAGGTGGTTAGTCTACAGCTATGCTCCTTTCATAGACATTAATATTGTAGCCCTTAATATGTTGTCTTGTGCCTGGGCAACTACCCATCTCTGAAGCAATCTCTGTGACAAGAAGCACCAAATTACCATGATAGGTTAAAACAATTCTGGAGGGTGTAAAAATATGAATACCCCATACCTCTCTCCCCAAACTACATGGCTGGTACACAATGTTCTAGGAAATGAGCTGGGAAAACAACCATAATATGTAATAAATTTTCAATAATTGAATGTATAAAACAACATGTATCACTAAATAAATAATTGTATTTATCTGGGCAATATTTAGCCAATTTATTTTTGAAGATATTTTGGTTTTGAAAATTCTAAACAGACTATTTTTTCTTTTTTAATTGAGGTAAAATACACAAACATAAAATTTACTATTTTAACCATTTCAGGCATAAAATTCCATGTGATTAAGTACATTCACAATGCTGTATAACCATCACACTATTCATTTACAGAACTTTGTACTTTGTACCCATTTCACAGAAACTCCCCATTTTCCCCTTCCGCCAGCCTCTGGTAACCTCTGTTAGACTGTCTGCCTCTATGAATTTGCCTGTTCTATGTGACTCATATAAGTGGAATAACACAATATTTTTTAAAATCTAGCTTATTTCAAATTGTATGATGTTTTCCAGGTTTGTCCATTCCATTCCTTTATCAGAATTCCATTCCTTTCTAGGCTGAATCATATTCCATTGTATGTATAGATCACATTTTGTTTATCTAATCATTTGATGATGGATATTTGGGTTGTTTTCACGTTTTGGTTACTGTGAATAATGTTTGCTGTGAACACTGGTGGACATGTATCTGTTTTGGTTTTGGTTCCTGCTTGCAATTCTTTTGGGTATGTACATAGAAGTGGAGTTGCTGGATCACATAATAATTCTTTCTGAGGAACAGCCATTTTGTTTTCCATAGTGGCTGTACCACTTTACATTCTTATCAGCAATGTACAATTGCTGATAATTGTACAATGTAAACCAATTGTGGTTTACTTTTTAAATCTCTCTTTCTTTTTCTCTCTCTCTCTCTCTCTCTCTCTCTCTCTCTCTCTCTCTCACACACACACACACACACACACACACACACTTCCTTTGCCAAGCATTTTTTGAACATGTATTATCAGCAAAATGCCAGGTGAGTCAAGAAAAACTAGGCATTGTCAAACATTCTTTGAACAACAACAAAAAAATAAGTCCTAATAATACTAAGCAAAGGCTGGCTATTCTGAAATTAAAATTTCATGTTAATTGATTTGTATAAAAGAATGTATTGCTTATCTGTCTAAATTATTTGCTGCCGGGAGCCACATAGGAAGTGCCTTTGAGTCTCAGCACGGACGAGACCCATAGTGCCAAGCAAAGCTGGTACTGTCAGGTGTAAATATGGAAAAGCAAAGTTCTCGTTTGCAAAGCTTCCTGCCTCCTGGTGGCTGGTGCCGTGCAATTGGCCTCTCTTGCCCAGTGCTGTAAGCTGGGCCCTCTCTGGAGGAAAAACCTGGGTTCCCTAAGACGTGTGATCAGAGCCGGGGCCCCGCCAGTTGGCGAGGGAATCCCAGGGCAGGTGCTGGGCGTGGAGGCCACGGGGGCATAGGCTACCAAGGTGACAGAGAACTGACCTTCTCTGGGGGCGCTGCACCTCGCTCACTCGCACACCTCACATCTCCCTGTTTGGCCCCGGAGGATGGCTGGTTAGCCAGAGACGGGTAAGATTCCTCAGGGAAGGAACAACCTAAGACAGGCACAGTCGCAGAGGGGCCATCAGGAGAGAACTTGGGGGCCAACAGAGGTGGGGCATAGACCCTCACCCCCCCAACTTTGCAGGAGCCTGAACCCTCACCCCTTTTGAGAGAGGTCTCTTGTCCCCATGGCTGCTTCGCTTCCCACGCCCAGCTCAGATGGGAACCCAGGTAGCAGACCAGAGACCTGGCCAATGGCAACTGCTCTTCCGCCGCAGCAGGGCTTTGTTTCCCATTTCCTCCGTGAACCACAGCTTTTCTCTGTGTGGAAGCAAAGCTTTCCTCTGTGTGGCTCCCCTTGTCTTCCCCTGCCTTTGCCTAAGGTGATTTTTATAGGATTGCTATTGGTGATGGGAAAAATGTATAGTTTTTATGCAGGGGTTTAAGAAAAACCCCAAGTTAAGGTAAGGATCGGGAGGAGAATTGTAACTACTTCGGCTCCTTTAATGATTATATTTGTTGGGAAAATACAATGGTGGGAATATTTCTGCAGTAGCTTTTTGATTTTAAAAGAAAAATTGTAAGAGTCATGGCCTCCCAGTGAAGTTATAAACATGTTGGAAAATACCTGGGTATGGTGGCGAGTTTTTATGCAACAGTGAGTTTAATCAATGAGTTTATGGTACAATGCCCGCTCCCATAGTTTTTTAGAAGCATAAAAATAATGTGTATTGTTTTGATTATTATGGTAGGGTTGGGAAATTTGTAGATGAAATGTTATTTGAATATTGTTAATCACTAATAGAATTATATGTTTAAGTTTATGGCTTGATCAAGCAGAATGTACAAGTACAAGAACACTTTAATCTCCTGAGAAGAACAGACTGTGTTCCTGACGTAGATGTGACCAACATGTGACTAACCACAGGAGAAGAAAGAGACTCTGGGCGATGGGAAAATTACCTAACCTGTTTTAATCAATCTGCTGATGTAAATTACCTTTGTTTTGTGGCCTATGTGAGGGAGTTTTTGGCGTGGAAATGAAAATGTTAAATTTGAAAATGAGATCACTTTATAGTATAAAAGCTTTTGGAATCTTAAAAATAAATTTGTCAGATCCTTGCATCCTCTGAGGTGTCTTGAGTTCTGTCCACGCCGACTCCGTCTTCCCCTTTGGGTGAATCCTGTTCAGCTGGGGCTGGTCCCCGGCAATTTGCATTTATGGGGTTTCTTTGTTTTATTCTTGTACATATTATTTTTGGATCCTCAGAATTTATAAAAAATTAAGAGTATATCAATAAACGTTAATAAGTATGCTTTAGCGAACAGAATGCAAACATGGTAACCTATTTTAGTTACAATATGCAACAATATTGGGAGAGAGCAAAAACAATATAGTTGTTGTAGCTACAACTATTTTAAAATGTTTGCTATGTGGTAAAAACTGGGGTAAGTGCTTAGCAGACATTATCTGTAAATTAGATCCTATGATGCCCATGCTAGGAATAAAGAAACTGAGCCTCAAAGATGCTGTGGGAATTTGCTCAAGGTAAAAGAGTAAGTATGTGGCAGAGCAAAGATTGGTCTTACAAGTTCACTATGGAAAATACCACATTTATTTTGACAGTGTTTGGTAATGCTTAAATACGTAATGCTTATTATGAGAGGAAATATTAAATAATTTTCAGGTTTCACCCTAACTCCTGGCAGTAATTGACGGTGCCCAAATGCTTCCACACATAGTTCAGAACAGCCGGCAAAGAGTTATAGTGCTATTATTGATCAATTTAGAATGTTATTATCATTTACTTCTGGGAAATCACATATCTCCCCAGAATATTGTTTACCTATATTTGTTTACTACATGAAAGTTTAATTCTTTCCACTTATGACTATAAAACCCAGAAGAATTGGAACTAGAAGCGTTAATCAATTTTAGGAATTTTGGAAAGCTTAGCAAAAATCTATCTTAAAAATTTTTCTGCATATAATGAAACCTTCCTTTGGCTTCACATTTTATTTGGAGTAAATTCCCAAATCCATTACCTATGATCCATGACATCTCTTGGGCCTTATGTCCACCACTACTGGCTCACTCACTCTCCTCCAGTTTTACTGGACTCCGTTGTTGCTTTAACACACCAAGCAAACTTCACCTCAGGACACCTGCACTTGCTAATTTCTGCTCAGAATCCTCTTTTTCCTGCTATCTACATGGCTCATTCCTTAGTTACCTTCTGGTATTGATCAAATGTCGCCTTCTTGACAACCACCTATAAAAACAGCACCACCTAACCCCACATCTCCACCAGTCACCCTATCTTTACCTTCCTTTATTCATCTATTACAATTGTTTATTCATCTTTAAAACTGCTGTTCAACAGCCATACCCAGCTGCTGGAAGCACTATGGGCAGGGTGTACAATACCTGTTCAGGGCAGTTTTTGGATAATTTCTCCTATTACCTTATTCCCCTTAACCCCAGGCGATTTATATCGTTTGACAGTTACCACTCTTCCTTGGGGTGGTAGCCTTACCAGTTCCCAGTTGGCGTTTCCCCTCAGCACTGGTTTGATTACTTTAAACTGGAGGTGGAATTCTCCAGTAGAGGTTGGCAGAGTTTGACCTTGTAGGATGTCAATGCCCACTATGCTCTCTGGCATTGGAGAGATAAAAACCTTGTATTCCCATGGGGGAAAACACCCAATTTGCAACATCAAAGGAACCTTACTGACCATAACCGTTTGTCCTCCATAACCATCGATGGCACTGAGGGGGCCAGGAAAATTCTGAGGGTTACACGGATTAGAGTACATTTGGCTCCAGTATCAACCACAGCCTTTTGTTTATTGCTGGGGGACAGTGAATAGTGAGCTCAACGTGGGGCCCCAATCATTCCCAATGGCCCTCACCTGGAGGCGACCTTGGCCTGCATCCTATACCCAGGGCATGGGAAGCACTCATCCCATGATGCCTCTGCTGGAGTCTGTGGAGCACTCGGGGTAGTTGGGGCAGGTCTGAACTGTTGTTCAGGTTTTAAGGCATTCTACAGGCCAAAAACACAGTGCTGGGTTGCTGGTCTGTCTTTTCAGGTGGGGGCCCTGCAGCAATGAGGTCAAACCACATTTGCTCCCAGTTACCTTTACCAGACACTTTACAGCCAACTGGGATAGGCTTTTGGCTTCTCAAGCTCCCTCTCTGTTTTGGGTCTTTCCCACAGTCCATACCTGTTCCCAGGATTTGTCAGTTTCCCCCAGATCAGCAATGGACTGTCCAACATCATAAACGTCTTGTCCTATGACTAGGCCAGCATGAATATCAGGTCCCATACCAGGTGCTAAGGAGAACTGGAGTATCTTGGCTTTCATTCCTGCAGTGAACATGGCCCAATCAGGGTCTTCAAAGACAGGAGTGTAGATGGCCTGTCTCATTCCTACCTCCCTAAAAATCTGCTCCTCCTCCATAGATTTCCAGGCCCTCATTGGGCCACGCCTCCCTACAGGATAAAATAATCCAATCTATAAGGAAGTGAGTCCCTTGAACCTCCTGACTACCATGCAGGTGCTGCTGGTGGGCATTGTGTGTGATGACGTTGCTCATTTTCTCTGCCTTGTGCCTGGTTAGAGAAATGCCATGGCCCCCGATTCCCATAGCCATACTAGCTATGCCTAGATACTATCCCTGGCCTTTTGTTGGAACTTAGCCGCCATATCAATAAGCTCAGTGGATGCATACTCTTTCATCGTGAACATTTCCTGAACTGGGGGCTGCCCTGCTGGCTGAGTTGCTAATGCAGTGTTTTTGCTTTCCTCTATATTAGGGGTCAGACAACATGGGGTGCTTCTTCCATTGCACTGTCAATCTCCATAACATCCTCCTTTTCACTCTCATCACTTTCCCAGGGATTCCAACTCTTAGTGTCTCAACCAGGCTTTGTTACAAGTGCTTGGACCTTAATCTGTGGCACCTTGTGCCCTCCTTAGCTTTGCAAAACATCTCACTAAGGTCTCCAATTTATTAACCTGCTTTCCCACCTTGTCTGCCAGCCCTGAAGCTAGCGGAGCAGTGGACAACCATACAACCTTCTCTAACCTCAGCTCTTTGTTTTTGACTTTCTAACTCACGCTTCAGCCTCTAGTTGAGCATCAGTGTCCAGCTGACCTGCCCACAGTAGAGGCCAGCCCACTGCACAGTCATTTGTCTCCCTTCCTCAAAGAGGTGCATCAAACCAGCCTGGGTTTTCGGGGCATCCTAGTACTCACTCTGCAGTCCACAAGCATCCAGCGTACAGGTCAGCCCTCCCCCACTTAGAGGTCAATGGCCATCCCCAGATTTCTACTATGGATGCCTCTTTCCCAAGACTCATTCCTTCAGTTCCCTGGCTGGCTCACCAATTGTTGGTTTGCAACCTCAGGAGTTCCCATGGTGAAGTTTGAAACTGGCCCCTGTGCAGGGAAGGTAAAGAAAGACCCAAGAAAGAGGCAGACTCACTCCAGATTGGCAGGTGGCAGTTTTGATAAGCAAGAGAATTTACATACAAGGCTTGTCCTGGGCAACCTCAAGATGAGTAGAGCTCAGCACATGCCCACAAGCATCTTAAGCGTTTATATAGAGGCCTTAATGGGGTTCAGTCATGTATTCAGTCCAGATGGTCTCAACAACACATTACTCTCTCAGGGTTGCGTCCCTAAAGCGGCTCCTAGTATGGGTGAGCTGAGCATACATTCCAAGGACAGGGGAGGGGTTAAGCCTCCAATTGCCTGGATCCAGCTCACACGTTAACCATCAGTCACATCCTCTCGATGACCTCGTTAACAATACATATAATTATTTGATATATTATATTTTAATGTCTTAATTTTTATTATTCATGTCATTCCATTTGAATGAGAGACTTAAGTTTGTTCACTTATGTATTCTCGTTACTTAGAAATAACTGACTCTCAAAAAATATTTGTTTTTGGAAGAAGGACAGAAAGAAGGAAGTAGGAATGGAGAGTGGATAAAAATTATTTCATTGATATCCAGAGAAAGCAACATATGGTATCCTTAAATCTGGTCATTAGTGGTGCTAACAGATTTTACTGAAGGATTAGATATTTGAATCCAGACTGCTGTCATTTATTTAGGTTTATAACATACCATTTAATATTTTCCAGCAAAACTGAGTTTGAAGGATTATTTGAATGAGCAGGAAAGACCATGCAAATGGAAGACAAATTAGCAACATGGGGGAAGTAAAACAACAGAAAGCAACAGGAGAGGCACATCAGGTGGCCAGAAGTATTTTCAAGAGTCCTGCTACCTTCACCCAACCTCATCATGACAGTGGCAGTATTGAAGGATTTTTTTCAAAGCCTCCCTTAGAGTATAACTATGAACTCCTAACTGGAGGGCCTCTCCAGAAATAGATGGTACCCTAGATTTCTGATTTAAATATTCATAGTGGATACATTTTACCAGGCACAAGTTAAGGCATAAGCCTTAGTTCTGGATACATAAGAGAGCCCTCCCCTACCCCATTTCCACCACAGTGATGCTAAGCTCCATGCGAGGAAAATGTGCTAGGTGAGAGTCATCAGTGTTAACAGGAGAAGTTCACAACTCTCCTATAAAAGACTGTGAAACATAAGTCACTGTTTGGTGTATTCTACAATAGTGTAAAGAATCTCTAGTTTTTCTTCAAAATAAGAAATAATTTTTCAAAAGAAAGGCTACACGCACCACTTTTTGAGTGGCCACATTCAAAATATTGTCCCCTAACCATTCTAATTAAGCCAAGCCTATGGCTGCAGACCAAGAACAAGATGGAACAAGCCTTTGCAGATGGAGCTTCAACTCAGCAGCAGCTCATGCTAAAGTCTGAAGTTCCAGCTTCCTCCCTCTCTTTCTGAAGAGAACCTTTGCTCCTCTTAATGTGCTCCGATATCTGTGCAGGATGCCTTGTTACCATTACTCAATGCACGGTCACACAAGCAGACAAATTGGATGATGTTGTGAAGTTTAGTCTCAAAGATACTCAGAACTCTTCCAGGTGAGCTTTATTTATACTAAAAGTTTTGCTATTTTGCCATTCAAACTTAAATCTAAAAGATGCCTAGAATTAATTTTTGCGTGTGGTGTAAAGAAGGAGTTAAATTCAATTTTTTCCATATGGATATACAAAAATTTTCCATATGGATAACCACAAGTTCCATGATGCCATCTTCTCTCGAGTCCTACATTACTTATGGACATTGTAAACCTACTTCACAGTAGACAATATTTTCTCTGTATTCAGCAGTGTAGCCAAACTAATGACATCATGTTTATCTCTAATTTTCTACGGACAGTTAGATAAAGATGAGCTGCAAAAACTCATGATGCTCCCATAGATAAGGGCTATTTGGTAGGAAGCCTATAGTCTGGCTTGATTATTCTACACAGATACTGTTAGATCTTAGAACAAAGTCTACAATGGCCTGGTTAACTTCTGCTGGACAGGAGAAATTATCACATGTGTAGAACGCAGAATTGCAAGTTTTCACAAGCTATGGCAAGAACGAGTTGGATGTGCTAAGACATGGCTTCCAAAGGGATTTTGACAGATAGGAAGGTGTAGGTACTTCAGGCAAATAGTAAGTATCAGAGCTGTGTTAGGTTTGTTGACAGAGTAAGGGAAAAGAAAATCCAGAGGCTAACAATCCTGAAAATCTACGTACATATTTGAAATCAAGAATATCTAAGCAGATAACTGGCCTTCACCCAGATGGAGTTTAGGACCATGACTAGATCCTATGAAATAGTTTGTGGGGTGAAGTGATGTTTAACATTCACTGCTCTTCAAGTTACCTTCTCTGGGCTCCCCACCTCTACTTCTACCTCACTTTAACTCAGGCTGAGACAAAGCCTCCTTCTCTGTACTTCCATGATTCTCTATGGATTCCCTGTCGTAACTCAACACACCTTACAGTATTAGCTGTTTGTTTCCCTCTCCCCACAGATCACCACTATAAGCACACATTACACTAGATTATGAGGGCCTTGAGGACATGGCCTATATCATTTATCTCTCAATCCCAAAGAGCAACACAGTGCTTGGCATGTTAGATACTACGTCATTATTTTCAGATGGATGGTGCCTTAGTTAGCTAAGGCTCCCATAACAAAACACCACAGAAGACTGAGTGGCTTAAAGAATAGAACTTAATTTTCTCACGGTTCTGGAGGCTGGACATCCAAGATCAAGGTGTCAGTAGGTTTGTTTTCTTCCCAGGCCTCTCTCCTTGGTTTGAAAATGGTCAGCTTTCTTGCTTTGTCCTCACATGGTCTGTCCTCTGTGCATGAACATCCCTGGTGTCTCTACGTGTGTCCAAACTTCTCTTCCTAGAAAGACACCAGTCAAGTTGGGTTAGAGCCTACACTAATGGCCTCATTTAAATTAATCATCACTTTAAAGGCCCTATCTAAATACAGTTACATTCTGAGTTACTGGGGGTTAAGGTTTCAACATAAGAATCTTGTGGGGACACAATTCAGCCCATAATAGATGGCATTGTAAGACAATCTACTAGTCCAGAGCCTCAAACACGAGAAAAATGTCAGAACAGAATTCTGTGAACTGAACTTAGTATAAAAGAGAATCTGGATCTTCAGAAAGTAAACATTTGGAGACTGAAAATCTGGATTCAATTCATAGTTAGCTTATAAACTGCACAAATCACTTGGATAAATCACTTACTCGTTCTGGATCTTGATTTCCAGAAGTCCAAAATTAGGTAGGTAATACTACTTGCTTTATTTCGCAGGGTTGTTGTGAAAAACATTTAACGTGTAAAATTCTTTTTAGAGTGTGCTACAAACACTAGGTATTTTTGTTATCATTGATCAGAGGCACAGGATCAGGGGACACCTGGCACAGAACTAGTCCTGGAGACTGAAACAGCACCAAGTCTGAAAATGAAGGGTATGTGGTTCATTGAGAGTGAAGCTTTCTTGGCTGCAAGTTGGGAAAGAAAAAGAATCCAGCAGCTCTTGGGCCAGGACTTTTTACTCTTTTGGATCAATCAGCACCAAGTGAATAATTGAAAAAAAAATAGGCATTGATAAAATAATAATTCTTTAAGCAAAACTGATAAAAAGCACTTAACCTGACCTAAAAAGCTATAAACTTTCCAGGGTATCAGTTTCCCCTTCACATCACTGAAAAAGAAAATCTTCTAGTGATAGTCACTTCATTCTGCTGTATCACACAAAAAAAATCGTACTTTTGTTTTGCTATCTTGAAATTTGTCTACCATGGAGATGAAATAGTAAAAATAGTTTCATTCCCTTTCATCTGAAAACTTTAAAATCTGACTGATAGTGACAAGGGCTCTTAGAAAGATAGGGCCAGAAGGGAGTATTGAAATAATGCAGAGCCTTCTACCTTAATTTTACAAAGGGAAAATCTGGGCATAAGAGACTGGATCAGATCCCTGGTCAGTGAAAAATAAGCCAGAGTAGAACCTAACTCTCCTGCCTGAGTCCTTTGTCCTTTTCCAAGCCCCGTGTCTCCTCCACCATTCCCTGGGGACTGGGAAAGCATCTAGCCCGTAACTGCCTCAGATTGGTAAAGCATTTTTAAGTCTCCTGAAATACATACATGGCTATTTTGAACATAATTACTATTTAGTTATCTCTGAATGAAATCTCTAGAAAAATCATTGGCTCTGTGGAATCACTTAATTTACAAAGGATAGTAGTTTAGTCCCTAGGTACTTTCATCTAAATTTAGACTTTTCCAGAATCAATGTTTCTTTAAACTGTAAACCACACACTACAGTTATCCAGTTACATCACTTCATCAAGAAACTGGTTTTTCAAAATACAGGTAAATAGCGACCCCCAGGGGTAAAACTTGTTAGTATCTGCAAACTGAAGAATTGAAATAAAGTGAGACTACTCAGGAAAATGTTTTGACTGATAGTAGAATATTAGTTTCAAGTAAACATACCTTTACTAAAATAAAATGAAAGAAACTGGATGATTCTCACCTGCATTTCCATGAAATCTCTCATGAAAATTAGAAAGTTATTGTCTAACTGTGCACAATTAAATACACACTGTTGTTTAATTATAATTGTAGTGACACATTTTTCACTTTCAGTATATTCTGAAAATCAATTAATTTGAAAATTGAGTTAAAAGCTGTAACTATAAACATAAACTAGAGGGTTTTTTTTTAAATAGTTGGCCTTAAACTACATTTTCATGTTAGTGCTACTTCAGCAAAATCTAGACAGAACACAATCCAATGTCTAGGCTTACAGATTGACAGTATGTGTTTAGTGAGTAAGAGATCAGTGGTGAGTGAAATGATTATTCTTTGCTAAATAAATATTGCCACTGCAGAGAACATAAACTGAGGCTATAAAGACTCCCCAAATCCTTAAATATTATAATGCACATAATTTACTTCATAATATATCATAACTAAATGTAAAAATTTGGTGTCTTTTCATACCCTCATCGATTTTACAAAACAGCTTTCAATGTATCCACTAATAAACCTATAAAACCTAATTCTTTCTGGAGCACTCACTGAAATAATTTCAGGGTTCTTATGTTCACATTTCTCCATAAAACACATGGTGGACTTGTTCATGACATCAGCCAAGCCACCACAGATTTGACTGCTTGCTCTTAATTTAGTCCAAACTTCTATTTTCTAATAAGTCACTTTGTATCTTCTCATTATTTCCATCACCAGCAATAACACTTCATTTCATTCTCAGGTTCATTTTCAACAGAATATAAATTCATTAAATTTGTGTGTGTGTGTGTATGTATGCCTGTGGGCGCACGCATAATTTACAAATATTAAAGATCTTCTGCATTCTATGAAAACTTCTTTGAATAATTGCTAGACTTTAAAATATACATCAACAACTGCACCTTTACAGATAGATAGTCTCTCCGAAGATCACACCGTACATGCAATCAACAAGTATGAACTCTCATTTAGGGTAACAGGTATCAACACACTTTGTAAGGGAACTCTAGGTAATATATACAGAAACTGATCTAGAGAAAAGACAAAGCAAGCTATGGCATCAATTGAAGTTGAATGTTTAAAATTTTTGCTGTGATGTCTGTAAAACATAGGAAAATGCATTCTGACTTTTATAGTGATTTGTTTACTCTCTTTAGTTCATAAGGACTTTTCAACTGTCCAAGTTATTTTGCTCCATGCAGGAAGGAATAAATCATTTGCATTTAAGGACCTATTTACAAATTAACTGAATTTCATTTTGGAAAATCTGGCAAACAGCTACTTGGAGTTTTTAGTTCTTTGACTTCTGTTTCCAACTAAATGGTTTATGCTTTGAGCTAATAATCATCAGGGTCACTTAGCTTCCCTGGGATGTCAGCATAACAAAAGGATGAATAAAATATATTGATCGTTTATTTAACTCTAATATTATATTCAGAATAAATTATCTTTTTATGTTCTAATTTCTCCTATAGGACCAATATCCAATAAACGAGTCACTGAATCTTAAAACTGGCAAATAGAACCAGAATATACAAATGTGTTACTCTCCCACTTAATCTGAGACTATAACTACTACATACTATTAAAGTGTGTATATTAAATGCTTGTAAAGGTGACATTATATTGACTATAACTTTTTAATTCAGGAGCATTTCTATGCTTAGCAATAACTAAACTCTATATTAATAACCTGGAGGCCCTGAAACATTCATTAATTATCATGTTTATTAGTTTTCTGTTAGCTAGGTAATACAAATAGTAGTAACATGAGTGGTAATGGTGGTAATGGCAGCAACAGCAGAGTATATTTATTGAGCACTATGTGCTCATCATTTTTCTAATGTCTTTATATTAATTACCTTGTCTAACACAATCCTATGAGGTAAAGATGAGAAAAATATGCTTATCGAGGTTATAGGCCATGGTCACATAGGTGTTAAGTGGTAGAAATTACAAGATGGTCATAAAGATGTTATGTGGTAAAGGTCATGACACCAAGTCACATAAATGGTAGAGATTATGTGTCCAATGTCTATAAGAAATAAATGACAGAGGTTAATTATTCAAGGTCAGATGGGTGGTAAGGGTAGAAATTACGTGTTCAAGGTCACATCCATGGTAAGTAGTAAAGGCTAGGTAGTCCAGGTCAGATGGCTGATTAAGTGATAAAGGCTGTATGTCCAAGGTCACATAGGTGGTAAGTGATTAATTGCTCTCCAGTCTCCCTACCCTCACTAGGAAACTGAGGGCTTCAGTCTGGGTGATTGAGAAGGACACTGCTTGTTATCCAAAATTCATTTTTCCTTTTCTACATAATAAGAGAGCTATAGCTGACGTGAGTGCCTACCCAGGACCTTATTTCCCAGTTCCTCCTGTAGCCAGGTGTGGCTTAGTGACTGAGCTCTCACCAATGGAACGTCAGCAGAAGTGACATTTACCCCTTCCCAGCCTGGCCTATAAAACCTTGTACTGAGCTCCTGTATTCAAGTTCTCTTCCACAAACTAGAATAAGGAAGTGCCTGAAACCAGTTTCACTCAAGCAGGTAAAGACAATGCCCGAGGGAATCATGAAAAACAAAGTAGAAGGAAGCTGGTACTCAAAGATTGCCCAGAGCACAGCTGTAGGCTAACCTAGAATGCTCATCTCAGACTACAGCATGAGGGAAAAAGGAAACTTATTTTCTCTGAGCCACTAAACTATTGTTAGTTCTATTTATTACAGCACACAAGTCTTACTTTAACTAATACAATGAATTTTCAGACGCCTTAAAGTTCTGAAACTCTTAAGTTTTAATCAGAAAAAAAATGAAAAGATGATAAATATTATGCTCATAAATTTAAAAACAAACAGAAATTATGGTTCAATAAAACTAGAATGCCTAGCACTAGGTTTCTTTTACTAAAGTGATTTATAATGTATATCACTTCTGATATTTACTTCCCTAGATTCTAATCACTTTGTCTTCATATCTTTATATCATGGCATTGCTAAATACAACATTAACATCCTCTATCATATTCCCTTAGACTTTTAATACATATCATAATGTTAAGTCAAAACTGTAATAAAGAGATCATGCTATTTTGCTATGGATAAGAAATGGTGCCAGATCAATTTTCTAGCACTGGAAAAACTTTATGCTCAGAATCCATGACTAAACTGAAAAAGATTTTCTTTCTGTAATACCAATCATCTGAATTTTAATGAATATAAAAGAGGGCAACACACTGTGAGAATAAATCAATTCATTCTTCACCAGTAAGCAGTATTTGGAATAACTTATATTATGAAAAATATGTTTGATATTTTCTTGTTGAAAATAGTTCTGTGGAAATTACTCTAGGTTTGGCAAGATAAGAGCAAGTTTCCCAGCATGTCCCACATTAGATGATAGTTGCAGTTCCATCATTAAATCCACAAGTGTTTGAAGGATCCATTAAGTGCACCCATGGATCAGGGTGTCACAAAAATGTGTAAAACATAAAGCTGGAGGACTTACACTTCCTGATTTCAAAACTTATGAAAAAGCTACCATAATCAAAACAGTGTGGTACCGGCATAAGGACAGACATGTAAACCAATTGAAAAGATAGAAATCCCAGAAATAAACCCTTGCCTATACAGTCAAATGATTTTCAACTGGAGAGCCAAGACCATTCAATGGGGAAAGGACAGTCTGTCTCTTCAACAAATGGTTCTGAGGTAACTAGATATCTATATGCAAAAGAATGAAGTGAGACCTTTATCTAACACCATATAAAAAAATAATTCAAAATGTACCCATACATAAGACCTCAAACTATAAAACTCTTAGAGGAAAACATAGGGCAAAAGATTCATAGCACTGGGTTTGGCAATGATTTCTTGGATATGACACCAAAGGCACAGGCAACCAAAGAAAAAAGAGACAAACTGAACTTGATGAAAAATTTAAAATTTTGTGGATCAAAAGACACTATGAACAGAGTAAAAAGGCAACCCACAGAGTGAGAGAAAATATTTGAAAGTCATATATCTGATAAGGGATTAAAATCCAGAATAGATAGAGAACTCCTAAAACTCAATTAAAAAAAAAAACATGATTCAAAAATGGGCAAGGGACTTCTGTATATATTTCTCTAAAGATATATAAATGACTAATAAGCACATGTAAATATGTTCCACATTACTAGACATTAGGTAAATGCAAATCAAAATTACAGTGAAATTTCACCCCATACATATCACAATGAGACATCACTTCACATCCATTAGGATGACAAATAAATAAATAAATAAACAAATAAATAAATAACCAACAGTATTGGTGAGGATGTAGAGAAATTGGAATACTTTTGCACTGTTGGTGGGAATGTAAAATGGTACAGCTGTTGTGGAAAACAGTATGGCAGTTTCCCAAAAAGTTAGAAATAGAATTACCATATGATCCAGTAATTCCACTTCTAGATATCTAACCAAAAGAGTTAAAAGCAGAGTCTCAAAGAGATGTTTATGAACCCATGTTCATAGCAACATTAGTTACAATAGCTGAATCTTAGAAGTAACCCAAGTGTCTATTGATGGATGAATGGATAAGCAAAATGTATTATATACATACAATGATTTATGATTCAGCCTTATAAAGGAAGGAAATTCTGACATATGCTACAACAGGGATGAATCCTGAGGACATTAAGCCAAGTCAAATAAGCAAATCACAAAAAGACAAATACTATATGATTCCACTTATATGAAGTTCCTATAGTAGAGACGGAAAGTAGAATGATGGTTTCCAGTTGTTGGGGGAGAAGCTACGGGGAGTTATTGTATAACTGATAAAAAGTTCCAACTTTCTCCATTGAGGTATTACATGATGTTTGGTTTTCAAACAGTGATTCTACTGGAGTGCTTTTTTAATCATTGGAAATCACAAACTTGGCTCACTAAATGCATGAAAAATCAACTTCATGAAATATTTCCCATCCCAACTTTCCTATGTCCTACAGCATATATGATCAAAAGCATTCCATCATTCCTTTTTAAGAACATTAAGTTTATAAGAAGAGACAATATTAATAAAAAATATAGGGGCTTCCCTGGTGGCACAGTGGTTGAGAGTCCGCCTGCTGATGCAGGGGACACGGGTTCGTGCCCCGGTCCAGGAGGATCCCACATGCCGCGGAGCGGCTGGGCCCGTGGGCCATGGCCACTGAGCCTGCACGTCTGGAGCCTGTGCTCCACAACGGGAGAGGCCACAGCAGTGAGAGGTCTGCGTAACGCAAAAAAATAAATAAATTAAAAAATATATATATATGTATATATATATAACAAGCATGAAGTTAGAACACAGCATACATAACTTGAAGATTATCTTATTGTCAAAGATCCCAACTTTTAAATTGTCCTTGCGTTCATTCATAGTAGCTAAAATGGTAGGAACCTGTCTATTCTAACCAAAGTAAGCAGTTTCTACGTGTCTTTAGTAATGCCATGCTCCTGGACTTCAGCTTTTCCCCAGTGTTTTAGTTATATTATCATCTTCCAAGTTCTTCAAGATCCACAAGGATATACAGCATTACCCACAAGTGCCCTACCCACACACTCTTGCCTACATTCAGCCCCACCCCAATGGCCTCCTTGCCTATAGTTATCTGCAATCACTCCAAGAGCACCTGTGGCTTTAGCATTTTGGAAGCAGAAAATTAGAGCCTGATTCGTTTCTTCTCAATTACTTCCTCTGTGTCTTTATAGTGTCCTAAATTTGTAATCATCACTTCTGAAGTTCAGACTATGTTTCAGGCATTGCTCTAGATGATCGAGAAACAAGAACAAATAGCACACTGTTTTTTCCTAAAAGGAACTGACAGTCTGGACTGTATAAGCCAATACATACCATGCAAGGAGTATGGGCAGGACACTATGGGGGCATGAATCAGGGCATAACTAATTATACCACTGGAGTCTAGAAAAGACTTCATTAAGATGGCACTGCTTGAGGTAAGCACTGAAAGAGAAGAAGTTCATATAGTCAGAGAAGGGGACTAGAGGCCAGAGAAAAGAGAGGCAGGAACCAGGCACTCAAAACACTGAAGCAACATGAATAAAAATATGGAGGCTTTAAACAACATGGTACATACTGGAAGAACCAAGGGCTTTGACTTGGGTTGTGAAGAAGTCATAGTGACATACAACTTTAGAGACAGAATAAAAGAACCAGTTCACAGAAGGTCTTATATTTCATACTAAGGAGTAAAAATTGTAGTACATATAATTTGCATAATTATGATGTGCCAGGTTCTATTCTAGACTCTACTTGCAATGGCTCATTTTTATTCCATTTTAAGCATGAGGAAACTGAAGCACAGAGTGCTTTAGTAACTTGCCCAAGGTCACACAGCCAGAAAGTGAGGGAGCCAGGGAGTCTGACATAATAAATTGGGCTCATAGCCATCAGGGTGACTCCCTTCAGCACTGCGTGCTTTATTCCATTGAAAATGATGACCATTAAAGGGGTTTAAGTAGAAGAATAACATGACTATTCTAGTAGTAGAAATGAGGTGGGATTAAAATTGAGATAGAAGGCAGTAAAGGAGGAGAAAATGAAATGCAGAGAAATTATATTAAGGCGGTAAAAGCTATAATACTCAGAGAACAATTAAGTGAAGGAGGATATATCAGTTAGCTTTCGTTGCATAATTAACCACACAAAATTTAGTGGCTTAAAATAACAAGCATTTACTTAAATCATAAACTGATGGATTAGCTAGGGCCAGGAAAGTTTGGAAGGACCTTGCTCATGTGTCTCAGTGAACTGAGCTGCAAGAGAGCTCACAGCACATAGCACATGGCAGATCAGCTGTAAGATACCTCTACTGATCTTGGCTGGGTTCTCCTACATGTCTGGGGCCTCAGCTGGGATGAATCAATTGATTCATGGTGCATGGTCTTTTGTCCCTCAGCAGGCTAGCCCAGGTCTGTTCTCATAGTGGCAGAACAGAGGTATAGGCGGTATAGGTGAGAACAGCAGAAATGTGCAAGGTTGCTTGACACCTAGGCTTGGAAATAGCACATATATTAATCAATTAAGTTACAAAGCATTTCTCCAAAGATTTACAAGGCCTACCCAAATTCAAAGAGAGAAGTAGATCTATCTCTTGATGGGAGGAGCTAAAGTCACATTGTAAATGGTGGGGAGCCTAGAGGGTAGATAATTGTCACCATCTAAAAAAAATCTAATTAATGGGAGAGAGCAAGAGAAAACATCAGTGATGACTCCCTGGTTTCTTGCCTAAGAAACTGAGGGGATGATCGTGCCATTTACAGAGATAGGGCCAAAAGGGCCCCTCACTGGTGGGTTTTCCCCAGAAAGTGAATAAAAGTTTCCATGCATGTTTTTCCCAGTGGTGTGAACCAGAAATCTACACAAATAACATAGCAATAGCAACTGAAAGAATGTGGTAGAAATACTCAGCTTAAGACTCAATTAAAAGAAAAAGTTGTTACTGAAAAACTATACATTGTACGATATGACAGTGGAATCTACTGAACTTTTATAACCAACACTGACAGAATGTATGAAAATAAGCTGTGATTTCCTTTGAGGTCTAAAGTCCTATAAAGTCCTGCTCACATCTGCCAAATCGATCTTCCTGTGGGAATTCACCACAATGAAAGGATGCAACATATCAAAAAATAGGCTTTATATTCACTGAACTCTATGTTTCAATTAAGTTAAATGCCCTTCTAGGGATAGGAAAATTTCAAGTGTGCTATTACAGAAAATAGCAGACTGGGTTGTAAGAAAGAAAATCTTTGGGATCAGTAGATATGACTGAGCACATTCACTGTCACAAGCTAGGACACACTACACAGCATGATAGAAAGTCAAAGTAGTCGTCATGGCTCACCAACATGCATTCTTTGCTTAGTTCAAAGGAGACTGTCATACTATCAATGGCTTTTTATAAATGAGCTTCACTTTTTTAATCCAACCTGCTTCTAATTCCTGACTCCAGTGTTTAGTGCAAGTTTCCCGTGAGCAAATAAACTCAGTTTTTTCACTCTGCTCTTTAAGGCTTTTCTCCAGCCTGCCCCATGTCATGTCTTGACTCCGATTCTCAGTCTTCTCTTAAATTCAGCCAGTGCTGGTGTCCAGATGAACTATGTGCTATCCACAAACATGGCCTGTCTTCTTTGGTTTCTTTACCCTCACTCACCTCTTTACTCTCTGCTGTGCTGCTGCCTTTGAGTCTCGGCTCGTCCAAAATCTTATTTGAACTTTAAGTCATGACTTCAGTACCACAGATTCCAGCAGCTTATTATGATTTTTCTGTTTCCTGGACTTCCAGTCCACATTGTACCTCACTCTTTGTCTACCCTGGACACTCTGCCTTCTACTAAAATTTTTATTTGTTGCCAGGGACAGGGGGTGGGAGATGGGGGGAAAAGGTGAAGGTGGTCAAAGGGTACAAACTTCCAGTTATAACATGAATAAGTTCTGGGGATGCAATGTACAGCATGGTGACTATAGTCAACAATCCTCTATTGTATATTTGAAAATTACTGAGAGTAGATTTTAAAAGTTCTCCCCACACACACCCAAATTTTATCTGTGTGTGGGGACAGATGTGTTAACAAACCTTATTGTGGCATCATTTTGCAATATATACACGTATCTAATCATTACATTGTACACTCTAAGCCTACACAATGCTATATGTCAATTACATCTCCATAAAGCTGGGGAAAACATTTTTAATAAAAAATATAAGTTTTTATTTGTTTCATCCTTAACTTCCTAGTACCTTTCCTGAGGACACATGAATTTACTCTTTTTCAAGATGGAATTGCCAAGAAAGTGAGGAGTGAGGTTAGAGGTTTCTCTCTGTCAACAACACAGTTCGGTTTTTATGTGCTTCAAATAATGGTCTACAGACTTCCACAGAATATATAATTTGAAGAAAAAGTTCTGTAAATGCTTTAAGTGTTTGAAAACTACTGTTTATTTGTTTTTGCATCTCTTGCTATTTCTAATGCAAACCCTTTCCCCTGGTGGTGGGTAGAAATCTATATGAGCTAAAATTAGTATAACGAATAACATTGTTCACTACCTGCCAGAAGGTAACAAGAAAGGGACATCAAGTATGGGACAGTTCATATTCAATTGGCATATATTATTGATAACTGCAAAATCATTTGCTAAAAAACATAAAAGTGGCAAGCCAGCAGAAAAATAAGTACTGTTAAAGAAGGTAATTGCCAGTGATGGGTTCAATCTGGATCACAAAGCATGATCAGAACTTTCTAAAATGATAACTTCTTAAAATAAATAGCAAACGGAGATGTGAGCAAGTATTAAATTGTAGTGTGTATTCACCCCTTAACTCCTTACCTAAACAAACAAACATAATTATATGGTACAATCTTATACCATTTTAGGCCTCTATCTTTGAGTTACCCACTATGGTAGACAAAATAATGTGCCCCTAAAGATGTCCATATCCTAATGTCCAGGACCTGTGAACATTACATTACATGGCAAGAGAGAGTTAAAGTTGCAGATGGAATTAAGGTTGTTAATCAGCTGAAGTTAAAGTAAGGAAATTATCCTGGATTATCCAGCTGGGCTCAATGTAATTAATCATGACAGTCCCTTAAATGTGGAAGAGGGAAGCAGAAGAGTTAGAGCCAGAAAGATGGCATCATGAGAAAGACTTTGCTGGCTTTGGAGATTAAGGGGGCCACGAGCCAAGGAATCCAGGAAACCTCTAGAAGCTGGAAAAGTTAAGGAAGTGGATTCTCCCTTGGAACAGCCAGGAAATAAGGCAGCCCTGCTGACACGTTAATTTTAGCCCAATGAAGCCCACTGCAAACTTCTGACTCCCAGAATGATAAGATAATAAATGTGTGCTCCCTGAAGCTATTAAGTTCGTGGTAATTTTTACAGCAGCAACAGGAAACTAATACACCAAGAAAAATCATTCCAGCTTTCCCCAGATGCCAAGAAACTGCTCCCTCCTTGTCAAATATCTTTCCAATTGCAATCAGCTATCAGTCCTCCCAAACTATCTTTATTTGTAAAATGATAATTTTCAATTGATAAGATAGTGATGTTTTCTATAAATTACTTTGTCAAAACAATTACTAGAAAAGATATTAGCAAAGACTTAATGAATATTTAAATACTGATTATACAGCTATTTTAATTAATGTCATTCAGACATAATTTAGAAGCAAAATATATTTTTAAATCCTCAAATAGCACATAATAATAAGCTATATTTTATTTTTGAGAAGACAAGAGTTGTTTGTGTTGTGAGTTGATCTCTTCTTTAAGAACAAACTACTTAACAAAATTAGGCATTTTTTGTTTGATCTACCAATAATAGGTATATAAGTGAAGCACAAGAGAATGAGGAGAATAAAGGTGATATCTCACTTCTAACACAATTTCATCAAAATGGTAAAAATATGTTTAAATTAAGCCTGGGAAGGTCCAACACAATTGGGAACTGAAGAACTCACATAATGTTCATGGGTATATGGATTGCTTCTGTTTCAAAAACGCTTTCATTTCAGTACCATTTAGAAAATGTGAGACTCATTTTATCTAAACAACAACAACAAAATCATCACCAGATAAGATCTGGCAATGCTGTGAATCCCGCTAAACCTCAGTTTTTTCTTATGATTTTACCAGTCTATTCCCCACGCAGGTTAGTTCTAAGGATCAAATTAGATAATGTATTTAAAGCAAATTGTAACCTACCAAATTACTTTTTTTCCCCTCAGTTCCTACTATAAGTCAAACACCAAGCTAAGCAGACAAACAAGGATTAGACAATAACTTCAACAATTAATGTACAATGTAAGACACAGAATGCTATGAGGATTCATGGCTAATACAAACTGGAAGGAGGATGGTGAGGTACCTCCAGCCCCAGGGAATCAGACTGCCTACTGTGTGCCAGGCACTATGCATGTTAAATTTTTTATGCACATTATACCATTTAACCCTCACAATAATCCAACAAGGTAGTGCTATTGTTTTTCCCTTTTTACTGATGAGAAAGATAAGGCTTAGTTTAACTAACTTTTCCAAAGCCTGCGGAAAATAAGGGATAAAGCCAAAACTCATTCAGTTAACAAATAATTATTGAGCACCTACTGTGTGAGAGGCGTGTTCCAGATGCTGAGATTACAGTAGTGAAGACAGCAGATAAAAATACCTACCGTCAAGAAAATTATACTCTAGGGAGGGAAACAGAAAACAAAGAAAATAAAAATTAAGTATATTTTATACACACACACACACACACACACACACACACACACACACAGTTTAGCAGATAGAGATAAATGAAACACGGAAGTGAAAAAGAAGGTGGTGGAGATTGAAATTTTAAGTAAGATGTTCAGGAAGGCCCTCTTGTTGAACATGGTAAGTTTGACATGCTTGTTAGGCATCCAGATGTATTTGTCAAGTAGGCTGAGAATACACGAGAGAAGGCAACGTTTGAGTAATTGCTTAAAAATAGTGATGGAGTTGGGTGAGCAGATATCTAAGGGGAAGGCATGTAAGGAAGAACAAATAGCAAGTAGAAAGGTCCTGAGATGGGGGTTGATGTGGCTGGAGCTGAGGGAGAGAAGGGAAGAGCAGAAGATGAGATCTGGATGTAATGGTGGAGGGGGCAGATCACACAGGACCTTGTAGTTCATAGTCAGGTCTTTGGTGTTTGTTCCAGATAGGAAAATGGGGTTTTGATCGTAGAAGGGTATGTTTTAACAGGATCGCTTTGGCTACTATGCTGAGAACAATCTGAAAAGAGGAAGCAGGGAGACTGGTTAGAAGATGTTTTCAATAATTCAGACAGCAGGAGGTAGTGCTTTGTACAAGTGTGATAACAGTAGAAGAGTGGCAAGTTGTCAGATTCTCAATATATTTGAAAGTAGAGCCAACAGGATTTGCAGATGGATTGAATATGGGGGTGTAAGGGAAAGAGAGGAGACAAGAATGACAGCAAGATTTGAAGCTGGAGAAAGGTAAATTGCCATTAATATTTGGGAGGAAGAGGTTTGGTGGTAAATACCAGGAGCTTAGACTTGGATATTGTATGATTGAGATCCTTATCAGACGTTCAAACCAATTAGACATTGTCAAGTAGGAAGTTGGATATATAGGACTAGAGTCTAAGGAAAAGACTCTGGGGCTGGAGAAATGAATCTGGAAGCCATCTAATTTAATAGATATAAACATATGAACCTAATTCCAGATCTGTTTGATTCTCAAACCTAGTTCCTATTTGTTGGGAGCAATTCTCCATCGCATTTCTGCATGTCTCAGGTTATCTTTTCAGGGATGTTTATACAATAAACATCCTCGGAGATTAAAAGAGTGTCTCTCTCCAGGTTTAAGGACAGATTTGTTTCCTGATCAAGATACTTAAGGTAATGTCTCCTTTGGAAGCAAAGAATAGACAGATTGGCTTGCAGCTTGCAACCCCCTTATAAAACTGGTTTCCTGGGACTTCCCTGGTGGTCTAGTGGTAAAGAATCTGCCTTATAATGCAGGGGACGTGGGTTCAATTCCTGGTCAGGGAATCAAGGTCTCACATACCGCGGGGCAACTAAGCCGGCGCGCCACAACGACTGAGCTTGCACGCCTCAACTAGGGAGTCTGTGTGCTGCAAACTACAGAGCCTATGCACTCTGGAACCCACGTGCCACAACTACAGAGCCCACGCGCCCTGGAGCCCACGTGCCACAACTACAGAGCCCATGCACCCTGGAGCCCGCACGCCACAACTAGAGAGAGAAGCCCACGCACCACAATGAAGAGCCCACACACTGCAACTAAGACCCATGCGCTGCAATGATGAGGCCAAAAATAAATTAATTAAATAAATAAATAAATCCTAAAAAAGAAAAAAAACTGGTTTCCTAAGCTCAGCTGTGACCTACATCCAGTATGTTTCCAAGGTCCACCAGGATCCACTCTGCATCGCCCCCGTGACATGAGGGGAGAGCAAAGGGGAAGCTCCTGCTGCCTGATGTCTCATGAGTGATAAACATCTCAATCCACTTAAGCTCACTGTTTCCTTACCAACCACATTTATGGAAATGTGGGAAGTCGATCTAGCAGCTGAAGTAGTAGCTGAAGCTTAGCAACTGCCTGATTACTTAACTACTATTGAAGAGGAACCACTGAAAATTTTGTAACAAGGGAAGAGGTGTGATTTGACTTGAAGTTTGAAATTAAAATCCCTCTGCTAATAGAGGGAAAGTGGTCCTGGAGAAGAAGAAACAAGAGTGGAAGAAGTTACATCAGTCAGGCTGTTGTTGCAGCAATCCCCGCACGAATGAAAAAGGCCCAACAGAGGGGTTAACCAAGGGACTGAAAGAAGGAAGCAGATTCAAGAGATATTTAGGAGCTAAAATCAATTGGCCTTCAAGCTGTATCTTTACAACATTAAGTCAGAAAATTTCAAGTGTAAGTACGAAAGTAATTGGGAGTCACTTTCTTACATAAGAAGAACGGAGTCAGGCACAGTTGCCACACGCCCGTCAGAACTCCAGGTTGACTTCTCCACGTAGTTTTTCTCTTTTTCATGGTCTCAAGCAGCAGCCTTGAGCATTGGATTCTCAAACAGCAATGCCCACAACAGGAAAGAAGGGGAGACCTCCATTGTACAGGCATCTCTTTGTTTTTTAATCAGAGAGGAAAGTCTTTCCTAGAATCCCATTAATCAGAGTGGGCCAAATGCCCATGTCTTCAATGCAAGGAAAGTTGAGAGAACAAAATCTGGCTCTTTCAGCCTCTATAGTGGGAGGTAGGTTCTAACAACAGTGAAGAGAAGGTTGGAATGTTGGAGAGACAACCAATAGTGTCTCCCAGAGGATCTAATTAGCTGTGGAAGCTGAGAAAGAAGCAGAACTCTAAAGGATTGCTTAGACACCTGGCTTAGACGATTGTCTGGATGGTATTGTCATTCATGGACGAAGCAATGCGAGAGAAACAGGTTTGGGGTAGGGAGTGAGGTGATATCTTTGAACACATTTGAATTTCTAGCTGGAAAGCCCAGAGCTCAGATTCATAGGGGTTTGAGCTCAAGATTGAGAGCTAAGCTAGGGTTATATAAGTTTGGGACAATATAACTGAAGTCACAGAGCAAAAGTGTCCAGACACAGTGTGATTACAGAGAGGGTCAAAGAGGGAATCTTGGAAAGAGAAGCCCATTTGACAGACTGAAAAAGAAAGTCCATGAAAGTAAAAAGAAAAGAGGAGAGAGCAATATTTTAAGATGGAAGAGAGGCCAATGGTACTAAATGCTTCCCAGAGATCAAATAAGAAGATGAAGAATGCCTATCAATTTTAGCCACGTTGGCATGGTGACCATTGCCAAGTAAGATAAATATATAGGGAATTCATTAGAGACAAGTGATTTTTTTTTTTTTTTTTTTTTGGCTATCTATTAGGCTCTTTATTTTTTTATGAGGGCAGTGCAAGCCCATGGGAGAGAGCTGGAAAACAGGAGGGTAAGAGTGATCTATAATGGCTATACAATTGTAATATACAACTGTCAGGAAGTGTCTGTGCCTTGGATCTTTATAGAACCAGCACAGCCACCTGCCAAGCATCCAGGATGCTCAATAAACCTCCCTCCATCTCCCCAACATATAAAATATTGGGGGCTATTGTTCCAATTCCACCCCTTGCTTATCATCACTATTTTATATGCTGAAGAATACATTTTCTTTAACAAGGTTAATTTTCTTTTACTAATTTGCTTCAGTTCACTACTCACAAAAATGGGCAAAAATGCAATGTAAAGAGCATGCTATGCAAATAAAAGCCTGATTTCTATGGCAGTGATCTGAGATAGAGTTCCAGTTTGTATGGAAGAGTTGCTATTTTAAAAAAATCCTAAAATTTTACATCACTCTATTTTGTGTTTTTCTTTTTCAGTTCTCTGGTAAATCTCTTAATATTATAAATGAAAGTAGTTATTAAGTTTTATATAGGAGTAAATATAAATTTCAGTAAATTTCAGCTTTTTAATAGTCCTTACTATATGTTACTGCTATGCTATAGAAGGTCAGCCAGAGTGACCTGCTATTCACAAAGAACAACTGGAAAAAACAAAAACCACAGTTTATAAGAAAATCAGCACAGCCTGTCCTATACCAGGTTCCATCATGCCCTCTAGTGTCTAAGTGTAGCATAGCAGCTCCAACTTTAAATCGAAATATTTAGTGCAACACGGTGAACATCACACACTCGCTATGGGCCAGGTGCTAGGCTGGGTGCTGAGTCCACAGCTGTGGACAAGACCTACAAGGTCCCTATCCTCATGGAGATTATTTAGGACTTACTTTAATTATTACATAAGTTTACATTCCATTTGAAAACTTCTGTATGAAGATTTAGCATTTCATTATATGGTACAAATACTTTTATCAGCTAAAAAATATTGCCACTAATTTCTTTAGTCTACAATCTTAAATTATTGATTTAGCTTGCCATAAACTCTTCTCCTTAACTTCTAGTGGTAAAAATTTCATAATCCATTGATTTAGTTTTATAGCTACTATTTACAAAGATATAATCTTCAATAAAATGCTGCTGTGATGTTTAATTCTAAAGCTCTTATTTAATCTTAGTGTTAGTTGTCATTGAGAAGCCTCTGAGGCTATAATTTCATAGTTTATGATCCCAGGAAAATTTTCCTTATTAAATTATAGACAAGAGACAGTGCTTTAGTCTATGTTATTAAAATTGAAATTCCCTAAATCCAATTATATATTCTTACCATCTGCATTTTTATGATTCTTATCTAAAGAAATCCTCTGAAAATCTCAGAGCTGACATAAATTTCTTAAATTTTACTTACTTTTTGTGGGTTTTGAAAACAAAAGTTCTTGTTTTAATTTAAAGGAGCAGAAACTTAATTGTGATGGCTTGCAGATAGATGACAATATGGCCCATAATGAAACTTTCTATAATAAAAGCAGATATGATAAGATATAAACCATAGTAGGCAGATCTTAAGAGAATTTGATTTCAATGAAACATTTAAGTCAGTAATCATCCACTCTAGCATTCTACCTTTTACACATAGACTATTGTTTCACCCTTAACAATTATCAAGAGGTTGTCCCCTCATTCCTAAGTGTGAGGACCCCTGTGTATTTCTCATTTACTCAATTGCCCAACCCCTTTTATTCTAACTATAAGAGTATTCTCTTATTCTACCTCAGTGTTTGGAGGTTGGGGGACCCCTAGTTAAGGTTAGTCTTATGCATGGTGACTTTAACCCCTCCCCCAAGTATATCAAACCCCAAACAACCCTAAATAAACCTAAAATCTAATTTAAAACAAAGAGCCTGCTCTGCAAAGGTAGCTTCAAGTCAAGTTTCCCAGTCTCTCTTTACAACCAAATGACTGACTCAAAACCCCACTTACATTAAAAATCTAAATCCCCCATTTGCCTTCTCAGACTATGTATCATATTTCCTTTTAAAAATGGATGATAGGAGCATTTTCCACTTTGCCCTGGGAATGCTTTGCCTCATTTTATCGTATATTCAAATATCTGGCTAAAATTATGAATGAAAGCTTATGAAATTTTAAGGCAGCTTTCACTGCCTGCCTTGCCCATGGAGACCAGAGTCATGAGCCAATGTACCTGATCTGACAAACATTCACTCCTGCATGATGCAAAAGGTAAGGCAACATCTTTGCTTGGGAGTCAAGAAGCCCAGCTCAGCAGATATATCCAACATCTGTGAGAGCTTTGCCAACACGTTTGAGTGTGGAAGGATCCGCATATTATTGAATTCTTTCTCCAATGCATTACAACAGATGTGTATCAGTAAGCAATTGCTATAACAATCATGTAAAATAAGTCACCGCCAAGCACAGTCACAATAGATAGAGTGTGGATCTAAGGAGAGATAGAGGATTGAAGCCATTTTTGCAATCAGTATGCTACAAGATGTCTAGTAATGCAATGATGACTATAAAATGATCTCCTTTCTAAATCAAATCTGACCTTCCTTTCGCTTTTACCATACCTTCTGAACAAGGAAAACTAAAACACACATTTATGCACACACACAAACATTCTGGGTGCCCCCTACCAACAGTCATGAGCTCACTCACACCCATCCCCACCTCTACAGTAGCTACTTATAGCAAAGGGTCTTTCAAGATTTAGACTCACTTTTCATGTGAGGGGTTACAAACGTTTTCATGTAATGGGACACACAGAGAAAGATCAAATATGTACAGCACACTGAAGTAAACTAAAGGAGTTTTGAGGGCATCTATATCAGGCTAGTGGAAAATTTTATTAATTTCTTCATATTACAAAAGTCAGACAAAAAAATGAAATATAAAGTATTAAGAAAGATATTAAATTTTAATTGGTATAAAACTTCTAAATAACATCTTTTTATTTTTATTTTCTGAGAAATTTGAACTTGATTCCATGAACATAACATTTTTTTTTCTATCAGGTTTTATGCTTGACATGCAATATGTGATTCTTGATAATGATTTTTCAACGAAGTCTCTGAAAGTTTAATAGTCACTTTTATAGGAAGCAAATAGGTTGTAACAACCAGCAGAAGAAAATGTATTGCTTTTTCACTGGCCACAGCAATTTACTTTTCAGAATTAAACAGAATTTGGGTAATAAGAATTCATTAAATTGTGTTTCGAGGATCCAGCCATTCTTTAAATCCAGCTGAGATAGAGTCAGAGGGATCTGATTCACCCTTCTGACTTAAACAACTAAAAAGCTGTACAAAATATGAATGAAAGGGCTTCCCTGGTGGGGCAGTGGTTGAGAGTCCGCCTGCCGATGCAGGGGACACAGGTTCATGCCCCGGTCCGGGAAGATACCACACGTCGCGGAGCGGCTGGGCCTGTGAGCCATGGCCGCTGAGCCTGCACGTCCGGAGCCTGTGCTCCGCAACGGGAGAGGCCGCAACAGTGAGAGGCCCACGTACCGCCAAAAAAAAAAAGAAGAAAATGAATGAAACAACATCTCTCAAGACCCAAAACATCAGGCAATGAAGGACCGGTAACCCTGAGTGATGAGAAACAAAAAAAGTGAGCCCTACAATTGTCCCAGGTTAATGTCTAGAGAAAGTTTCCACACTGTAGCATAGGGAAAGGAGATGCAGGCAGAGACCCATGGTGTCTCTGTGTTGAGAGATGAGAATCCAGGGAAGCCATGGTAGCTAGAGTTTGCAAGGCAGAGTACCACAGAGAAGCAAGATGCACACAGAGAGAACTCTAAAGTGTGTTCCCCTGGAGTATTCAGTTGAGTACTGATCAGCAAACACAGCTAAGGAAACTATCTGAGGCTGAGAGAACCACCTGAAAAGATCAGAGGAAACAGTGTCAGAGCCACTCATAGAGACAGACATAGTTCCTGTTCCCACAATTAGAATAAAACATATAAATCAATCAATTGAAAGAGAACTAGAAATAACACAAATAATAAACTTAGTAGACAAGGACCTTAAAAAATTATCTTAACTATATTCTATGTGTTCAAGAAGCTAAAGAAAAGATTGAATATATTAAGTAGAAACATGGACAATAAAAAAAACTTCCATCGAACTTTTAGAGATGAAAACTACAGTGTTTGAGATGGAAAATACCCTGTATTTTATTAGGTCACAAAACATGTCTTAACAAATTTAAGAAGACTGAAATCACATCAAATATCTTTTCTGACCACAATGGAATGAAACTAGAAATCACAGAAGAAGGAAAATTCACAAATATGTTGAAATTAAACAACACTCTCTTGAATAACAAATAAATCAAACAAGGATGGAACAAAAGCAGTTCTAAGAAGGAAGTTTATAGTGATAAATGCCCACATTAGAAAATAAGAAAAGAGCTCAACCTAACTTTACACCTCACTAGAAAAAGAAAAAAGAAACCAAACCCAAAGTTATTAGAAGAAGGGAAATAATAAATATTAGAGACATATAATCAAAAGAGAAAAATAGAAAACTACAGGCCAATACCCCTGATGAACTAAATGCAAAAATCCTCAACAAAATACTAGCAAGCTGAATCCAACAGCATATTAAGAAATCGTACATTATGACAAAGTGGGATTTACCCCTGAGATTCAAGAATGGTGCAACACAGCTCAGTGCTTTGTGACCACCTAGAGGGGTGGGATAGGGAGGGTGGGAGGGAGATGCAAGAGGGAGGAGATATGGGGATATATGTATATGTACAGCTGATTCACTTCGTTATAAAGCAGAAACTAACACACCATTGTAAAGCAATAATACTCCAATAAAGATGTTTAAAAAAAAAGAATGGTGCAACATATTCCAATCAATTAACAATAATATACCACATTAACAGAATACAGGACAAAAATCACATGATTATCATCATAGATACAGAAAAAGCATTTAACAAAATTCAACACACCTCTGTGATAAAAATTCTCAACAAACAAGGTATAGAAGTTACTTACCTCAATATGACAAAGACCATATATAGTAAGCCCAAAGCTAACATCATAGTAAATGGTGAAAAGCTGAAAGCTTTTCTTCTAAGATCAGAAACAAGGCAAGGATGCCTACTCTTGCCACTTTTAAATGTAATATTAGAAGTCCTAGTGAGAGCAATTAGGCAAGAAAAAGAAATAAAGGGCATCCAGAATGTAAAGAAAGAAGTAAATTATCTCTGTTTGTAGATGACCTAATCCTATATGCAGAAAACTCTAAAGACTCCACAAAAAAACTGTTAGGACTAATAAATGAATTCAGTAAAGTTTCAGGGTATACAATGAACAGGTAAAAATCAGTTTTGTTTCTCTACACTAACAAAGAACTATCCAAATAGGGAAATTAAGAAAACAATCCCATTCACAATAGTACCAAAAAGAATAAAGTAATTAGGAATAAATTTAATCAAGCAGATGAAAGACTGAAAACTACAAAACACTGAAAACTACAAAAAACAGATGAAAGAAATTAAAGAACACATAAATAAATGGAAAGACATCCCACATTAATGGATTGGAAGACTTAATATTGTTAAAATGTCCATACTACCCAAAGCAATCTCCAGATTCAATGTTATCCCCATCAAAATCCCAATGGTATTTTTTACAGAATTAGAAAAAAAATCCTATAAGTGATATTAAGCCAGAAAGACCCCAAAGAATAAAAGCAATCTTGAGGAAGAACAACAAAGCTGGAGGCATCACATCTCCCAATTTCAAAATATAATGTGAACCTATAGTAATTAAAACAGTATGGAACTGGCATAAAGATAGACATATAGGCCAATGGAACAGAATAGAGAACCCAAAAGTAAACCCAGGTATAAGTGATTAACTGATCTTTGACAAGGGAGCCAAGAGTACACAATGGAGAAAGAACTGTCTCTTCAACAAATGGTGCTTAGAAAGCTGGATATCCACAAGCAAAATCATGAAATGGATACAAAAATCAATTCAAAAAAGATTGAACACTTAAACATAAGACCTGAATTGTAAAACTCCTAGAAGGAACATGGGGGAAAAGACTCTTGACATTGGTTTGGCCATGATTTCTTGAAGATAACACCAAAAGCACAGGCAGCAAAGCAAAAATAAACAAGCAACACTACATCAAACCAAAAACCTTCTGCATAGCAAAGGTGACAATCAACAGAATGAAAAGACAACCTACGGAATGGGGGAAAATATTTTCAGACCATATATCTGGTAAGGGGCTAATATCCAAAATATATAAGGAACTCCTACAACTCAATAGCAAAATGACAAATGACTCAAATAATTGGCAAAGGAGTTGAATAGATATTTCTCCAAAGAAGACATAAAAATGACCAAAATGAAAAAGTGCTCAATATCACTAATTATGAGGGACATGCATATCAAAACCACAGTGGCTATCCTGCCACACCAGTTAGGATGGCTATTATCCCCTTGACCCCCACAAAGAAGATAACAAATATTGGTCAGGATACAGAGAAATTGGAACCCTTGGACATTGCTGGTAGCCACTACAGAAAACAGAGTCCTCAAAAAACTAAACAGAACTACCATATGATACAGCAATTTCACTTCTGGGTATATATCCAAAAGAACTGAAATGAGGATCTCCAAGAGATACCTTAACTCCCATGTTCACTACAGCATTATTCTCAATATTCAAACTATGGAAACAATCCGAATATTCATCAACAGATGAATGGATAAAAAATAAAATGTGATATACACATACAATGAAATATCACTGAGCCTTAAAATGAAGGAAATTCTGCCATATGAGACAACATGGATGAACTAGAAGTACATTACGCTTTGATTAAGCCAGTCATAGAAGGACAAATAATGCATGATTCTACGTATATGAGGTATCTAAAATAGCCAGACTCATAGACGCAGAGAATAGATCGTTGGTTGCCAGAAGCTAGGGGCAGGAGAAAATAGAATTTGTTGTTCAATGTATATAAAGTTTCGGTTATGTAAGATGAACAAGTTCTAGAGATTTGCTGTGTAACATAGTGTCTATTACATTAACAATACTGTACTGCACTCTTAAAATTTAGTTAAGAGGGTAGATCTCATGTTAACTAAAGGCAAGAGGGAGACATATGCACATTTTTGGAGGTGATGGGTATGTTTATTTCCTAGATTATGATGATGATTTCACAGGTGTATGCATATGCCCAAATGCATCAACTCGTACACTTTAAATATGTGCAGTTTTTGTATATCAATCATACCTCAATAAATCTGTTTTTTTTTAACTTTAAACATAAAGATATGAATAAGTTAAAAGAATGAAAAATATATTCCATTCAAACACTAATCAAAAAAATGGAATGATGATACTAATATCAGACAAAGAAGATTACAGAACCAAGAATATCACTCAAGATAAAGAAGATCCTTTCATAATGATAAAGTATTTAATTCATCAAGAGTACATAATAAACCTAAATGTTTATGTACCTAATAACAGAGCATCAGAAGACATGAACCAAACACTGATAAAATGGCAACAAAAAATACACAAATGTCTGTAATTTCAAAACTACTCTCTCATTAATTCATAAAATTAGTAACATAAAATCAGTAAAGATATAGGAAATTTGAACACTATCAACCAACTTCACCTAATTTACTGAACAGGGTAATCCACCCCAAAATAGAATTCACATTTTTTTTTCTAATGAACTTGAAAATATACCATATGCTGGGCCACAAAAAATCTTAATATATTTTTAAAAAATTAAGTCATACAAAGGATGTTCTTTGAAGAAAAATGAAGTAAAATAAAAAACAGAAAGCTATCTGGAAAATATCCAAATATTTGGAAACTAAGAATACACTTCTAAATAACCTGTGGGTCAAAAAGAAATCAAAAACGAAATTAGAAAGAATTTTCTGCTGAATGAAAATGAAAAGACAAGATATAAAAATTTGTGGGATGCCACTAAAGCAGTTCTAAGAGGGGAAATATACAGCACTACAAGTATATATGAGAAAATAACAAAGGTTGCAAAACAATAATCTTAGCTTCCACTTAAGAAACTAGAAAAAGAAGTGAAAATTCAACCCAAAGTAAGCAGACCTTGGGAAATAGTAAAGATCAGAGTAGAGATCAATGAAATGGAAAACAGAAAGCAATGCAAAACCCAATCAATCCAAAATTTGGTTCTTTGAGAGATCAATTAAATTAATAAACATCTTACCACGGTGATTAGGGAGAAAAAAAATGAAGATACAATTTACCAATATCAGAAATGAGAGCAGTGAAATCACTAAGGATTGCACAGATAACAACGAATGTTACAGTGTTATGCCGATAATTTTGGCAACATATAAATTTTAAAAATCCTTGAAAGACAAACTGTCAACGCTCACTCAAAAAGTAATCAATTGAGGACTTCAGGAAAAATGGCAGGGTAAGGATATCCAAAAATTTATCCCCCCATAAAAACAAAAAGAAAACTGACAAACTATAAAAATCTACATTTCTGAAAACTGTGAAGACTACTGAAAGTCTTTCAGCAACCTGGGAGGCTTTTTCATGAAAGTTGAAGGACTATCAATAAGAACGGTCAGTTTTGTTTGTTTTAACTTACCCATATCCCATCCCCTGCTCCCAGAACTATGGTAGCCTTGGGAAAAACAAAAACGAAAACAAAAACAAGTTTACATTCCAAGTACTATAGGGAGAAAAACTGGGCTGGAGCACTTTCAAACCCTCATTCCCCAAAACAGCCATTATTATTTTACCTCTCTCTCTCTCTTTTTTTTTTTTTTTGTTTGTTTGTTTTTTGCGGTACGCGGGCCTCTCACTGTCGTGGCCTCTCCCGTTGCGGAGCACAGGCTCCAGATGCGCAGGCTCAGTGGCCATGGCTCACAGGCCCAGCCGCTCTGCGACATGTGGGATCCTCCTGGACCGGGGCACGAACCCGTGTCCCCTGCATCGGCAGGCGGACTCTCAACCACTGCGCCACCAGGGAAGCCCTACCTCTCTCTTTAAGACAGAAGAACCTTGGAAGAAGCCACTGAAAGGCTTTTTTAATTTTGTCTAATTCAGAACTCTTGCCTAGTACTCAAGCCACTCTTGGGGAACGAGTCATTTGTCAAAAACTATCCAGGCAAATGTTTAGTTGCTTCTGACTGAAAGTCCATGACCATGACAAGAAAAACCATGCCCAAGTCAGCTTTATCTCAGCAATGCAAGGTATATTTAATATTCAAAAATCAATCACCATAATTCACCAACAGATTAAAATGGAAAACCACACCATCATTTCAATAGATGCAGGAAGTGTTTGGTAAAACCTAACATTCTTGATAAAAAACAAAACAAAACAAAGCAAAACCAAAAACTCTCAGTGATTAGTGAAATGCCTAGTACTATGGCTGGGGCAGGGAAAATACAAAATGAGCCTAGAGTCTTTTTGTGTCTGGATTTTTGCTGCTATCATACAATCCCCACCCATTCTACTTCCTTCTTCCTAAAACACAATCTGCTAGTCTTTACTACACTCATAAAGCTTAAGTGGTTCCCCACTGTTTACAATATAAAGTCCAACTTGTATGCATAGCCTTCCAGATTCATTTTCTCTAGTTTTTGAAATACATCCTATCTTAGCCACTTGGTAGTCATTCAGAATTCCATATATATGCCTTTTACTTTCCTGCCTGCATACCTTTGTGCAAACTATTTCCTGGGCTTACAGTTTCCCCCTCTGTATTCATTCTGGCAAAATCCAGCTTTCCCTGATCTACTCCTGACCCAACTTCAGTCTATTCTTTACAGGCATACAGGGTAATTTTTGTTTTACATACAAATCTGATCATGGTATACCCTGCTAAAACCTTTTGTAGCATATAGAAATTGCATAGGCCATAAATTCCAATGTGCCATTTCTTATTTTTCTGTAATATCTCTATATAATATACAGCTTTAATGTAACTTTTACTTAAATCTCTCCCTCAAGCCCCATTCTCATGAGAGCAGGAAACAAAAGTTATCTTTCAGGTTCATTTAATTGTTTTAGTGTTTCCTTAGTCATTTCAAATGTAAATTCTGTCATTTCTATCCCTCTTCCCCACCTTTGACTTAGGATGGCATCTAAGGTAGGGAGGCTACTGGCATCTATATCGGTGGAGGCATCTGTTCTGGGGCCATTTTCTCTTCTCTGACATCCACTTAATGTATAGGTATCTCTTCCTCTGCATTTTGGTCTTCAGTATATATCCCCATTGGTGTCTGCTGAAACATCTTTTGTCCATCGGCCTCCATTTGCATGATACATGTTGACTGAAGCACTATTTCAGGCTCTGTATCAGCTAACTTCAGCTCTGTGCCAGCTATCAGGATGACAGGGTATGACTGCTGTTTGATGCTTCTCTTTGTGACCTGTAGTAGACCAGGGCTGTCATCAGGCATATTTTCCTGTCACCTATCTAACTACCTCTACTGTACTGCTCTTATGCCGCTGTAAATCTATCACCTTCCCTGGGTGATAGCCTGTTAAAATTTTCCTACCAAACTCTTCATCTAAAACCTTGGTTCAGAGGATCTTTCTGTTAATCTTATCATTCCTTGGGGCTTTATCTGGAGGACAAGACACAGGTTCTTTCTATGCTCAGGTCATCCCCAAACATAAAGGAATGTCTCAATTAGAGTCTCATGACTGAGACTACTTTCCTTTATTAGGATTTGCTGGGTAATGTCTGTATCCCCACAAGACTCTTAGTTCACTGACAGCAAAGACTGTGTGTCTGTTTTCCTCATGTTGGTGTCTGACACATAATCACTAAATATTTATTGAATGGAAAAATGAGTGACTCAGCATACTTGTCCCTGTCCTTGTCAAAAACAAGTTTTTTCTGTTTAGTATTAAATATTTTGCTTTTGATGGCAGTAATTTCTTGCTTTAATCTTATACAAAGCATGGCATATGGGCTGCAAGAGGTGAGAAACACCAACTTGGGAGAAAAGGAAGACAGGACATGAAACAGTGCAATCAAAGCAGAATTAACCATCGTCAGCACTTACAGCAGGGACAGAACTTGTTTTTCTAGTGTCAGAAACACATGAAGAAGTAAAACCATTGAGAAAGAATACATTTCACAAATATCACCCTATGCTCCAATAATATTCCCTGCAAGGCTCTTTTTATTATTTGTAGGTCTTTTTGACTACAGTAGATGCACACTAGATTTTTGTTAGATGATAAATTATAGTACTGGGGTGGTATTTGAAACTGTCTTTGTAAACTAACTCAAAGCTATAGTGCCAAAAAACTCTGTCCCCTAGTACCAGTTTGTGAGAAATTTTGCTGTTTGAAGTTTTATCTGAGAATGGAACATTCTACTCTTGCCTTAAAAATGTGAGCCAGGGGGGTTCATTTGATCCAGAGAAGCAGGGTGGATTTACAATCCAGGTGCAGAACTTCAGATAAGGAATTTAGGATTGTAGCATTACACATTTATCTTAACTTTTCAGTGTCCAAGGAAACTTGAGTCTGCCTGTCACCCCAGAACTCTAAACAGTGTTTCTAATGGGACCTGGTGAGGCCACAAGACCCTTCCTTTGAGTGACTGCTGCTTTCTTAACAATAACTTCCCCAGCCCTGCTTCCTTCCATCCACCTCATGAACAAAGATCTGTGATACTCAGTACAAAGCAGATTCTGCTTCCTCTACCCCTTTCCTAGAATCTCAGCACAAATTCGTATCTCATCAGTTTCCTTCTAGAGTTTACGCTTATTGAGCCACTCCAAGATTTGCCTTTCTGCAGCATGTTAAATTTAACTTTGATGAGCTTATTGATAAAAAGCGCTTAGTTGTCATTGTGCTTGCAAAGTAGACATTCAATAGCTTGGGGTAGAGAGACATGAATTCATATTGCTATTATAAGCAGCAACTAAAGTAATGCTTATGTATGAGCACTGTAGTCCTACATGCTAAATCTCATAAACCCAAAGAATCTACCGCCATTCAACCTATGAGAGATGAAAAACGAACAACGTCGAGGCGATGACCCAACAACTTGAGACTCACGTTAAGTAAAGACTTCCGGTCTCGCGCAACTCAAAGACCTCTTTGCAGCTCACCCGGGGCGAGCCGGAGGCGCGCGCATGCGCAGCACCAGCGCGCATGCGCAGCACCCGCAGGCCGCTCCGCGTTCCCCTCGGCGCCTAGATTTACATCCGGGTTCTTAGGCTTTACGCTCCTCGCGCCGGCTGGTGTTTCTCCGGGCTGACTGGCTGCTGGTTGTTTTCGCTGTTCCAGCGTCAGAAGAGCCGGTGGGTCGGCAGGTGAGTACACGGGAAGGGCCTGGAAGGGGAGTCGGGCGGGGGCCCGGCTGTTTGTTGCACCCACCGGTGGGCTCTATGCGGAGACGGGGACGCCGGGCGGATGGGGGTCCCGGGAGCCTCCAACTTGACTGGTCGTCCTCTTCGGGACGGGGCTTTCCTGGCCCCTGCCCTTTGGCAGTCTTCTCCTGACACTTGTTACAAATTCGTAATAGTCATCCTCATTTGCATTCGTTAGGGTTTAAGGAGAGACGGGCCCAGCGGCCTGGCAGGTGAGGTGAGTTTGCAGCCCTCGCCTTCCGGGCAGGGACCACAGCCTTCTCTGCTGCTTCTCGCCTCTCGTCGGGACCCTGACCTGGACCCTGCTCTGAGAGCCCCCTTCCTGGTCGGGCTTCAGGAATCTTTTGAGGTCAGGTGTAGTGTGTTTCAGGGAAAAAGCGCAGAGCAGGGATTCTGTAAGCCTAGATTCCAGATTCTAGTACAGATTCTAAAATAGCTGTGTAACCCAAGTCGTCTAGAAGTTCCCATCCAGCTTTAAAGTTCAGGTTTGTGTTTGGCAGCTCTTTGTCCAAGGGACGCACACCCAAAATGAATCAGCACCAGAGGAAGATGAGGGCAGAGGTGGTGCTGTGTCATTTTTTGAGTGCTGTCGGGTCAAGATGTCAGAGAATGGTCGACTGCAGCAGCAATTCAGATGTGTGAGGATTGGCAAAAACTGGAAAAAGACACATTTAAAAATCTGAACACATGTGGCATTCTACTTTTCTCTGGGTGAGGTGATTCATTTGGGACTTTTAGAACTGAACTGTAGACTCGCGGAAGAGTTTAAGAAAGCAAACCGTGCCTGTGTTTGGTCTGAGAGGCTTACTTGAACCTCTGTGCAACGCAGTCGTCTTGTATGATGTTATTTTCCAAATGTATCCTGATTGTAAGAATCACCTGTGATATTTGTGCAGATTCCGTGGACCCCATTTCATATCTTTTGAAACACCATGTCCAGGGAAAGGTCCGGGGAATCTTTTTAACAGGCATCCTAAGTGATTCTTCCTTATAAGGCACTTTTGGGAAGCATGTATCTTTCAGTCAGATAGGCCCTCCACCACTTAATAGCTTTATAACTTAAGTAATAAACTTGTGAGTTGCACTTTTCTTTATCTGAAAAATGAGGATAAGTTCTTCCCCAGAGACTATTGAGTCTAAGCCCTTTGATAGTAGGATCCTTATCTTTGTCATTTTTGTGTCTACAGAGCTTAGTGCTTGGCATTTAATAGGCCCTCCCTCACAAGTGTGTTGAACTGAGAAAAGAAATAGCATGCCCCAAAACACAGAAGACACTTGGAAAGCTCGAATGCCATTCCTCCTCCTCACCTTACAGGGTTTTTTTTTTTTTTCTCTTTTTATCAGTAGTCATTTTGCTGAATATCCTTATTAGAGATAAGTATATCTCTTGATGGTTAAAACAGCCAGGAAATGTTTCTGATTCTTTGGTGTAACTTTGAAATTGTTTCTGCCATTAGATTATTAATGAATTTAAATGGAGGCCAAGTCCATCTGTTGGACTGAATTCATGACTTAACTGTAAATTATTGTCTGTAAATGATATTTATCTCTTGTTATTGTGCCATAACTCTAGATCATGGTGATCGTAAGTTTTTGTTATGCCAGAATCTAAATCATCATGTTCTTAAGGACATATTTAGATTCAGTGTTTTCATTGTAATAAGACCTCCTGCTCCCACTAATGTAAAGATTTTGACTTCTGTATGTATGGTTTGTGGGTACAGAATTCAGGACTGCTGAAGCCATTTGTGAAAAGATTGGTATGGGTAACAGATCCATTTAAGTATAATAAAACTAAGAATTAAAATCTGGGAATTATAGTTGTAGAACACATTGATTGTAAATGTTATAAATCTTGGCAGTATAAAATAATACATCTTACAGAAATCGGGGTGGGAGGAAGTGTAAGAATGTAATTTTCACACCTTTCATGGTAGTAGGTCAATCCACGTCGTCTAAAATGGAATCATATAGTTTTTAAATGATGCTGATCTCTTAATATTTGTATAATATTTTTTCTTAACCTTAGAATACTTTTAGGAACTGAAATTGCTTTTTGTGAATAATTTTTTCCCCCAGAGATCAGCAGTTTCTTTAGTTCACTTTATTTTCTTTTGCTTCTGTTTAATGCAGAAAGAATTCAATTCGTTATGCTTTTTGTTAAAAATAGCATGTCTAGTATGATCCCATTGTTAGAAATTATTTCTATACATCCTGTTTATATGTGTGCATTAGATAGATACCTGGAATGATGTATACCAAATAGTAATGAGCATTATTTCGGAGTGGCAGGATTTGGGTCGTTTTTTTTTTTAACTTCTTTTTATCTTTCTGTATTGATTGAAATTTTTTTAAGTGCAGGTATCACTTTTATACAGAAGGGAGGTTTGGTTATTACATCATTCATAGGGAGAGTTCTGGATTTTAGTAAGTAACCCAAAAGGTGCTGAGTAATCATTACTACCATGAATTTGCAATCAATAAATGAGTGCTGCTTTGTTTGCCTTTAGATTTGTTTTATGTTGCTTTATATAGTATACCTGTAGAGATAGTGCAGTGTGATGTCTTTATGGTAAATTTGCCTTGATATAAATTTCAGCTTTGTCACTTAGTAACTGTGTGAACTCAGTCAAATTGTGTCAGTCCCTCTACTCATCTATAACTGGATGTTGTATGTACTTCAGAAGGTTGTTGTAAGAATTAATATTTGTACTTAAATGACCTAGCCCACTGCCCAGAACTCAAAGTTCGTCCAAAAGAGAACAGCCATTATTACTATTTTAAAAGTACAGATTGTATTTGTATACATGCATGTCTTTCTCAAGTACTGTCCTTTTAAAAGTCATCAATGTATTTTACTTCTGTTTGACTGTAAATTACTTAAAGTGCTCTACAATGGAATTTTCTCAGGTTTGAACTTCTTGTCCTGGAAGCTGTGCATCACCATAATGAGGCTTGTAATTCTTGATAACTATGACTTGGCTAGTGAATGGGCAGCCAAATACATCTGTAATCGCATCATTCAATTCAGACCTGGACAGGACAGATATTTTACACTGGGTTTGCCAACAGGTAATGCACCATTTTTTTCCATATTAGGTACTCAAGGTTGTGGGATTGAAGGCTTTTTCTTAGTAAAATATATTTCCTGTTTATTTCTTGTCATATCACTGATTTAACATATTAGGATATCAAGTCAAATGTATAGATACAGACATATCTGGTATCTAAGTTTCATTACTATTTGTTAAAATTCTGTCTCACCTACCACTCAAGAATTGAAAAGGAAATAAAGCTCAGGTCATGGTCATGATATTTTTTGTACCTTTTTCTAGTAGTCTTTTGTTTGTATTTAGGGATGTTGCTTTCACTATTCATGCAATTTCTTGGGAGATTAGCCTTCTCATTGATCATTAAGAGGTACCTACAATATGTACTACTGCCTCTTAATTTTACCTCATATGCCTCATATTATCTTATTAGCCCTTTGCTATTTCTGTGATTATTTTCTATTTTAGAAGTATTACAGGTGAAAAATTGAAGACAGGTATGTCTTCATGACAGAATGAACATAAGCATTAATTATACACTTTATTGGATTTAGTTCTCGGTTAAGGTTTTTCTTAAAAAATAACCAAGTAGTGTCACTGATACATGGTACTTTATTTGATATTGTTGACTTACATAGGAAAGAGTATTGGACCTGGAATCAGAGCTGCTACTTTCTTGGTGACTGAAGGGCACTTATTCTACACCATAATCTTGTTTTCCTTACTTTTAAGGAAGATAAGGAAATTAATAGCTTACAGTGCTGTTTTGAAGCTCAAATAAGAGCAAGTCCCTTGTATACTGTAAACACTATGTAAATTTAAGGTTCTCTTAAGTGTGTTTTATTTAAACAGTATTTTTTCCTCTTGCTCCTCCCCCCATACATGTCAACTATAGAAAAGCTACAATCATAATTGTTTTTCACTTGCATAATTTCCATGAAAGATACTGTTAGCTCACCAAGTTGATTTTTTGTTTGTTGTTTTGCTTTTTGTTTTTCGGTCCATGGCAGTAGGTGTTGGTGAGAACGGCAAAGAGGAATTTTTTTTAATTGTGCACACCAGAAATGGGCCCCCTCAGCACCCACAGTTCTGATATGTGAGCCCCAGTGGTTGAACATGCCCTCTGTATCAGTTTGCCTTCTGTAAACCTGGGCCATGCTCAGACTAGCTGCCTTAATCACTTTGTCTTAATTATGAAGAAATAAGCAGTAATTTGAGTATGGGAGCAGAAAGGCTTCAGAGCCATAAACGCCAGCAGTGCTAAACATGTTTTTGTGTATTTTGATATACAATTCTTCTGCTTTATTTTGGATAGTATTACTGCCTAATAATACATCTGCCAAGGGTATATCTCTGGAAAACCTTTGTTAACATATTCTACTTTTCTCCTTCATTGACCAATGACAGTGTTAATCATGCCCCATCCTTACCTCCCCCCACCCCATGCTTTTGAAATTTGAACATACATTTCTGTAAACAACATGCTATGTTGTAATTACGCCCCACCAAGCACAATTCTGGGGAATATCTGTTCAGTATATATCTTTTTTTTTAAATTTTATTTATTTTTGGCTGTGTTGGGTCTTCGCTGCTGTGTGTGGGCTTTCTCTAGTCGTGGCGAGCGGGGGCTACTCTTGGTTGTGGTGTGCAGGCTTATCACTGCGGTGGCTTCTGTTGTTGCAGAGCATGGGTTCTAGGCGCGCAGGCTTCAGTAGTTGTGGCTCACAGGCTCTAGAGCGCAGGCTCAGTAGTTGTGGCGCACAGGCTTAGTTGCTCCGCGGCATGTGGGATCTTCCTGGACCAGGGCTTGAACCCGTGTCCCCTGCATCGGCAGGCAGATTCTTAACCACTGCACCACCAGGGAAGCCCTGTTCAGTAATATATTTATTGAAGTGATGTTGACAAACTTGATATTTAAGGGCCTGCATGCTGTGGGCCCAACCTGCCTCCCAGACTTATTCCCACTATTCCTCTACACTGAATCAGGGTAGGCAGGTTACACGGCTTGTAGTTCAAAGAAAAGACCTGAATTTGCTGGCTTTACTTTCATTCATGTTGCTAGCATACTGTATAATAAGAACTTTATGAGAATCTCTTGAATATCTGGCTTCACTGCCGTGTGTGTGATATTTGGCACATTCCTTAATTTTTTTACCCCAATTCTTCCACCTTCACAATGGGAAAGATAATGCCAATTTCCCAAACTTGTGAGATTTACATTAGCTAATGTATGAAACACCAGCATAGTATCTAGCACATGGTAGGCATACAAGTGTCATCTCTGAACCTCCTCCCCCATCTTTTTTCTATTTTCAGTTACAACTTAACCCATTCTTTGATTGTGGGAGTTTCACTTCTTCAAAGACTCAGTTGAAATGCCATCTTTCATCCTTTCTCCCACAAGCAAGACTATAGTGTTTTCTTCTTTGATTCACTATACTGCCCCAGACTTCTTATAGGTTATTTATATTTTTCCTTGTGTTATAGTTACTTTGTACTTGTCTATCCGTATTCTGTGAGTTCTTTTAGGGTAGAAACAGTCATAATCTTTGTTTTATCTGAATCATAGTAAGCACTTGCTAAATTAGTTATGTTAGTAAATGAGTATTGCAAAGCAAATATATTAAAATGAAGTTTCTTTTACCAGTTCACCGTGTACCATATCTTCCATTGATTTTTTTCTATTCAGCCACTTTGATTAAAAAGTAGAAAATGAATGTGATTTTTATCACTATTGTGACAACTTCTTTTTATATTCATATGTCCTTAAATTACGGAGGGAGTCCTATAACTATTCTCTTGACACTGAAAGATACACACAGAAAATTTGTTATGCTTCTAGAAAAGGAGAAAGAAGAGCATACTTATCCATCTTTTATCCAGGTTTCATGTTAGTGGGCTGTAGTTCTTTGAGAATTGTAAAGTTTGACCACATAAATTTTAAATTATTAATGACAATTTAAAACAATATGTGTGCTTAACTTTAAGAAAACCTATTAGTCTTCTGTTCTGTGAACCTGTCTGTGTGATATTTAGCCACTTCTATTATTCTGTCATCTTAAATGAGAGTCAGTTTTTTTACTACTCTGGATTTTTTTTGTATTAGTTGTTTTTTTGTTTTTCTGGTGTTTTTTTTTTTTTTTGCCAGAGACTGCTTAGTTCTGCCATACTTCTCCCTGCCTCTTGAGTAGAAATTTTGTGTTTGGGTGTTTTATTTTGTTTTGTGATGGTGGGCGGACTAGAAACCAATACTCTGACCAGGATTGTGTGGGCCAGGTTGCTTGTTGTAAGAATGTAGTCAATCTAGTCTTCGAATTTGTAGTTAAAATGAAAAAATACAGCAGATTTAAAAAACAAAGGGAGGCCATCCTCAAGTGGCTAAATTCATTTATCTTTATTGTGTCGTTTCATGGAGCACTATCAAGCAGATCTTAATTTCATAAAACATAAAAGAATCACATTTATAAAACAATAACATTAAGAACTCAGATGAAGTATCCAAAGCCAAGATCCCATTTCCTAGAAATCATTTTACTTTATACATTTTAGCTGATATATGCTGAAAATAACACAAAATGAGAAACAGGAGCTCCAGTTAAAAACTTAAAGGATAAGCCTCCTCACTCCATCCTTGCCACTTTCTATTTTGAAAGTAGAGGCAGTGTTTAAATTCAGCTCTGGTTTCACTTTTGATTTCATTGAATGGTCAATACTTGACCTATTTATGTAGCATTTATGCTACAAATCCCTCTCTAAATAGTTTTTTCTCTAAAGGTGGGACGTTTGTTTTTCTTCTAATTCACATGTGCTCTCTAGAAGTTTCTAATCCTGGAATATACACCATTAATTCCAAATATCCAGCGACACAAGAATAATTTTCCAAGCTATAATTTCTGTTGACAGATTCCCAGCTTTATTCAGCAAATTCCAGTTTACTAAAATTTTAGGTTACCTTGTAGAGAGACTAATTCAACATATATTTGTTAACTGAATGTGTATTTAAATTAATAATTGTTTGCCTAATAAATTAGAAATATAAAATACTATTAAGTAAGAAGAGAATAAGGTTAATATAAACTTTTTTTAAAATTAGATTTTCAAGTTATGTTAGAAAATGGAATGTTTATCTGTTTTAGGGAGTACACCTTTAGGATGTTATAAAAAACTAATAGAATATCACAAGAATGGAGACCTTTCTTTTAAATATGTGAAGACCTTTAACATGGATGAATATGTAGGTAAGCTATATTATTTGAATATATTATTTGGACATGTTATATTTTTAAAAAATTAATATATTGAGAATATTAACATTATTTAAATTTGTTTTGAATGTAATATGAATATATTTCTAGAGTATAATGTATTACCTTGTAGTGGGGTTGGGAGTTTATATAAAAAAAACTATTTTTGTAATGACAGCATGACGTAGTAGAAGGACCGTGAGACTAGAAATGAGAAGATTTGCATTCGTCTTCAGCTATGCCACTTACCAGTCCTGGCTCCATCGACTTTGAGCCAATTCATTCACATTTCTCATTCTCTCTTTTTCTCTTTTTCTTTTTTTCTTAAGGCAAAGTTAAAACCAGTGTTGTTGTGGGGATAAATGAATTAATATGTATGTAAAAGTAATTAGTAAAATATTTTTTAAATATAAGGCTATTTGTAGCCTTGAAGCTTTTATAATTTATTGATTGTGACCTTGCTTAACTAGAAAGATCAGTGATATATATAAACTCTGTGTTAAAATTTAAATTTTATAGGTACACATTTTTAACAGTAGCCTGAGTCATTGTCAAAGAACTGTCGTAATTTAGTATACCTTGCATGTAAATAGGAATAACAGAGGAAGAACGTAGATCAAGATTTCAGTTGTGTGGCCATTTAATTTATGTTGAATTTAACACATAAATCAGTTTTATTGGTTAAAATTTTGTATTTGAGAAGGGGAATATAGTGATTACATGCACATGAACTAGACTTCTGTGCTCCAGCCCCTTTGTGAGCTCTGTGACCCTGGGAAAGTTACTTTTCTGTGTTTCTGTTCATCTATAAAGTGAGATTGATAATAGTTATTTCCATAGACATTGTACACATTAATTAATACATACATGTACAGTGATTAAAATAATGCCTGGCACATAATAAGCATATATTCCGTATAAAAATGCTTTTAAATTGAATATGGTATAGAAATGTTACATATTTTAAATAGCATTTATGGCTTAATCAGAAAAGTAAACTTTAGATTTATTTCTGGAAATAGTTACATTTTTATTTATTAACTTTGTATTTAGGACTTCCCAGAAATCATCCCGAAAGCTACCATTCTTATATGTGGAATAACTTTTTTAAGCATATTGATATAGATCCTAATAATGCTCATATCCTTGATGGGAATGCTACAGACTTACAAGCAGAATGTGATGCATTTGAAAAGAAAATAAAAGAAGCTGGAGGAATTGATCTTTTTGTTGGAGGTACGTAAAACATTTTGTCATTAATCATTTATTAATATTTGAACTAGGTGCTTTAAAAAAAAAACTTACCTTCGTGTAATGTAAAGAACATCTGTGACTGTCTGTAATACCCATTTATTCAGCTATTGATTTCTATTTTACTTTATTTTCATCAAAAAATAATCTTAATGTTGCAAGTGGGGATTGTTTAAATTATGGCTTGAGAAATAGGTCCTAATCCCTGCCTAATTACCTCTTTAGAACTGATAGTTTACCACATCTTAGAAAACGAGTGATGTTTCTTTTCCTCAGTGATACTCTTATTCTTCTACTGTTTCTTTAAAACCCCAACCCAGCTTTCTTATCAAATTACGGCGTTAAATCTCTGAAAGTCTGCATGTGGAACAGGTGGATTTTAACATTTCTCTACTGATCATTCAAATTGCTTCATTTCACTAAGAAATCAGTTAAGAATGTAAAATTTTTATCATCAGCCTTTAGTTAATATGAATTAAGCTGTATAGTTGTCTTAATAAACTCTAAAGTAAATGTTTAATTAACTAAATTCCACTTGAAATTTATATATATACGTGCACACACAAACATACATATGTGTATGTATATTGTGTGTTCATGATCTACCATTGAAGAGGTGAAAGAATCTCTTCCTTTGTAATGACAATACGGTTTTCTGCTATCAGTATGGAGCATATGAATAGTACATCATCTAAACTGAAACCAAAATTGTTTTTTGCCAGATTCTTTAGTATTCAACTAAACATGCTAAAGCTCTAAATTAACATTAGATATATAGAGATAGATATATCCATTAGATCCAGGTATATCTTACAATTAATTTATTAGAAGACTGCTCAAAACTATATGAATTAGATCTTCAATAGACCTGTACTAAGGTTAATTTATGGTTGAGGTGGCCAGGTATTGTAGAGGTGTTTGGTTGCCTTTGGAGAAAATTGGGTTTTATCGTCAGACAAAAATTAGCATCCTGTTTTGGCCACTTACAATCTGTAAGATCTTAGGAAATTTATTGATTTCAGTAAACTAGTTCAGTATACTAATTCAATATAATTAAGTTATTTGTAAAACAAGATTATATTAACCATTTCAGAATTGATGAGAATTAACCACATTATAACATGTATAAAATGCCTTGTGCATTGCTTGGTATGTAGTTGGTAATCCATTAAGTGTTACTCCACTCTGTCTCTGAGATGTAGTTTCTGAAGTAATTTTTCCTTAGTTCATTGAATGTCCTGCTCTTTTACTGATTTACCTCTAAGGGTATCCAGCAAGACTGAAGTTTTTCTCTTTGAGGAAATTGTTATCTCTACCTAGCAGAACTAATATCAATTACTTTCTTAAATAGACAGTCCAGGATGGTTTTTTTATCTGAGCAAGAATCCAAGTTAGACTAGTTTGCTTTTCAAAATAGTATCTATTTTTTAAATAAAACTTGCTAATATTACTTCACTATTCCTGGAAAACATTTGCATTCCAGTTTTGTCCGTATTGCTCAATTCTGAGGTAATTACCGTTTGCGCCTACCAATATCAAGGCCAAGGCAGTAGATATTTGAAAATGTTTAAGGAGTGCGCTACCCATGCATTCTTTAGATTTTCTAAACTCTACCAAAATCAAGTAGAATTACTGTAAAATAATATACCTAAACTGTTTATCTTAGTTATATCAAGAAATATTTTCACTCATTTACCATTATACAAAAAGATATGCAACTATTAAAACTTCAGTATTAAAAATGGCTGAATGGATAACATAAATAGTATTTTTTTACTTCTTTATTTGAGGACTTATTTTTTCCTGTTAATTTATTGACCTTACATAAGGATTCTTGTGACAAATCCCTTGGGGTCTCAATGCCAGGAAGTAGAATTTACTTGGGGGAAAAAAACTGATAAGAGCTCTTTAACTCCATTTTGTCCTTTTGCCTACTTTCCGGAAAATATTTTAGCTTAATGTAATGTTTAAGGTTTAATCTCCCTTTTCAGAGATTTATAGTAAACTTTCTTCTTTCCCCATAGCTTTAAGCCACTTCTTGTTTCTTTATAGCTAAAGTTTTTCAGTGCATTTCCTCACAATAACTCACCTTAGTTCTACCTTTGAAACTAATGGAGCATAATCATAATTATTTATGTTTATCACTGACTCTTACTACTAAAAAGAACTTTATTTTGTTTTTTAACCAATTTTTGTCTTAAACTTCCTGTAGTTCTCCCCTTGCAAAAAAATTTAACAGGATTTCCTTTCCTCTTCCATTAACACCTTCATTGTAGTCGTGGGCTAATCCAGGGTCTGACAGTTTATATTTATTATCGAAGGGACATATAATTGTGTATAGGGAACGGAGGGTTGGCTTATTACATTTTCTTTGAACTTTCCCCTGTTTGGGATACCCTATTATTGGATCTGTCTCATGAAAGAATCTCATTTGATTCTTCACCTTTGTTGATCTAGGTTGTTATCATTGGATATTCAAGATGAGGCTTGGTATCTGGGTCTTACCACTTACCCTTCTTTTGTTCCAGGGTTTGGTTAATAAAAACACTAAGAACTGAGCCAAATGGGATCAAAATATCAGCTTTATTAAAGGTAAAGTTGGATTAGAGATTGCAGGTTGGGCTTGAGGCCAGAATGGGGTTTCCTACTCCTCCCCTCTGAATTTGGAAATAGTAAGACCAGAGAAGAGCTCCAGAGTATTAATCCACCATTGCTCACTCCTGGGAAATGGAGCAAGAGTTCCCTTCCCTCTATAGAAAGGAGAAAGGAGGAAATACATACTCAGAAGTTCTTCATCTGATGACAGAATTGTTGGGAGAAAGAATAAGGTGTATCATGCAATTCCTGATCCATACCCAGCAATAAAGTACACAAACATGGAAATCTATAAATAGACTCTAAAAGCATTATTAACTTTAAAATTATCTTAAGATAATTTGTGTTTAAAAGGTAAAAATAAGACACTGGGGAAATTTTTAACCCTTTACTTTGGTTACACGATTAGATTCTTTGATTTGCAAGTAAATGTAGTCTACTAATGAGACGAAAAGTGAATTTATTGGAATAATTCTGGGGTAACTCACAGAACTGACATCAGAGTTGGAAAAAACAAGTCTTTAAAAGAACAAGAACCAGGAGCCTCAGATGAACTGAAGCAGGGACTCACCTGATCCTCTCCTGCAGTGCTGTCATCAAATGCGTCAGCTCTAGATGCCTTCTTTCTTTCTGTGTTCCTGGTCAAGTTTCAGATTTACAGAGAGAAATTCTGATTGTTTCAGCTTGGCCTAAGTACTTGTCCTTAGATCACAACAGTTCTGCCTAAACAATATGAGATATAGGGTGTTATGATTGGTCTAGCCCCTGTTGTGAGGGGAGCAGAGCAGGGTAGAAGGGGGCAAAAACTGTACTGAACATTCTGAACAATACCAACCATCCATTCATTTATTCAACCATTATTTATTGAGGGCCTCCTGTGTGTCATGTGTTCTAAATAGTAAGGATACAGTTATGAAGAAGAGAAAGTCTACTCTCATGAAGTTTACTTTCTAGCCCATAGAACTATAGACACAGGAAAGACACACAATCCAGACTCAGAGGTTTTAGAGATGTTTCATAAAGGTGTTGATTATCTCGGGCTTCCCTGGGGCGCAGTGGTTAAGAATCCACCTGCCAATGCAGGGGACATGGGTTCGAGCCCTGGTCCAGGAAGATGCCACAGAGCAAGTAAGCCCGTGTGCCACAACTACTGAGCCTGTGCTCTGGAACCTGCATGCCACAACTACTGAGCCCGCGCACCACAACTACTGAAGCCCTCACACCTAGAGCCTGTGCTCAGCAACAAGAGAAGCCACCGCAGTTAGAAGCCTGCGCACCGCAATGAAGAGAGCCCCCGCTCGCCGCAACTAGAGAAAGCCCGTGCACAGCAATGAAGACCCAACACAGCCAAAAATAAAATAAATTTAAAAAAAAAAAGGTGTTGATATCTTAGTCTACACTTAAAGACTGAATAAGAATTAACCATGGTGTTTAGAGTTCATGATTATTTTTAAGAAAATTTTATAAGGCTTTGTAAAACATTCTGAACATTTTAAAAATATAATTTTATATCAGGAAAAGCTCAATTTTTGATAGTTACTGATAGTAAGGGAATGTATTGACGCTTCTCCATCATGAACCATTCCTGATAATTTCAGCTTTGCTGTACACTTGTGTGACCCAAATCAACGGTGAGACCACTAATACTGATCTTTGAGGACCTTCTATTTTTTTCTGGAACTCTTTTATTTTCCTGGTTCCATCCTTTCCTCCATAGAGACATATAAATAAAAATATTTAGGTAGATGTATACTTAAGAGGAAAAGCAGAACAGTTTTACAAATCTAGAGAGATATGCGTATCTGTGATTTAAAATAGACAAGCATATATATACTTAATAGTGGAAACAAACCATACATATTAACCACATATAGGTCTGGCTTTACGTACTAGATTAAAAATTAATCCTATATTGTTAAAAATTCCTAGATTATTGTGCTTTGGTAGTTCATATTTGCTTCCTAAGGTTTTCAGTTCTTCCTTCTTCATTCAAAACCAGGTTACTCTTTGTCATATTTTACTTTGTTGTAGCCTGGGAAAAAGTTGTTAGAATTGTGTGTTAAGAGCCAATAAGATACACCTATATATCATTAAATATGCAGAATATAAGTATAACCAGTATTTTGACCCAGAGAACTTGTGGGGTTTTTTTTTTTTGATTGAAGTTGCCAGAAATCTGACTAGCAAGTAGGGTCCATGTATATAAAACTTGATTTACTTAAGCCATAGAAAGATTCTTGATTTTATGAAAAGATTTACCTCCAATTTCCTTCAAATAAGAAATGTCATATTCTTATCTATATTTTAGAGGCAGTCCTAGAATATTTCAGCTGGCAGTAGATCTCCTTAAAGCAGAGTTTTCAAATTGTGGTTGTCACATATTATTAGGGCATGAAATCAATATGGTCAGTCACATCCACCATTTCCCTTTGTACGTTTTGTTAATGAAACAAAATGTAATCAAAAATAGCTTGAATGGCTCCTCGTAAGGGTATTATTTCATGCAATTCTTGTTTTAATTGTTTATGTGTACTAGATTGCAGTGTCAAATGTATTTCTTGCAGTAGGTTGCAGTCAAAGTTTGAAGAAAACTACTGCCTTAGATAATATCTTGTCCAATCTAAACATTTTTATAAGTGAGGAAACTATACTACAGGGAGGTCCAGTAGTTAACTGCCCCATCTAGACTAGAACCAAGCAAGTTAAAGTGTGAATATAAAGACCACTGGGTTAGGAATCAGAAGATTTAGATTTGAGTTTTGTCTTAGTATTTACTAAATTATTTACCTTGAACAAATCATATATTATCCTTTAGCATCAAAGTTTCCTTTTGAGCTTAAAAAAAGGGGGAGATGAGGTAAATAGATATGGTTAATCTGACTATGTCACAAGATTGTTAAATATATGTGTTGTTGAGAGGATGCATGTGAAATTGCTTTATAAAGTATTATTATAAAGTGATACTTAATTTTGCTGTTAGAATCATGCTAGCTCAATGCTAAGCATATGGAAAACATTGAAATACTTGTTGAATCAAATACAGGAACAAATCTTTTACTGCAGCATTAAAAATTCAGCTATCAAATAAAACAAGGTAAGCGTGTTTATGACTATTTCTTTGGTCTTTAAATCATGTTGAACTTTGAGAAACCTTATTTACTTATGTATATATGTGTGTGTATATGTATTTCTTTTGAAAGGAATTGGTCCAGATGGTCATATTGCTTTCAATGAGCCAGGATCCAGTTTAGTATCAAGGACAAGAGTAAAGACTCTAGCAATGGACACCATTTTGGCAAATGCTAAATATTTTGATGGAGATTTATCAAAAGTGCCAACTATGGCTCTAACAGTTGGTGTGGGGACAGTGATGGATGCTAGAGAAGTAAGAATTAAATGTTCTTTGATGTTTTTCCTTTGATGTCTATAGACTTTGGAGAAATTGTGGTGTCAAATAAGTGCTATTTTGGGTTAATCCTATTTGCAGTATAAATTGTTGTCTGGCTTTCAGTAATTTCTTTCAGGCTCATTGCCATGTTTAGAATTCAAGTAAATTAAGTCTTTGGAGCTGGAAACTAAAAATTAGGCACCATCTCTTTTGGGGTACTGCTTTACTTGCCTCTTCTTGTTTCACAGTTTGAGGTCCTAAAATCACACTGATCATATAGTCTTGTGAAAGGACTGTTGCAACAAAGATGCAGTCATAATTAACATTAAACTGCTTTTGGAGGCTTAGGATAATTTAGTGTAATGTGATTCTTGACTGTAGGAGGATAGCTCAGTTGGTTTCCAGTGGAAAAAGAACCCCTTTAGGGCTGGATCTGTTCTAAATTTGGTATGTTTAAGAAGGCAAGAGTTCTGAACAGTAGACTCAAATTTTTTAGTTTTTAATTGGGCTGTCATTTCCTGCCCTGAGAATAACAGACCAAATTATAGTCAGATCATGATTATAAGTGGTTAAATTATATGGAAACCCAAAACTCCATTCCCTTCTGGCAGCAGGATTGGACAGGTTCAGAGGAAAGAGTACAGACAAGGTATGGTGAATGAGTAACTGATCTTAATGTAAATATATCTAGACTTGAATGCACAAATAGAACTGTCATTCAAAATGGAGTTTTACATCTAACGATAATTGGTTTATGAAAAAAGACCTTTTAAAGACTGAAATTTCATAGTAAATAAATTGAAAAAAATAGAGCAATCTTAGTTCTAAAATATGAAAGTTATGCAAAACGATTTCTTACATATAACAAGATTAAAGTTACAGTGCAACTCTTATGCTAATTCTTAGAATTAACAGTATTCAAACATTGATTTTGTTTCTTGTTTGACTTTTCCAACAAAATTATATGATGCTATTCACCTCACAGTATTCATTCCCAGCATGACTGTAAAGAAAATTATGGCAAAACTTTTATTATTTAGTAGTTTTCCCAAGGACTTTAGTGCTTTATTATAGTTGATTTACAATACTGTGTTAGTTTCCAGTGTGCAGCAGAGTGATTCAGTTATATATATATTTTTTCAGATTATTTTTCATTATAGGTTATTACAAGATATTGAATAGTTCCCTGTGCTATATAGTAAATCCTTGTTACTTATCTGTTTTACATATAGTAATTTGTATCTTTTAGTCCTGTACTCCTAACTTACCCCCTTTCCCGTTGGTAGCCATTAGTTTGTTTTCTATGTCTGTGAGTTTTTTTCTGTTTTATATAGATTAACTTGTATTGTTTTTTAGACTCCACATATAAGTGATAGCATATAGTATTGTTTTTTTCTGTATCACTTACTTCACTTAGTGTGATATTCTTTAGGTCCGTCCATGTTGCTGCAAATGGCAGTATGTCAATCTTTTTTATGGCTGAGTAATATTCCATTGTGTGTGTGTGTACACCACATCTTCTTAAACCAGTACTCTGTTGATGGACACTTGGGTTGTTTCCATTGTCTTGGCTATTGTCTTGCTAGATTTTTCATAGCATTCTTTTGAAACAAGTATCACATGATTATACTTAATGACTTTATCTTCAATTTTAATGGGCTTCATGTGTACACATTTTCATCTGCCAGTGGTTTTAACTGTGATGTGAGCTGTTCTTCAGTGTCATTTTCAATAACTGCAAATATATTTAAAATTTAAATCCATGTGTGGGACAGATGTCACTGTTGAGTGGAAAGTAGGTTTGAATGGGAGACAAATCTTTAAGTGGTCAGTGCATCAATAAGTATCTTCACACTTTGGCAACTCAGATAATGAGGCCCTTCTGTACAGACCCTGGAAGTGACAACCCAGAAGTTATTACAGGTTTCTTAAGACTTGGGAATTGTCCACTAGGTAATGAACCACACAAGTCACTGCCCTCAGTTTTCACTCCTTCCTTGCTTTGAGGCCTTACATTGATGTTAATTAATTGTGAAATGTTCTACTTCTCTAGCCCTTGCTTAGCTAAAATGGCACCCGTTTTCAGCTTTCAGAGTTCCATTTTCTGACCATAATTCTTATAATCAAAATTACTTTCTTTTATTCTTTTACCACAGTTTTTGTTTATAGCACTTTTTGCAGTTTATAATTGTTTCTGTATGTTTCGTTGTTTAATACCCTTCCTCATTAGTTTATAATCTCCAAGTGTTTATGAGTCATGTATATCTAGCACAGTACACTGCCTGTCACATAATAGGTATTCAGTAACTGTTGAGAATAGTTTGAATGATAGTTTTGCCTATAATTCATTTTGGACAAAGTTGGTTCTATCCACAGCTTGGCTGTCTACCTGAACCACCAGATCTGATTTTTATTGACTTCCGGCTGTTTGATGAAAGCCACATTTACCCTCAAAGGATTAAAATTTGTTTTTACTGAGATATATTTAAAGATAATGCTTTATATTTTAAAGGTAATTCCAAAAGAAAAGACACAAATTGTTTTTAATTACTGTAGCATCTTTAGAATTGCTTATTATATATAATTATAATAATTTGAATGTTTATTCTTGCGATGACATAAGGAAAAACCAGTAAAACTTAAAAATCTTCTTTTGATTTTGTTGACTTACTGAATGTCACAGAAGTCACCAGTGACAAGTTCTTAGTTGTTAAGACCATCATCTTTGCTACAGGTCTTATCCTACTGGGCTTCTTTTCATCATTTATTCCTATGGACTATTTCTTCCATCATAAACCTCTACCATTACTCTTCTTTCTTTCTGACCATTCTTTCTCAGTATGCTTCCCTGGCTCTTCTTCCTCCATCTGCCTTTTGAATGTTGTTGTTACCTAGGGGGTCATCTCCTAGCACTGCGTAGTCACTATGCATACTTCTGGGCAGTGACCTTTTTTGTGTGGTGTTTTTTTTTTTTTTTAATTAACACATCAATAGCAGTCACACTTTGGAACCCTGTTCTTGGTAGATTTAGTACTATTCTAAAAAGGTCAACTACGCTCAATATAGTGATAACTACCAGTACATATCTTTAGCCAGTTCTTTTTCTGAAGCTGCAGATTTCATATTTCCAATTGACTCCTTACACTTAAACTGTTCAAAATTTAAATTCATCTTTCTACCAAAATTGTCTCCCTCCCTTGGTGAATAGCAACACCCTCCATGAAAATTATCTGAACTTGAAACGTGTGTCATTCTCAGCTTCTTCACATCTTATCAGTCACCACATTCCACCATTTAACTTAGAGATAATTAAGGATCCAGCCCTCCATCGAACAGAGATAAATCCATCGGAGCTGCCTTACTTCTGGTCTATATCAGTTTTTTAAGGATTATTGCAAAGGCATCCTAAATCGTGGCTATCGCCATTCTTTCCCTTTCCTGTTCTCTATTACAGCCTGAATTTTTTTTTTTCCCAAAAACATAGTTATTACTCATGCATGTAATGAAGAGTCTCTGATTCCTTGCTGCTTCATCACAAGATGATATCTAGCCTCTTTGGCATAATATGCTCTGTATTAGCAAAATTCAGTTTTCAGCCATCTCATTTCCCTATGCTCAGCCTTACCAAATTTCTAGCTTTTTATTGACCACCCCATAACTGTCTGAAGTGCCCCCTTTTCTTTTCTGCTTATCCTTAAGATTTGGTTTCAGATAGGGCTACTCTTAAGCTTTTTCACAATACAAGAAATACTCTCCTTGAGAATAGTGGAGCAGATAGAGTAGAAATAATCACGTATTATCAACGTCAAATTACATTCCAAGAGGGATTTTCTTCAATTTCTGATTTTCCAGATATTTCTTCTTAATTCTCAATTAAAGGTTATATATGTCTTATTGTAGTTGTTAAGGATATGGATGCTGGAATCAGACCTCTTGTTTATATAGTAGCCTTACCAAGACCTTGGGCAAGTTACAGAATATCTGTGCCTCATTCCTTATCTGTGAAATATGAGTAAGAATAGTATTTATCTCACGCTGTTGATGTGGGTAGTTAAATGAGATAATAATTCACGAAAAGTGCTTAAGTTCGGTGTTTAACTTTGAAACCACCAAATCACATTTTAAAACTCCTGAAATAAATTAAACTTCAGAAAATATCCATCATGCAGCAATCACTACATATTCTCATTTAATGTAGTGTGTGTTAAAATAGTTTTAAAAAGCCTTTTCAAGTGCTAGTATAAGGACTTCTGCCAAGATTGCATACTAATCACTTAAGGGGCCCTGATTCTTGGGTCCTAATCCCAAAGATTCTGAATTAGAAGACAGGATGGAGCAAAGAACTTGAATATTTTCTTTTTTTTTTTTTTCAAACTCCTCTGTAACACGTATCAGTCTTAAGAAAAAAATATTAATTTCCAGTAAGGAAAACTAATAGACCCATTAATCAGTGCTGTGCTTACCTTATTATATCAAGCATTGCTAATTTTTAAAAAATGCTTTTAATTATAGGTGAAGGCATATTAATTCTTCACTGAGCCTAGATCTCTATACTTAAGAACAAGAAGTATCAATAAAAACAGTAAGAATTCATAGATATCTTATTTCATTCATGGGCTTTGATATTAATCAAATATAGCTTCAAAATGAGAAGTAATGAATCTGGATAAAAGAAATACAGTAATATCTGGTTCATTAATCTTTAATTTCCTCCCTGTTTTAGAAGGTCTGGTTATAAAATGTGAAATACAGAATTTTTACATTGTTACAGATATTTTAGAATTACAACCACTTTAACATTCATTTTTTTAAAAATAATGAGGAAAAATGTTTAAAGATTTATTACATTACATAAACTGTTTAACTTGTAAAAACAGGATTGATTTACTGCTAAAAATGTTAAAGAAAAGATTCATTCAGACACCTGTATACACTCACTCACATTTGCATACATTCTTTGACTTATCTCATAGGCTGTCAGGGATCTGGGACAAAGACCTTGGATTTTCTGTACCTAAGGATGGTCTCAGTTATGTGTGTTTAAAGGACAGTTCCTGCATTTAAGTAGATTCTGAACCCTTCTTTAAATCTAGTTTTGTTCCAAAACAGCTTTAGATAGCACCCGTTCAGTGAAACAGTCTTTAGGCTCATTTCTCTAGATTACTTTTAAAATATCTTATTTCAGAGTCTTTTGCTTTTCCAAAGTAATATCTATTGCTTATCTGGGCTAGAGCAATTTGATATATCATTTCTGGTTACATAAATTCTTTGTTGATCTGTAACTCTGCTTTTGCAAAACATCCCTTTTGTTTCTTTTTCTTCATTCTCCCAGGTCTCTTCTTGCACATCAGTATTTAATGTGTTAATAATCATAGGCATTATGGTATATTCAATAATACTCCATTACAAGACACTATTTTACTTTGTTCAGCCAGAAGTAGAGATACACTTTGTGCTTGCCTGTTACCTTAAAGAGCAGAAATAAATACCTTGAACTATGAAGAAATATGGAGCTGTTTATTTTTATTTTAACCCTCAGAAAAATATTGGTGCTAAATTCTTTGTTTAAAAAAAATAGAGCTTCTTAATCATTTGGAACATGTTTTAAGAATTGACAGGTAATGTCCACGATTTTTCAGGTAATGATCCTCATAACAGGTGCACACAAGGCATTTGCTCTCTACAAAGCAATAGAAGAAGGAGTCAATCACATGTGGACTGTTTCAGCCTTCCAGCAACATCCCCGAACTATTTTTGTATGTGATGAAGATGCTACTTTAGAATTAAGAGTTAAAACTGTGAAATACTTTAAAGGTGAGCACTGAAATTTCAAAAGCAGACTGGGAGAATATTCCATTGTAGATGACAATTAAAACTTAGTATGACTGGGGAGTTACATTCTGCATTGTGGCCTATTGAAAACTGGCACTGTGCTAAGGATTAGAAATGTCTCACTTCAGATAATACTAGCTTTCAAAGTAATTTCCTAATATTTTTTCTTGAAGAAAACCTCTTCAATCTATATTTCCAGTAAACAAGATGTTTCTTGAAATCCAAAATTAAATATTTTACTTTCATATTGAATATACAAGATTAAATAGCCCCAAAGGAAATGTATATATGTCCTTTCTAATTTTTTCGTTGTTTACCTGTCCCACCCTAACCTCTCAGCTATGTTTAGAATGAAATCAGGGGATAAGATGGGTTGCCCACTATCTCATTTAATCTTCACAATAAATTTTGCTAAATGTCAAACAGTATGGAATAAACTCTGCAAGTAAGCAGAGTTTGCCCAGACTTCTGCATATTTAGCTTCCTTTTGCTTCTTCCTACAATCTAGTTCAGTAATTTTTAAACTTTACCATACCATATATATATATATATATATATATATATAACCATATAAACTTGCTGTGATAGGTGTTTAAGAGATTTTCAAGGACAATTTTGAATACACTCAGTTTAGAAGCCATTCCCTGCTTGAGTCAACTCCACATATAAATACACACACATAAACAAGCTGTATAAATAGGTACTTTTTACAAAGCACCTGTATTTATATAGCTGATATGAAAATATTATGTAATTAGTCATATGTATAGTTCAGTAATTCACAAAGTATGTAATAAGTGTACTACTGATACTATATGAATGAAAATACGTTTTAAATCTCTTTAATAAAAGGTGTTAAAGGTTTCCTTAGTGTTAAGCACTTAGATTACTTCCAGTCATTTATATTTTTATCAGTTAAATTACCAGTTTTTTACCAAGTCACAAATATACCAAATTAAACTGAAAATTGTTAGCTTGTTAGTAATTTGACAGATAAAAGCAGGGAATACCTCAGTTATGGGTTGTGAATAAGAGCTCTTAGATGGAGGTTTACCCATCTATTTCCATGTAGTCCAGGTTTCATCACAAATATTAGATTCCTTGAAAAAGTTAATAGAAGGAATCTTCATTATCCACATATTTTTTTGTGTGTGTGTGGTATGCGAGCCTCTCACTGTTGTGGCCTCTCCCGTTGCGGAGCACAGGCTCCGGACACGCAGGCCCAGTGGCCATGGCTCACGGGCCTAGCTGCTCTGCGGCATGTGGGATCTTCCCGGACCGGGGCACGAACCCGTGTTCCCTGCATCGGCAGGCAGACTCTCAACCACTGTGCCACCAGGGAAACCCTATCCACATATTTTAATAACAGTTTTGAGGAGATTCATTTAACATTGCCATTTTCTAGCACCAGTAATCCCCAGATAAACCCCTATACTTGTCTGATTTTTGTCAGCTTAGTTTTTATCAGAAAATTTTTACATTTTAGTGAAGTAAACATTTAATAATAGCCAATAGTTATATGACCAGGTGCTATTCTAAGCATATTATACTTGCTGATTTACTTAAATCTCACAATTATATGACATGGGTACTCTTATAATCCCATTTATAGGTGAATTAACAGGCTTAGTACGGATGTTAAAGTCACTTAGAAATTATTTTCCATTGGAGCTTTATATATTTCTGAAGAGATTCAGGACATCAGCCTCTGTCAGGATGCCTCCTTCAATATGGAGAAAAATGGATTTGCAGTATTGTTCTGGGCTATATATATAGACCTCATCTTACAGTAAGATATTTTGATATTAGGTAAAATGACTTCATAAATTTATATGTTATAAATGTAGTTTTATGTATCTGTCATATCCTTATTATTATATCACTGCAAGATATACTGAAGGAAATGAATCCCTTAGTTATAATCTGTAATTCTTCGAATACCATTCACATCACTATTTCTTCTGCCATCCCTTTAAAAGTGTCAAGAGGAATCTTAAAGGGTTCTAATTATTTAGCTCTTGAAGTCTAGGTTAACTACATCTAAAACAATAAAAATCATTAGCATATGGAAGTTTACTTCAGTATATATCTTTTGAAAGATATAAGTAAATCACAGGAAAACATTTTAATTTGTTTTATTCTAGTTTTTTGTTTTTTAAAAAATAAAACCTATGTTTTATGTCCTGAGATAATATATTTTCAAGACATCATCATCATGGTGAACATTCTTTTTGTTTTATCCTTTTTAGGCCTTACTCCAATAGCTCCAATAGCTTGATAGAGGCTGAATGAATTCAGATTGAACCAAACTATAAAATCTATTATATTTAACTTTTCTTCTTCAAGCAACATCAGAAAGTCTATGCATTTTTATCAATACTCATTAGAATTTACTTCTGTTTATGAGTTAAGTAAGCAGTTATTTATTTTTATCACATTCTTGTGTAGAACGTTGTCAGTTTTTACCTTTAGTCATAGCAAACTCTTGATTTATTATTCAGAAAGCAAGTACTAAAATTTCCAAAATTATTTTTAGTTTGGAACTAGCTTTATGTTATGTACAAGTTACAGCCAGTGTTTAGTTTTTAAAAAACTTTACAGGAGTTGTATTTTTAATGTTTATCCTGATGTTTTAAGTTGTGTGTTTTTAAGCTCTAATGTATTCTTTCCATGATCAAAGCTTTAAGTGAATGATAGATGAATTATATCAAGTAGAATGATCCTCAAAGAGCTGATACTCTGGAAGAGGTATATCTTCTAAACCACATGGCTGAGATTACCATTGTCTTTGTTTGTCCCCTCTCTTGGGTCTCTCCAATCTCCATTTTGCTGCTTTTTACATACTGGTTGTTAAACTTTTCAGTTAAATATTATTTTAAATAAGATTGGTTCTATTTAGAGCTAATTATTTGGTAAATATTTTTCATTAGCAGATACCTTTTACAGTATTAAAAAATTACCCTTTAATGTTTATTTTTGGTAAATGTAAACTATATTTTCCAGTTAATGTCATCAGCCAAGAAACATGGGTTACAGTGCCTTCAAGTACATTGTCTCATGTGTTGTTATACCCGAAAGAAGTACAAGTATCCCTGCCTGAAAGTAGTTGGCATTCTTCATAAAACTGGCTCACTAAGTGATTCGAGAAAATAAAATGTAGCTCCATGACGGTAGGGACTTCAGTTTTGGTTCATTGCAATAGATGAGCATCTCAAAGGGTACCTACCTAGTACACTGCAGACACTTGGTAAATTCTAGGTAGTTGGGCAGGTAGATGGATGACACATGAAGTTGATACCATTTCAGTTTAAGTGCTAAATTATGTAAATCACTGTGAAGTCCAAGGGATGTTAAGGGAGAGATTTTTATAGTTACATAGTAGTTGATGAAAACTTGAATGGAGCTGATGGGACTGAGAGCTGTAGAAGATGGTAACACTTAGATTTGAAGAGAATGCCATAATAGCACAGGTGTAAGGATGAGCTAACACAGTTGCAGAAAAAGTTCCTCTTAATAGAGAACACCTCTTAATAGAGAACAAAGTATACCGATAAAATGGGGCTAGCTTATACTTTAAAAACAAAATTAAGAGTGAAAAGGCAAATGAGGGCTTGCATATCAGTGGCCTTTCAAAAGGGTATTGGGGGGAGGGGTTATTAGCCCTGAGAAAAATATTCGTATGTATTAACATTTTTTGAGCAAAGAACAAATGCCAATAAACCAGTGTGCTTCAAATCCAGCCTCGGAGATAGTTTGCATAAAACAGTCTAATGAATGAAGTATTTGTTGGTTTGTCCACATACTCATGGATTTTTATCACAGGCTTTTTGTCTGCACTGGTAAGCACAGAAGGGAGGGTTATATAACTTTATGGAACTGTCACTATAGAAACATTCAAGTATCAGAGATTACATTATCTCAGACATATATACCAAACATCATTATAAGACTTTTATGCACTATGTTGAGTACATTGCTTTCTTTTTTAAATTTTTGAGCTGAGGTTACTCCATTTTATAAGTAAGGCCAGATGGATAAATGGCTGCCATATACCTGAGGTGGAGGCAGAACCGATCAAGTGCCTTTATGCTTAGTTTGGTACTCTTTATACATAATTCTTTCATTTCCTGGGTTAGCTGTGCTCCTTGTTTTGCTTTCTTCAAACTCTTCCCATTACTTATTTTAACCTTTTGACCCTTCTGTCCCTCCAGCTGCATGGAAGGCTTAACTTCAGTTCCTCCACAGTCCTACCTCCAAGATTTTAAATTTATCCTAATCGTTAAGCATCCTTTCCTTTCATGTCTAGCCGTTCTGCCAGTGCCCTTGATACTTTTCTGTCTTCAGGACCTTGAACTACAGAATCTTGGTCTCTGCTCCCTCCTTTTTTCCTGCCTCCTTTTTAACTATATTCTAGATTCATTTTAAATTTAAAAAAAGCTTCCAGAGACCATCTCACTGAATCTTCACAGATTTTTTAAAGTAAATGTTTCTTGAGCTCCCAACATGTATCATGACCTTTATAGACCCAGGACTTAGAGCAGTAAATTTAAGGTCCTGGACCTCAGATTCTAGTTGGAGACATGGTAGGAAAAACATTTTCTAAGAGTGAAAATTGCTCTAAAGAAAGTGAAACAGTAATTCATTATAAGGTGACATTTGGGCTGAGACCCAAAAAGCCAAAAGGAGATAATCATGCTTTGCTCAGGGAGAAGAGCACTCCAGGCTGAATGAGACAGCAAATATAAGGACCCTGTACTATAACCAAGCTTAGCCTTTCTGAGGTAATGGCAACAAAGCCAGGGTTGAGTGTAACACAAAAGGGGGAGAGTGGGGAGGACATGAGATCAGAAGGATAAATGAATCTAAATAATATACATATATATAATATAATATAATACAATCTAAATTATATTCTAAGTGACAAGAGCAATTGGAGAATTTTAAGTTGGGAAATGGTATAATCTAGCTTCTGTTTTTAGAAAAATTGGACAATGGGAAGTGATGAAAGTAGGGTGCTGAGTTGGTAATCAGATTAGAGATGAAAGTGGCTTCGACTAAGGGCAGTGCTGTGGAGATGAAGAAATGTAGCTAATTTGGGATATATCAATATTTTGAAAGTAGTGCCCACCAGTCTTGCTGCTGAATTTAAAAAGGAAAGAGAAAAAAATCAACAGTGAATTTCAGTTGTCTGGCTTTAGCAGCTCATCAGAGGGTAACACCATATACAGTATTTTTAAAGAAATGGTTTAGAAGGGGAAAATGGGTCTGGATGTTGTTAACAAGTTTGAGGTGCTGATTAGACACTGAAGTGAGCTGTTGAGTTAATTAGCATTCTCTCTTTCAATTTCACGAGTGAATATTTCTCTCTCCTTTTAAGACTGTTCCACTCCTGGTTTTTCTTCTACTACACGTATACTTAAGTGTTCTCTGCATGTCCCTTTGCTTATCTCTTAAAAGTAGGTCTTCACAGTTTGGATTTTAGAGTGCTTTTGCAGCCTTTCTGACAAAGTACACCTTCTTACTAACAAGTACCCTGTCTCCTCGATCCAGTAATCCCATTTCCTAAGAAAACCACATTATGAGTCCCTTTCCCCAGCCTCCATGTTCTTAACAACCTGGTAAATTTAACTGATTTCTTTAACCTGCACAATATAAAATCTTTAGTTCATTAATTGGGACAGTTTATTTCCCTAAATACGATACATGTGCATTAAGACATGAATAACTGGAATATATCTCCCAAGAAGCTTTAATAAAATTAAGGACAGTTTACAAGCATACCAATTATAAGATGAAATTTAAATTTACTTGGAAATTGATATTTAGGTTATCTTATTGTTTTAGTAAACCTGTGTGGCTTGTAATCAACCCCTATTGTAAATACACATGTCAAAATAGTAGAAAATAATTTGCCAGATGAATGGATAGGGTAATATATTAGAGAACTGATGTAACAACAGTTCTGAGCCCTTTGTTGGAGTCTGTTAGATTAACTGGCAGAGGGTCAAACTCAACAGACTTTTAGATGTAATTAGTACTCAAATTTGTTATTTTGTCATACTGAAGGAAGTTCTAAAGACAAGAACTGCCCCTACTTCTGGTTACTCACAAAGAACATGTACCCATTCCAGATCCGTGGTTTCATAAATAACTAAATTGATATATGCTAGGTAGTTAAAACTAAACATTCTGAAACATTTCTATTTGCATTTTTCCAATAAATTTAACTATTTTGTACTAGATGGGAGCCAGTATACTTGTATTTTAATATTAAATCTTTTGTTTTCTAAATAAGATATAGTTCAAAATAAGAAATACAACTAGAACTGTGCTTTTTTTCTTTAAGGTTTAATGCATGTGCACAATAAACTTGTGGATCCACTATACAGTATGAAAGAAGCAAATTGAAGGAGACTGGATCAAAATTCTGCTTGAATGAACAGAACACTTTTATACATAGATGAATTTTCAGCTATGCAATATGATAAAACTTGGGGAATCTTTGAATATTGTCATTTTTGAAGTCTAATATCTATATGTTAAACATTCCATATTTACAACGTGTCCATTTTATACTAGGGTTTAGACGTAATTGGCTCTCACAATTGATCAGCTAGTTGTTACAGAAGCCACAGTCACTCTATAACATAGCACAGAAATGCAATGTCTGCCTGTTTACAAATTTAAGTCATTTTAAAGGTGACAATTCTGTACATAAAGTACCATGTATATGACTCCAGTGGCATTATTAGATTTTAATTTTTTAATCACAGGAAGACACTCCAAGCCTTTCAGGTATCAAACCACTATCATTGCAAGCCTTTACTTCCGGAATGCTATCTTTATAATATTCTCTCTGCACAAGCTTTCTGCACGTGGTTGCCTTAGTCATGTTCCTGCAGTAGCATCTGGACATCAAAAGTCCTGCTATATATTGTTGGTACAGAAAATTTGAAGAGACTGCAGTGCCTAAAAGTACAGTTTACGTCCTTTTGGAAAGTATGTATAAGTGCATGTTTTTTGTGCACCACCTTCTGTAGCACTTTTTTAAACAGATGTGCTCTTATTTTTAGTTAACGACTTGGGTTCACGCACTTAATTTAAGTATTTTAGCAATTAGGAGCTTTATACCTAGCAACACACTTAAGGAAATTATTTTTTTTGAAGAAAATTTTCTGATTATCATTAAACTTCATAAATGGTTAGCTTTATTCCTTACATATATATAATGTCTAAAAGGATCATATGATGAAGTATAATATAAAGTTACTGTAAACTATTTTAGATTGCCATAACAACTTGCATTATTAAATTGCAAATAAAAGTATATTGTTTTCTATCTTTAACTCAAATAAAGCTTATAATAAACAAATGTAAGTTATCTAAATTTTATTTCCAACAGTGAAATTGAACACATACATCTGAAAGATTCTAACAATTAACAGTAGCTATGAGCTTGCGTTTACTTTTTATTTGTTGTCATTATGCAATTAGATTTAAATTAAAAGACAATGTCTCTGCCTATAATTCTTACTTCTGCTCCTTGGGGAGTAAAATATGCTTCCTTTTCTCTGCATATATTGCTTTCTGTAAGTCCACCTAGTAGAAGCATCACTTACATACCTGCTAATTGCCTATGTGATTGAAATGTATTTACAGCTAAGTTCCTTAAAACATTTAAATAGCAAATTTAGAAATAAATAGGACTGTTAAGATAAAATATGCTGCCTTAATTCTAGATAATGAACTTCTAATAGCCTTAAGTATTATACATGGTTTTTGAACAGGAAGTGAAATCAGTATTATCGCCCAGTCCCACACCTGGTAATAAAGTATTGGTTAGTGCAAACTACCTTAGAAGGTCATATAGTTTAGTGAAAAAGCTAAAGATTGGTGCACGGTTCAGCTGTTATTTCTGTGCTTTAAATGTGCTTGCTGAAACAGTCCAAAATCTCCTTTCCATCACTGCCCTGTAAGTTCGAAGTCCATATACTCAAGGTCCACAGCAAACTGCGTTCCTGCTACTTTAACTCCCTAACTCAGGAGCTAAGCTGCAGTTAAGCAAAAAACTAAGTCTATTGAAGATATTTCCACAAGAGGCAATAAAGCATGGTAGCTAAGAATTGGGGTTTGGAGAAAGAAACCACTGTTTGAATCCCAGCTGTCAAGAGCTGTGATGATGTTGGACAATACTGATACATAAGTGTGAGCTTCTTCCCCTGTGAAATGGGATGGTAATGGTGCCTGTACCTCCATTGCCATGTAGTTTGAATGAGGGAATTGTCTATAGAGCTTAGCACAGTGGCTGTCACATATTAAACTCAATAAACGGTGGCTATTCTAATACTAATAGTTTACATTATTTTAACGTACACAAAAATCTTAGTAATATAAGGCCCTCTGGGGGATACACAACTCTCAATCATGTTTAGGAAAGTGGCCAGGGGAGAGAACTTAAGAGTATGCTAAAAAATCTGGAAAATACTTTTTGTACTACTATTACAAGTAAACTTTCCTAAAAAGTCAGAGGTTAAAGGGGAAAAAAAAGTATCCAAACTGTAAGCATACTAATAAGACACAAATACTAAATAGTAGACACACCATACATACTATGTGCCAGGTACCAACTTGTAACTTTCCCCTGGCAATAATGGTAGAACATCTTGTCTTAGAAATGACATTAAAATGCTTTTCTAGTTTCAAAAATACTGCCATTTTCTAAAATATTGATACTTTGGTCATGAGATCTCATAAGCCACAGGTTATGTAACCCCCATACACAATTTTAGGTAAATCCCCACTATCTGAATTTATAATTATCTCATAATATAACAACCTTGTATAAAATTTATCACTGATAGTCTTATCCCTAGAAGACATTAACCTCATTCAATTCATTCAAAGTAAAGGACAAAAATCAATGGCTAAATTATTTTATCTTACTGTAATACAGTCTGCCCTCTGGTTTGTTTATTGACTTGAGTAGACACGCTTTCAAAGTAACACAACTGTTTACTGGCTATGTGACCTTAAGTTATTTACTCAGTCTCCTCAATTATGAAATCTAGGCAATCATTATTAAACTGTCATTAATAACAGCTGCTGCTAATATCAAACATCTATCACTTTGCACAAATGCATTTTAATTCTCAGAATAAGACAGCTCCTATCATTTTAATTTATATGCACTGTCTATGAAACTGTCTAGTTTCAAAGTAACATTTGTAAAAATTTTATGAAAAACTACAGCACATGTCTAGATGCTGTTATTTGAATATTGAATAACAGATTCATATATATCTAAATATATCCATCTAACAAGTTGATACTTGAGGTGATTATGAAAATATTGTATCTTGGGCTTGAAACTAGATAGAATCTTAAGTACGGGGCCTTTTAGTGTGAGTAAAGAATATGCTTGAAAAATTAAGATTCACTGAGCACTGACTAGGTGTCATGCAGTCTTCTGAATATTGTAAACATATTTAATCTTCACAGCCTATGGAGGTAAGTAATAGTATAATCCTGATTTTACTAAAGAGTAAACAGACAAAGAGAGGGTAATTTGGCCAACGTCACTTTGCCTAGTGAGTGGTGGAACAGAAATTTGAAACCAGGCAATATGGCTTCAGAATCTATGCTCTTATCCACCCATGACTCTCTTTCGAAGAAAAGCCAAGAGGTTATTTAAAACTGAAAACCTGGAAAGTAACAAGCAAATTTTATAATTTTCATTCTGTTGTGTTCAACATATTATAAATTACAAAGAAAAAATAAAAGATACACAATTTTTAATTTATGAAAATTCCTTATATTTTCCCACCAATTATTTATCAGATTGTGTTTTCAGAACTTTTACAAAGGCATCTTTTGGAACTTCAACATTGCCAACTTTCCTTAGTTTTTTCTTTCCTTCTGCTTGTCTCTTCAAAAGTTTCATTTTTCGGGTAATATCACCACCATACTGAAAAACATTTTTAAAAACTACAAGTCCAAATCACAGAAAAATAATCCTACAATTACCAAGAGACATCAATACAATTACAAAAACTTTACAATTATTATCCATGAAGTAGACACCTGCAAAGTGTCTTCCTAAGGGTAACTTCCAAAGTTACGCCCAAGCAGATCCTAATTTTACTGTCTTCTCAAAAGAATAAAGGCTTTATTTATTTATTTGTTTTTGGAAGAAGATGAAGATCCTCAAGGAAACCCAGTACAACATTATGCATGTCAAGGAAAAGTTATCCATCTCCTTACTGATTCAAGGGCTTGAAATTTTAGATTTAGCTGTAGTCTAATACAGAGACTCACATAGGCTTAAATGTGTCAGTCCCTATGCTAAGGATTTAGAAAAAGCATTTATCATTTAATTCTCATAATAATCTTTTTTTTTAATAGACGAAACTTTAATAGACGAAACTTGGCAAAGTAATGCAGGAGAGATGGATTTCAATTTCAGTTTCAACTCCCATTGTAAGACATAGTTATTGTCTTCAAAATCTGTCCTTATAAATTAAAACAATAAAACATTATCCTGATCATAACTATTATAAAAATGTTCTTAGATAGTTGCACATAAGGAAAATTTTAAAAATAAGATGGGAAAATGTGATCAAAATGAGTATGCTATTATTAAAGTCAAGCTGAAATTTACCTATTTAAAAAGAAAACATGGAGATGAGATAAAAGGTATTATAAAAAACAACAGTGGAAACCAATGTATTTATACCCCCTCTGATTCTAAACTTATAAAATAGGTATATTACAAAATAGAACACATGTAGATACGTACGCATTTTGCCAAAACATTTTTCCTATAGGCTTTCACACTGTAAACGAGAAAGTTCTGTATAAGTACATAACTTATACTATTTAAAAGTACTTATTTTCAAAATCAATCTCCCCTTCAGTAAACATATTAAGATCAGGTCACGCCTATATAAAATTGCCGTAAGCAAATAATTAGATAGCTTAAATGCTCTTGTATTTATTTTCATGTATTTGGAATAAAATAGAAAATTAATTCAACATGAATATCAACACAAACTTTGTTAAGAATAAAAAATGGTCAAGGCTTGTGGGCAGTCTTGAAGAGGTCAAATTTAAGCACGGTATGAGCTTGATTACAACAATTATAAAAGGTCATTTCCAGCTCAACCTAAAAATACTACTACTACTACCACTACCAAAAAAACTAAAAGGGTTATTATCTCATTACTAACTCTACCGAATGTGGGTCAAGAGTGACTAGGAATATAAAGAACGATATATTTTACAAAACCCATTTCAGGGAAAACAAAATAATTTTAATACAGTCATTTAAGGAGCAATAATCTATTTCTATAATGTATCTGAGAAATTTGGAGGATCAAAATTTGAAAATAGCTCCACTTTTTTGTATTCCATAAGAAGGTATAAAAGTCTTCTTTAAGGTATTCTCTACCTCAGCACATTTATGTTTGAATGATTATTTGCTAACTGTTTTAAATGGCATTTTCCTGGATGTTCCCCTATTATAAATAAACTTCACTCTGCCTAATCTCTGGGCATTTATGAAACACAAAATAACTAAAGCAAAATGGTGTTAGGAAATGAAATTCACTGCAAACAGAGGCTTACAATTTATCCCAAGACTACTGCAAACCCCTGAAGCCTAACATCATACCAGCATTCCTCTCTCACCTTTACAATTTACAACCTGACTGGCTCTGGGGAAGTGATATTAAATGCTTCAAGTAAAAATCATAATTTAGTTTTGTCTCTTGCAAGAATTACCTCCAACACCTTTTTAATTCCAGTTCCTATTAGTTTATAATCTACTTAAAGAGATAAAACCATAAAAACTTTATAGAAATTCATTAACTATGAAATTCAGTGGGGTCACTGAATAAAATAAATGGAAATAAAACTCCTCACAGCATATATATTAATAACTAAAGAATTATCACCCAAAAGTGTCGTATAAGTAATTCAAAGTAATAGTCATCACTTTAGTAGAATTAAGAGATTAATGTATCTATAAGTAGGAATAAAGTTTAGGACAATGTTAAGTTTTTTAATATTCTTTCATTTTCTATGTATATCACTGCTAAAACCAACCAGTGTTGGTTGAAAAATGAATTTCAACTCACGTTTCTCTTGCAATGATTTTGCTTCCAAGAGCAGCTTGAATTGCTATCTCAAACAGCTGCCTAGGAAGAGAATCCTTCAGACGTTCACATATGGCTTTACCAGCAGAGTATGCTTTGTCTCTGAGATAGAAAAAATGCAGTTATTCACATATCCTAAATAAGAATATTTAAAGTAGCTTTCTAGTTAATACCACTGTAAAACATTCTAGAATGTTTGTTAAACATATATCCATCCTTGTAGTTATTTTTCTGCATACATATTTATATTTAATTGTTTTTTACAGTTTGGATCATAGTGTTTATGATATATTCTACCCTTTTTTACTTAATAGACATTTTTTACATCACCAAATATTACTCTACAATATAATTTTAATGGCTTAATAGATTTATTATATGGGTGCCCCATAATTTATTTTAACCAATCCACTATTTCTTGAACATACAGGGGATTTCATTTTTCATTATTATAAAAGTTTTAATGAAAATAAAAAACTTTTTGTTCTCAATTCTAAATTTATCATAGTTTAAAAAACATTTTCTTTTACTTTGTGTCATGTGGTAAGGGAAACATTTCTTTCCATGACACTACTACTTTTGGCTATTGTAATTCTGTTCTCCTTTTAACAGTTTGGAAAGAGAAGCATGGAAAAAGAATGGAAGGAAAAACTAGTACATGGAAATTTGATTGCCTTTAATTAAGTTTTCAAAATGTAGCTGTCAAATAAAAATGAGCAACCAATAATTAAAATGAAAACATCAAAAAGTGGGTACTTTCACATTCTGTGATTAGTTTCTATCAAACTTACTTGTGTACAACAGTTACTAGCTCTTCTACAATATTTCCATTCAGTAGAATATCCATTTTTACAAGTTCTGCAGTCTGGTAGCCTGCATCTTCGTAGTCAAAACTAACAAGGAAAAATGTCCAAGTGATAGATAAACATTATATTTCCCAAGAGATTACATTTTTTTTCTTTTCAAAATATCTTTTTTCTACCTCCTGCCATATCCCTCCCAACAGATCTAACTTTCAAACAAAATGTTACATATAAATTTCAGATGAATTGATCTACATGACCACGGTAAGGAACAAACGTCCTCATCTTTTTACATTTATGAAATTAGGTACAAAAATCAAGGGGAACATGCTCTACTAAAGGAAGGGGAAAAAACTGAAGCCAGGCTAAGAAAATGGATCACTGAAAGAAAATGTCACCTACCCAATGTTCCCTCCTAGCAGCTGGCTGGCTGTAGACAACAGTATATTCTAGTGAGTCATTCTCAGACTCATGAGTTGGGTTTCTTTCTAGTTTTCTATTACCAGTTAAATAAATGCTATGACAGTGCTAAGCAGCCATTAATAAATGAGACTTCTGGACTTCATATATGGCTCTTCAGTGTGAACCTTCACAGGGCTTTTTTGAGAATGAAATGAGTTAATACATGTAAAGCACTTGAACAGCCTAGTACATAAAAAGTGTTAAGAACAGAGCCTAGCTGAGCACAATATGCATTTAGTAAGTGTCAACTATTTCTATTAACGATATGGTCAAAGCTTAAAGTGCTAATCAAAACAGGTTTAACTTACAAAACTGATGTCTTATGAGAAAGAAAATTTCAATTATGCTTTCATGTCTTTGCAATTATGGACGAGAACATGTGTATTCCTCCTGCCTTTATTTTATTTTATTTTATTTATTTTTGCGGTACACAGGCCTCTCACTGTTGTGGCCTCTCCCGGTGCAGAGCACAGGCTCCGGACGCACAGGCTCAGCGGCCATGGCTCACGGGCCTAGCTTCTCCGCAGCATGTGGGATCGTCCCCGACCAGGGCACGAACCCGTGTCCCCTGCATCGGCAGGCAGACTCTCAACCACTGCGCCACCAGGGAAGCCCCTGCCTTAATTTTAAAACAAACCGCTGCCTAGAGTTGCAAATGTTTGGCTTCAAAAGGTTTTCAGCAGGAAGGTCACTAAGTGACACTAATACTCTCTAAAACCCGATTACTGTCTAAAGTGTTGCCAAAATCCTTTCTTTTTTCAACAAACATCATTAATCATATACTATATAAAGGTACCATGTTAAGTACTATGCAGAATAAGAGGAGATAAGACATAGACTTAGTCCCTAGACTTTCCACCTTGTTTACAGCTTTATAATTTTCTATGCTCCAAAATCTTAGACTTTCAATATTTTAGAATGTGAAACATTATCCACATGTATTTTTGAACATAAGAATTACCTTAATTTTGGAAGCTGGAATTATTTTTACATAGTTCACAATAAACCATGTTCTCTCACTTAATGTGAAATATATTTAATTTTCCAAGCTAAAAGATTTTTAAGACCACTTAACTCAAAGTCGTACCCAAATGCAAACTAGAATTCATAGACTTTTGTTAAAAGTGTTATAAACACTTAGTAATCATTCTTTTAATTATAGTAATTGTTTAACAACTTGCTGCCTCAATTCAGTTTATTTTAAATTACATTGCTACCTATTTGCTCAAGCTCTTGTCTGAAAGAAGACATAGGAAAAGAATTCGCTGACGTATTAGAAAAAATAAATTCTCAATACAAATAAAGAAGATTCCTTTGTATCAAGAGTTACGCTGACTCTCTTCACTGAAAAGCTCATTTCACAAAGTAAACTTCCAGGTCACTGTAGCATGTTCTTCAAAACGTTGGGATGTTTCTTTGAATGTTAATTTTAAGTATGAATGTACATTCATGCATGTTTTACAGATGTGAACATTCACTTTTCCATCAACTTCCCCATTATATTTTACATTTCCTTTATATCCTAGTATATGCTATCTAGTAATGTAGGATTTTAGGACACTAAGGGCACCTAGAGTTATTTGCCTTAACAAAAAATACTCCCACAATGCTATACTCTTTCTTCAGTTTTACCAGGCTGTTCCTCCATGTACTTTTATGGGATAAGATAATGGTTTTCATGATGCAGACCACTTATTCCTGAGAAGACCAAGTTATTGAAGTGTTCACAAATACAGGGGCACACCTAGCATTTTTTACAGACTAAATATGTACTTCTATTTTCCAAATGTACACAGATGCTCCTAGGATTACATAACATACAAATACATTTCAAAAGTGTCACTGAGGTCATAGTAGCTTTTTCAAATTATTATAATTTTTAATCGAAATACAGGAGTACAACTCCTCTCATGAACAGGGCACTAAAATTTTTGCCATTAAGAGAGGAGTAATAGGGGCTTCCCTGGTGACGCAGTGGTTGAGAGTCCACCTGCTGATGCAGGGGACACGGGTTTGTGCCCCGGTCCGGGAGGATTCCACATGCCGCGGAGTGGCTGGGCCCGTGAGCCACGGCCACTGAGCCTGCGCGTCCGGAGCCTGTGCTCCGCACCTGGAGAGGCCACAACAGTGAGAGGCCCACGTACCGCCAAAAAAAAAAAAAAAAAAGAAAGGAGTAATAGTTTGATGAATCAAAGAAATTCATTCTTCCATTAAGCAAATTACAAGTACTCTGTAACACCTATAAGCTTGCTCCAAGCTTTTCTAACCTTACAGTGTGATTCTCAACCATCTTCAAGATCACTGAGATTAAATAAGTGGAGTATTAGTAAACACTTGCTGGTCAATATTTCATAAAAAATTGTCTAAGTATCAGAGTTTCCCATTAAATTTTTACCTAGCATATCCAGAAGACAGAGATTTCAAAGAATCATAAAAATCCACCACAATTTCATTCAAAGGGAAGAGATATTTAAGCATTATTCTATTTTGATCAATATACATCATATTCTTCTGAACTGCTCTTCGAGCCTGAAAAGGGAATAAAAAATGTATTGAATGATAACCTAATCAAATAATGGTTTATTTAATGGATATAGGAAGATGTCAATTATCAACTTTAAAGAATGGGCAAAACGAAGGAATATTTTTTTAATCTAGTAAAAACATCTGACCAATATTTATAATACAGGAAGAACCATTTTGTATCTCAATTACAATATATTTGCTACCAAAGCTTTTAATCCTTTGTCTTTATCAAACTACTTTGTCTTTTTTAATTATACAGTATTTCATTTAACAATAAATCAAATTAGCTACAGATAAAGTCAAAGTTCTAATTTCTTATTTTACAAATAAAAGAAATTTAGGCCCAGAGAAATTAAGTGACTAAAGTTAAAGTTTTTTGTGACAAGACAATTAAAATTCAAGTCCACTAGTCATTTGAGAGTTCTTTTCAATATATGTCAGAATATTTCAAATAACGTACTTTTTAAGGACTATGATTATATCAAATTTGTGGATTAAATCATTTATTACAATGTGGCAAGAACTAAAGCAAACTGAGGAATACCTTCCAAACAAAGGTCTCTCAAGTATTATAATTATCTTTCAAATGATACTCAATTTCAAATACTCAAAAAGGCGAAAGGAAATTATACTTTACTCAAGTTAAAAGGCCATCAAATTCCTTTCCTTTAGGCTAAAATATCAATTCAATAAACTAACACAGATGATCAAAAATTCTGGCTCTATTTTTTTATTTAAAAATCAAAATACTGTAATTATATATATGTATATCTACATGTATAAATAGGTAAAATATATAAAGATATAGATCTTTATGAAAATTTCTTTTGTTAAATTCAACGTGCACTGCCAAGAGAAACAATTCAAAACCTAAGCTGGGTACCACTGTTTGAGAAGACTAAAGTTTACTTTTGTATCAAACAGTATTACATTTATACCTGGCAAAGCATCATTATTTTTCCAATATATTCATCTGGTGTGATAATGGTGCCCAAAACAATCGGCTCCAAATATTCTGTTACTTTTGACTTATCAGGGAATTGTGCAGGATTGATGATTGTAATTTCCTTTTCTCTGTATTCCTAAAAATAAGAAAAATCACCAATAGTTAAAAAGAAATCTTAATAATTACAATGTTTTAAAATTTGTTATTTATAATATATATTAGAATTTACTGTTACTGAATGTGTTGGAATAAACACAAAAGAATTCTTAAAGGTTAGAATATTATCTTAACACACTTTAGATTAAAAACTCTCCAACTGTAATCTTTAACATTAAGAACCATCATTAATATATTCTGGTTATTGACATTTACTAAAACACATTGTGTACACCACTTAGAAAAATATGATGGAAGAATACATTTTAATCTGCCCCTTATAAGGCACTGTAAGTAGTTTCCCAAGTTAATTTTGTTGGAAAATATTTACAGATGCCAGTTAATATTTGTTTAAAATGAATAGATTGCCACTTAGACTGAATAGAATATTGTCTCTACTGTTAACTTGAAATCTAAATTTCCTACCACCACGTAGGACAGAATGCTTTACTTTTCATAAGATGAATTACTTATGACCGAAATTATACTCTTAATCTTTGTGCTGAATTTTGAACAGTATTTTCAGAACTAACTCTACTTTTTACCCTTAGTAACAGACTAGTATTGATAATGTGGATGTTTTATCAGGTTAAGAAAAATACTGCATAAATTAGTTCTCAAGTAACTTCTCCATCATAAGGTAATTCAACTTTTATTACTATTAATCAAGAAATATTTAGTTTTAATAGCTATTCAGCTACTGGTGTACTAAAATATTTCTCTTGTATTCTGCACACACATACACACACACATACATTTATTGAGTTTTCCTTTGTATGCTGACTCACAACAGTACCTTTATCAATTTTGCTGATGAAAGAACAGCTTTATATGGAACAGTAGGTGTTGTCAAAATAACAGAAGCATTATATTCTTGCTCAAGTCGCTGGTTGAAAACTTCCATATGCAAAAGTCCAAGAAATCCTAACCTGGGGGAGAAAAAGCCAAACTCCAAAATGTTTATGTCCCACGGGCTGTATTTTCTTTGATGAATATACTGCTACTTTGTGGGGGAGGAGTGGAATCAAAAGAGTCATTCAGTCTATCATATCATAATTAAATGCTAACATAAATTCATTAAATAAGATAAAATCTTCCATTGGTAAAATAGCTTTAAAACTTACCCACAGAATATGAATCCACAGTGAGAAATAGGCAGACATTGTTTGGTTCATTTTACACTAATATGAACTTATCTTCAGAAATGTTAAAGAGCAATACACCATTTAAACTTTACTTTTCAATAAAAATGGAACACTACAACATAACTGAATCTTACCTCCAGCCAGCACCTAGGGCAAGGCTACTATCCCGATGAACTGTCACACTGGAATCATTTAGAGTCAGTTTTTCTATAGCACTCTTCAGGTTATTATATTCAGATTGGTCTATAGGGTACATTCCTGGGAACACAATGATTTCTAATTATCACATGTGAAACGCTGCCTAGAAAAGCTAATATGCACTGCTGCCAAGTTCAAAATTAATCGCTTAGCTTTTAAATTACTTTCTGTATTTCACTGACCAAAATACTGGTTTGCTAAGAAAACTATAAATATTAAGTTAAATCAGCTTCAAAGTATTTTGCGAGTTTCATAAACTTTGAATTTACCACTAGATTCACAAAGTGATGTTTTTGCTTTTGCAAAAAATACAGAGAAAACAAAAAAGAACCATGGGAATTAAGCCTATCAGGAAAATACATTGTGTTTATTTTAAGAAACAAAAGTGCAAGACATCCACAACCACAAATGAAATTCCATGAGCAGATAAAAAGCAGAGGTAGAAATGAAAACAAGAACTACTGATTCATCAGATTCTCTTTCACCTCAAACCCAAGTCCTCACCTCTTAAGTTCTTCAAAATCCAGATGACTGACTTTGTCTTAACAGGGGCAGGGAGAGTTAAACAACATTTATAATTCCCAATGAGAAATACAAAAGCGAGAAAACAAGGAATGGATACCCGGTACAGAGTAACCAGATGACCTTCAATCAGGTCTTCCTTTTTCAAATGTATGTAATATAATGCAGAAATAAGAGGTTCTGAAGTTATGCATACATGAGGTGACACTCTTTTCTGCCATGCCTACACTAGTATAATACAGTATTAAAGAAAGGCCAGCTAAGGGGAAGGCAGTCAGTAAATGTCCACTGATAATTAGTAATAAAAACATCCTAATTAGGAAAGTATTTCAAACACAATGACCTACTCTCTAGTGAAACAAGAAGGAAGTTCATATTACTGTGCTCTTCCAATATATCAGAGGGCTTGTTTAAAAGGTTAATTTTTAAGAAGTCCTAAAAAAATTTAGGCAATTATCTCCCACATAAAGTTTCACCATACATATGCAATTAACTGCTATGTAAATAGCACGCCCACAAAAAAAAAAAATTAAGAAAAACAGAGTAACTGTTATTTTAACAGGAATTAGGTGCTCTTTAAAATGAGTATTTCTAATAAATTTTATTTCAATTTAGAGTAAACTGGCCCTTATCCTTTGAATATGTGCGCTCCTCACCTGCAAATACCATTGGCTTCGCTGATTTAAACCCAGGCAAGGGTTCCACTGGTTGTTTATGTAAATATAATGTATCTCCTACTTGTGCTTCAGTGACATCTTTCATCCCAGCAATCAGATAGCCCACCTGTCCTGCATATCTAAATAAAATTATTATATGGAAATATTTACTGTTTTCATGTTTCATGTGCACACTCACAATCAGCTCTACTCTTCTAGGAAATGATCACACTTTCCAAACAAAACCTCATCAAACTGAAACTAAGTGCTACATATCAATTCTCAACTCTAAGAATCGTCAGCAAAAGAACATCCCATGCCTTACAATCCATTACCAAGGACCTCTGCAATACAATAAGCCTAGGGACCTTCTTAATGACTCTGCCCACCTCTGCATATTAAACAACAGTGAAACTGATAAATGCAGAAACATAAAACGCTCCTTGTAATATTTGTTTTATTAGTGAATTATATTACAAATGTCCTTTAAAAAAGAAAAGAACAATTTTAACCAAGCAAAAAAATGTGAACTCTCAACAAATCTGATTATCTGTTTGATGTGCCTCTTGCAGGAAGAGCAAATCCAAGATTTCAGAGTTGTAGCTTTTTTTTTTTTTTTTTAAAGCAAACTTCCTAAATGATAATTTCCATTTAGGATGAGGTACAAAAATCTTTACTAAAGATGCAGTAATTGTCAATATATATGCGACACAATATAGACAGACTTTGCATAGCACAGGGAATTATAGCCATTATCTTGCAATAACTCTTAATGTATAATCTATAAAAATACTGAACCATAACGCTGTATGCCTGAAACTAATATAATACTGTAAATCAACTATACTTAAATAAGAATATAGACAGATTTTAGAAATATTTGAGAAAATTACAATAGACTTTATGACTTTCAATTACCTAAAAATATGACAAAATAGTGCAGTTTTAGACATACAACATTAAACTATCAATTGTGGCCTATATAGTCACCTGGTTCATATCCTGAATTTGACAAATGATGAAACAAAGACCTTAGAAAACTATGTGCCCAAGGTAATCTATCTTAGTATCTGGGGTACTGATGGAATAGGCACTCAATAAATATTTGTTTTATAAGTGAACTCAGAACTCAGTTTTATAATGTACACTACCTTGCTAACCTCAAACGCCATAAATTCTTGTTAATCAAAGTTTTACCATGAATTCCACACTAAAGAAAACAATTATCGAATTTTCTTCACTATTTTATGTTGAAAAATCTAATTACAAAAAAATTAAATGTCAAAAATTGATACCCAGTATGGATATGGATATGGATGAGAGAATTATCTCTTCCACTGTCTCATCAAGTACATCAATGTTGGACCCAGTCTGCAACCAGAATATAAAATTAGTTGTGGCTAGTCAAAAGGAATAAAAAAATACATCAAATCCCTACTGTCCCTCACACATGAGATTCTTTTTCAAAGAGGATTCACTATGTAGTTGCATTCAATAATCAGGTTTTGTTTTTTTTCTAAGTTATCAAATTGGGATCATTCTAAGCGCACCAAGTTAAGAAAGGCTGTGACAGAAACACATACAAGTGTCTTTTAATCACTAATGCAGATTACTTACAGTTTGTGAGTTGGCTGCTCATTAGGATTCAGAACTCCTACTTCGTTAACTTCATACGTCTTTTGAGTATGCGCAGATACAATTTTATCTCCTTTGGAAACCACTCCATCAAATAATGCTACATTGGCAATCACACCCCTATACTGGTCAAAGGTGGAGTCAAATACCAAAGCTCTCAAGGGATTTTTGCGATGCACTTTAGGACTATTAAAAATAAGTAAAGAACAAACACTAATAAATTAAATTTAAATAATAAATAAATTAAAATCTTAATATAACACCTTTTTAACTCAAATATTATGCTTAATTTATTCTAGTACAGTTGATTAACTGACAGCTAAAATAAAAGGACGTTTCTATAAGGTATAATGCCTATATTAGTTTTAATTCGACCTCAAGTTTTAAATACATTTTAAATGACTGTTTTTAAATTACTTATGAAACTGATTAAATATATTTGTTCAGGATTAAGAAAAAACAATAATTACCAATGTATTCAAGTCTATTGCAATAATTGTTAAGAGATCTCTATCATCCTTTTTTCTTTTATTTTTCTATACTGTATTTGCCTTCTATATGTTACTAAAAATAAATTAAAAATTTATTCTCACTGACTGCAAAGAGTACATTTGCCATAGCTACTAAGCTAAAATAGCAGATCAAACTGATGGACCTTGTACTGTTAAACAAATAGTATAAAAAGAGCAAAATACATACGGGGGTATTCTTTTGATGACTGCCTGAAGAACACTTTCAACATTCGTTCCAAGTTTAGCAGAAATCTAAAAATATGTATGTGAAACAAACACTGAATAAGTTAAGACTTCACTTTTCTATCCTTGTGACTGAGCTTTATAATTAGAAGGGAAAAAGAACTCTAAAATTTATCAATTTGCTTGAAGAACTTGGTAAAAGGAAGCACAAAGCATATAACATGTCAACAACTGCCCTTCCATTACAGTTAGGTGATTCTCTGGTATTAAATTACAAAAGCATTCTGATTATGGTATTGAAAGAACAGTGGACTAAGAGTTCAAAAAAATCTGGGTTATTATCATCACTCCACATGTAATAAATGACTTCAAACAATACACATTTCTTTAAGCTTCAAATTCTTCATCTGATAAATGAACTGATTTTTCATATTTTACCTAAACCTCAAGGTTGCTGTGTGAATAAGCAGTATTTGTGGATATCATACAGGTAACTGTAGGGCATATTATTACTATTGTTCTCACACTGAAAATACAGGTCAAAAGACTCAAAACACATGTGCATTTGACTCACCTTTGTCATTACCAGTAATTGAACTTATCTCTGAAATCTTTATTTCAAACCCAATTCCATGAATACTTCCTCTTACCCTTTAAAGTCCCTCTAGATCAGAGTTTCTCAACTCGACACTAAGGACATTTTGGGCTGGATAATTCTTTGTTTGGGGGGCTGTTCTATGAACTGTAAGATGCTTAACAGTATCCATGGATTCTCATCTACCCACAAGATGCCAGTAGCATCCATCCCCCAGTGTGACAACAAAAAAGGACTTCAGACATTGCCAAATGTTTCCTAGGGGCAAAACTACCCCCTAATGAGAACCCTGCTTTAGACTCTAGTACATTCTTTGCAACAGTCCTTTAAGATCACAACCTCTAATCCACTGAATAGGCTACTTTTTTTTTTCATTATCCATTCACCCCCCTGCCTCTTTTCACAGCTGAGACTCCAAGGGTCAACTGTTTGTGATCACTCTGTTTAACTACTTTTTATTCTCTATCCTAAGCAGTTGGTAAAACCTCAACTGTGACTGCATCCAACTATGTGCCTTTTCTATGCCTATAATCAGAGCAGCTTAACATTGCTGGAGAAAAGTCAAGTAACTGGTCTGGCTGGTTTCTGTAAGTTCATGACCACAGATCTCAATGTGCAGTCAACATTTCCTGGTCGTCCCAGGACACATCCCTTACTAAATTCACATTGTCGCTCATTAAGATAATTCACACCACCTTCCTTTTCAATCTACACATTTTCCCTATGGCCAATTCACTCTCAGATACGGTTGCCTCTTACTTCATTTAAGGAAACAGAAAACATCAAAAACTCCTTTACCCAAACATACAAATCCATCTGCACCTGTATACACAACCTCTTTGCCTTCTCTCTTGTTACAATCTATATTCTCACCTCTCTGAAAACTCAATCCTTGCATCCTCCTCTTTTGAATCCTACTCTCTAATACTTCTCAAATTCTTACTCAAAACCCCCTACAAATTGATAATAATGTAGTGTAGTCTGGCTTCTAGGACCTCTTTTTCTACCTACACTTCCTCCCTAGGAAACGGCATCCATTTCTGTGGCCTCAATACTATATACATGCTAGAGACTTTTAAATATCTTCGACTCAGCCCTCTCCACAAATGCCAGAATTGTAGATTTATGCAATATCTCTACTTGGATGTCTAACAGACATTTCAAACCCACTATGTCCAAAACAGAGCTTTTCATTTTCCCACTATGTCTGTTCCTCCCCGAGTCCTCTCCATATTAACAAATACCAGTATTCAACCAGTTGCTCAAATCCAAACCCTCCTTGATTCTTTATTTCACTTCCTTACACGTAACACACCAGCAAAATCTACAGTATCCACAAAATACACATCAAATTTGCCCACTTCTTCAACATCAGCAGCACATACTTAGCCACCACCATTTTGCACCTGGGCTACTACTACAAGCTGGTTTCCCCATATCTCCTCTTACCCTTTTTTAATCCATTCTCTATAAGGCAACCTGAATGATCAGCTTATTTTCCTCTCTTGCTTTAAAATTCTTTCATTATCTTAAAAATTTTAAACCCTTTAGCACAGCAAGAGTCCCAGAATGACTTGATTCCCACCTAACCTACAAAGCCGTTTCATCTAACTTGCCTTCTTTCTGTTCCTTAAACATGCCAAACCTTGCCAAACATGCCAAGCCTTTACACTTGCTCCTTCCTCTTCCAGAAATGCATTTCTCCCAACTCTTCATTTCTTCAAGTCTCAGTTCATCAGAGAAGAATTCCCTAAGTTACTCTGCATCACAGCTCCTCTCTGAGAAAAAGACTTTTTTCATTGTTAAGTATGGTAATTCCACCTGGAACAATACACTCCGTTAATGTATTTCCTTGATAACATATGTCTCATTCAATAATTACTATACTTACTTCTCTTTTTACTTATTCAGTGAGTGCCTCCCCAAGCAGAATATAAACACGAGACAGAGGTCTTGCCTGTACTGTTCACTGCTATTATCCCTAGCTGGCACACACCAAATTAAGTATATGAATGAATTTGGTAAATATTTATTAAAATCTGAACAGTTAATTATACTTCAATATAACATAATCCAAGTCATACCATAATTTCAGAACTGCCTTACAATGAGGTCCCTCTTCATAATAAAAACCATTAAATTCTACGTATATATCCAAGAAAAAAAATTATTGCTTTTTCTCGTTATTATCAAGTTTATATAATCATCCAATGTGTTAAAAAAAAACTCACTTCATCAGCTGAAACTTGCTTTTTCAAAACTCAAACAAGATTGAAAGTGGAAGTTAAACATTGTATTACTGCACTGACAGACTTACTACACAAGCATGTAGCACAGCACAGTTCAGTGATGGCTATCTAACACCCAAAGCACCATTTAAAAGGTAAATTTAAAAATTCAAATTTAAAATAGTATCAACTTTGATATAAATAAAATCTATTTCCAAGAATGATATGTACATATGCCTTGAAATTAGTCTGACCCTGCTCTTCAAAGAGAATATTTCCATAGAGGCAAAATGGCATACAAGAAATAATACTATAAAGAGTTGCAGGAGGCCTACATTTTAGTCCTGGCACATTAGCTAACTAGGTCTATAACCTTAAGAAAGTGATAAAATCTTTGACTCTTAGTCTTTTCAACTGTATCATAAGACTAATTTCTATCTGTCCTAACCATATAATAGGGATTTTTGGCAAAGATCAAATGAAATATCAGTAAAAAGAACTTTGTAGAACTGTAAGATAATAATATACTTAGGCCAATTACCTGAGATTTTTGAAAGTAAAACCAAGTCTTCTAAAAAAAAAGAGTATTTTACCTTAATACATTCATCACTTGGAATATCAAACACCTTTTCAATTTGTTTTTCAACGCTTTCAGGATCAGCATTCTTCAGATCTATCTTAAAAAGAAAAATTCATTATGTCTTAATATAATTAAATAAAAATGTATTATTTATTAGTGGTATTTGGAGATAGATAAAAGCATAGCTGCTTTTAAGCTAACTGACCCCTTTATGATTTTATTTTCAAAAGTATTAAAATAAGAATAATCTAGAAAAAGGCAATATAATTTTAACAAGCATGGCCACTGAAAATAGGCAGACAGCAGAGCAAGCATGAAACTGAGGCAGTTAGCTATTCAAGGCAGAAGAGTTCAGTAACACCATGTAAACCGATTTTATAAGTTAGATATAACTTATAAAAACAAACTGTCTTACCTATAAGCAACCTTGCTTCTTTTAAACCTAACTTCAATATCAAAAAATAAAACTGAATGCCATGCAGATTTTTAATTAAGACTCTTAATTTATTAATTTTAAAATATAAAAGTAAGCTTTATCAACACTGCTCAATTTAGCACTTAACTGTTAAGTGTCCTGTGTTACACTATTTCATCCTAGTTCATAAGGTCCTTTTCTTTTCCTTTATATGGTTTAGTCCAACACTATTGTGCCTGCCCTGCCCTTTCCTACAGAAACAGCCCCCCATCACTCCATGTAAGTCAGGGAGACCATCTTCTCAACTACATGCCAGGGTATAGGAGCTTGAGCTGCAATTTTATCATATGCAATTCAAAGAAATAAATCCCACCAATATACAACTGACCCTTGAATAACAAGAGTTTCAACAGCACAGGTCCACTTGTGTGCAGATTTTTTTTCAATAAATATGTAAAAATACACTTGTAGAACATCATGTGCAAGACTTGTATTGAGTGGATAGCGTATCCCTAGCAAAGGCATAAGATGAGTGATATTTAACATAAAATTAATAATGTGTTGGTTTTCTTACTGTTTTATAACTTTGCTTTCAAAGAATTACATTACCATACAGTATGCCTCTCATAACTGGAGAAACTGCATATCAGCCTATAATTATATATAAGCATATTTTTTTAAAATGTAGCAATGTTTCCAATACTGTTATAAATGTGACTGTAATACTGTATGCCATAAAAACTTTATAAGGATTCATTCATTAGTGTATATGCTAGGTTTCCATGAAGCAATCACATACAGTATCATACCATAAAGCAATCGTATTTCTGCTTCATTATCAATGTGTGAATCATCATACCTGCAAATGAATATGAAGTTCTTTTTCACATTATGTTTTAATTTTTTGATGTCTGGTGTCAGTAATACATATAACATCTACGGTGTTTTGTATCACCTAAGACAATATTGATGTAAGTACTGAGAGATGATTCACCTTATAAACAGATGACATAAACTTAGGGTATTGATAAATAGAGTACTGTAAATATATTTTCTCCTCCTTATGATTTTCTTAGCATTTTATTTTCTTTAGCTTACTTTATTGTAAGAATATAGTATACAATACATATAACTACATATAACATACAAAGTATGCATTAAGAGACTGTTTAAGCTACTGGTAAGGCTTTGGTCAACAGTAGGCCATTAGTAGTTAAGTTTGTGGGGAGTCAAAAGTTACACGCAGATTTTTGACTTTTCCTTTATATAGTTTACAAAGTAAAATAATAAATAGCACTGTTGTGCTAACAAATTACCTTGTTTATGACTGGAATTACCGATAGCTGTGCTTCAAAAGCAAGAAAGAAGTTTGCTACAGTTTGGGCTTGAATACCCTGGAAATAACAAGACACAAGACACTAAGATGATCATTCCACCATTTATGGCAAAAGTTGTAATTCAAGACCATTCCACACATCCTCATCAAAAGCAAAGGTACAAGGCAAACTATGGTATCTATACTTCCATGCACCTGGATCATTCCCTGTGAAAATTTCTTTCAGTTCATGAAATGTTTTTTAGAGGGCACTGTATTAGGCTTTGGAGACAAAGTAGTAAAACACAGATCCTTAAAGACCTCTAAGCCTCCCAAAGGACTCTTGTGACACATTTTGTAAAGCCCAGTATATGTATGTAAGGTAGAGACTGACTCTCCCTGACAGGCTCAGGGAAGATTTAACACAACAACAAAAAAATCTTTGGGTTTTAAATGAAGAGTCTGTGAGAAACTGAAACATATCAAAAGCTTACTTTAAATAGTATATCATAGCTCTTATATTCTCATCTCAATATGTTATTATGGTTATACTTATACCAGAGAACTTGGTAATGTTATTGACATGTTTCTTTAAACCTAACACTTCCCAAATTATTACCTTAAAAACACCCCAAATGACCTCAAAAATAAAGATTTATTTTCAAGTTCTGCTAAAAAATTGAAACCTCAGATTAAGAACTGCTTAAAATTGAGGTTTTTTTGGCAGGATGTATATATAACATGACATACTTCAAAAATCTCTTGAACAATTTCTCTTAACATTTTTGAAAGAATGAACTAGTCAACTTCACAGACAACTTTAGTGTAATAAAACTTCAAATTAACAGGACCAAAACATAACTTTAAGTAATAAAATAAATCTTATTTTCTTCAAACACAAAAATTCTATTTCCCAAAGCATTTTAAGGAAAACCCTGGAACAACCAAGTAGCATATCACATCATATAAAATTAAAGTACCTACCTCATTTGCATCCACCACAAGTAAAACACCCTGGCAAGCTGAGAGTGACCTGGATACTTCATAACTAAAATCAACATGGCCCTGAGAAACAAAAAATATTAATGCCTCTAAGTGTTGGAGTTTAAATGTTTCTTAGGGAGGGGCACTATGGTAAATATATTGACTCCACTGGATAAAAAGTTAATAGGTTTCTTTTTTAGCCTGTGCTTGTGAAACAACTGACACTAACATAAGAACACTGAGAAAACAAAAAGCAAAGTGAGGTGTTTAATGTTCAGTTCAAAACCTGAAAAAAGGATTTGTTTGCAGTATTAATACAAGGCTGACTTTAACAATAGAGAAAAAATTGATATTAAATTTACCGGTGTATCGATGAGATTTAAAAGGTACTGCTTTCCTTCATAATCATAGAAGAGAGACGCTGTCTGTGCTTTAACAGTGATTCCTCTTTCTCGTTCCACTTGCAATTTATCAAGAACTTGTTTATTATTTTTTGTTTTATCAATTGCCCCTATAAATACAAATGTTTATTGATATTTCTGAGCTTTTAAAAAGAGACAATACTGCATATACAATTAAAACCAAACTTTTAAAAAGCATGGTAAAATTATCAATTATTCATTGCCATTAATTAGGTATAGAATATAAAATGAAAATACCTGTTAGTTCCAGGAGCCTGTCTGCTAAAGTACTTTTGCCATGATCCACATGTGCAATGATACTGAAATTTCTAGTGTTTTCAACAGAGAATCTAGACATATCAATTTTTTCCTAGAAAGGGGAGAGACATATTACATTTATGAGTATAAATTGTGCACAATATGAAACAAGTATACTAAATTAAAGAATGTTCTTTTAGTCTTCTTAGAACAATTTCATTTATAGCATTTATATTGTTTATATTATTCCTCTGACAGTAAAGAGACATATGGCTAAAGTCGTATTACAAGCAATGGATTACAACAGGACCATCAAAAACATTGGTTTCACTGTCAAAGGTGACCATATAGCTAAATAAAAGTCTCATAATATTTCCATCACTCGAGGGCCAATGAGGAACTGAATGTACTTTCATGAATGGAGAACACAAGATACGTAGAACTCTACAGCCTTAGAGCAGCGGTCCCCAACCTTTTTCGCACCAGGGACCGGTTTCATGGAAGACAATTGTTCCATGGATGGGGGGCAGGGGGAGGTTCAGGCAGCCATGCGAGTGATGGGGAGTGATGCGGGGTGGCAGAGGAAGCTTCCCCCCCCCCCCCCACGCTGGACCTCACCTCCTGCTGTGCGGCCCGGTTCCTAACAGGCCTCAGACCAATGCTACCACTGCCGTGGAGCACCTGGTCTAACAAAATCTCTTGAAACAAAAAAGCTACAGAGAAGCTGAAAGAATAAAAGGAAAAGTTTTCGCCCCCATCACATATTTAATCAACCGTCTACTTAAAAATCTGTGCTCCTAGTAGAGCCTTCAGAAGTTTAATTTAGATGATTTTGTTATTTGACAACTTCTTTGGAGAGAGAGAAGGAAAAAATATGACCACATAAGGAAAAAAAGCCTCTTTTTTTTATCACTTTAATTCTTAAAATATTTTGAAAAGTTAACTTCTGATTTTTAGTTGCATACACCTTTACTGTTTTACTGAGACTCACTGCAAATTGCTAAAAACTGGTATTTAAGCAGATATGTCAGTTTTTTGTACTCAAAACATTTCATTTTTCCAATCAAATTTTTATCTCCTAACCAGCAAAAAAAAGTGAAATTACAATGAAATACACAACTCTCGTGAGCTTAAGTTTCCTTTTTTTTGTAAGTGCTCCAATACAAGGCGCACAATAAGAGTGCAACTACACCTGAAAGGAATTCTGCAAAACAACTAAACCTGATTTGTTTGCCCCGTGGATTTCCCACCCCCACCATTCAATTCAAAAGATATACAGTCCTGCACCATTTTTAAGATCTGGGAATTGCAACATAAATCCATTTTACATTCCACAGGCATTTTAGAAAAGGGTAAAACCGAATAATTATAGTCTTTTTTATCCGCAGTTACTCATAACTTGCATTCAGTTACTTTACTGCCTAAACTGTTATCTCTTCACAGTTAACAGACAGTACAGTTTTTAAGAGTCGCTGGAGCCCCACCTCCTCCAACCACAGAAATAGTCAGAACTGCACAAGCCTGCTCCGGCTGAGGCTAAACGAAATAATAAAACAAACAGAAGCTAAGGCATACCCAGCACTCCTTACAGTCTAGATACTGGGCTAAAAGGTCTGTGCCTTACACCGCGCAAGCCTCACAAACAGCCATTCGGAGTTTTATGAGCATCTCATTCAACAACGTTAGAAACAGTCACAGGAAGGTCAGGTAACTTGCCCAAGTCCCATGGCTAAAAAGTTGCACGAAAATGGAACGAGCAGCTTCCCCAGTAGGCTGTTAAAATTAAATACATGCTGAGACCAGCACCTCGCATAAACAATAAAAGCGTTCTGATATCACCAATGAGGAAAGTTAGGGCGTGACTTGCCCAAGGTCACACTGGTGAGCAATGGAGTCAGAAACCCGAGCGGAGCCCGCGCCCTTCTCAGAAGCGCAGCCTGCGTTCACAGGTAGTCCTAGGAAGGCCGACACATTCCCAAATTCCCAAATTACTTATAAGTAATTTAATATGGATGTTGGTGTATAATTTTTATGTTCATAAAATGGGCGAAGGCATTAGGATTAGAAGTGTTTAAACTGAAAAAGTATCCAAACACAAGTACAACAGTAGCAAAATAAGCCCCCTCCCAAGTTTTAAAACTTGGCTGACGAGAAACTCAGAGGCGGTCACCTTGCGGTCCGCAGAGCTGTAGCTCCTGTCCGGAGTCTTGGACTCGGCTGCAGCCCCCCGGGTCGGCGCGGGGCGAGGCCCGGGCAGCCCCCGACGCGCCGCCCGGGTGGCCCAAGACGCCAGCGCGCGTCTGCGCCAGCAGCCCTGACCCGCAAGCGTCCACATCCCCCCGCGCAACAGAATCGTCAGGAGAGGGTCCTGAGACGCGACGGCGCCATCACCCCCGGCTCTGTTTCCTCCAAGACGCCCCCGCTAGGAGCTGAAAGACAGGATTCAAACACACTTTCGGAAACAGGGAGGAAGACTTAAGCTGCGAACCACGGCCCAACTAAAGGCCCCGGCAGCACTCCCAAGACGCTCGGCGACTCGCTGACGTCCGGACGTCGCATGACGTCTTGACGTCAGCGTGCCTCCGCGCGGAGCTCTAAGGAGGTCACGTGAGGGAAGCTCTCGCGGGCAGTGTTAGCAGTTCTCTTAGCGAAACCTTGGGGGTTAACCTACCAAGTGGTAAAGTACGAGAGTAACTTTTAAAATCTGGAAGCTGAGGTGTATTCTCCATGTTATCTGCGGTATCGCTAGTATTGAAGTGCATCCGAATGGAAACGGGCAGTAAAATTTATTGCAGTAATGTATCCTAGGAAAGTTTGGGCCAGAAGTGAAGGAGGAAAAAAATTACATCCTGAAAGCCCTGTCTCTATCACCTTCGGGTTACCACTTCAACAGTGTTTACCTTGTGGGGCAGGCAGAGCTCTAAGGTGGAGGATAATGATAAGAGATAATGAGACCTGTATACCACATCTAGTGTCTGTCTCCCACTATCTCCCGTGGGCTTTTATGCAATATCCAGGGTCTGGTACAGAAGAAAAGCAGCAGCTGTGTTGAGTTTACCATTGTACTGTTTCTAGTTTTTTCTTGGGACTACTGTAAAACAATACTGGATACATCACTAATTGCTACTGTCATCTTACAGAATGAACTTAATAGCCACCTTGAAATGTATTGAACACAATCGTTTCTAATAATTCATATAAGTTAGTGTTGCCCAAATTTCAGTAATTTTAATATTATCCTCGATTTTCACCATGTCCTCATACCACTATTATTAAGTGATATTTTTCTTTAAATCAACTTACCTTTTATACTTGAATGAGTTTATTTTAAAAGAAAAATTTGTATCATTTTCTATAAATGGAAAAAGCACTGTGACCTGTCCTAAATTTCAAAGTAAAAATAAGTATAATTAATACTAAATGTGATTCAATTCTAAATAAATGTTACCTGATAAAGGCTCAGAATCTCTCTTGATTAAAAATGGGGATGAATAAGCATTAAAGAATTTTAAAACATAGCACCAAACTGAGATAATTCTTCTTGACCTAATCAGCAGTATTGAAGTAAAATTGAAAGAAGAGTTTTCTCTGTATGATTCAGTGTCCTTAAGGCCATGTCTATGTTCAGCCTAAAATTATCTTGGTACCTCCATTAGTCTCACACTTTGGGAATACTGTAATATCTTATGTGGTTGACATTATCCTCCCAGACCCAAGATGAAATATTTATTTATTAGAAAAATACTGAGCATGCCTGTCATGTAATGTACTAGATGTGCAAACTCAGACAAATTAAGCAAATTGTCTGAAATTGTATAATAGGTAAATGGAAAAAAATCTATATTTGAATTCAGATTAAAAACCAAAGCTCAAACCTCTACAATACCTTTGACAACACAAGATCATTTAGTATTCAACCTGGGAAGAAAGGGGAAGTGGAGTCACTCTAAGTTTCAAAGTTGAGGTATCATTTTTTTTCTGGGCCTTGAAGGATAAAAAGATTTTCTGAAAGAGATAACTGGAGCCTAATCAAGTAGAGGGATCATTGCTAGCATAATTGTACTTACTATGTTCCCAATACTATTCTACACACTTTGTATATATCAACTCAATTCTTACAGAGCCCTCTAATGCAAGTACTCTTATGCTTGTTTCTACTGTACACATATCTGAGAAAAATGTGGCCCAGGCTTTTTAAGTAACTGCCTAAAGTCACAGAGTTAGTGATGAAGTGGGCTGTGAGCCCAGGTGGACTGGCTCCAGAGTCTACACCCTTAACCACTCCATTAAACTCTGCTGAACGAGGGTGAATGAGTAAGAAGGTATGACATTGAGTTAATGCTCAGAAGAGGAAAATGGCCAAGATTAGAACCTCAGCGTTTTACTTGAGGCAAGGGTTTCTGAAGAGCACACATAATTAAAAACATATAAATGGAGGCTCATTTCCCCATACAAGGGAATGTATAATAGGGAAGTTACATTCTTGCATAGTACAGTAATCTGCAACTATTGTATTTATGTTTTTAAACATATTTGAAGGGTCTATTGATTTGCTAGGGCTGCAAGAACAAAGTACAGTAGAGGGGGTGGCATAAACTGAAATTTTTTTTCTCACCGTTCTGGAGTCTAGAAGTCCGAGATCAAGGTGTCAGCTGTGTTGGTTTTTTCTGAGGCCTTCCTCCTTGGCTTATAGATGACCATCTTCTCCCTGTGTCTCCATATGGTCTTCTCTCAATACCTGTCTGTGTCCTAATCTCCTCTTCTGATAAGGACACCAGTCATATTGGATTTGGGCCCACTCTAATGACCTGTCTTTAACTTAATTACCTCTTTAAAGACTTTATCTTTAAATATGGTCACATTTTGAGGTGTACTCGGGGTTAAGACTTCAACATGTGAACTTTAAATATCAATTCAGCCCATAAGAAAGGGAATCATAAATTTAAAAATTATATATATAAACAATAATTTTTATGACCTCTAAATTCTGTTTCAAAGTTACTGATATGTTGGAGCATTTTTAACAGTAATACCATTAATAAATATTTAATATCAGTTCAATAGTTATCACAGGTACACACACAAACTTAGAGCAACTTAACATGATGTTAACAAAGGATCTGGATCTCCAGAGTTGCTATTAACCAGCTAAAATGGTGCCCCAACATGTCTACAGTGGAAAATACAGCTTGGAATTCACGTTTCAGTTAGTTTTTTAAGTCTTCTGTGACTTATTTTTTTTGATTTTCATACTGTTTTTCAAATTGTGCACATAAATTAAGGCTTTATAAATATTTTATATCAGAAAATAGCAAGTATCTGGGGAAAGGAGGAGAAAAATTGGCTGGTGTTATATATGGAAAGAACAATTTCAGCCAAGTTTCTGAAGGACCTTGGATAGGGTCTTTGCTACTTACCGTTTCACTATCATTCCGTGCAGAAGCGATTGTAAGGAAATAACACAGGTTTTCCTTAGGAAGCCTACTATGACAATGGTGTGTAAATGAATTGAAGAGGAAAGTGGATGAAGTAATGAGAGAGAAACAGAGGCAGAGAGAGGAGAGTCTTCTATGTTATAATCTAGGTGAGACACAGTAAGGGCCTGAAGGAGTCACTGGAGCGAATAAGGATGAAGGAGTGATTGGTAGACATTTTGAGATAGAATTAACTGAGCTCATTTGATGTAGAGAGAGAGGGAGGCATCCAAATTTTCTAACTCTGCTAGATTGGAGAATGTAATTGCTGTTTACCAAAATGTGAAGCATAAATATTAAATATCTCACAGGTAGTTGTAAATGGAGCTTGGGAAAAAGTTCAGGGCTAGAGTTTTGGAACCATATATAAAAAGGTAATAAAACAAAAACAGTGGTATTGAGTGAGTTTTTGAGGTCAGAGAGTAGAAAATAAAATAGTTGAGAAAAGCACTTGCCATATCTTAGGGTATCCTTTTGTGAAATGAGAAAAACAAGCTTTGCAGTCACAGAATAGCTTGTATGGTGTGTGTTGACATTGTTCAGGAATTTCCTTATGTATCCAAGAATACAGTATTAAGCCATGAGGATGCAAACATGAAATAGATATGATTTATTTATATACATTTATAAAGAGCTAACTATCTGTCACATACTCTTCTAAGCATGTTATAAATATTACCTCAATTAATCCTCAAAACAATCCTATGATTAGTATAATTGTCCGTGTTTCACACTTGAAATGTATCAACTGGTCTCTGATTTCCACTCATCACAGGTATTATCTACTGGTTTCAAAAATTCACTAGGACTACAAGAGAAAAAGCAGCATTTCGTTCCATTTTGCACTTTTGAAACTTTCGTGGTGGTCTTGTCAGATGAAAACCAACCCGATTACTTTCTAACTTCATGGGATATAGGTCTTTATGGTTTAAAAAGATCCTTAAAAGCAAAGTCCACAAATTTCTCAATGGAAAATTGATTCAGGGATTTAGAAATAACTGAAATGACTTGTCTTTGGCATTCTTACTCTTACTGTTTGGGGTGTATAGAAACCTATTTGATGCCCCAGTTTAAAGTCTTTGACCTGCTGAGACGATGGGGTGCTCCTGCATCAAATTAAGTCACACACGAATGGCCCAGAGCTTTGGTTCTCAGTCGACTAACTTCCATAACCCCAAGGGAAAGCCCAATGTTCTTTGGACTGTCGTATGTTTGGGCACACACAGCTTCACTAGGAAGAAGGTGAAAGTTATGTCCTCTTCCAAAACTATGTCGGTGAGCAACTGTGTTTCATTTAAGAGGACTTCATTAAGAGTTTTGATGGATTTTGCTATAAAAAATTAAATTACTTATAAGTAATTTAATATGGATGTTGGTGTATAATTTTTATCTTCATAAAATGGGCGGAGGCATTAGGATTAGAAGTGTTTAAACTGAAAAAGTATCCAAACCCAACAAGTATAACAGTAGCAAAATAAGAGACAGCAATAAAAGACACATTAGCTCTTACAATGTTTCTACCAGAAGGTGTACTGTCATTCTAGTCAGAATCACATGGCTTTCACACAAAGTCAGCAGGGTCTTCTTCAAAGGAAAAACTAGGTGCTGATAGGAGAGAAAAATGAAGATGGATACTGGGGAACAATAAAGTTCATTACAGGGATGAAAGGATTCGTAAACAGCCCAGCGAAGTGCATTTCTAAGTGTACAACTGCCAAGGAAAATAGATATTTATTCCTGAAGGGAATTAATTTTTCTGTGACTTCATCTTAGATAATCACATTAGCATCTAGTTCTTACCTGTTTTATTTTTTGCTTCTCTGACATCTTTTATTCTTTCATTGCGAATCATTACTTGCTGATTAATTTGCCTCTTCTAATTGCTTTGATTCTTAATGTTAGTTTTATTAAACTCTTCACATAAATATTCATTTATTTGAAAGGGAGTTAGTTACCTTAAGGACAGTATCATTTCCAAAATTTTGTGCTTATTTCTCTTTGGCAGTTGTAGAACTTCTTTCTTGCTCCCAAGGAAAGAAATTGTCACATCTAGAGTAAAGAATAAGAAGAATAAACCCTTTTAAAGTTGCACTAAGAAGATGAAAAAAGTAAACAACTGTCAGAAAAAAAAAATGCCTAGGGGCTCTACTGAAAAGCATCTCTGCAGATTGCAGTAGATTTAAGTTTGCAATAAAATATGTGAGCAGAAATTGTTGGCACATTCAGGCTGTATATCAAACAGCTTTGCATCACAGGTAATAGTCTGCCATCAGAAGCTTCTGCTGTGGCTACATTAAGAGTGTAGCCTTTTATTTATTTATTTTTTAAGGTACACTTACCTGCAATATCTCAGTAGTTATAGGAGATGTTTTTATACATCATATAGTCCAAAAACTTCATTCTATTGATGAGAAAACTGAAATCCAAAGAAGCTAATTAAATTGGCTGAGGTCAAACAGTGGGGAGAAAGCAGCTTGTGTTACTGGATGCAAGCCTACAGGTTTGCAGAAATGATTGCTAGGGAAATCTCGGAAATGAAACTCAGTGGCTGTCTTAGTGGAGAAACTTGATTCTGTTCTTCCAGAAAAAGATGATGTAGGTCCTCTGGTATCATTTCGTTGGATGAATGTAATGTCTCCTATCTCCCTTCTTTGTCAAAATAAATGATTTATGGGCTTCCTTGGTGGTGCAGTGGTTGAGAGTCTGCCTGCCGATGCAGGGGACACAGGTTCGTGCCCCGGTCCGGGAAGATCCCACATGCCGCGGAGCGGCTGGGCCCGTGAGCCATGGCCACTGAGCCTGCGTGTCCGGAGCCTGTGCTCCGCAAGGGGAGAGGCCACAACCGTGAGAGGCCTGCGTACTGCAAAAAAAAAAAAAATAGTTTTAGGGTCACAACAAAATGGAGAGTAAGGTACAGAGATTTCCCATATCCTCTGTGTGCTGCGTATTAATTAATTCTTCCTCCTCCCAACCCCTGGCAATCACTGACTGTTTTTTTACTGTCTCCTTAGTTTTGCCTTTTCCAAAATATCGTATAGTTGGAAACATACAGGATATAGCATTTTCTGTCTGGCTTCTTTCACTTAGTAATAAGCATGTAATATTTCTATATGTCCTTGCATAGTTGGATCACTTATTTCTTTTTAGCACTGAATAATATTCCATTGTGTGGATACACCACAGTTATTTATCCTCTCACAGACTGAAGAACATCTTGGTTGCTTCCAAGTTTTGGCAGTTACAAATAAAGTTGCTGTAAACATCAATGTGTAGGTTTTGGTGTAGACATAAGTTTTCAACTCCTTTGGGTAAATACCAAGGAGTGTGATGCATCTATTTTTTAATAGAAATGTTTGTCTTTAATATTTGCTGTTATCAATTAATTTATCAGTTTTGCTAATTACTATGAGTTATTACTGTTTCTAACTCCATGATCTATATATCACATTTTATATATATATATATATATATATATATATATATATATATATACTAAAACAAGCTCATGTAAGTTATAAAGGCCATTCCATGATGTGAGAAATATATTTTAAATGGTCAGTCCTGAAAATCAATTCTGTCAAATGAATTTGGGAGTGTATTTATTATTAGTCCTCTTTGTTAAATGCTGTGAACAAGAATAGTGGATATTCAACTTATCATTGAATCAATTTATCCGTTAATTGGAAGCACAGAGAAGTAAACATATAAGTGAAACAGTTTTAATAAACTGCAAATTAGAAATGACTGAGAAAAGAGAAAAGTTAAAATTGATGGGGATTTCACTATGTTATGTGATATTTTAGAGTATGTTACTCTGATAAAATGTTAAGAAATCCTGTTACACAATTTTTATTCATAATGCATATACATTAATCTTGAGAAACTTCTAAAAAATGATACAAAAATGTTCAGTTACCTTATTTAGTTTTCATTAATTCAACAATTTTCATTGAGCATTGACTATATCCAGGTACTGTGCTATATACTATGATGAAATACAAATGTAAATAAGCTCTAAAGTATCGTCCCAGGATAGAATATAAGCCCTGGATATAATTATGGCAAGTGGTAAATTATGGCTGTAATGAGATATGTAAAAGAAAGATTTTCAACTTATAGCAGTAATTGCCTGTGATATATTTAGCCTAAATTCTGTGTTTCACCACAAATGCTTCTAACCAACTGAAGCTATTAGGCCATCAGGTACATTGAACTTTCACCAGCTATAGCACAAGTGATATACTTTTGGGCCTGGGGTTTTCTCTTTAACACTGGGCACAACTGAAAGACCCTTTCCTGACCAATGTACCATGGGGCTTATTTTTAACTAAACTTGTAGAGGCTTACGTACCCCTGTGCTTTATCCAGAAAATAAACACCAATCCTCATCTAACAAAACCACCATGAACTCCCACCACTTCCCTAGCTCATAATGCTTCCTGCAGTTTCCCCTCAGAAAAGTATTCATTGAATTTTTCACAGGTGTGTGTTCTCTTGCTTTGCCAGTCAGTAAATTCTGTGCTCACTTTGATGCTCACAATAGTGGTTCTGTTGTTTCCTTCCGAGTTTTGGAAATCAGAGCGAAAACATTGCTCTCTTAAAGCCTAAAATCTATCTGTAAGAGATGAGATCATGAATATCCAAAACCACTTCAAGAAAAAGGAATGGTGTACAGGTCAGAATGGTTGGTATAACTTAATAAATGGTTTCAGTATAGCTGAAGAAAAACATGTGTCCATCAGAATGAAGATAAACAAGAAACAAAAAAAGAAGAAAGGGTTCAAGAAGCAAAGGTTGACAGTGCCCTTACAGGGTCCACAGCTGTGAGTTCCTTGAACCAAGAACTTTATCTGCTGGCCAGACGTGGAAGCATAGAGAGCTGAAATAAAGTCCCCAGGCTCTGATTCCACCTCACTAACTAATCTTCCAATTATCTTCTGCCTTGCATATAGATTTCTCTGCAACATTCTTGGTCAAATGTACCTTTTCAGGTTTGAAGTTTAAGATTTGAAGCCCAGTAATTCTCACCTCTCATGAATGATGTCTCCTCCCTGGTGTGAAAGATTTAGGATTAAGGGGACGACACTAAGACACATATGCACTTTTTATAAGCGACTACAAATATACATATTGCAACAAAAAGAACATGTACTAGTTGCAAAGTTTGTGTAAGAATTCTTACTGTCCAAAAATTGTACCAACTTCCACTGAGAGAACAGCGAAGTATCTGATGAGCGAATATGCTGCCTCCCTTTTTGAGTTTTTTATGGATCGATTTATAAACAACCCGACAATCAATATTTCTTCCCACTACAGTCCCTTTTATCACTTGGGCCACTCATGTGGCTGCTGTGGAACATTAACATTCCTAAAATCCCTACAGTTTAATTGAGAGGGTCTATAACTGTAGTGTAAGCCCTGACATTTGGGTCTTTTCTTTTTTTTTTTTTTTTTTTTTAATTTTTCAAAAATACATTTTATTTATTTAATTTTATTAAAAATATTTTTATTGGAGTATAGTTGCTTTAGAATGTTGTGTTAGCCTCCACTGCACAACAAAATGAATCAGCCATACACATACAGATATCCCCTCCCCGTTGGACTTCCCTCCCATTTAGGTCACCACAGTGCATTAAGTAGAGTTCCCTGTGCTATACAGTATGTTCCCATCAGTTGTCTATTTTATACATAGTATCAGTAATGTATACATGTCAATCTCAGTCTCCCAATTCCTCCCTCCCCACCCCTTTCCCCCTTGGTATCCACACATTTGTTCTCTCTCTCTGTGTCTCTATTTCTGCTTTGCATGTAAGATGATCTATACCATTTTTCTAGATTCCACATATATGCACTATTATATGATATTTGCTTTTCTCTTTCTGACTTACTTCACTCTGTATGACACTCTTCAGGTCCATCCATGTCTCCACAAATGACCCAATTTCATTCCAAAAATACATTTTAAGTAAGCACTTAAGTCTGCATTATGGTTTTACTTATGTATGTAATATATTTTATAAAACCTAAAAAAAATTAGGAGGACAACAGTGTTTAAAAGATGTTCTTGATTACTTCGTTTATGAATCTAACATTTTTGTGGTTTATACATTTGTGAAACCCTTAACAGGTATATTATCTGTGCTCTTGTTTTCACATTACTCATTGCCATTTATAGATGAGCATTGGTCACCTCTATTCTTTCTCTTCTGAGAAACACATTAAGTCACTAGTTGTAGGGTCTTTTCTTTTTTGTAATGCAAGTGCCTGACTTAAGCTTTGCATGCAGAGGCCTCCACGTCAAAGATGGCTGTCTCAAAGAAACATATTGCCAGGCACAGGATTAGTTCAAGAGCCAGGCCATGCCTGATCCCCTCCTTTGTTTCAGAGACCTTAGTTGGTTTTGATAGCTGACCATGTGGACCACTTGTTTTTTTTCTCCTCCCACACTTTAAAGTCCTGCTCTGATGTTTTAAATTCACCAATAAAAAGTGGGCTCATGACTCCTTAGTCCCCCACCCTTGATCCTAATAAAGGTAGAACCCCAGGCCCACGTTCTCTCTCTCTCTCTCTCTCTCTCCTACCTCTTTGTGCGGCCCCAGTTGTGCTATGTAATTTCCAGAACTTGTAAGTAATAAACCTTGTTTCTTTCAAAGTTTCCTGTGATTATTGCTGAGGGCATCTGGCAACATAAGAATGCCAAGGGCCAGTCCAGCCACAGCATTGGTGTAAAATCTAGATCTCCAAGGGTCTCAGGAATCTTCCTAAGTCATTTCTATGGGTGGGCTGTCCTTGTGCACTTGTTCCTCAATGGTTAAAATCATTTTTCTTGGGAATTCCCTGGTGGTCCAGTGGTCAGGACTCTGTGCCCCACTGCAGGTGGCCAGGGTTCGATCCCTGGTCTGGGAACTAAGATCCCACATGCCGCACGGCGTGGGCAAAAAAAACAAAAATAACATTTTTCTCACTACAGAGTCCTCAGCTTTATCATAGAAATTTTGCCCAGACTCCGGCAACAGGTGATTCCAAGTATTTTCAGATAGTGGAATACTGATCTTTTTTCTAAACCACCATAGGTATTCTGCTGGGAATTGTGAAGTAATTTTGTAGCCTAGTGCCATTTTAAACAAGAGACTCCAGATTTTTTTTAAAGAAAATAAAGTTGTATTCAAAATATTATTTTGTTACTCTGTACGCTACTTTCCCCAGCTCATATCAGTGAATGAAAATATAAATACTGCAAAGAAGAGAGTTTTCCATGATAGGGCTCCTCTGTATCAAGGCAATGTTTGAGTAAACGTCCCATTAAGTTAAAACTCTAAGCTGTAAGTAGTTTGTGAGGTCCTCATGCCAAACGAAGGTCGCGATATTGTTTTATGAAATAGAATTTGTACATTGACAGTTACATTTAGATATAGGCCATGTCTGATAATTTTTAAAAATTCTGTAACTACCTTCACCCAGTGAAGATAATAAAATATTCAGTTTAAACTTGGAATATCTTGGAAAAAATCTCAGTAATGGTACAGTTGCAAAGGTATAATTATGGCAGAGCATTGGGAAAGAGTTTGCCCTTCACTGATGAAAGCAATATAGCCAGTATATGCGTGTGTCTTTACTGATTGGTGCCTAAGGGAGGTTAGTCAAAATAATAAGGGGTATCTTGGCAATAAAGTTCACTCTTAGCCTTTCTGTTGTTAGAAATCTTATTTCTTTATTAAAAAATAAGAGATGCACGATGTTTTATGTCTATAGTAATAAGATGTAAGAGATGTTTTATGTCTATAGTAATCACAACCTGTCTACATGACAATGTAAGTACTCTTCCCACCTACCACCATCTTCTGGGTAAAATGGATTTTTCATACAAATTTGTATACTATCAAAGTAGAGTTTGCTAAAAATATTTATGTGTTGAGTGACTGTGAATAATGAACACAAGAGTAAATACAGTCACCTTCTATTGATCCAACTTCTTTCCCACCTAGAAGTTATGGGCCATGAACAAAAAACAATGGAGTCATTTATGTCAAAATGGAGCTGGGAGACCACTAGGGAAGAGGAACTTACACATGTCCACATCTGGATGCAACATAAACTTTTGATCAGGCCATCCTGAGACCACCTGGGACTTGTTTTCTTTACGCTCTAGAGACAGCAGCTTAGCAACCAACCTGCTGCCAACAAGTGACTGAATGCCTGCGACACCAATCATAGTTCTGTAAAAATAACCTTCTGTGGAAAGTCTTGTAAGTTGCCTTTATAAACTCCCGCCATTTTCCATTTACCTCGGAGCACCTTTGAGTTGCTACTCCAATCTATGCCTCCTGAATTGCAATACTTAAGATCTCAAGTAGGGCTTCCCTGGTGGCGCAGTGGTTGAGAGTCCGCCTGCCGATGCAGGGGACACGGGTTCGTGCCCTGGTCCAGGAAGATCCCACATGCCGCGGAGCGGCTGGGCCCGTGAGCCATGGCCGCTGAGCCTGCGCGTCCGGAGCCTGTGCTCCGCAACGGGAGAGGCCACAACAGTGAGAGGCCCGCGTACCGCAAAAAAAAAAAAAAAAAAATCTCAAGTAAACTTTCTCTTATTTGCAGCTTTTTGTGTGTTTTTGTTGTTGTTGTTGATAAGTGTAATCATCATAATCATAACAGATAACATTTATTGAGCATTTGCAACTTGCCCCTGCCTGTGTTAATTGTTCCTGTTCAAAATCCTGTTTAATCCTCATATTTTATACACAAATTTATTTATACATGTACATGTCTACACACATATAAATTATATACATGTATCGATTGATTAATAATTTAGGTATATTATGAAACACAGGGAAAAATAAAATTAAGTTCATGAGATAAAGATAAAATACATAGTAGCTACGAGGTAGGAAAAAATTTTATTCTTGCTTTATGAATGAGGGAGCTGAGGATCCGTGTGGTTAGATAACCTGTGGAGGAACTTATGTAATTCCTAGGAAAATTTTCCTATAAAATTAGTTATATCAGTATGCTAAATTTATATTGTATGTAAATTTAATTCATTATATTTAAAAATGATTATTATAATAATACGGCTACTAAGAATGTACAAATTAACTACTACTCATATCAATTTTCATAATTTCAGGTGTAAATTATATTTTGCTAACAGTTAGTTGCTATCAAACTAAAAACTTGTACGTGTTCAGTAATAATTCTGCCAGATTCCAATTTTTTCTTCTAAGACAAAAGTGGAAGCTAACAAGAAATAGCCAAATTAAAAGTCAGGGATAATTATGTTAGCATTAATGAAAGAAAACCCTGTAATTTTCTTTTCTTTTCTTTTCTTGTCATAGGACACATTGAACTCTTTAAAATGCATGCAACGAAACAGAATTTTATGTCCACTTTCATATGACTGTGTAATATTCAGGGCTGCAGTTTCAGGCTTATAAAATAGAAGCAGCATGGTCTTTAAAGGGCAGATGATCAGAAACAAATCTTATGTGGTATTAACAAAAGGAGCATGTAGAGAACACTGAGCAAAATGTATTTTAAAAAGTAATGGAACACAACATGTATTATTTTTTCTGCCTTAATAAGAGTAGTAGTTTATAGTATAATGCACATTAAATTGCAATACAGACTGCCAAAATAATTACTTCATAAACATTGATAGCAAACAACCCATTTGTCTTTCGGCAGAGGTAGAAAATGATGACATATTTTTCTCCTGGTTCATTGGCAGCTCTATTCAGCTGAAAATAATTTGTTGGAGATTGTGAATAAATATAGTTTAGTATTTTCAAACCGGTACATCCCAAAACTAGTGTTTCAGACAACCATTGATAGTGTTTTTGGGGAAACAGTCTGAGTTATGAAAGGAAATGGGGCTGAGTGAGAGAACTGATTTTCCAGATTAGGTTCTGTCACATATTAGGTGTGTGACTGTGCAGAAGTCAGCCTCTTGGAGCCTCTATTTTTATATCGAATGGTTACAGTAATGGATGTCATAATCATATGTGATTCTTAGAGAGCCTTACACAATTGAAATACTGGTTTCTGAGTAGGCGAGATTAATAGTAGTGATTATTCACCCAACCATCTAACCCCTAATCCTTTAATTTAACATAAATATGTATGCGTAATTGTCAGGTACAGGGCAAATTATTTCAGATACAGCTGTTGATCAACTTACAATCTTTCGACACTTGACAGATCACCAGAGGGAGATTAAGAAATTACAGATGGGGATTCTTCTTATTCCCACTGCAAATTGCAGTCAGCAACCACAAAAGAAACTTTTTCCTGATTTGGCAAGTCACTGTCCATTAATGGTATGATTTTTACAGTCTTTATTACGTACACTTGTATGACCACCTACTGGATCTGCTACTTTAAAAAGAGTATTTCACTTTATTGAATAGTTACAAACAAAAGTCTAAGTGGGAGAACGCAGGAGCACACACCAGGGTGACAGCAGTTGAGATGGAGAGAGTTAGTGGGAGATATATTTTACAGATAGAATCAATACAATTCATTGAAGGATTAGATGATTTTTGATTTGAATGAGTGGTTTGTAATGCCATCTCCTGAAATGGAGAAGAGAGAGTTGGGTTGGGGAAGGTAGAAATTTAAAAAAAAAAATCAGTTTGGATTATGTCAAGTTTGAATTGTCTATAATATAAACAGTTTGGAGCTGAGAAAAAATGTGAGGGCTACATATGTGACTTCAGGAACTCTCTCTATATAGATGGTCTATAAAGCCAGGGGAATGGATGAGATGACCCCAGAAGAGAGTTTAGAGAGAGGACAGAGAAAAGCGAGGAAAGGATGGCGGGAAGGAGAAAGGGAAAGAAAAGGAAAGTGGCTGTGAGTAGAACATGGTGGTCTTTACATCGGGTGAGAATCCTTATTCATATTATCCAGTCTTTTTGATCATTCAGAACCCAGAAATAATTATTTAAGTAGATGAGCTAAATTAATCAATTGATCAGGCTGACTATAATATCAATTTCAACTCTGTCCTTATACATTATAACAATTGGGTAATTCATTAATGGAAATAAATATTTACATGTATGTTTTATACATATACAGTGTTACACGTATAAGAGTAGCTTCAAAGTATTCTGGCATGTATTAATGGTCCATTAAAGCACTTGTCAGGAGAATGAAGTCATTTGGTCTTCAATGTTTCATGCCTTACAGTTCACTTGAGGCTTAGATTAATTGCATTTTTATATGCCATTTTTGCTTCTCATTTTTCTGCAATTCATTTAATCAAGCTGGTTTTTCATGAAGAAAAACTAAGTTGAAAAGTACAAAACCACAAAGTAAGTTTAAAATTTAACTAAATGGACTAAGATTGAAAATATTATCTTTGGCAAACTTTTCAATGACTTTGTACATCAGAAAAAAGAATGCACTCTGAGTCCTTGCTGTTACAGGGAGAGACTTACATTCTCACATAAAAAACTTTGAAAGGAGGAATAGAAAGCATGATGATCTAAATTTGGCTACCGTATAGCAACTTGGCCTTTTTCCATAATGTTGATACACTAGGATGGGGAAGTTGTCAGGATTCTAGAAATCATCTTCAATAATTATCCCTCTCTTCTCCCTCTTATGCAATAGAAATTAAACCCTATAAAATCTTCTTTCCACATATCTTTTGTACCTGTTTAGTCCTCTCCACCTGCACTGGACCCTCCCCAGTTCAGACAACTTCACACCATTTCCCTGGAATGAACTCTCTTCCTTACTTCGGCACCTGCTCTGGTCCTGACCCCTTCAATTCATCCCTCTGTAACTGAAAGTGGAGTCCTGCTTCTTGCTGCTCAAAAGCCAATAAAGAGACCTGGTTGATGGAAAGGAAAGTTTGCTTTATTTTGGATGCCGGCAACTGGCATGGTGGTAGGGAGGGGGCACTCCCGTCCAAAGGCCGATTCCCCCCCCAACCCCCGACAATCAGAGGGAGGGACTACCTGCAGAAATAGCACACTCAGCTCTGACAGCCATCTTGAAATTGGTCATGCAGTGGTCAAACCAGCGTCATCTTGATTGCTTTAGGTACAGTTAGTCTTCAGTTTGAGGGTCTGTTTGTTCTCATTTCTTTGAGGCCAGTTCTTGGAATTGTGGCAGCTTATGTCATGGCTACCATCTGGTCATCATGTAGTTAACTTCTTCCACCGGGTGTGGGTTTCAGTATCTGTAAGACAGCTCACAGGATATGGCTCAGAATATTATCTACAGCTGCTGAGGAGGAACTAGAAGTCCTTGACTATGTTTAATGACTAAATTATTATTATTTGGTCTCTTTTGACTGTTTTCCTTTGCTTCTGCATTTTCTCACTTCTCTGATTAAATTTATTCTTTGGCTAAAGTTTTTCCACAGACAAAAAGCAGGCAGGACACAGTGGGTGGGGGGAGGACCATAGGGTCCTGCTCCATTTCACTTCCCTCAGCTGCCAAGACTTTTCTACCAGTTCTCCCACTTCCACTGCTACCCTAGTCCAAGCCACCTGTATATCATGCATGTGTTACTGCCACAACATCCTCCTGACAAGTCTCCTTCTGCAGTTTCTGCACAAGATTGATCATATCATCCTATGCTTAAAAACCTGCAGTGGCATCTTATTTCAATCATAATAAAATCTAGACTCCTTACCATGGCCTTTATGATCTGGCCTCTGCCTACGTCTGTTACCTCATCTCCGTCAACTTTTCTTTGATTCAAAATCACAACCACGTGGCTTTTTCCCTAAGCTACAAACTGCCAATTCCTTGCCATCTCAGAGCATTTGCTTTATATCCTCTTCACATAGTCTTTCAAGTGGCTTCTTCTCATCAACCAGGTCTCAAATCAAATGACCTTCTTAAGAGGACTTCACTGAACACTCCAATTTTCTCCCTTTTGCACTCTCCATCTTAACAGTATATGATCACTTCTTGATAGATTTTGGTTAATTCATGAAATTGTCTTGGATAAATTGTGAATTCTGGACTCAGCCTATGAGGTTGCGAACACTGGCTTTTCCACCAACTAGCTTCCACCTGGGCAAGTTATTTAATCTCTACTTCTTTTTCTGTAAAATGGGATAATAATACTTCATAAGGTTGTTGTGAAAGTTAAATAACTTAAACCTTAAGTTCATGGAACAGTACCTGGCTAGTCATTGTTATTTATTGTAGATATAGTAGAATTGATGCTAAAACATAGCTCTTGAAATGCAGGTCTATTTAGTTCATCCACTTCTGTAATTACGACATCTAGAATACAGTCTGGTATTCAATAGATCCTCAAAAAATGCATGACTCATTATTACTTGACTGGTTACCTGGCAAAAGATACCTCTGATTAAAGAAATTCAAATTCCAAATCTTTTAAAATAATGTGGAAAAATTTACTTTACCATTCTGCCCTTGGCTCTGGTTGAAAGTTCCAAAATGCCACATAATCTACCCTTGAACAGTAGATTTCAGTTACTGAGATCTGGATACATGGGGAGTCTCACATTCTATAAAGGAAAGTCAGCAAGAAGCAGATAGCAGGGGAACTTGACCTCCAGCCATGATGTTGATATTAAGGACAAAACCACCAGATCCAGATAGGTATTGGGAGTATTAACCAGGGTACCTGGGTCAGAACTAGGGAGAAACCTCCTGGAAGTAAACTTCAGATGTAAAGGGAACAAATTCAGGCAGTTTCCTGGGATGGAAATTAATGTGATGCTAAATTATTTGTGGTACCAATTCCAACACGTTGCAGGGGGGTGGTTCCCATGCAGCACCAAGCAATTCTTGGGACACTAGGTGGGTGTCCTACAATTCAACTCAATCTGACAGTATCTACCTAGAGATGGCGTCAGATTCCATAGGTTAAGAGCTCAGTCCCAACAGAATGTCTCCCCCACCCCCATCAGATACCAGTAGCTAGACCAGGTTGTTACCTGTACTTCTGACCCATGGGCTATAAATCAGAGGTTACCACGATCTCCTCCTTCGATTCAATTTATTTGCAAGAGTGGCTCCCAGAACTCAGAGAAAACAATTTACTTACTAGACTATTAGTTTACTTTGAAAGGATATAACTCAGGAACAGCCAGATGGAAGAGATTCATAGGGCAAGGTATGGTGAAAGGGTGCAGAGTTTCCATGCCCTCTCCACAAGGGTGTCACTCTCCCAGCACCTCCACATGTTTACCAATCCAGAAGCTCTCCAAACACCATCCTTTTGGGGTTTTATGAAAGCTTCATTATATAGTCATGATTGATTAAATCATTGGCCATTGGCAACTGATTCAACATCTAGAACCTCTTCCCTCCTCAGAGGTTAGGATAGGAATGACAGTTCCAACCCTCTAATCACATTATTGGCTCCATTGGCAGCCAGCCCCCATCCGTAGGTGACGTCCCAAAATTACCTCATTAACATACCAAAACACCTTTGTCACTCTCAACACTTAGAAAATTCCAAGGGTTTTGGGAGCTATGAGTGAGGAACCATGAGCAAAGACCAAATATATATATGAGAAATGTATTTTGGTCAACTGGATGACCATATATATATTTTTCTTATAAATCAAAATATCATATGTGCCTTTCAGTGGTCAAGATTGGGTCAAAAATGAGAGAGAACATGCCCTATAAATGAGGAGTGCTCCTAGATCACATTAGTATATCCATTTGGGGCTGTGATGGAGAAGTAAGAAGTAAGGAAAAATATCAGAGGTAGATCATGGGTAGTCTTCCTAAACGTTGTTTATATAAACTGAATGGTTCATATTTGCATAAAATTGATAACATTCATTTTCAGATTGTTGCTAAGATCATCATGCTAAGATCATGTACCATATATTGATTTTTACTGCATATTATTGGGAAATCTTGTCTAGGGTGAATTACTCTCATAGGCTAAAAAGCAGAAGGAGTGTTAAGGCCTCTTTATTGTTTGCCTCAAATAAATAACTTTAAATCATTGTTTAAGGGTATATTAGTCACAGAAGGAAACTGAATCCACCATTTACTTTATCAAATTTTCTCTACACCATTCACTGTGTTTATACACTTTAACAAGTATTACAAGATACTGTGTTTGGCTTTTGGCAGGTTTTTGTTTGTTTGTTTTTTTTTTTTTTTTGGCTGTAGCATCTGTTCAGAGTGTCAGAGTACAAATTTAGAAGCTTATATATATAGCCAGCAGGTCATCTTTTCATGAGCTGTTGTTAAAAATTTCTCCGATAAAGCTACATTTGTTGGAGGATCTTTCGACTAAAATAATATAAAGGTATGTGTCTGATCCTTCTAAAAAATTTGGCATTTAAACAAAATATAAAGCTGGGTTATGTAAGGACTTTAATACCTATAGTCATATTACATAAAGCTTTGCATGTTCTGAAAACTGACTGTATTTTCCAGTAAAATTACTCTCTATGCTTTATAATAACATATTTTCATGGACTGAGAAAGTTCTGCTCTTAAACTTTAAATTCTGTAAATTATAAGTTGTTAAAAGATTTAACACTCTCCTAGTCCTGATTTTAGTTTATATAATCATAGTTACTTTTATACACATTACTAACGAAAAATCTTGACTTCTTGTATCAGATGTATGAATCTAATTTTAGAAAAGCTTTCTGTATTTTTACTGAGCTGAAAAAAATTTGATATATTTGACAACTGTTACTTGCATATTTCTGATTAATGAGGCCCTTAGAGCTAAGGCTGTTTATGCAGTTTCATTTGAAATTTATTGTAAGTAGTATTCCATAGATTTATTATAATTATATGGATTACTGTTAGTGATTTTTAAATTCATTCTTTTGAAATAGAAAGGTTTTCAAAGAAAAAATAAAGGTTAAAATGTTGAGTTGAAAACCATATCTGTCAGGTTGAAAAGATTCTTTACTCCATTCTCTAATTTTCATCCAAAGAGACACTATTACCCACTTTGCTATTGTTTTCTTTCCCCACCTTTTCCTCCTGTCAAGTCTTTCTTTTTCCCTCTGCTATTCTAAACCGTTAGGTCTATATCAAGATCATGCACTCCTCTTCATTCCCAGAAGTGAATAAAAACTATGTAGATGGTGTATGGAAAGAAAGACTCTGTTCCTGTAGCAGAATTGAGCCTTTCTCCCTCGGACTTAGCATAAGCCTAAGTGCAGCAGGCAGGGCAAGAGAAAAGGAAAATGTTTCAAACACCTTTTAGGAATTATAAAGTAGAACTAGGAGATTAGTTTTTAGAGTTTTGTCTATGTTTTGGGGAGAAGAGAGGCTGTTAACACACTTTAAAGCTCTATGAGAAAATCAAACATTATTATTATTAGCTGTTTGCTTTCTGGCCTTGCAACAAGATATAGATATAGATATAGATATAGATATAGATATAGATATAGATATAGATACACACACACATATATATGTATATATATGTATATCTATCTCTCTATATATATATTCTTATAGTGGGGAACTAACATTGTTTAAGGGAAAACTTTCTAGATGTATACCAACTTTTAAACTTTTTCTCTTAAACTGCTGAGAATAAGGTATTAGGTGAAGAATGTTTTTTTTTCAGATCAGTTAAAGTCAATTTAGTCAAAGTCACAGTCCTACTGAGTGAAAACTTCAGAAAAGTGAATTGAAGATATAGGTTTTGTAAATGACTTTCTAGCATACATTTCTACACCCTTCCCCCATTCAAAGACTACCTTGTTCTCTAATAGGAATCCTGCCATAATCACAGCATCTATTAATCCTCATAAATACCTCAAGGGAAACTTTATTGACTCCTAAACTTCTGCATTTTTCACTCTTATTTTTCAGGATGTCAAACTTGGAACAATTTGACTCTGACTTTTACCAATCTAATTATAACATTGAAAATCAGGAGCAGAGTTATAATGATTCTAATGCCTATGGAAATCTTTATGGATCTAGAAAGTAAGTACTTGACACTGAGAAAATATGTTCTCATTTTAAGAAGTCATAATATTTTGACAGGGAGTTTCAGGTAGGGAGTTTCCCTTGAGGGAAGCAAAACCTCTCCCCGCTGTATCTCAGTAAAATGCCCAAGAAGAAATGTTAGGAAAGGGCAGAGAAATGAATTCAGTTTCCCATGAATGGCCTTGATCGCCTCAGGCGATCAAGGTGAAAGACTTGTCGCCTCAGGTGAAAGACTTGTCTCCTCTTTTCAAAACATCACTTAACCGGGAGCATGAATACAGGCCCTGAACAAACAGAAAACATTTTCCTTTTACCTGATATTTCCCAGGATACTGCTCAAGAAACCGATTTTATTCAACTTAATAAACATTTACTGAGTGCCTGCATGTGTGTCGGAAATTAAGAAAGGCACTATAAACCCAAAGATAAAGAAGAAATCTATAATCTTTTCCCTCACAAAATTAAAAAATTTATGTTGGAGGGGGGACAATTAAATATGCTATTATAATACAGTGTGGCAATTCCTAACTGAAATCGAGATAAATGTAGTTCAGAATGTGTTAGTTATTTGAGTTGACAATTCAACTTGAGTTGAAAATAAATTAAAAAATGATTAAGAATTTAGTATTTACCCTCTACTAGTGCCCCAAATAGGGCAGTTAGAATGAGAAGAATTTGGTTCAATCTGGCTCTGGTATTTGTTTTTTGTCACATTGGGAAAGACAACTTCCCCAACTGAGTGTGTTAAACTGAGAAATAAGGATGTTAATAATACCTGCTTCGTGAGAATTGTCCGAAGAACAATTGTGATAACATGCAGGAAAGTGTGTGTTAAAGTAAAACCATTATAATATATATGTTATTTTTTCATATAACTATAGTTTGCAGAAGCAATGGACACCATTGCCGAGTCACTTAAACATGCATTTGGTTACACAGTTGCTTCTTTAGATGTTCTTTTACATTAGTGAACTGTGAGAAGGGACAGAGAAATTAAGGAATTTTTCCAAGGTCACACAGCTCGTAAAAAATGGGGTTAGGCTACTAGTCCAAGGTTGTTGGATTAGACTAAGTGGCATATAATTTATTGTAAAATCAAGACATTTTTGAGAGTAAAATGTGTGCTATTAATAACAATGTTGGTACAATAAGAATAAACGGGATCATCTTAGGCAAACTGGGATGTGTGGTTACTGTGCCATCCCAACAAGTTTAGGGCAAATAACCACATAAGAAATACTTCAAATTTATTAATTCCTGAAGTTTATTTTTCGAACACAGGTAAGTACCTTGAAAACTCCAGAATAAGGAGGAAAAAACAGAATAAATACAACAGGCAGTGGGAACTCTTCCGTTTCAACTACACCCAAGACAATTTGGATGTTGTTTTTATGGGCTGATGACTCCTGCAGACACAAGCAGATAGGTGCCGTTTTCACAAGCTACATCCTTACTACTCGTGCTGAACCACTGCTCTAAAGCGATAGGGAAAGGAATTGGTAACCAATGTTTTTAAAACTGTAGAAATTAAATATCTGGAATTTTATCTCATTCATGCCCCTAGTCTATGTTGTCTAGCATTAGTCAAATTGCCATAAGAACATCTTAACATGAAAAGCAATCCATACCTCTATCTACCTATCTATCTGAATATTATCACCAGGCAACTTAAATGTGTTTAAAATATTTATAAGAAAAATGGGGGAAAAGGATAAAGCTGTCTAGAATTGGCTCAATCATTGCTGAATCCAACAACAGAAAAAGAAGTTAATTTTATTTCATTTATGATTTACAGTTTGGAAGGTCGAGAAAAAACAGAAAAGTGTATGATGGCCCAGGGAGTAGTTTGAGCATGAAGGTATTACAGGATGGTAACTCAAAATATATAAGCCACATGATAGCTATCTAATAGGATTTTTCAGCTCTGTGCTCCTGTTTTATTGAAGGGATCCAGTGGCCTGCTGTTTCTTTTCTCCCTTCTCTTCTCCAGATGGAATAAGCACCTGGGCAGCATCCGCAATCCACATTTTCAGACTAAACGAAACTGAAAAGTCCAGTAAAAGAGAGACAAAGCTGTCTCCTTAAGCAGGGACTCAAACCACAGCCTTCTCCCCCCACCCCAGCCCACCCAATTTTCTTTCTCCATTTGACTGCACATATCAATGTTGACCAGAAATCAAGATGACAAGGAGATGGAAATTAATATAACCAAGTGAGGGCAAGTTATGATTATATTGCATTAGGTTGATGGCCTGGCCTACTTCAGATGCTTAGCATTTAAATCCAAGTCCTGATTTGGATGTGGTAAATTCCAACCCACACTGCAAGTCTCAGGAATTAGAAAAGGGCATATTAGCTGTGGTACTTTTATGAGGTACATAAAACATGGAGTCAGGTCAGTGATTTACAAGTGTGCATCAAATAACTCCAGAAACTTGATCTTTTATTCATACAGTGAATAGTTCAATTAAAATGTACCCCAAATCAGAATAAGATGTTCATCATACTGGCAAAAGACATAGGAATCCAGTAGCTAGTTATAATCAGTCTCTCTCTCCCTGTCCCCTGCCCCATTCCCTCCTCCTCAGTATGAGAGCTCATTTTAAAACACTTGTTATGCTCAATGAATGGCGTAGTGATCTGAAAGCTGGTTGAATGTGCTTCTTATGAATGAAGATATTTATATTTTTAACCAAGTTTTCTTAGTTTAGGATGAACAAGATGGAGTTTTCTCATTAAAAAAACAACTTAACTATCCAGTCATTCAGATAGGCATTATTTCCAATGACTGCAGCCAGTTTTCTAGGCTATATTTTCCCACTGCAGTTTCCAGCTTTTGAAATGGGAAATCTATTCCAATTATTTAGAGTAAGAAATAGCTGTTTCTGCAGAAAGGTGACAACAACTGGAAAACTCCCTTTGAATGTTTCAGCAGGACTTGAACAGATAGATACTGAATTATCAGCTTTTCTGAGTCTCTAGACCTGCGATTCCTTTAGTGTTTCAAGCATAGTTAATGGCACATCATTATGTGTACCCGCTGGCTGAGCCAGGATCTGGGAATGTCATACAAGCCCATTCCCCCAGGGATCAGACTGAAAAAGGAAAGGAACATCAATTGACCCTCATGATGGAAGTCCATACAGTTTTGGAAAAACAAAGCCTCTAATAAAATACGTACCTATTGATTATGTGATGCGACAGAAAACTGACTCTGTGCAACAGACATAATTCTGAAACCACCGAAAGTATAACTGAGTCTTCTAACAGTGATCTTCTGTATTTACATTGGAAGGTGAATGTTAAGTCCTGTTGTCTCAGAAACAGTTAAATATTTTTCCCAAGCTGGAGGCCATGCCGTATCTTAACACAATATCATCTAAGTAAAGACAAGCCTCTTCAGGCTGGTTGGAACTGTATAACCCCATGTATAGGTGGTGAGAAGGGGAATGTTGAAGAATTAGTGAGCATTCAGAGGGGTTGTATATGGACCAGGTGTGGCCATTGCTTCATGGCTTAGAGACGGAAAGCCAAGCCAGGCATGGGTGTAGTGGAGATTCTCCTGGTAGGAAAACAAAGGGTGGGTGGGATGTTGTCGAAGTCAGTCTGGGTGTTCCAGGGAAACCAAAATGGGAAAAAGCTAGAGATGATCAGCACAGAAGGAATACAAACTCTTGACTTCCTATTAATGTTGTTTTCTCTGAGGAAGTGGCAGACTGGGAGACAACAATTTGCAAATAGAGAAGATGCTGTTTCAGGGTGTGAGGAAGGTGTCTAGAATGCTTCAGTGTCAGTCTCGGGAAGAGAACAGCATACAGATACTTAGCTAATGCTTATTGATCACTTTTTGTGTGCCCCACGCTAACCTAAGTGCTTTATTTATTTCAGCTAATTTAATTCATCATAACCTTATGAGTTCTATTATTGTCTTCATATTACAGATGAGGAAACTGAGGCACAGAATGTGAAATGATTTGCCTAAGATTATAAAATTGGGATTTGAACCCAGGCAGTCAGACTCCAGGAGTCCTGTTTGCTAAGCACTCTACTTGGTTCAGGATACATCCTACCATGGGACTAGCATTACAGGCAGAAATATAATACATAGAGTTGGAAAGCAAAAGAAGGGGAAAATGACCAAGAATGTTGCCAGTCGTTCTAAAGGAGGCTTTTGCACTCACTTCACAGTTGTTTGAAATGATTTTTACAGGAATAGGAGATGCCTGTTAACAAAGGTAATATTTAAATCCTAGCAGCCAGAGTCCAGTGTTTATTCTGGTCTAATTCAGTTGAAATTTGGAATAATGTGTTGAGTCAGAAATCATCAAAGTTTCAGTATTTACCTTCTCAAAGAGCTAATTAAGATGCTCTGTAATCAAGGAAATCAAGGACCACTTTTTATGTTCCTTTCCCTCCCCTCCCCTCCCCTTCCCTTCCCTTCCCTTCCCTTCCCTTCCCTTTCCTTTCCTTTCGGTAAAAACAATTTGAAATGACCAAATAACCTCATGGATGAGCCCTTTTTTCTTCCTTCCTTTCTCTTCCTGCAAGAAGTTATTTACTAAGATTGTTTTCCAACTTTCTCACACAAATGGTGAAATAAAAACCAAATAAAAGCACAATCAAGGAAATATTGTAATATGGTGTTTCAACAAAACTAAACTGCACATTTCAAAAGATGGACAGTGAAGTCAGCTATGGAAGACTTTTAAGTCAGGTTCTCAAAGATAATTTGATTGTCAATAACTGTCTGGGAATAGCCAGAGCTAAAAAGTCTACTCCTTGATGGACAACGGTCAGTTTAGGTGTTTTTTTTTTCCTATGAATTGACTACTATTAAAATTTTGATTTTTAAAACTTTTTATTGAAATATAGTTGATTTACAATGTTGTGTTAGTTTCAGGTGTACAGCAAAGTGATTCAGTTATATATATATATTCTTCTTTTACATTCTCTTCCATTATAGGTTACTACAAGATATTGAGTATAGTTCCCTGTGCTATACAGTAGGTTCTTGTTGATTATCTATTTTAAACATAGTAGTGTGTATATGTTAATTCCAAACTCCTAATTTATCCCTCCCTCTCTTTCCCCTTTAGTAACCATAAGTTTGTTTTCTATGTCTGTGGGTCTATTTCTGTTTTGTAAATAAGTTCATTTGTATCTTTTTTTTTTTAGATTCTACAAATAAGCAATAGCATATGATATTTGTCTTTCTCTGTCTGTCTGACTTCACTTAGTATGACTATGATTTTTTACTTGCTGCCTCCACAGATTTATAGGGAATGTCCTGTTTGGTGACCGTCCCTGAAAACCAGTGAAAAAGCAGCATTGTGTAGGGATCAGGGCACTGCTCAGACAGTTTCAGTTCACAGTCCAGCACCTGAATGTTATTGTGTGTTACCAGGCAAGTCATTCAGTCTCCATGAACCTGTATTTCTTTTTCTGTAAGATGGGATTAAAACTACGGTTTTTACCTTGCAGAATTTTAATTACGTGAGAAAATGTGAAGGAGAGTGTCCAGCACATTGTAAATTATCAATACATGTTAGTCAATATGGATCATTCTTCTAGAGAGTTTTTTCACAACTAGTCACTTTTTTTGATTAAATTTAAACGTCAGGCAAGTTAATTCTTTCATGGGTAAATAGTCATAAAAACTAGGAGAAATCATAAAAGGAAAATTGTAGTTTCCTTCCTTGATTTGTCATAATAGCCCTTTCTTAGATGTGTAAATATCAGTATTTTCCTTTTTCTAGACAACAAGCCAGTGAGCAGCCTCAGGCTGCCTTCGTCCCACCAGAGACGCTCGTGTCATCCAGTTATGCGGGACAATTCTTTCAGCCAGCATCCAACCAGGATTATTATTCACCATCTTCTTACATTGACAGTTTTGATGAAGAGCCTCCTTTACTAGAAGATAAGTTAAGGAAGTGCTATTAATGTGTGTACAGCTCAAAGAACAATAGCAATAATCAGCTCTTAATGTGCGCTGTCAGCATGCCGCACACAGTGTTTTATGTGATTATTCCACATATAAACAAGAGTCTGCCAGACCAACACACTTAAACCTTTGGGAGTTTGTCTCCTGTATGTGTGGGGACAATTGGAAGTAGATACGAGCTATTGCTGTGCTAGTCTTGCAGTTTTTAAATGTTTCTTCATTGTTTCTTGAATGTGGACTCCCTGACCATATCTAGACAACAGTGAAGACATCTTTTGGCAGAGTGATTATATCAGAGTAACCACAAGCATATCTTACTATTTTCTGCTATGTTTGCCTGGGAGCAAAGTGGGTAGTTTCTCAGTACTCTTTTTTTGTTGTCATGGAGAAAAGACAGGTTTTTTTTCCCTTCCTGGCTCATGTGAGCCCGCACATCTCAGATAGATATGACTAAGTGGGAAGGAATATGATTCCAGTAAATAGCACTGTTGGTGGCAAGGAAACCTAGGGACCCTTGCAGTTAAAAGTGGCCCCCAAAGATTTCAGGCATCTTCCATCCATTGATTTTTTTTTTAATCCAGCCAATTTATATCTGCCACTTTTGTTCTTAAGGAATATCAACATGATGCTAGAAAACTAAAGTTCAAGGAGATTTATATTTGGAAGCCAACGGGCTTCCCTGGTGGTGCCGTGGTTGAGAGTTCGCCTGCCGATGCAGGGGACACGGGTTTGTGCCCCAGTCTGGGAAGATCCCACATGCCGCGGAGCGGCTGGGCCCGTGAGCCATGGCCGCTGAGTCTGCGCGTCCGGAGCCTGTGCTCCGCAACGGGAGAGGCCACAGCAGTGAGAGGCCCGCGTACCGAAAAAAAAAAAAAAAAATTTGGAAGCCAAGGAGAAATATTCACTGGCTAACTGCTCTAACTCTTTTGTATGTAGTCCAGTGAAAAGGGATAGGCTAAAATTCCCAATATTTCACATCAAAAGATCATTGTTTGCTTCTTATGAACACAGCCAGCCCCCTGATAGTAAAACATTCTTCTCTCTTTGCCTTCAAATTAAGAAAAGAGGAAAGATTTAAACCATTCAGAAAAGCACAGAGATTTATATAATCGATTTGTTGGCTCTTTAGAAGCCAGTTAAGTTTTTGGATCAATTACGCTTAACCAATTCATTCTAATTTGCCTCTGCATCTGATATCTAACACCTGAAAGTTATAAGCCATTCTCATCAAGAATTTTCCTTGACTCCACCAACATCTCTACATAAAAAAAACTATCAATTGACTAATTATAAAATTAATCTATGTTCAAAATAGAAATTTGGAAAATATAGAAACATATGAATAAAAATATTTAAAAATCACCAAAAATTTTGTCTCTGAGACATATCATTAATAATTTGATGTAATTTCTTCCATCCTTTATTCTGTTTTTCTATGAATATATACATATATACACTAAAAAATGAAATACTATATTTCTTTGACTATGAATATATTGGTAAATACTTAAAAATAAAAGTTGGATCATACTATGGGCATAAAGTTTTATATTTTTTAAAGTTACTTTATATCATAAGCATTTCTATACAGGCATTCTTTAAAGTCATTAAATGTTATTTGAAAATATGACATGTAATGGCTTCATAATATTTTACTATATACAAGTACTATATTTTAAATCTACCATAGAGGTCATTCTTTATAATCAATAATGCTTTGGTGAATATCATAGTAAAAACTTTGACCTGTACAGAATCTGTCCTTAGGATGGAACTATAACATTGGGATTACTGGGTCAAAAGTCATTTATACTGTCAGGCTCATCTAGAAAAATAATGAGCCAACAGACTTCCATAGTAGAATATGAAATGTCTTTGTTAAGTTGATAGGCAAAAAGGCAAAAAAGAATACTTCTTATTTCTTGGTTACTAGAAAAGTTAGACATTTTTTTCATATGTTTATTGACTGTTTTATATGTTTTTTTCGTATGTTTATTGTTTTACATGTTTTTACTTCTTTCTGTTTTTCAAGTTCTTTGCCAGATTTCCTATTGGAATCTTAAGATTTTTCCTTTCCTTTTTTATTTATAGAGATATTTATATGGTAAAGATATTAATTATTGTCTGGAATATGTATTTCAAGCTTTTATTTCCTAGGTTGTGTTTGCCATCTAATTTGTTTGTGGGATATTAGGGCATATAGTCATTTTATTAATCATGTTTATGTTTTTAACTCCACAATATTTTTCTTGGTAACTTTTCTTTCCAATTGCTCTTTTGTTTAGAATATATTTCTCCAGCTCTAGATACTGCTTATATCCTCTTGTAGATTCTTAAATTTTTAAATTATCTTTTTGTTTTTCACTTAAATTTTTGATTCATTGAAAATTGTTTTAGGTTAGTACATGAAGTAGAATTTAACTTTGTTTTTTTTCTTTAATGATTAATCAATTTTTCCTGTAACATTTACTGAAAATAATTTTTTCTACTTGTCTCAGATGCCTCCATTCTAATATTCTAAACTCAAATACATTCTCCCATGATGTCTTCTTAAATTTCAAATAGGAAATATACTAAATTTCCCCTCCTACTACATCTCAGAGAAATTCCTAGATTGTTTTGTTTTCTCTTTGTGATTATCTCCACCAAATGTATTGTATATTAGAAGAGAGAGTATCTGATATAATTTTGCATTTTGAGTCTATGAAATTTCTAGACTCTGATCCAATATGTTCTTCAGGCTGGGTGACTTTGTGAAAGCCTCAACCCTCATCTGTCTAAAAGATATAAAAAGACCATAGGCAGGATTTCTAGGATAAGATGATAAAAGACTTTTGCTAGTTTTTATTGAGCGTACACCAAAACAACCTATAAAATTATGAAGTTATAATAATTAACATCCCTTGCACAAAAACATGTTATTTGAAAGTGCACTCATTTATTCCTTAAACACTTAGTTGTCTAAAAGACTTGTTTCGTTTTATGTAAGAATAATAACCTTTGCTATTTGATCATGTATAATCAATGTTAACAAATGCAACTTGAAGAATAATAGTCAATTCAAATCTGTCAGACTAGAAAAATTACTGTGATATTTACATTTGTAGCATAGCCTGATGTTTACATTTGAAAGGCCAGTGCCACAATTTGCATAGTAAACAAAGATATTAATTCATTTTTATAACATATATATTGTATACTTTACTACCACTAGATGACAGCAAAACAATAAATTTTGCATTCAAATTTCACAGCAGTTTCATCTTTTTTTATCTTGTAAAATAAGTTGTTATATTAGGGTATCTACAATTGATAAATAGGTATCTCATTTGCATACCTTATAATAAATTTGAAAACAAAATATTATGGAGATGTATTTTGGTAAAAAACACACAAAATATTTTTTCTTATGAAAATATTTAGTAGGTCCTATGTTCATTCATTGTTTCATGACTCCATGTTGAAACATGCAAAAGTTAATTATGCCATCAAATAAATGGCTGATATCAGTAATAATGTCTCATAAAGCATTTTCATCTGGGTTTCTTCAGGAATAATGATTATGCTTTTAGAGGAGAAAGGTATTTTGAATTAAAGGCCACTTTATTGTGGTGAATACTGAAAACATATTGTTAACGTAAATATATAAATTGAAAATAAAGTTTGAAGACAACATAAGCCTCAGGTGAAATTCATTTAAACTATAGTATTTCTCAATTTTTAAAATCTTCTGCTATTTTAAAAATCGCATTGGACATTCTAACCTATTTTAAGTTGGTGAACTACTCATATACTCCAAAGTGTATGTTCATTAAGAAATATATAAATACACTGTGAAACTAAAAAGGGAAGTTGAAATGTAAATGATTTGCTCACTATTTATTTAATTCAAATTAAATTCAAATTCTTTCTTTTCAAGCTTGGGTTGGCTATCAATTGTCAACCTGGATGTGAAAAGAGTGAAAGATACACTTTCTATCCTAGTTCGGGCAATGTCTGGCTGACCTTCTAAAAATGTCTAGGCCCCTGTTAGAGCAAGGTCCCTGTATGTCATGGCGATCATTGAAAGTTCATCTAGTATTCTGTGTGTAGAATGTCAGCTTTGCAAGGTGTTTAGGTGGTATACACAACTATAAAAGAAGTTGAATTATACCCTGTCTCTGACCAAAGAGCGTTACTAAATTCCGGGAAGGGAAGTTGAATGGCAGGTACCAATGATTTAGGGAGACAATCCTTCACATGGGAGAACTGGGCTCACTTCAAAAAACTACAAACCTTATGAGATTAGACGCATGTTGACTCAACAACAGCTATATGATTAAAAGCATGGGTTCTTTTTTTCTTTTGTACCCTCTTGTTTTGTACCCTATCCCTAGCCCCTGGCAACCACTTTTCTGCTCCAACTCTATGAGTTTGACTTAAAATTTTTTTAGACTCCACATACAAGTGATACCATGCAGTATTTGACTTTCTCTGTCTGGCTTATTTCACTTAGAAAAATGCTCTCAAGGGCCATTCATGTTGTCACAAATGACAGGATTTCCTTGCTTTTTTATGACTGAATAGTATTCCAATGTATATGTATATATATATATATATATATATATATATATGTATGTATACCACAACTTTTTTACACATTCATCCAGCAGTGTACACTTTGGTGGTTTCCATGTCTTGGCAGTTGCTGCTTTCAGCACGGGGGTGCAGATATCTCTTTGATATCCTGTTTTTGTTTCCTTCAGATATATTCCCAGAAGTGGCATGGCTGGATCATACAGTAGTTTTATTTTTTATTTACTTTTTTTTTTTTTTTTTTTTTGCGGTACGCGGGCCTCTCACTGTTGTGGCTTCTCCCGCTGCGGAGCACAGGCTCCAGACGCGCAGGCTCAGAGGCCATGGCTCACGGACCCAGCCGCTCCTCAGCATGTGGGATCTTCCCGGACCGGGGCACGAAACCGTGTCCCCTGCATCGGCAGGCAGACTCTCAACCACTGCGCCACCAGGAAAGCCCAGTAGTTCTATTTTTAAAAAACATTTTGAGGAACCCCCATACTGTTCTCCATACTGGCTGCACCAATAAACATTCCCACGAAGAGTGCACAAATGTTCCCTTTTCTCCACATCCTTGCCAACACTTAATTTCTTGTCTTTTTGATGTTAGCCATTCTAACAGGTGTGAGATGATATTGTGGTTCTGATTTGCATTTCCCTGATGATTAATGGTGTTGAGCACATTTTCATGTACCTGTTGGCCATTTGTATGTCTTCTTTGGAAAAATTTCTGTTCAGTTCTTCTGTCCATTTTTTAATTGGACTATTTTATTTATTTAGTTTTCTATTACTGGCTCTGTGACTTTGGAAAAGTTCATCACTCCAAACCTCAGCCATCTGATGCACAAAGTAGGAATAAAATAACAGTACCAGCCTCAATGCATGTCAGTAAGACCAACACATGTAAATCTTGTAAGGCTTACAGCAAAATTCAGTAAAAATATTCAGTTAAAAAGAATTCCACTCTTTTTAGCTCAAATGTATGTACTTTCCAGTAGTTTAGCTCCAGTTTTTCCTAACCTCCACCTCACCCATATTCAAATTTAAAATGAGAGAAGGAGGGTAACCAGCTTGATTACTGGTTCCTAAGTGGTGACGTTATATTCTCCTTTATGAATGTCCTTTTTTTCTACTCCAGATGCATCTTAAAGTTTAGCTTTATAGGAGTGGTGAGGAAAGTAACTGGTGTGATGTTGGCATTTATTTCTATATTCAGTGGATGTCAAATGGCTGGTTTTTTTGGTTTTTTTTAATGAAAAAGATATAAGAGGAGCAGAATCTAGCAGCGGGTCTGTAAAGAGACAGTCAGAATTCTTTGAAAAACAAGGCATTGGAGAAATAATTAGAAATTACTAATTGAGTGTAGACTCATGGACACTGAGCCCACTGCTTTTGGATATTTTATTCTAGCATCACCACTCATAAAAGGGAAAGGTTAATTGTCTCAAGAATTTAATCTCTGAATACACAGACTCAACAACACACAGCACTGACCTTATTAAAATATGTATGCACGCCATGATTGCTTTTACTTGCTGAATGAGCCATTGCCTTTTCTCTTCTGTGGAGTTTCAGGCAGTTAGCATGGTATTGCTCTTCTCATCAGGCGGAGTATAAGTAAAATCCCAGACCTAGGCTAAGTGTCTTTAGATTAGATAATACTGCTAATTGAAAATTATGCATGTTTGGTAGGACAAGTTTCAGAAGTGTAAGCAATAGAAAATGCAGGAAAAAGAAATATCTCAATGGGCATTAAGATGGGACTTTTCGTTTGTTAGCTACCATTATATTTTGTTTTTACTGTATAATGTCCATTTCCTCATTTTTGGCTGCATTTTAAGCTTCTATTTGCTGCAGAAGGCAGGGAAATTTTTCCTTGATGGAATTATTTCTCTAAAATATATCTTTCAGCTCATTGTGTGGGAATAAAAAGTCTTTTTTTTTGTTTCAAGGTTGCTATATATTACGTAGAACTTTAAACTATGAAGGTATAACAATCAGATTAAAGTGCTAAGTAAATTAATAATATTTGTTAACTTTAATTAAAGAATATTACTCATGTTTATTTTTCTATATTTATATTATCTCCTCCCCCTTCTTCTTTATAGAACTTGGAATTAATTTTGATCACATACGGCAAAAAACATTGACAGTGTTAAACCCACTGAAGCCAGCAGATGGCAGCCTTATGAATGAAACAGACCTCACTGGGCCCATCCTGTTTTGTGGGGTCCTAGGAGCTTCCCTACTTCTGGTAATGGACGGCAGCAAGCATTACATATTCTTTTTTTTTTTCCTTTTTTTAAGCTAACATTGGTTTATCTAAGTTTCATGTTTACAGCATTATATTTATACTTCTGCATACACCACAGCCAAGTACCAGATTTTAAGGCACGTCCTTTCAAATGTCATTTTTGAAGAGGTCTTTGTAAATACGGAAGAAAGTATAGCACTTTATGAAGTGAAAATTGTTTGATTCATAACTACATTTTTTTTTGGTGAGAGAGACATATTTAATAGAACCATAATGACACAGAGAAACTGCCATCATGTATTACAACAGATAAAAAATGTAAATTTAAATAGAATTTCAAAAATCAAATCACCAAGACAGATTTTCAACAAAGCAGGAAATCATATAAATGATTTGCTTGTAATTTAAGTCTTTTTTGTTGTTTAGAAAAGACTGTCGATCTGAAAAAGTTGGAGGAACACATGGATTTGGGAAACAGAGGGCTGAAATTTTATTTCTTGTTTTCTGTGAGATTTCTGTTGTGACACTGGACAAATCCCCTCTATTTACTCATCATTTTCATTGCTGGGGTGTATCTATCTCTAGACTATTTCAAATATTCTGTTAGGTATGAGATGAGTCTCCTTGTTTCTGGTTAGGCTACTATGAATAAATTGACTTGCAACGATAAGCAGTGATTTGTTTATTCAACCTGTATATTTCCCCTATCATTTTAGTTTTCTCTTTTTTATGAAGGCAATTTTTCCCCTGACATCTCCATTTGTCTTGTGTATGGGCCTCTTTCGTTCTTTAAATCTGGGAGTAATGATATTCAGAGTCATCAAAAAAGAAAAACATATTTCCACCTAGGTTAAGTTTAGAAGGTATTCTAGCTTATAGTTTAGAAAAATGATTTCTCCACCCAAAAAAGGGAAGAAAAAGAAGAAATGAGAAAGGTCTATGATTTTGTATTAAGGAGGTAATGACAATACATTAAAAACAGAGGATGAACAAGATGGTCAAGCCAGTCTGACAAGTACAGTTTCATTAGGGCACAAAGAGATAAATTTGGCAAGAGAGGTAATATAGGAAATTAAAGATTCTAAGAAAAGTCCTTAAAATAACTACTCATTTCACTTTCCTTTCTTACAGCTATCCACTTCCCTAATGCAGCTATACTTCTCAAAACTAGCTGTAAAATGTATTTGCAACTAAATGAGTCTTCACTTTTCATTATTAATTACATAATACTAATCGAAATTCTGATAGAAATCTAATTTCTGCATTGTAGTGTGGTCAATAATCACATCATATTTACCCAATGCAATAGTACTTAGTTATAGCATCTTATTTCTTCCTTTGAACTACAGCAAATGCAAATACTCAAATAATCTAGCACTATATCAACCAGAGTTTTAATTTAGTCTCTAACGTCCCTTCTGTCTTTGTCATAGTAATTTGATAATCTTAGATTAAGCTGCTAAGTAAGACCATGTCAATTAATCAAATTGTCAGAAACAATCAATTTAATATATTAACTCATCTTTCTTTTTCAGGTAATTTGTAATATAACAGCTGTTTGTTTTTCTGTAGAAAATATTACTATTACCACCTCTTAAAGGAAAGCATTAATCCCATTAAGATCATTTTTGGGTACATAATGTTAGTTGGAATTATTTAAATATCCTCTCTTTTGTTTTAAGTGCAAAGTAATACAGGCAAAGAACTCAACTGAAAGTGGAAAAATTGGATCTGCCCCTAACTTTGCCTCCAGGTGTGATCCTGAACCTTGTTTTTTGTTTTCCTATTTCTTGGCCTTCATTTTTTTCATTTTGAAGATCAAAAAGGAGGTTTATATAAGTGGTTCTTAAGGTTCGTTTCAGTTGTGAAATTTTAGGGAATGTGTAAAAGTGCGTATTTTCTCAAACTTTTTAGGCAAATATTTTCACTTCACCTTTACCATTAGATGTGGTCACTTCAGAACTGATTCTGATACATGTAGAACAATAAGGACCGAAAAACTCCACTGGATATTAATAAAGCCAAATTTAACTCAGAGTCCATTTGAGGCTGTTAACCCTGCCCTGGATATCTAAAATTAAAATGTAAAAGATGATTTTATGGGCTGGTATATGCATTGTACTAGAGAAAGCAAAACTAAATCCAGAAACAATATTCAAATCTGTTCATTATCTCTGGAGGCGTAAGATTCATAGTCACATACTCATCATTTTTATGATTTATAATTATATAAGGCACAACACCTTTCAGTGGACTTTCTTCATGTTGAAGGAAGCAAACTAAAAAGAACTGCTTCAAACACTCAACACAAATTTAACTTTACTTATTCTTCCTCTTAAAATTATTTTCACCCCCCAAACCATGAACACAAGTGTTTTAAAGCTATGGCTCCATTTAATTTTTCTAGTAGAGCTAAGAGTGTGATCTGGAAAAGGAACATGCACAGCCAATATAAAAGCATAATCAGAAGAATAAGAAGTATTTCAAGTAAAGATGTAGTAATAAGGGTGGTACAAGGCTGCCCTAAAAATTTTTGAATTTAAAAAGAAATCGAACATTTATTTTCCATTTCAATTACAAGTCCTTGTTAGAATTTGAAACAACTTAAAAAATGGGACTGGCCCTGCCAGATGGAATTGTACCTCAAATTAGATAAACTAACAAGAGTAAGAGATAAGGAGAGAGGTCAGTAACTGATATGGAAAAGGACAATTTTACTACCAAATTAGTTTTATCCACCCTCTATTTACCCCATGCACAAAACTGGTTAGGGTCATGGACCAGCTATGTGTCCTTTGGGTACAGGGAAGTTGTGTTTCACCATTACAACCATTCCTACCTCAGAATTATCCCACCCAATTAAAATATTAAGTAGAATGTTTCTCTAATACATGAAAGTGATTTGAAATTGTCACTATTTTCCAAGTGGAGCAAACTCACCCAATAGAGCAGTACATAACTGATGTGTTTCTTTTAGCATGCCCATTAGCATTATTGGCATTATTTCACAAAATAGCCAGGAGGACTTATTATGACTAATGCAGCAAAGAATTCTGCAGCATAGCCCAGGGACATTTTGTGAAAGAACTTTGTAGTGATCAACTTCCCCAACTGCAGAGGAAGAAAACTTCAAACTAGCCGGACAATTTTAAACATTAAAATGGTCATGATATTCTCCATTAATTAATTACAAAATAAATATCTCTTTATTCTGTAAGACATAAGGACAGCTATGGAGCAGAAAAAAGGACAGCTAAAAAGCTCTCTCTCTGAATCAATTTACCAGATCCTTTGTTGTTTTCAAATAATTCCCATGAAAACTGGAGTCAGCCTCCTCAATCTTTATCTAGAATTTCTAACCAGCTTAATGTATATATATAAAAATGACATGCATTCTTTACTGGAGCTTTGGCACCCTCGGGTAGCAAACATTAAAATATCCTGGGTTGAATCAGTAGTAGATTGTGACTTTCCCTGGATGAGTTTAACGGTGCTGGCTCAGGAACAAGTCTCTCGTGCTCTGTGGGTGATGGCTATTTTGATGAATCCTCAGGTCAGTGGTCTATCCTGAACACTACTGACTTCCTTTAACAATACCTCTTTTGTGATTTGCTATCAGTTGGTTTATATAAATCAGTTTTTCATAAAGTCTGTTCAGTTAAGCTGGTAATAGGCATTATGAAAACAAAGGATTCTGGGGTCAGATAAGTTTGGGGTATACTGGCTTAAATAAGGTTAAATAAGTCCCCTTGTTTACGACTTGTTAGAGCTCCTGCAGGTGTTAAAGACCTAAATTTTAGAGCTGGACTGCCTGGATTCAAAACTGAGCTCCACTGCTTACCATTATTTTACCTTGGGCAAGTTCCTTAACCTCTCTGCACCTCAGTTTCCTCATGTGTATAATGGGTACAACAATGGTACCAACTAATTATGTTGTGTGGATTAAATAAATTAATATATGTGAAATCTTTAGAATAGGACCGAACATAGTAAATCTGACAGATGTTTGCTAATATTACTAATATGTTTTGTAAATCTCCAAGACTAAATTGGAATGTTTTCATTAACTTATTCATCCATTTAATTGTTCAACAGATATGGGGAGAAAAATATATCCTTACCTATGCCTAGTACCCCAATAGGCAATCTATGATAAAAAATATAAATCTGGAAATATAAGCACGCTTGTGCCATCTCACGTATAGTTCAAGGAGGGGGGGTGGTGGTGTTTGTTTTCATGACCTGAATCCGTATAACAGGCAGTATTTTTTCCAGAACTCCCAGTCTCGAGACTTATACTACAAAGACATGAGCAGCATTGAGCTGATTGATTCGAAAGTACTCTCTGCTTTGTTGACAATCTGATTTCTTCTTGATGTTTGTTCTATGTTCAAACCGTTTTCTTCCCGTTGTTTCAGGCAGGAAAAGTCCAGTTTGGTTACGTGTATGGCACGAGTGCCATTGGCTGCTTAGGGATTCACGCCTTACTAAACTTGATGAGCTCTTCAGGGGTGTCCTGTGGCTGCGTGGCGAGTGTTCTGGGTTACTGCCTGATACCCATGGTCATCCTGTCCAGCTGTGCCATCTTCTTTTCACTGCAGTAAGCGTCTGTGTGTGCTAATTGACCCCACCTGCACAATCATCGCTAGGGTTTGCCACACCAGTACAACAGTTAGCCTCTTTCTGATCATGTTAGTAGTGGGATTGGGGAAACTGGCTATTAAAAGCTACATACAGATTCAGGAAAGTAGGTCGGTTTTGGCTCAGGTGCTGTTCCTTTCAATGATTTAAAAAATAAATTAAACGAAGTTATCTTTAAAATTAGCACTTTGTAAGTTGTCACATCCTTCAGTATGAACTATTGTCATGGGTAATATAACCAAAAACAGAAAATTCACTTGTTTGAATTAAGAAGAGTAAGTGCCTGGTGCACACTGACAAATTGCTTCAGCTCCCAAGCACTCTGCCTTCTAGGCAGGAAGCAAGTATTCTTTCTCAGCTGGACTCCTTGCAGTGCAGAATTCCCAGGAAGCCTAATGAGGATATTACTGCTAGAGAACTTTATAGCATATATGCTCAGTCAATATTTTTTTTTCTTTTTTACTTCCTGGGCAGATAGTATTTGCAATTCAAAAATATTAATGAGGATTCCGTAGATATGCTTCTGTCGGGCACTTTCCCAGGGCAGTGCATATCACTACCACTTTGGTTGGGAAGAGTAAGTAATTACATAGTCCTTTGTCACCTGCCATGCTCCAAATCCAATTAGAAATAAACATTTGCCATCAGTGCTCATTCTTCCACATCCAAAGGAGACACAATTCACATTTTTTTTTCTTGGATGATCCAAGTTTTAGGTTATCAACACTATACTGGATAGGATATTACATACAGAATTTTGCCAATGCCAGATAAACATTTTAGAAAGACTTTAATATTTTTGTTTAGATATAATCTCAGATATTTTCTTCATAACGTTATTGAGAATGACATAGATGGAAATGCTTTTTTTGTTTTAATATGGTTTCATTTTGAAAGTAATAGTCTTGAGAATAACAGAGCAAACTCTTACTTTACCAGCGAGTGCTTAACACGTAAAAGAGAGGAATACAACAGAAAATGGAAACTTTGAATGTATAAGTACAATGTGAGTTAAAGGTGTATTTATTGAGTCTTGTCCATGGAAAAATTCCACTTTTTGTATATCATGTTCCTTAGCAAGCTGTTCTGTTTGCTATGTTGTTTGGTACAGATGTTTGACAAGTTACTACAGAGTTCAGTTTTACAACTTCCATTTTGTCAGATGCTTTTGCCAAAGAATACTATAATGATCAACCATTTAAAAATTCTAGGTTTTAGACATTATTTCCATCAAAGTTTAGCTTTGGGGTATCTTAAATGACTCCAGATTATTAGGGAAAGAAAATAAAAACGACAACTCTTGAATTTTGAGACTCATCAGAGGTCTGGACATTTTTCATTAGATTTTCATTCTGAAATGTAAAGGATGAATTAGAAATCCTTTAAATTATATTAATGGGGAATAAGCTATCTGATCTCTAAGACCATTAAACTGAAATTGCCTTTTTGGGCATATTACTATAACATTCAAATGAATTATATATAATCTCACATTTTTGTTCACCAAAACCTGTAAATTGAATCACTCTAAATTTTATTTCTAATAGATATTAACTAAACCTACAAATGTAATATTTACTAGAGTGTTTTAAAATATTTTTGGTTTGTTCATAATCTAAGGCATCATAAGCTATATTGTACACTTTTTCACTTGTTTTGCTTTGGTTCAATTATTAAAAGTAGGCATTTCTGTCATTCTCACAAATAATAAACACAATTCTCAATTTCAGATTCAGCCAGGATCAAGTGAGGCAGTATAGTTTGACAGTGGCTAGAACAATATGCTGGTACTTAGCAGCACTTGACCTAATGACCATTTCACTTTGCAATTTTTTTAAGTCACTTCACTCCCATTTCTTCCTAAAGAACCAATTGTCTCCACAGTTACTTTTTGAAGATACCAATTTGAACAAATCCATTTTGATATTATAAAAATCCACACGTTTATTTGCCAAAGTGATCTTCAGCAATGAGGTGGGAGGCCACACACATCTGTGCCTTACTGCTGCATCTGTTCCCTCCCTGAGCTGTGTCAGGCTTTGCTGTCCTAGACAAAAACCCAGGACATGGACCTGGGAGCGCTGGGGAGTAGGAACCCCACTGGAATGCGAGTCCAGTCATTTTTCTGCTCATACTGGGGGTAAATTTAGGAAGAAAGTGGGGAAAAGAAATCTGTAGCTATAAAAGAAGTCTCTAAACATAGCTTATATAAAAGAATTTCGAAAGTTGGGATTTGAATGTTGACTCATGAGAGTGACAGCAGGTCAATTCTTCTGTTTCCAATAATCTGAGTTTTTACCACCCTATAAAATATTTAGCTTCTAATGGTGAACTTGATTCAAAAATTTTCTAAATAGCTGAGGCCTTTGAGTTCCTGTGGTTCCTCACCCTCCTTTTACAAATTGAGAAAGTGGTTATAAATATTGTACCAAGGACATTTCAGAGGCAGCTGTGATTCAATAACCTCTTTTTCTCCTGGTGTAAGATAACCATCTCCTTTGTCTTTGCTCTAGGGGCACCTTTGGAACTGTGTTGGCACTGGTCATCATTGGCTGGTGTAGTCTCTCAGCCTCCAAAATTTTCACTTCAGCCTTGGCCATGGAAGGACAGCAGCTTCTCATTGCTTACCCTTGTGCCTTACTTTATGGGCTTTTTGCCCTCCTAACAGTTTTCTGAAGATTATTTGAGATGGCATTACAGGATTCTATTTGTTTGTCGCTCAGATTATCCTGGAAATGTATTGGCATTCACATTTGGTCATATGATTTCTGTTTTATCGCTGTTGAGAGAATAATAAGCAGAGAGACAAAACAGCACTTAAGGATGGGGCTCTAATAGGCTGTTTGGTTTTAATGATGATTTGCTTATTGGTTGGTGCATTAAAACAATTTAAAATACTTTAAAATAAAAAGGGATACAGTTGTTGTACTGATGGACCCTGCTTTTCTTAATGGATGTATTTCTGAGAAATTGTAAGTAAATAAAATCATATGCTGACTGGGTAGAGGAAATCTACAGTGAGCCTTTTGAGAAATCTTCATGACAGTTCAAGCTGTGTACAAGTTGTTTAAGTCACACTGTCCAGGACCTTTGGAGAATTTCAGGGGAGGTGTTATTTAGGGTTTGATTCACCTGAGAGTCAAAGAATCTCCTGCCTTTCCATTCATTTACTTTCACAACTATTGTTAGGTCCCATTTGCACAATGCATTCACTCACCACTTTTTCAAGCCCTAACTTCCTTCTTACTTGGTTTAGATGCCATGGTTCATTACTATAATTTCTCCCTTGAATATGTATATCCTCAGTACCCTTGCCATTTTGCTCCCTGAATAGATGAATGTGACTGGAGGAAATGTCACTTGTTTCTATTTTATTATATGACTACATCTTAAATGGCTGCTCAGTACAACCTTTTGAGTCCTATTACATTACCCTACTATTGATAAATTCACTTTCGCACTTTCTGAGTTGATTGTTTCACATCATTTCTTCACTGCTCAAATCTCCAATACTCCTCTCATACTGTTAGTTGATGACCTTTCTTACTTTATTGAAAGAAACATCTAGAAAAAAAGTATGTCTTCCCATCACCAGATATATCAACCTACATGCATCTTTATAGATACATGTATATATCTATAAAGACGTGTGTGTATGCATATGTGCATATATATATATATATACATATACACACACACACACACACACACACACACATTCCCCCTATAAAAGCCAGAGAAATGGGCCATAAATGAAGAGTGATATTGAATCAAAGGATTTTTATTTTAAGGTAAGAAACATTGAAAGATATTTACGTGCTGCTATGAATAATAGGTCAAGAGGAAAACACTGGTTATGCAGGTGCAGGGGCTGGATGTGGAGAAGAAAAGAGACAGTGACAAGGGGGAATGTGTGATGGAGTTATTATCAGAGATAACTTTTTATTTGAAAGACCTATCCATATGGCAAGGAAAATATCTAATTACCAAACAACTGCTCTTGTGATTGTCCTGTGAATTACCTCCTCCCCTTTGAAGCTCCAGACCCCTATCCCATTCCTTAGCTCAAGATGGCATATAGGCCTCAATTGTTCAAATTGTCTTTAGGTCTCATATCTTTGGGGCTCCTGTATGTATGAAATTAAATTTGTTTTCTCCTGTTAATCTATCTTATGTCAATTTAATTATTTGGTCAGCCAAAGAACCTAGAAGGGAAGAAAGAAAAATTTTTCCTCCTGTGCAGTGGGTGTTGATAATTGTAGTAAATAAGACAACCATGGCTGCAGCCCTAATAGAAATTACTTTGGGAGTAGGAAAAAAAAAAAGACAATAAACAAGTAAACAATAAATAAACAAGATAATTACGGAAGTATGAGAAGAATGCTAAGGAGGAATATGTTGAAAAGAAGGCAGCACTGTGGTAAATGTTAGACTTCTGTACTTTATAATTCATTAATTAACCTGTTAACAAAGCATGGAGTTTCCTTAAGTTCTTGCTCTTTCTATTTGGACTAAGATGGTCTTCTTACCCTTTGCTTAAGGGAGATGAAGCAAGAATGCTGTTTATTATAGTGATTTCTCTATGGTATATAGTCCTATTTCTTAGAGGTACATTTACATTATGGATTTAAATTTTTATCTTTTAGAAAGTTCTTTAATTAAAAAAAAGTATAGGCAAATATTGCTCTAAATTCAGGATGTAGGTTGACATTATTTTTCTGTGCATAAAAACAGTTATACCCAAAAAGTTTTGATGTTTTTACTATGAAAAATTATAACATCTGTATAAAAAGCCCCATAAACAAAATACTAAATATTTCATAAGAGTAAGAAATAGGAATAAATTCATTTAATAGTTCATAATGGCAGAATTATGAAATACCTAAGTATTAATGTAAAAATAAATATAGATGATCTCTATAAAAATAATTATAAAATATTAGAGGCACTTTTAAAGAAGACTAGATATGTAGACATCCTATATCACAGGATGAGAAAATTGGACTTTGTAAAATATTGTGCCCCAAATAAATGTATAGACTTAATATAATTCCAATTAAAATTCCAGGAGTAGTTTTCTTTAAATACTTTAATACAAAGTGACTTTAATGTTAATCTGAAAAAATAGGCAAAGGTGTAACTGTGAAAAATTGAAACAATCCAAAAATATATTACTATAAGCAGTAAGTTAAATCAATTATTGTTTATCTCTATGGTTGAATGCTAGGTAACTACATGAAAATATTTTGGAAGAATGATAATATGAGAAAATGTATGCATGAAATTTGCATAATTTTGATATTTACTCAAGACTTACTAGGGGTTGACCTAGATGCTTTACTGACTCACTTAATCCTCACAATACCTCTATGAAGTGCTCTTATCATCACCTCTGTTTTACAAATGAGGCTACTAGTTACAGATCAGCTAAATCACTTGCCCAAGGTTATTCAGCCAAAAAACAGAATTTGAATCAGGAGAGCTGGATTCCAGTGTCCATAATCACAACATAACCCTCCTGTTACTGAGCAAAAACTTAATTGCATCTTCTCATGGCCGTCAACATGTCTACTACCTCTTCTACTCAGATCATCCTTTTCCCTTGACCTTAGTCAATACTGGACAGAGGCAAAGAGTTTTACCTGCCAGGGAAAAATAATACAATAATAAGATAGAAGACGAATCCAGAGTATCTAACAGGACTAAAGAGATACCTGCATGAATCCTGGGTCCATTTCTGAACTCTAGTTGAAATAAGCTATGCCGATTCAGATCTAGCTGGCACTTGAATAGAAAAATCTTGCAAAATATAGGCTTTTTCCCTCATTGCAAGTAGTGTTTGCATTATATGCATTTGTATGGAATGGAGGTATTTTCCTTTGTTAATGGTGATATCTGTTTATGGTCAGTAGGATGCGTTACAGAAAAAATGATAAAGTGAAAGGAAGCCATTTAGGGTACACAACTAGAAATGTATTTTTTTTGGTTGAATAGACCCTAGCAAACTTTCTCCCTTTCCCTTTTACTCAAACACTTTCAACTTCTTTTATCTGAGAAGGCAACATTTTTTTCACTTTTCTGTTTTTACTGGTTGGACAAAAGTTACAGATTATATGTGAAAGGTAAATGGCATATTTGGAGTCAAGAGATGGCCTTCATTTCTACAAGAATGAATGGGGACATGTGCTGAAAATAAAAAAAGTCCTGAATTACTGAGACTCAAGTGCTCCAGTTCACAACAGTTTAACTAGGGCAGTGGCCTTTGCGATGTCTGATGACAGATGCCTTTCTACTCTGATCTGGTTCACAGTAAAGAAAGCCAACTATAAAACCATACGGACAATCTCCTGCTCCACTTTTTCTTAGAGTACAGTGGGGTCTGTTCTGTTTTTCAGTGACGTAATGAAGGATCTATAGCTTTTCAAATCAGTTTTTATTTCTGAGTGGAAGTCTGGAATGATTTTAAATGAGTGATTTGGGACCCAAATTTCTATGTATGGAGGGAGGGGTAGTTTCCCACCCCACCGACAAGTAATTCTTGAACATCTGCAGGAAGTTTGAGAATTCAACTCAATCTGACACCATCTACCCAGAGATAGCATCAGATTCCACAGGCTAAAGGTTCAGTCTTATAAGACTGCCCCTTCCCCTACTTCAGATGCCAGCCCCAAGCCCAGGTTCTTACCTGTACTTCTAACCAAGTGGCTATGAATCAGAGGCTCCATGACCCCCTCCTAGGGTTTAATTAATTTACCAGAGCGGCTCACAGAACTCAGAGAAACATTTCACTTACTGGTGTACTGTGAAAGAATATGATAAAGGATGCAGATAAATACCACATGGATGAGATGTGTAGGGCAAGGTATGGTGAAAAGGAGCTTCCATGCTCTCTCCAAGTGTGCCACTCTCTCCAAATCTCCACGTGTTTACCACCTCAGAAGCTCTCTGAATCCCATCCTTCTGGGTCTTTATAGAGTCTTTATTACATAGGCATGGTTGGTTAAATCATTGACCATTGTAGATTGATTCAACTTCCAGCCTCTCTCCCCTTCCCAGAAGTGGGAGGGTAAGACTGAAAGCTACACCCTTCTAATTACATGGTTGGTTCTCCTGGCAACCAGCTTAGGTGAGGTCCAAAAGTCACCTAATTAGCATAACAAATTGCACTTATCACTTCCAAAGTTTTTTTTTTTTTATTATTGCACTCATAAATTCCAAAGGTTTCAGGAGCTCTGTGTTAAAAATGGGGATGAAGACCAAATCTATCTATCTATCTATCTATCTTTCTATCTTATAAATCACAATATAGATTTTTTTAAAGTTTAAAAAGCCCACCAGACTAGACATGTATAGTCAGGACACTCAACATGGCTGTTCTCTTGCTTTCTGTACATCCCCTGCTCCACCAGTGCCTGCTTCACTGACACCCCAATCTCATGACTGACCTTCCTACATACTTGCGCCAGGGCCCAGCTAGTAATTGTTCCTATTAAAGGCGCTGTGAGGGGTGTGCCCCTCTGCTAGTTCCCCTGGTAACCAATGAGCCAACCTGATGTCAATTCCCACTGTAACTGGCAATCTCCCCTTCCCCCAGAAGCAACAACTGCCACCATGTCCTGCCTGCCGTCCACCTCACACGGTGGGGTGTTGCTCCACGACCTTGCTTCGGACATGAATGCTCCCCTGATTCATTAAACCGTTAATGTCTCTATTGCGGACTCTAGGCTCTTTCTTCAGTCTTGGAGCTGGGCAAGCACAGGGCTTGTAGGTCTGTGGGGTGCAGTCCACCAGTGGTCCCCAAACTTTCTGGCAACAGGGACCAGTATCGTGGAAGACAATTTTTCCAGAGACGGGAGTGGGGGCGTGGGGGATGGTTCAGGCGGTAATGCCAGCGATGGGGAGCGATGGGGAGCGGCAGATGCAGCTTTGCCCGCTCACCCATTGCTCACCTCCTGCTGTGTGGCCCGGTTCCTACCAGGCCGCAGAACAGTAATGGTAACCATGATTATGGTAACCAAATATATATTTTCAGGAAAAAAAAAGGACTTCTTTCATGAAGGTGGAATTCACAGGCTTTTATACTGCAAAGCAGAGAAAATATCATGAACAAGGACTTTGATGTAGGAGAAAGAAAAAGTGGAAGGAAGGAAGGAAGGAAGGAAGGATGGAAGGAAGGAAGGAAGGAAAGTCTATGTTTGAAACCGAGCAGGACCCTGTGGGGCTCCTGGGCGTGGAAGCCTTTCTGCCCCTCTGTTTCTTGACTCCAGGCCCCATGACCTTCCCTGAGTTCCAAAGGGCAGATTCTAACTGTTACTAATCTGAGGAGGGAAGGGATGCTGAGACAAGAGAGGGGCAGCCAGGAAACAATAGTGCAGCCTTGGGGCAGGATCCTGGTTCCACCTCCTGAGGCTACATTAAAGGAAGCAGAGAAGCTCATCAATAAGATTACCTGAGACCAGATTAGAGGAGTGGAGGCCCTGCACACACCTTAATCTTATCAGCAACCCCACCCTTGAACTATTGCTATAAAACTCCTCATCAAATCCTCCCAGGTTGGGACCCATAATTTTTCAGGGCAGGAACCTGCTGTGTTCCCCTTTGCCTGGCAAAGCAATAAAGCTATTCTTTTCTGCTTCACCCAAAACTGTCTCCAAGATTTGATTTGGCACCAGTGCACAGAGGTCGAGCTTTCAGCATCAGATTCTAGTCCTGGCTCTACTTGTAAAGAGCTTGGTGACTTTGAGACCATTATGTACCTTTCTGATTCTCATTTTCTTCATGTAAAAAATGAAGTGAGTGATACAGAGCTTGCAAAGTCCTTTTGGGGACTAAATAGGATGCTGCTGATAACTTACCTAGCCTAGTGCCTGGAATATAGTAGTTACTCAATAAATGGAAAGTTACCACAGCTGTAATAGATCCTCTGGAATGAGATTATAAGAAATACTATTTGCTATTCCATATATCATGAATGAAATTATAACTAAAGAATGATGACCTTAACTGATATACATACTTAGTGGAAAACATTTTTTTCAGCATAGTAGTATAACTGGTGAGGGGATCACGTCAGAGCCAGCTAAACATTTTTTGTGTTATTACAATATTAACACAATTTTATGAATTTGAAAGAGGGTCTTTGCTGAAGTTTCATTATTTGGCTCCCAAGCATCTGAACATCCTTATTATATTGAAGGTGTTCTCTATCTCCCAAAGCAGAAAACAAAGTAGGCAGTTGATTCTTGGAAACTAGTAGCATGTGAACAAAGGTCAGCCAGTTAGATCCTCTGGTTCAGTACTTGGAATCCTGATAAAGTGATACAAGGACAGAGGGACACTTAGAAATACTCATGGAAACAGAAGCAGGGAATACGTAGCTGGGGTTATACCTGCTAGACTAGACTTTCTCTCTGACCAGACCTGAGCTATGTTCTCTGCCTGGTCTCTTTTGAATTATGCTCTTTTCACGAGCTTGGTTCTCTTGCCCTAAAATTGGTTCTATGATCAATCCTATGTCTTTCTTATAAATCCCATTCTCTTTTTATATTAACCAGAGTCGATTTCTGCTCTTTGCAATCAAGAACTCCAAGGAATTAGTAAACTAGTGAGTATTTCCTCCCAGTATTACCAAACCTTTGGAGTATAAATTAGGTTATCATAGTATGGAGGGTTTAAATAAATGTACTCTCTACACTGTCTAAGAAGATGACTGTACTGTATGTAGCTCTCACATGTAGAACACTTAGCACATAACTGTCATTGTGGAGGTATCATCACACAAAGCAATACCAAAAAAATGGCACTTGAAACTGAACGTAATCTGAGGAGAGGATTTTGGTAACTAAAGTATAATTCCCAAACTCTGGGGATAAATTAAGAACATGGATTTTATCTGTCCCGCCAGCAAACCTTCTGAGACTGTATGTGATGGTGTGTAATGTGGTAGAGAAGGAGGAACCATGCTAGAATAGATGCAGAACGTGAAGAGGACCACGTTAAATATTTCCTAGAGGCAGAATGCAGGCAGGGGCAGACGGAGAGGGGAACAACAACAGCCCAAAGTCCTCTCACTGAGCAGTGAAGAGTGCACATCGCCTCAGCCTGTCTTGCCTTTTAAAATGTGGTAACTAGGGAAATCATTCTTACTTAATAAAAAGTGTGGGACTTGTAGATAAACAGCGATTCTGAACTTCCCTTGGAGGGGTAATTTATTGAATAGGCGGGGTGAGAGAAGCCAGTACGAGTACAAGCAATGTTTTTCTTAGATCAAAAGTGTATTAGAGGAACTTTTATAGAATTCTTTCAGGTTCCTTGGATTTTCTCAGAGTGTGATTGTTTGTGGAGGCCTCAAAATGCTGTTTAGCATTTCTGTGTTTATATTCTTCATTTGCCCAGAGAGATTGCTGGAGCAAGTCCAAAAATATATAGAATATACAAGGAATTTTTTTCCTAGCATAATTTTTGTAAACACTGACTACAGAAGCATCTATTTTATATCTTTTTGGACATGACCCTGGGCCTGTGCTTCTGTAAGGAGTCATTGAGCCTGGTATGATATTTTGCATGCCTATAACCTGTAGCCTATTTATCTGCCCTGAGTCATAAGTACTATTAAGAAACAATGTTAAATTAAAACAAGAAATCAGAAATATAAATAACTTCTCCTTGATGAATGATATGCATTAATACTTACTTAATCTTATTAGATATAACACTTCCAGAAAGATTTCCCAGGATAAATTCCCTTCGGCATAAACTCTTTTCAGTAAACCTTTCATCATTTATAAACTTTGATGAAATAGATTCCTTAAACAGCCGTTAGAATTTCCTTAAACATTATATTTTCATATTATTTAAAAATAATGAGAAATTCTATTTACTAATCTTTGTTTTCATAGTTTAATCTTGAGAAGGTGCTTTTTAACTTGAGCAGAATGAACTAATCCAGAATATTTTAAGATTATCATCAGAATCATTCTGGATCATGCACACAGTTTCATAGAACTTCAGAACTAGCAGCCATTTGGTTGTGAAAGGCTTCTCTCTTACATGAGCCAGATATGCCCAGGCCAGGTCACCATACTCTGGGTATAAAGCCAAGAGATGTGGGTCAATGGAATTTCTTTTTTTAGACTCTTCCACTCTTGCGTTCTACATTTTTTTCCTTCCACGGGTAGAAGGAGAAAAAACATTATGTGTTTATACAATAGGCATGAAGGAAGTATCTAAGAACTAATATCAATATATAGTGGGCATCTATTATGTTTCAGGGTTTTATGTAGAATGTCTCATTTTACTATCAGAAAAAGCAATGAGACATTATGCAAGTACAAAATACAAACCAAGAGTATACAATGCCTATTTCATATGCTCCCATAGCATCGTGTGTCTACCCCTATTTATCTGTCTACACCTTCAGTGGAGTTAAGTATCTTGAGGATACTGATTGTATTACTGATACTGATTGCCACAGAATGGGTGTCTTCAACAACAGAGATTTATTTTCTCACAATTCTGAAGGCTACAAGTCCAAGGTCAAGGTGTCACTAAATTATGGTTCTTCTGAGACCTCTCTCCTTGTTTTGCAGGTAGCTGCTTTCTCCCTGTGTCCTCTCATGTTGTTTCCTTAGTCTGTGTCTTCTACGTTCTAATCTCCTCTTCTTACAAGAACACCAGTCAGAATGGATTAGGCCCACCCAAATGACCTCATTGTTACTTTAATTACCTCTTTAAAGATCCTATACACAAATACAGTCATATTCTGAAGTACTGGAGTTTAGGACTTCATCATATAAATTGGAAGGGGGGGTGGAGTTAGTTCATAGCACTCTTCATGTCTAATCATTTTTATATCTTCACCACAGCGTTAATGCTTGTTTATATCATACCACCTGTTTTTCCAAGTAATTTTGTAATTTCTTCCTCAATCTGCTAAGAACAACTATTTTCTATACCCCTTATGACATAGCCTCCACCTTCCCACGTCCACTCCCAGGAAATATGGCTGCTGCCAACAGTTCCTTCCCTCTCTGTACAGTGTCTACATCCTGCCTTGAATCTGGGCTGCTTTGACTGATCTGGCCAGCACCTGACACTGTGCCAGTTCTGAGCCCAGCCTCTAAGAAGACTGGCTACTTCTGCTCCCTGGGTTTTGAGGCCTTGAGCCACTGTGTAAGAAGTCCAGGCTCCTGGGTTGCAATAAGACAGCCCACGGAGGAACACTGAGGGGCTAGAAATGTTAGTGAGGAAGACGTCTTGGATAGAGAGCTCCTACCTGAGAATATGTTGATGGGAACTCTAACTAGAAGTAGTATCAGCTAACTTTATGCTCCTTTGGCTTCAGTGAAACCCTGTTCCCATTTTACCACCTTGAGGATGGATAGTTTACCATAACCTTGGAGCAGAGTCCCCAACCCCTAGGCCTCAGACTGGTACCAGTCCACGGCCTGGTACCGGTCCACGGCCTGTTGGGAACTGGGCCACACAGCAGGAGGTGAGCAGCGGGCAAGCGGGTGAAGATTCATCTGCCACTCCCCATTGCTTCCCATCGCTCTCGTTACCGCCTGAACACCCAGCCCTCCCGCTCCGCCCCACGGTCCGTGGGTCCGTGGAAAAACTGTCTTCCACAAAACTGGTCCCTGGTGCCAAAAAGGTTGGGGAGCACTACCTTAGAGAATTCCTTTGCATTATCCCAGGACATAGCGTAGGCAGTGAGAGCGGTATTCTCATTTGTCCTTACCCTTATCTAGCTCTGTCCAAAGGGAACTTCAAGCCGCTACTCCAAGCCACTAAACAATTTAATAAAATTAATGTATTTTTAGGCCAAACTCTTGCACTTTTAACATGAAACCAATTTCACATAATTTGAAATCTATTCACTGGAGCAACCATCCACAGAATGATTCTCAACTATTCTTGAATCTGAAATGCCTGTTAAGGTACACTTGGTACTGTCAACATTCCTTGCACAATTTTAATGAGAAAAAAAATTAAAAGCACACTTCTTTGTGTGGCCAGTCATTAATCACTGCAATGATAGCTGGGAAGTAAATTAACTGATACTATAACCTTTTCCCCTTCAGAAGCTAAGTAATCATAAAGGTACCACAGGAAAATTGGTTACATCTGAACACATTTTGTGAGGAGTGATGATAATTAAAAATGGTAAAAATCAAAGTTTCTTTTTTTTAATTAAAAAAAGAAACATTCTGAGAACTTCAAACTTGGAGGCAATGCTGTAATTCTCATCTTTCCCCCACTGTCACTTCCTCATGCTTCTCACGCCATGTCTGTACCCTCTTCCTTGTCACCCCTCCTCCAGGGAACACCTTTGGATCCATTGAGGACATAGGGTCCTTACTGTGTCCTGCTGTTTTCTCAAGGGTCCTACTTATCTATGTGGATGGCGCAACCTGCACTCCATCCTGAGATCCTTGATGGCTGCAGCAGCTTTTATTTCTTCTCCATTCCCATTCTACTACCATAGCCACACTCTGGACGTTGCTGTTTTCGAGAATTGATCCATCTCAAGAGAAAACTGTCATTAGTATTCTGTTCCTCAGTTATTTCTTTCCTTTTTCCCCAGTATTCTTTTCCCACCCCCAAGACATTTAACTTTTGTTTCTATCCAGGTCAGATATCATGGTGTCTCACGTTCTCAACTCTCTAAGCCCTTTGCCTTTCTCCCAACTTGTTTTGCTAAACTGCATATAACCTCAGATTAATATAAACTCCTGGTTTCCTAATTTCATACGTGGTCTGATGGGAGCTGGTGGAAAACTGGAGAATCATATAACAATATTGATTTGATTTCAAGTTTATAAACTAAAATATCAAATGGGTTCTTTTTTTTCTTTTTAACATCTTTATTGGAGTATAATTGCTTTACACTGGTGTGTTAGATTCTGCTTTACAACAAAATGAATCAGTTATATATATACACATATGTTCCCATATCTCTTCCCTCTTGCATCTCCCTCCCTCCCAACCTCCCTATCCCACCCCTCCAGGTGGTCACAAAGCACCGAGCTGACCTCCCTGTGCTATGTGGCTGCTTCCCACTAGCTATCTACCTTACGTTTGGTAGTGTATATATGTCCATGCCTCTCTCTCGCTTTGTCAAAGCTTACCCTTCCCTCTCCCCATATCCTCAAGTCCACTCTCTAGTAGGTCTGTGTCTTTATTCCTGTTTTACCCCTAGGTTCTTCATGACATTTTCTTTTCTTAAATTCCATACATATGTGTTAGCATACAGTATTTGTCTCTCTCTTTCTGACTTACTTCACTCTGTATGACAGACCCTAGGTCCATCCACCTCATTACAAATAGCTCAATTTCGTTTCTTTTTATGGCAGAGTAATATTCCATATATGTGCCACATCTTCTTTATCCATTCATCCAATGATGACACTTAGGTTGTTTCCATCTCCAGGCTATTGTAAATAGAGCTTCAATGAACATTTTGGTACATGACACTTTTTGAATTATGGTTTTCTCAGGGTATATGCCCAGTAGTGGGATTGCTGGGTCATATGGTAGTTCTATTTTTAGTTTTTTAAGGAACCTCCATACTGTTCTCCACAGTGGCTGTATGAATTTACATTGGTCACTGATTTGTGACCAACAGTGCAAGAGGATTCCCTGTTCTCCACACCCTCTCCAGCATTTATTGTTTCTAGATTTTTTGATGATGGCCACTCTGACTGGTGTGAGATGATATCTCATTGTAGTTTTGATTTGCATTTCTCTAATGATTAGTGATGTTGAGCATTCCTTCATGTGTTTGTTGGCAGTCTGTATATCTTCTTTGGAGAAATGTCTATTTAGGTCTTCTGCCCATTTTTGGATTGGGTTGTTTGTTTTTTTGTTATTAAGCTGCATGAGCTGCTTATAAATTCTGGAGATTAATCCTTTGTCAGTTGCTTCATTTGCAAATATTTTCTCCCATTCTGAGGGTTGTCTTTTGGTCTTGTTTATGGTTTCTTTTGCTGTGCAAAAGCTTTGAAGTTTCATTAGGTCCCATTTGTTTATTTTTTTAATTTCCATTTCTCTAGGAGGTGGGTCAAAAAGGATCTTGCTGTGATTTATGTCATAGAGTGTCCTGCCTATGTTTTCCTCTAAGAGTTTGATAGTTTCTGGCCTTACATTTAGGTCTTTAATCCATTTTGAGCTTATTTTTGTGTATGGTGCTAGGGAGTGATCTAATCTCATACTTTTACATGTACCTATCCAATTTTCTCAGCACCACTTATTGAAGAGGCTGTCTTTTCTCCACTGTACATTCCTACCTCCTTTATCAAACATAAGGTGCCCAAATGTGCGTGGGTTTATCTCTAGGCTTTCTATCCTGTTCCATTGATCTATAGTTCTGTTTTTGTGCCAGTACCATACCGTCCCGATTACTGTAGCTTTGTAGAATAGTCTGAAGTCAGGGAGCCTGATTCTTCCAGCTCCATTTTTCGTTCTCAAGATTGCTTTGGCTATTCGGAGTCTTTTGTGTTTCCATATAAATTGTGAAATTTTTTGTTCTAGTTCTGTGAAAAATGCCAGTGGTAGTTTGATAGGGATTGCATTGAATCTATAGATTGCTTTGGGTAGTAGAGTCATTTTCACAATGTTGATTCTTCCAATCCAAGAACATGGTATATCTCTCCATCTGTTTGTATCATGTTTAATTTCTTTCATCAGTGTCTTATAATTTTCTGCATACAGGTCTTTTATCTCCTTAGGTAGGTTTATTCCTAGATATTTTATTCTTTTTGTTGCAATGGTAAATGGGAGTGTTTTCTTGATTTCACTTTCAGATTTTTCATCATTAGTGTATAGGAATGCCAGAGATTTCTGTGCATTAATTCTGTATCCTGCTACTTTACCAAATTCATTGATTAGCTCTAGTAGTTTTCTGGTAGCATCTTTAGGATTCTCTATGTATAGTATCATGTCATCTGCAAACAGTGACAGCTTTACTTCTTCTTTTCCAATTTGGATTCCTTTAATTTCCTTTTCTTCTCTGATTGCTGTGGCTAAAACTTCTAAAACTATGTTGAATAAGAGTGGTGAGAGTGGGCAACCTTGTCTTGTTCCTGATCTTAGTGGAAATGGTTACAGTTTTTCACCATTGAGGATGATGTTGGCTGTGGGTTTGTCATATATGGCCTTTATTATGTTGAGGAAAGTTCCCTCTATGCCTACTTTCTGCATGGTTTTTATCATAAATGGGTGTTGAATTTTGTCGAAAACTTTCTCTGTATCTATTGAGATGATCATATGGTTTTTCTCCTTGAATTTGTTAATATGGTGTATCACATTGATGGATTTGCATATATTGAAGAATCCTTGCATTCCTGGAATAAACCCCACTTGATCATGGTGTATGATCTGTTTAATGTGCTGTTGGATTCTGTTTGCTAGTATTTTGTTGAGAATTTTTGCATGTATGTTCATCAGTGATATTGGCCTGTAGTTTTCTTTCTTTGTGACATCCTTGTCTGGTTTTGGTATCAGGGTGATGGTGGCCTCTTAGAATGAGTTTGGGAGTGTTCCTCCCTCTGCTATATTTTGGAAGAGTTTGAGAAGGATAGGTGTTAGCTCTTCTCTAAATGTTTGATATAATTCGCCTGTGAAGCCATCTGGTCCTGGGCTTTTGTTTGCTGGAAGATTTTTAATCACAGTTTCAATTTCAGTGCCTGTGATTGGTCTGTTCATATTTTCGATTTCTTCCTGATTCAGTCTTGGCAGTTTGTGCCTTTCTAAGAATTTGTCCATTTCTTCCAGGTTGTCCATTTTATTGGCAGAGTTGCTTGTAGTAATCTCTCATGATCTTTTGTATTTCTGCAGTGTCAGTTGTTACTTCTCCTTTTTCATTTCTAATTCTATTGATTTGAGTCTTCTCCCTTTTTTTCTTGATGAGTCTGGCTAATGGTTTATCAATTTTGTTTATCTTCTCAAAGAACCAGGTTTTAGTTTTATTGATCTTTGCTATCGTTTCCTTCATTTCTTTTTCATTTATTTCTGATCTGATTTTTGATTTCTTTCCTTCTGCTAGCTTTGGGGTTTTTTGTTCTTCTTTCTCTAATTGCTTTAGGTGCAAGGTTAGGTTGTTTATTTGAGATGTTGCCTGTTTCTTAAGGTAGGATTGTATTGCTCTAAACTTCCCTCCTAGAACTGCTTTTGCTGCATCCCATAGATTTTGGGTCATCGTGTCTCCATTGTCATTTGTTTCTAGGTATTTTTTGATTTCCTCTTTGATTTCTTCAGTGATCACTTCGTTATTAAGTAGTGTTTAGCCTCCATGTGTTTGTATTGTTTACAAATCTTTTCCTGTAATTGATATCTAATCTCATAGCGCTGTGGTCGGAAAAGATACTTGATACAATTTCAATTTTCTTAAATTTACCAAGGCTTGATTTGTGACCCAAGATATGATCTATCCTTGAGAATCTTCCATGAGCACTAGAGAAAAATGTGTATTCTGTTGTGTTTGGATGGAATGTCCTATAAATATCAATTAAGTCCATCTTGTTTAATGTATTATTAAAGCTTGTGTTTCCTTATTTATTTTCATTTTGGATGATCTGTCCATTGGTGAAAGTGGGGTGTTAAAGTCCCCTACTATGAATGTGTTACTGTCGATTTCCCCTTTTATGGCTGTTAGTATTTGCCTTACGTATTGAGGTGCTCCTATGTTGGGTGCATAAATATTTACAATTGTTATATGTTCTTCTTGGATCGATCCCTTGATCATTATGTAGTGTCCTTCTTTGTCTCTTCTAATAGTCTTTATTTTAAAGTCTATTTTGTCTGATATGAGAATTGTTACTCCAGCTTTCTTTTGGTTTCCATTTGCATGAAGTATCTTTTTCCATTCCCTTACTTTCAGTCTGTATGTGTCTCTAGGTCTGAAGTGGGTCTCTTTTAGACAGCAAATATATGGGTCTTGTTTTTGTATCCATTCAGCCAATCTGTGTCTTTTTGTTGGTGCACTTAATCCATTCACGTTTAAGGTAATTATCGATATGTATGTTCCTATTACCATTTTCTTAATTGTTTTGGGTTTGTTATTGTAGGTCTTTTCCTTCTCTTGTGTTTCTTGCCTAGAGAAGTTCCTTTAGCAGTTACTGTAGAGCTGGTTTGGTGGTGCTGAACTCTCTCAGCTTTTGCTTGTCTGTAAAGGTTTTAATTTCTCCATCAAATCTGAATGAGATCCTTGCTGGGTAATCTTGGTTGCAGGTTTTTCTCCTTCATCACTTTAAATATGTCCTGCCAGTCCCCTCTGGCTTGCAGAGTTGCTGCTGAAAGATCAGCTGTTAACCTTATGGGGATTCCCTTGTGTGTTATTTGTTGTTTTTCCCTTGCTGCTTTTAATATGTTTTCTTTGTATTTAATTTTTGACAGATTGATTTATATGTGTCTTGGCGTATTTCTCCTTGGATTTATCCTGTACGGGACTCTCTGTGCTTCCTGGACTTGATTAACTATTTCCTTTCCTATATTAGGAAAGTTTTCAACTATAATCTCTTCAAATATTTTCTCAGTCCCTTTCTTTTTCTCTTCTTCTGGAACCCCTATAATTCGAATGTTGGTGTGTTTAATATTGTCCAGAGGTCTCTGAGACAGTCCTCAGTTCTTTTCATTCTTTTTTCTTTACTCTGCTCTGCAGTAGTTATTTCCACTCTTTTATCTTCCAGGTCACTTATCCGTTCTTCTGCCTCAGTTATTCTGCTATTGATCCCATCTAGAGTATTTTTCATTTCATTTATTGTGTTGTTCATCATTGTTTGTTTCATCTTTAGTTCTTCTAGGTCCTTGTTACATGTTTCTTGCATTTTGTCTATTCTATTTCCAAGATTTTGGATCATCTCTACTATCATTATTCTGAATTCTTTTTCAGGTAGACTGCCTATTTCCTCTGCATTTGTTAGGTCTGGTGGGTTTTTATCTTGCTCCTTCATCTGCTGTGTGTTTTTCTGTCTTCTCATTTTGCTTATCTTACTGTGTATGGGGTCTCCTTTGTGCAGGCTGCAGGTTCATAGTTCCCGTTGTTTTTGGTGTCTGTCCCCAGTGGTTAAGGTTGGTTCAGTGGGTTGTGTAGGCTTCCTGGTGGAGGGGATTAGTGCCTGTGTTCTGGTGGATGAGGCTGGATCTTGTCTTTCTGGTGGGCAGGTCCACATCTGGTGGTGAGTTTGGGGGTGACTGTGGACTTATTATGATTTTGGGTAGCCTCTCTGCTAATGGGTGGGGTTGTGTTCCTGTCCTGCTAGTTGTTTGGCATAGGATGTCCAGCACTGTAGCTTGCTGGTCATTGAGTGAAGCTGGGTGCTGGTGTTGAGATGGGGATCTCTGGGTGATTTTCACAGTTTGATATTATGTGGAGCTGGGAGGTCTCTTGTGGACCAGTGTCCTGAAATTGGCTCTCCCACCTCAGAGGCACAGCACTGACTCCTGGCTGCAGCACCAAGAGCCTTTCATCCACACGGCAAAAAGAGGAAAAGGGGAAAAAATCATAAATTTTGCTCTCAAAATCCAGCTCCTTAATTTGGGATGATTCGTTGTCTATTTGTGTATTCCACAGATGCAGGGTACATCAAGTTGATTGTGGTGCTTTAATCCGCTGCTTCTGAGGCTGCTGGGAGAGATTTCCCTTTCTCTTCTTTGTTCTCACAGCTTCCAAGGGCTCAGCTTTGGATTTGGCCCCGCCTCTGAGTGTAGGTCGCTGGAGGGCGTCTGTTCTTTGCTCAGACACGACGGGGTTAAAGGAGCCGCTGATTCGCGGGCTCTGGCTCACTGAGGCCGGCGGGGAGGGAGGGGCACGTAGTGCGGGGCGGGCCTGCGGCGGCAGAGGCCGGCATGACGTTGCAGCAGCCTGAGGCGCGCCGTGCATTCTCCCGGGTAAGTTGTCCCTGGATTCTGGGACCCTGGCAGTGGCGGGCTGCACAGGCTCCCCGGAAAAGGGGTGTGGAGAGTGACCTGTGCTCGCACACAGGCTTCTTGGTGGCGGCAGCAGCAGCCTTAGCGTCTCGTGCCCGTCTCTGGGGTCCGCGCTTTTAGCTGCGGCTTGCGCCCATCTCTGGAGCTCCTTTAAGCAGCGCTCTTAATCCCCTCTCCTCGCGCACCAGGAAACAAAGAGGGAAGAAAATGTCTCTTGCCTCTTCGGCAGCTCCAGACTTTTCCCCGGACTCCCTCCCGGCTAGCCGTGGCGCACTAACCCCTGCAGGCTGTGTTCGCCCGCCAACCCCAGTCCTGTCCCTGCGCTCCGACCGAAACCGAAACCCGAGCCTCAGCTCGCAGCCCCGCCCGTCCCGGCGGGTGAGCAGACAAGCCTCTCGGGCTGGTGAGTGCCGGTCGGCACCGATCCTCTGTGCGGGAATCTCTCTGCTTTGCCCTCCACACCCCTGTTGCTGCTCTCTCCTCCGTGGCTCCGAAGCTTCCCCCTCAACCACCCGCAGTCTCCGCCCGCGAAGGGGCTCCTAGTGTGTGGTAACCTTTCCTCCTTCATAGCTCCCTCCCACTGGTGCAGGTCCCGTCCCTATCCTTTTGTCTCTGTTTATTCTTTTTTCTTTTTCCCTACCCAGGTACGTGGGGGGTTTCTTGCCTTTTGGGAGGTCTGAGGTCTTCTGCCAGCGTTCAGTAGGTGTTCTGTAGGAGTTTTCCACGTGTAGATGTATTTCTGGTGTATCTGTGGGGAGGAAGGCGATCTCCGTGTCTTACTCTTCCGGCATCTTCCCGGAAGTTCCTCAAATGGGTTCTTAAAGCACCTCAATTTTATAAAAGTAAAACATGTTCATTATAGAACTCATGAAAGCAAACAAAAACTAACAGTGTGAGGGGAAAAGACACTTATAATATCACGGAAAAAACTGTCATTAAGATTTTGGTGCTTTTCCTTCTAATCTCATTTCTATATAAATAACAGACAAAATTTTGGAAAATGCCCCTTACTATTACGAAATTAGTCACGTCATGGTATTTGTTTTCAATGCCTAATTTTTAGTAGCTTCATAACATTCCCACTTTTAGACACATTACAGTTTATTTTTAACTTTCCTTTATTGCTGGATATTTAGGTTGTTACTGACCAGCAACTCAAACTTTTTTCCTCGAGAGTGAATTTATAAAGATAGAACCTGGGAGCTAAAGAAAATAAGCTTTAAGGTTCTGCATGTACTTTGACAAATAATCTTTGAGAAAATTGAGAATAGATTCCAATAATAGTGGAAGTAAGTATAACTTACTTGGTACCTTGAATAGCTTATATAAAAGTATCACTGATAGCATTTACAAGCTTTTGTAAGTTTAAATGGCCAAAAATTTTGTGTGTCTATTTCATTTCTTTGATTACTAATAAGATTAAATGTTTCACTTTATAAATTTCTGTTATCTATTATTTTATGAATTTCCTATTCACATTTTAGAAGTGATCACTTGGACTTTTCCTGGTCATCTCACTCTCCCATTCCTCCCAGTCACTCTGAATTCTCAATGTCCTCTAGCGGTCACCCATTCTAACTTTTATTTCTATACTTGTCTAACTGACAACAAATGAGTCTATCTTGCAATAATATTCCCCCATCCCAACATTTTGTCTTCCGCCCTGTGTTTGTTTTTTTATTGACAACTCAGAATCATTCTTTCCTTTTGTGTGCTACTTTGTATCACATGGCATAGAAACCTGGGAATTATATTTACCAAAATTCCAAGTAAGATTCCAGTAAGTCTTTCATGCAAGGGGTAGCAGGTGGAAGAGAAGCAGAAACCATTATTCCTCCTAAGTGGTGGGCAAACAAGGGCTTAGGCAGAAGGCAAATATGAGGTTTTTCACCTTCTGGATATTCTCTCACCCATCTTCCAATTTGATGCTACAGGCAAATGATTAGCATTTGTATTTTCCTACAATTTCCAGATATACTGAACTCTTGAATGCTAATGGCTTCCCTCAGAGGAGTTCAGCTCCAGGTCAGAATCCTAGCTGATCTTGCAGGCTGATCCCCAGGCAACTACAAGGTTTTGCCCAGTGGGCCTCCTAAGGGGAAGCACTCTACACAACAGACTTGTTGCACAGCCAGGGCCTTGAAGCTCTCTGTAGGGAGTGACAGGCCAAGGACCCAGGCTCCTCTGGTCCAGCCACACTCATATACATATCACAGGTCACCTTATCAGGGGCTTTGGGGTCTTCACACTGCAAGGCACTTCCTGTTCCTTATTAGGAACTTTGCTTAAGGCACTTCTCTACTTGACTTTGACCTCTTCCCTGAGTCCCTCCTGCCAGCTCATGGACCCATAAAGAAGGATGAGCTTTTTGTTCTGGACTCCTCAGTGGTGATGTGATCCCTGCTGTCCATGCCTGACCCCTGCTGGTGCCATTCCATGGGGAAAAAAATGGAAACATTGGGGAGCCAATGTCTTGTTTTGTCCCTTGCTTACACTGTCACAGCAAGTGAATAAAGTCTTGACAGTTATTTTCAGTTTGGTTCTTGTCGTAATTGATCACCTGATTGCTTGACTCTACCCCGACCCCCCAAGTCTTTGTTTCTCTGGGATCTAATACCCTGTGTTAAATCCCTTCCCACATTAAATTCTGAGAGTTTTTTCTTTTGTTCCTTCCAAAACTTCACTGATACTCATCATACTTAGTATTTCTTCTTCTTTGTTTTGTTTTGTTTTTTTTAGTATTTCTTTTTTCCCTTCCATTTCCCAGGGAGAAATGTTATATTTCCTGCTCAAGGTTAATTGTTCATTTACTCAGGCATTAATTCACCTATTTATTTAAACATATTTGTTAAACATCTATACCATGTTATTATCACTGGTACTGTGTTCCTGAGAATACAAGATGAAGACTTGGTCTATGCCCTTAAGGAGTTCGTTGCCTTAACATTGAGACACAAGCGGATGGATAATTAATTAAGAAGTAATCACAGGCTGCTATAGGGAAACAGAGGAAGGAAGATCACTCAATCTAGTCACTAGTGAAGTACTTACAGAGAGGGTGATATCTTGGCCCAGAAAAATAGTACAATAAAAATTTGTTGAATAATGCTGAATAGAAATGGTGTCTTGTCAGATGGAACGAGGCTGAGGAAAATAGGAAAGGGAAAAGCAGGAAAGCTAACATAGCCAAGGGAGAGGGGAGATCGTCAGCCAAGAGAAAGGAATGAGAAGTACTGTCGTGTAGAGACCTGCAGGCAGCTGGGTGTTGTTGGACCATAAAGTGTGAAGCAGGGATGGGGAGAGATGACCCTGGACGTGAGGTGGTGGCCAGCAAAGGTAGTGACTTCTGTACTGTAAGAGGGAGTCTGGGCTTACTTTTGAAGGTCATCAGGAGTTATTAAAGAATTTTGTGCAAATAAATTTTTAACCAAAAATAAAATGAGTTTCCTGAGCAATTTTAAGGCACCCATCACAGTTAAGATCTTTCTGTAACATGCTGCTGAAACACTCACGAATTCTTGGAGGCTTCTTGGCAACTTCCTGCGAAGAAGCAGGGGCATATGGAGGCATATGAGACAAGACATGCGCAGGGAAGATAGCCAAGGACCTTGCCTTCAGACTCATTGGTAACCAAATAAATTACATTTAACAAATTAAAATAGCCATACTGTCCTACATCTACCCCTAAAATTAGCAAAGATAAAAATGAATGTTAACAGTTGTGTGGGTGTGCAGTGGTAGTAGTGTAAATTACTACAAATTTCTCTAAAAATCAGTTTAACAACATTTGTCAAGAGCCTTAAAATGCTCATATGTTTTGACCCAGTCATTCCACTCTTGTGGATCATAAATGCAGATAATGTTTATCATTACCGACTGGAAGATAAAATGGCAACAGCTTATATTGCTGTGAAGAATACTTGAGATAGTGCTTAAAGAATGCATGTAACACTGCCAGGATATAGAGGAGTTCAGTAAATGTTAGGAATCATTCTTCTTTTGCATTTTGATTTAAAATGTTCTCAGGCAATAAATAAATGAGTGAGAAAACCACACAGTATGTATTACCTGCCCTGTATGTACCAGGCCTTATGCTAATATGCTGAACATATAATCCTGAATATTGTGGGCTTGTCTCTTACCCTTATGATATAGTCTATACTATCGTGGTGAAGACAGACTCAGTAAATGAACAGTATAAAATCTACATGTATATGTGTACATATGTATATACACACAGAGACACACACAAACACACTGAAGTAAATGAACATGGAACTGTGAGAGAAAAACAGAAGAGATTAAATTTAGAGAGGCAGGGGCAGGTCAGCACTCTCTGGCTGGGTAAGTTTTAACTGGAGATCTTGTTAGGGACAGAACTGTGCCACCCCCCATTCATATGTTGAAGTCCTGACCTCTAATGTGACTGTATTTGGAGAGAGGGCCTTTAAAGTGGTGACTGAAGTTAAAAGAGGTCATAAAGGGGCCCTATCTGCATAGGATTGGTGTCCTTATAAAAAGAGAAAGAAACACCAAAATTTTCTCTCTGTGCACAGAGAAAAGACCATGCAAGGACATAGCAAGAAGACACCATTTCAAGCTGAGGAGAATTTTTTTTTTTACCAGAAAACAACCCTACTGGTAACTTGATCTTGGACTTCTAGCCTCCAGAACTGTGAGTAGATAAACGTCTGTTGTTTAAGTCTTCTAGGCTGTGGTATTTTGTTACAGTAAACTAATAAAAACCTGAAGGTCACGAGGAGGTGGCTATGTGCAGAGTAGGGAGATGAGCATTTCCAGGGAGAGAAAAACATTAGGCCCTAAGCCCAAGAAGCTGAAAAGAGCTTGACGAGCTTGGACAACTGAAGGAAGAACAGTGTACCTGGGATCCTATGGGCCCATTGTGAATATTTCTGAAATATCTTTGGGAAATGAGGCCAAGGTAACATGACAAGTAGTTATGGAAATAACAAATGGATTTTGGGTCTGGTGGACCTGAGTTCCAGTTCTAAGGTATACAGTGTGATTGAGATAGGGAGGGAGAGACCATAGTTTTCCATTCAGGCAGTGCCTGAGTCACTGATAACCATGAGAATCAACTTTTGCCTGTTATGATGTCAAAATTAAAACACAGGGATGTGAAGGATATTAAGAGGGATTAAATACCACACCAGCTAATATCAGGCATGTTTAAGAACCTAAGTCTCAGCTTACCCTTTCCCCTCCCTGTGTCCTCAACGAAGTGAGAGAGTGGCAGGGACATATATACACTACCAAATGTAAAATACATAGCTAGTGGGAAGCAGCTGCATAGCACAGGGAGATCAGCATTGGGAAAATGGACAATTGAATCATTTTTTCAAGCAATTATCCAGTTGTAGAGAGAGAATCAGGACACACTACTGATGATGGGAGGGGTGGAATTTTGCCTGAATAGAGCAAATAAGTCCTCTGTAAGTTTTCCTGGAAAAAGCATAAGGTAGGAGAAGAAATAAGGACTTGGAAGGCAGACCTTCAGGTGGGAAGGATAAATGTGGAAGGTATGATCTGACATTTCACTAAAGATGTTAGTACATGCAGGTGTACCTGGGGTAGAATTACACTGGTCCCTGCCACATGGAGTCAGCCTTTAGCCAAGCCTGGAAGTGCTGTGTGAATACTGGGCTTGCGGGCTTGAGAATATCTACATTTGGTATTAAAGCTTCCTTGAAGTCTCACGAAATGTTAAGCTGAGCTCTGCTCTGGGAATATAAGTGTAGACTCTTCACACCCCTCCCAAGCTAGGTAGTGACCATAATAGAGGCTTGAAGAAGATCACGTGCTCTCAGAACTACTGGAGGCCATCAGTAAAAGATTTGATGCTGGGGCTCTGTAGATTCATGAACTGCAGGGACCACCTCTAGTAGAGACTCACTAGAGACAATGGTGAAGAAATCCTTGGAGGGTCATGCTCAAGCTTGCCATCCAACTTGGTGGGGTTTTAGGACCTTCATGATTTATACCATCATGGCAACATGATTTTAATGATAGTTTTGTCCAGAGCTAATGACCATATTTAAATAAGTGACATATCTCCCCTGCTTCAGTGTTAGATTCTTTTGTACAGCAATCGTAACTTATTCTTCTTCTTACCTCTTACTGCAATTGTTTTATTACATTGTATCTGGTATGTATTGACAGATTCTCTCCTTGACTAAATTTTAGACAGGATCCTGTGAGTCATCTTCTCAACTAGTCCCAACATTTGGGCTTCCTTGTTTTTCTTTGCATTGCCAAGTTTTAGCAAAAATCATGCTGTCAGTTTAGCCAGAACCTTTACCCTCCATATCTGATCACCTTCAATAGCTGATCAAATTCCTCATCCCCCACTATCTCCCAGGTGATATCTGATCAGCCTGGTCTGCCTTCAGCAAGATTCCTGTTAAGTTGGTTTAGCCAGAATCCTTCCTTATCCCTGATGTTTCCTCTCAGTAATTTTCCATCCATTGACCACCACCCCAATCCTTGGCTATCAATCCCTACTTGTTCTTGTTGTATTTGGAAATGAGGTCTCCTTTCTTCTATTGCAGTAGTTCCTGAGTAAAATATGTTTTTACTGGTTTAACTGCTGTCCAGTTCTGGGTTTTCTTTAATAGGACTCAATAAATCTATTTTGAGTGGAATTGAATCCACATTACATTTCACAATAATATCAATTCTGCGATTGTTGTGATTTTAAAGAAAGTTTGTTTCAACAACTTTGACAAAAATTCTTAAAATTTATAGGAAATATTTTAAAAATTCATCTACTAACCTCCACTTTGCAGTAATTACTATCTGTAAACACTATTTTAAATACCATTATATCCTAAGCCATCTTCCCTTCTCTGAAAACAATCAATTCCTGGACTTCCCTGCTATGTGAACAATAATATTTTCTGACTTTTAAGCTATATTGATACTTTCTGACTACCACATTCAGTCTAGGTGTTTCTCTTTCATGCAGAATGTCTACCTATATCCCTGAGTTAGCAAACTGAATGTTGATGGAAACTTCTGAAGCCTGAATGAGAGTTAAAGTGTCTGCATGCATTAGCACACCTTTTAGAGAGTGCATTTCCTGTGTCCTGATGACCCTGTTTACAAGGTATCCCTATTTTTGAATTATGAATAGTACTTATATGAGAAACTGCTTCCCTAATTTTTGAGTTGCATTTCAGTGGGGCTATTACAAATGTGGGATTTGGCTTGGTCATATGTGGTGTTTTGTTGAGATGATACAGAGTGCCATCTCCCCCAGAATTTGCAGTTTGGTGTCCATGGTGCTCCCCTGCCAAAGGATTCTCATATCTTCTATACACTGTTGATACCAGATAGTGCTGGTAAGAAGTATACTTTCAATAGTTCATGTATGCATCAAAGTTTCAGTTCTAGATGAAGCAGAGATGGTAATGAGGCCTAATCTCAATGTATATTTGGACCTTGTACCTACAAACATTAAAACAGCTTGTTTCTGTTCAGTGTTTTTTATTCTATCTGTCTTAAGATGGACTGAGAGACTCTTAACGTAGAATTTTAGGAAATAGATCAATTGATATTAAACTCTTCAATATGTCCCCAAACTGTTATTTTCAGCACAGATTCTGTTCAGATTCCAGAATGGAGAGAATATTCAGTTTGATCTTTTTCTATAATCTAGTTTTATTTTTATGTGATTTTATTCTCCTTGCTAGAAGTTTGTGTTTGTGTGAATTAATAGTGGAACTTGACCAAATCATGTTTATTATCAGAAAAAAGATTATCTGGATCAACATTACCCTATAAACCTCATCAGTAAATCTTAACAACCAAGTGATTTTAAGGCAGATAAAACTACACCAAGCATTTAACTTGGAATACTTGGGAAAAATACTTTATAAACTTCCTTAAATAATTCTTAAAAGGAGCTTTCATGAGGAGAGGGTCCTAGCTTGTGTACAGTTAACTTTCAGTTTCTTTGTTTTTGTCAGTTGAACACTTCCTTCAAATAACACTTTCAAGTGGCTTCTGATTTAATTCCTGGATATGAGTTCAGCTGTTTAGAACAGCAAGTAAAAGTCTGTGTGTCTACCTATCATCTATCTATCTATCTATCTATCTATCTATCTATCATCTATCTATCAGTCGGTCTGCTATGTTTCATCCTTTTACCAGGTCATATACTGAAGAACAGAGTGAAGTCCCTGAAGGGTTATAAAGCATCATGATATGAAAGCCACATAATGTGATATGAACGACCAATAGCAATTTGTATATATAAAATATAAATGTATGTTAAAATATATATATATATATTTTAAACTTGTTTAAGAAAACATGGGCATGCTGGAAATTTTTTGGAACATTGTTTATGAAGTAGAGTGTCACCAATGTAATAGATGGATGTAATAGAACCAAGTTACTTTTAATTATGTCATTAAAAAACATTTTTAAAATGAGAGTATTAATTTGAAATAACGGTAGTTTATTTAAGAGAAAAGGTAACTATACAAATCTTTTATCTCAGTTTCATAATTTGTGTGTTTCTGAGTCTAGTGAAGACATGATAAGAGAGAATATGGAGAGATCACAATAAATCCAGGCACACAGTCTGTTGACTATACAGTACTATGTATGTGCTGGGGGCTTAAAAGGAAAAACACACAGCTCCTCCCCATAAAAGGCTTACAATCTAGGTAATGGATTATTGCCTATAAATATAGAATGTAATTATTTAGCTGGTTGTATGAAATATAACAGTGTATCATGACCTTGCTGCTACCCGTTACTATGGAAAAATCAGGAACACTCTTCTGACTTTCAAGGCCAAATGTGTATTAGTATATTCACCGAGATAGCTGCATTAGATAGAATTCAGCAGATGTTCTAGTTATAATCTTTTAGTCGCAGGAAACATAGACTCACTCAAGTTGTCTTAATAATGAGGGATTTATAGTAAGGAAATATTTAGGGCAATTAGAGAGACAGAGATGGAATAGGGTTCCAAGAATGGAAACCATAGTACAGCTGGCCATCATACATATGGAACCTGATCCAAGGAAGCACTAATCATGTCAGCAGCGGAGGTTCATGAATTGTCAGGAGCTTGACAGCAGTGCTGTGTTCTTTGTATTGACTTGTGTAGTCTTTCCGCTACTCTGCCTTCTAACTCTACTTCCTCAAAGCTTCAGCTTGCTCTGACCCTTTGTGCCCCCAAACCTAAACTCCTCTTGGCCCCTTCTAATCCTCCTGGCTTCTTCTGCTTCTTCTTCTTCACAGCTATATTCTTCAGTTAATTGCTTAATTCTTTTTTTTGGTATTTAACACATAAAATTCTTGAGATATAGAATCTTATAGGGCTTTTCTATTAGGATGTGCATTGTTTTAATTGATTTTTAAACATTTTAGTATATCAGAGTTAACTGTGATTTTTTATTTTAAGATAGTTTTAACAAATTATTATTTGCTTTTAAATTTTGATCAGTGTTTTCTGATACAGTTTAGTCTTAAATTTTTATTTGTCAGATCTGTCTATCTCCTCTTCCTAGATTTTGCTTTTGCTAACAGGCTCAGAACGTTCTCTTCCTCTATAGCATTACGAAATTATTCCTCGTTATCCGTGTTTTTCTGAATTGTAGTCTACAGAGCACCTGTGCAGAATCACCTGGGTTTGCTTATTTAAAATGTAGAAACCAGATGCCCCACTCCAGACTTATTTTATTAGATTTTTTTTCAGGGTGAGGCCCAAATAATCTGTATTTTTTTTTTTAATTAGGAAAGAGAGTTGATCCTTGTGCATATTACAATTTGACATAGTTGATATATTTTTCTAGTACTTCATTAAGACTACAAATTGCTTTTAAATAATTATAAAAAGAGATTATTATCTGAAAAAGTCCTATAAAACAGAAGTATATAGAATAAATGTGAATGTTATATTCTAATTTCTTCTTTGCGGGTAAAGAATATTATTAATAAGTTTGCTTTGAGTTATTCAGAACATGCTTTCTATCACAGTGAAGTTTTGATTGTCTTACAAATTAGAACTATATGACCTTGTAGACCAAGAATTAATTTGTAAACTTATGTAATAATTTCTTTTTTTAAATTTAATTAACATCTTTATTGGAGTATAATTGCTTTATAATGTTGTGTTAGTTTCTGCTGTATAACAAAGTGAATCGGCTATATATATACACATATCCGCATATCTCCTCCCTCTTGTGTCTCCCTCCCACCCCTCTAGGTGGTCACAAAGCACCAAGCTGATCTCCCTGTGCTATGCGGCTGCTTCCCACTAGCTATCTATTTTACATTTGGTAGTGTATATATGTCAATGTTACTCTCTCACTTCATCCCAGCTTACCCTTCCCCCTCCCCATGTCCTCAAGCCCATTTTCTACGTCTGCATCTTTTTTTTTTTTTTTCTTTTCGGTACGTGGGCCTCTCACTGTTGTGGCCTCTCCCGTTGCGGAGCACAGGCTCTGGACGCGCAGGCTCAGCGGCCATGGCTCATGGGCCTAGCCGCTCAGCAGCATGTGGGATCTTCCCAGACCAGGGCACGAACCCGTGTCCCCTGCATCGGCAGGCGGCCTCTCAACCACTGCTCCACCAGGGAAGCCCTACGTCTGCATCTTTATTCCATAATTTCTTATTTTAACAGAGAAATCTAACAAAACATTGAAATATAGTTTCTTTTGTACAATTTAGGATTCCTCCAGCAATAATGTAGATTATGTACCATGCTATGTTCAAAAGCTAATAAGGATATTTATATATACTTATATCATATAAAAATTTTAATGTAGTTTACTTTATATTATTTAAAGATTCTAAAGGAAATATTACAAATTATTCATTATAACATGAGCGTAACATAGTAGTAAAGCTTCGTATTTTATTTTCTGTTATGCCAAATTCTTTGCAAATTGTTATAGAGTATAAATTACTTTAAAAAATTCTAGTCTTGTGCAGTTTGGTCTTGATGATAAAATTTTCAAAGACATTGAATACCCTTAGAAGTGGCAGTTTTACATCAAGTGAAAAAATATATGTTAATCTTGGGTGACAGTTTGTCTTTTGTCATGGCTTCCCAGGTATTGTTGAACTTGATTTTGAAGATGAGCAGGCTGGGCTGTCTTATTCAACTGTTTGACCATGAAGGAATTTATAGTCGTTAGGTACAGAGCAATGAATTTTTTCTTTAAAGTTGAATGTAGGCTTTCATTGAACCCATGTAGTAAATTTTAATTGTACTATTTTAATTGGATTTTGTGATATTGATTTTCTGGTGATGTTCACTGAAATACTTCCTTCTGAAAATCTGTCACCTTGGGACTAACATTGGTATATGTTAGAATACATGAACGTTTTAGTCCATGGCCTTTCTGACTATTCACCAAGACTATGGAATTTATACAAAAAAGAATCCACTGCTCTTGCTCTTTATCAAATGTTTATCTACTTACAAGTCTAGTTGTGTGACCTAGGTTTTATTTTGCGGACTCTTCTCTTCTGGATCTCTACTTGTTCCCTCGGCAGTCATATCATCCAGCCTCAGAACTTTGGATTCAGCTTCATGCCAATGACTCCCAAATTTCCCAGGCAATTAAGGGCTGAGTAATAATGCTATATCCCCCTAGGTAGAGTGAAGGACTCCATTGAGAACCCTCCGTGGGAGTATTATTGAAGAGGCAGAAAATTTCCATGGGAGTTTCTAAATGAAAAGCTTCCAGGATTCTTTTGCCATCTTGTAGGAAGAACTGATTGGGAATAAAATCAACACAGGAAAATCCACTGCTAAGAGGTGGATAGAGATGAATTTTTGGTTAATTCATATGAGCACAAAAGCCCAAGCAAGCTTACTCCTGGCCTTTTCAGTAACCTTTTTATTCATACCAGCTAAAATTTACCTTTATTTGCTTAAGCCATTTTCAGTTGTGTCTCAATTCTCTGCAAATAAATCAAAGACACAGATAATACTTAAATAGTAATATTAAATAGTAAAAACCCACATAATTTTTAATTTCAAATATTATTTCAGGTTGTAAAGCGTATGCAAAGAAAAATGTGAAAATGTAATTCTGAGAGATAGAATTACACGTATTTTTATTTAGAGACTTTTTAAATTTTCTACAATAAGCTTCTATTATTTTTATAGTCAGAAAAGCTTTAAATCAAATTGTGTGAAACCTAGCTTTTCCATTATTATGAATGTTGTTATTTCCTCAATATTATTACTGACAAATATTCTCTGTGCTTGAATATAGTTTTACTTGCAAATTCAATCTAACAGATTTATTTTTATTTGATGCAAGAGTTTGAGTTCATTTTAAAAGAAGAACATATAACTGGCTAAGAGCTTTACCCCAATAAAAATAAAGCTTCATAAAGACCTTTGTTTCCTATTTTAATCATGTGTTTTTTTAACATAAAATTCTCACCTCAAAATTCTAACTTTTTTCTTCCTTTAGTTGCCTATAGATTATCTTTCTACTGTTTGTTTTGAGATATTCTAGTGCATATACTTTTCCATTTCTCTTTGCCTTTTAGAATGTGACATGAACATACTTTCTTTTAACTGTTGCTTAAAGTGCATTGAGAGCAATATCTTGTGAATATCCACATGAATAGTTGTGATGGAAGTGGAAAGTAATTGCTATTTTAAGTGCTGCTACTACTGTCTCTGTAAAAAAAAAAAATGAGATTTTTTAAGGTTTTGTGTTTTGAAAAAGTTTGCAGAAGACTCAAGCATGATGTGAGTTGGCTCCTATTTTAGCTGATATCTACAATTTATCCCAAATTCTCATATTAAAATAAACTACAATATTGAATAAATTTTATATCTAAATAGAGACTTATGATTCATTGTAAATGAGTTGTGTACACTATGTAGGTACTGCAAATTGCAATGTGCATAAATGTACCTGGAACATTAATAAACATAAGGCATTTTTGGATGCTAAAATGCCACGTAACTATAGAGTTTTTCTTCTTTCTAATGTTGGGAGAAGAGTTTTATTTAGCTTAGAAGTTATTGTCTTCTCCTAAATATCAGAGTGGCCTCCAGAAGTAAAAAGAAAAACTATCTCTGGGAATTCTCAGGCAGCTGCTGAAAAATATTTGACAGAAGTGGATTTGGAAAAGAATCACATCTATGGAAAATTTGCCAACTTACAAATCTATGTTAGGGTTATAGGAATAGAGTTGAGAAAGTTTCTACATTAAAGTCAGCTTGGATCAATTATAGCAGAGACTGAGAAGTCTTTGAGATTTGTATAGAAGCTCTTATAAAAAGGAAGTAATTAGCCTGACATGAACCAGTTTGGGAGCAGAACAGGGTTAGTGGGTGGTTTAAAAAAAAAAAAAAAAAAGAAGGTAAAAATAGTAGAAGCATATCTGGACCAGATCTGGGACAGAGAGATTCCCTTGGGGGCAACTAACTAAGAGTTTTATGTCTTAGAGTGGAAGGGCTGGTCATTCATACAATAATCAGACACTAATCTTATCCATTTTTAAAAGATTTGCTATTATTGTTATGCTTAAGGCTACATAGTTCATTCCATAATATTTATTCAAGTCTTCTCAACTTTTTTTTTTTTGGCCCAAATTAATAGAGCTTCGGAGATTGTTAAACTGACTAGGAAAAAATTAAATTCCATTCAGTTTAGTAGAGCAAATATTTCTCAAAGGCTTAATAAACATCAGGCATAGGACTTAGTGAGAAAGGTAAATAAGATGCTGCTTCACACCTGAAGACACCCAGACAGCATAAGGCAGTTAACTAAGTAGCACGAAATGAGATAATATCGATATAAAGTTACTTTATCTAGTCCTCAGTGTTGCAGGGACCAAGGGCTGAGGGACAGGTGAGGCTTGCTCAGGAGGTGATGCCACAGCTGAACATTGAAGAAGAGTAAGAGTGTATTCTGCAAATGGGAGAGGTAGACATGATTGGGACTGGAGCAGGGTGAAGGATGGAGGAATATTCTGGAATCAGAGAATGGGATTAGTAAAGGCATGCCAAGATCCTGCTGCTCTCAATGAAGGGACCAGATAAACTACATGGTTTCTGTGACTGCTTCTTAATTTTTAAAGATGAGGAGTAGTTATTTATCTTGATTCGAGTCATTAATTGCTAATATTAGGTGTTTGCTTTTTTAAAACATGATATTTCTTATACATTAGAAGCCTGGATTCAGTGTAATATTAATGGTTTGTAATGATTTGTTCATATAATCACCTGAAGTTTGAGATTCCAGTTTAATGAGTTTTTCTTATTGTTGTAAAACATGTGATATTGTTATTTTCTAATTTTGCTTTTTTTAAAAAAGTTGTGCTTCCTATATCTTAGCCCATTTTATTGTAATGTCTAGAGATCTTTGTCAATCAAAGTGTATATGTTTTTAAGTCTTATTGCCTATTTTTTTTAAAGTAAAACTGTTGGTTAGACTTTGGAAATAGACATATTTGCAAAAGAGAAATATAAGCAGCTTAAAAAATAAACCAATTGCTCAATAATTATAAATGTTTACCTCCTCTTAATATAATTACGTGCCTTCAAAAGTGTGGAAATATATTCTTGATATCATATAATGTATTTGCAAAAGCAAGTTGAACTCACTCTTTACAACAGGCACGGTAGAGAGAAAAAAAAGGGAATCTGAATAAAATTCTATAACCTGGGTATTTTTGTCATGCTAGTGAGCCAGAAATAATATAACATACCTCTGAGTTTGCCCAACAAATTTCTCAATCCCAGTTTGTCTTTCGCTGGACTCTGTTTTTTTCCTTTTCTTTGCTCTCTTTTTGTAGCCAGCACACAAGGAATAGAACCTTAGCTGTTTTCGAGTTTTGCAGCTTTCTGTGGGTTTCTGTACAGATAAAATAATTTTCCCTGAGTAACACTGTGGAAGAAGAAATCCTCTATGGTATTTAAAAAATAGAATCTTAACAGAATTTTGGCTACTACTTTTATTTCCAATCATTTTTAAGGACCCAAGTTCTATTTATTGAAATACTGTAATTTAATTATTTTGGTACTATATAGATCTCCTTTGATTAGCACTGGTCTGTGATTCTTGTAATTCTTTGGAAGTACATTAAACTTAAGTATAAATACATAAAAAAATCTTTGGTAAAATGTCCCATGGTCATTAGGACTTTCTTCAGTGATGAAGATTTATGCAAATAATTTTTCCATATAAAAGTGCCTGGATCTACTTCTCTTTGTTTTCCTATCTGCAAGTATGCGGACAAAAATTAGTTCATATATTTTTATAGTTTCCCACCCATGGTTAGATTTGCTCTCTTCCTAAGCCACTTAATGTAACTCCATTACTTCATTTATCTTTGCAGCTATAGCCAAAAGCTCTGAGTGTTTTATTTCCTTACTTTAAATGGATTGGGAGGTTTTCAGTGACAGTAAGGTTAGCTTTATTGACTGTATTGTCTAAATTATAATTCTCCCATTGCCTGTTCTGTGGACTAGCCATGGTTGTATACAAAGGGAGAAAGTAATTGTATTTACTTCAAAAATAATGAATGTTTTAAATATTTTATTATAGCAGTGTTCCTTCTGAGTTTTATGTAGTTGTTTTCCTCTTCTAGAATTATTTAACTTTGTGTTTTGCAAAAACTAAAGACCTTGACACATAATTTTTTTAACCAGGGTATTATAACTAAATTACTAAACTTTTATTACATATTTTCTTACTCTGTGAGATAAAATTCAGATTAGAACTCAATGAAAAGGACAATTTTATGTTGCTAGGGTCTAGAGATTATTTCTGATAGCAACTTTTTAATGGTCTTTATTTTCAAATAAAAGGAGCTGAATAAAGTTTGGGTTTATAAGTGTTTAAGGAAGAAGAGGTTAGAGGTAAGGAAACTTGGAGAAGGATGAGGAACAATGCAAGGACAATGCAAAAGGATGCTGTACTGGGAGACTGAGATGGTTCCTGAGTCAGAACAAGGATGGTGGTCCCATAGGCATGAACGGTGGTCATAAAAATGCTGGAGCCTGTAGAGCCACAGAAGAACTGATGAGAGATAATGTTTCCCTAAAAGTTGCTTCAGCCAAGTACCCAGAAACAGCATTGCCCAGAGAGTCAGTTCCAGCACCGAGGCTTGGAGCAACCTGCCTGGATCGATCAGGCTATTGATCACAATTGTCCCCCAGTTTTATTGCGATATAATTGAGAGACAGCACTGTATATGCTTAAGCACTGTATTGACGTAAAGCACTATATTATGTACAGTGTAATGATTTGACTTAGTTATCATGAAACGATTACCACAATAAGTTAGTTAACATTCATCATCTCAGATAGGTGCAAAAGAAAAAAGAAAAAATTTGTTTTCCTTATGATGAGAAGTATTAGGATTTATTCCCAATAACTTCCATATATATCATATAGCAGTGTTAATTATAGTTATCATGTTGTACATTCCATCCACAGTACTTATTTATCTTATAACTGGTAACCACAAATCTGATCTCTTTTTCTGAGTTTGTTTTTTGGATTCCACATATAAGTGAGATCATACAGTGTTTGTCTTTCTGACTTATTTCACTTAGCATAATGCCCTCAATGTCCATCCATGATTGTCACAAATGGCAAGATTTCCTTGTTTGTTTGTTTGTTTGTTTGTTTTTTGCGGTACGCAGGCCTCTCACTGTTGTGGCCTCTCCCGTTGCGGAGCACAGGCTCTAGACGCACAGGCTCACCGGCCATGGCTCACGGGCCCAGCCGCTCCGGGGCATGTGGGATCCTCCCGGACCGGGGCATGAACCCGCGTCCCCTGCATCGGCAGGCGGACTCTCAACCACTGCGCCACCAGGGAAGCCCTAGATTTCCTTGTTTTTATGGCTGAATAATATTTCTATTTTTAATATTTTTGAGGAATGTTGATCATATTATTGAAGTATATTGTCCTGGCTAGGCCTTAGTACCTCACCCAAACTTCTTCAATCATTGCATAAATAGCATCAGCATCCTACTGTTAAGTTCTTTAAAACTGAATTTTGGGATGCCTCCTCTGTACATCCCAGGCATTTTAGTTGTCTGTCTTGTTTGTCACTGTATCATCACTGCCGAGCTTAGGGCATTGAAAAGAGCAGCTGTTTAATAAATACTTGTTGAATGAATGAATGAATGAGGGACCTTTTGAAAACCTTGATTGGTGGGAGAAGGCAGAAAATTTCCTACGTATATGCTGAGACATAATGGAAAACATTAGAAACTTCCAAGTTGTGTGGAGAGGTAAAAGGTCATCCCATTTATAATTTGTGCACTTCCTTTTCCCAACACACATACACATCACATTCCTTCTCATCCCTTTCTTGCCAGTACAGGTTAGCACAGTGTCCTTCTGCATCTTTGTGCCTGGACCTTTCTAGAATGACCCTAGAGCCTGCAGTCCTCTTTCCTGCAAAAAAAAAAAAAAAAAAAAAAGATGAATTTCAACAGCAAATCTGAAGGATCTGAGAAAAATACTTGAGCAAAAAGTATATTCCAGAATCATTAAAAGATACTTTTTTTTTTTTTTTTTTTTTTTGCAGTACGTGGGCCTCTCACTGTTTTGGCCTCTCCCGTTGCGGAGCACAGCCTCCAGACGCGCAGGCTCAGTGGCCATGGCTCACGGGCCTAGCCGCTCTGCGGCATGTGGGTCTTCCCGGACCGGGGCACGAACCGTGTCCCCTGCATCGGCAGGCAGACTCCCAACCACTGCGCCACCAGGGAAGCCCAAAAGATACATTTTTTAATTTACAAAAATATGGAGTGTTTTCCAGTTATCTATTGTTGTGTAAAAAATCACCCCAAAACATAATGCCTTAAAATAAAATGTTACCTCTCACAGTTCTGTGGGGTTGACTGGGCCCCAGTGGGGCAGTTCTAAGTTAGGTCTCTCACAGGTAAGACTGGAGTCATTAAAGGCTTGACTAAGCTAGATATTCTAGATGGCTCATTCACAAAGCCAGCAGGTGACACTGTCTGGGATCTCAAGTCCAGAGCTCCTACACATAGACTCATCTTGTAGTTTGGTCTTCTCACAGCATAAAAGCTGAGTTCCAAGAGGGAAAGTCTCAAGAAGGAGCATTCTGAGGTGCAGGAAGAAACTTAACCTCAGAAATTCTTGAATATCACTCCCACAGAATTTTATTAGTCAGACAATAGAATCTGGCCTGATTCAAGAAGAAGGGAATTAGATTCAACTATTTGACATAGGTGTGACATGCAAATACAAGGAGGAACAGAACTGATATTGGCTGTATCCAGAGACAACCTACCACATCAATAAACCTATAGGAGTGTTACACAATGAGGGTTCTTTGGACCTCTTGTGGTTCCATGGTCAGGTTAGCATATGTAATTAATTTGTTTTCAAACATATAATAAATTTAAACTCTAAGACTGATTATAATTTTCATAGTAACCTTATTATGTTCTTAATAAAAATTAATGTTCTCAAGTTTTGTGCATATACTTAAGGACTATGTTCGTCACTGTCTCAACTTACATTAAATTGAGAGTGTAATTCCTAGAGTAATTATTTTCATAGCATTTGCATATTAATGTTTACATTTATTAAGTTTGCACGCTTCATTGGTTTCTGTTGTATTACAACAGATCAGTGGGTCAAAAGTGGTTCGTTGATGGTAAAACAAGTGATGAAAATAACAAAATTACAATTGAGAATAATGAAATAATTTTAAGTCCAGTAACCCACAGTACTATTGTTGTTGTTTTTAAATTTGTTCAATCTCTTTATAGTCACAGGGAGTATACGTGAGCAAGAGAGTGGGAAAACTCAAAGGAATTGTTCAGAGGGTACAGTGTAAGAAATTGAGATTTTGGAGGTGTTTGGTCTCTGGTGATGCAAAGGTCTGCTGAAGTAAAGAGAAAGGTCATTGTATCTGAGCAGAATGTTGATATCACTGAAAATGGTGCCAGAAATTTGGAGTGAAGAGGAATATTTTTAGTCAGGAGCTAAAATTCAATTTTTTGGAGTAATTCCTCCAGAACAATACTAAATAACATTGATGATAAGGCAAAAGACTGTTTTAGTCCTACCTTTAATAGACATGATATCACCCTTAAATATAGTGCTAGGTGTTGGTTTGAAATATACCTTTTTATAATCTTTTATAAAATTATCTATAATTTCAAAAAAATAGGCTTTTTTGGCATCTAGTTAAAAGTTCACATCTTTGTTTTGCTCTCTTGATCTTTTCATATTCATTAATATTTGAAATATATTCTCTCAATATCACTTTCTATCTTTCTAACTTACTTCCACTAGTTGTTTGACTCTAACAATCTTTTGATCCCCACCAGGACCTATAAAGCATTGATGAAGTCATGTTTCCCATGCTCCTCATCCCTCTTGTGTGATCAATATCTTCTTTAAATTCCATAGGCAATCATTATAATCACACCCTTGCTTACATGTTCAGCTTCCTTGGTCTCTCTCCATCCATCATACCTGTCTGGTAAAACCCCAACCCAGCTTAAAGTAGATCCCCACATATACATGCAATGATAATAATATCAATAAAACAAGGTTGAAAGAAAATGCTGGTCTTGGAAAACTATGCAGTAAGAGGCCACGTTTGTGAATCTCAAGAACAAGTAAAACCAATTACTTTATTACTTAAAAATTCATTCATTAAAAAAAAAACCAGAGGACTTCCCTGGTGGCACAGTTGTTAAGAATCCGCCTGCCAATGCAGGGGACACAGGTTAGAGCCCTGGTCCAGGAGGATCCCACATACTGTGGAGCAACTAGGCCTGTGTGCTATGACCCTGCGAGCCACAACTACTGAGCCCACGTGCTACAACTACTGAAGCCTGTGTGCCTAGAGCCTGTGCTCCACAGCAAGAGAAGCCACGGCAATGAGAAACCTGTGCACTGCAACGAAGAGTAACCCCGGCTTGCTGCAACTAGAGAAAGTCCGCGTGCACAACAACGAAGACCCAACACAGCCAAAAAATAAAACAAACAAATAAATAAATAAATTTATTTTTAAAAAAAGACAGAATGAAAGAATTATGGTCACAAAACTCAGGATTGCGGTTATTTGGTTGGGGGTGAGTAGGTAGAAGGATATGCTGAGGAAAGAACACATTATTGGTGATGTTCTAGTTCTTGATTTACATAATGGGTTCTTAAGCTTTCATCGTTATGCATTATAGCTTACATATATCTTACATATTTGCATATACAAAGAGAAAATAAATAATGCAGATGTAGATTTGAGAGAGCTTTGTATGTCCTTGTTAAGAGTTTGGGGATTTATTCTACAGATAATATATAGATGATTTAAGTGTTCTGAGAATGAGTGTGAAATGTTAATATATGTGTTTTCAAAATACAGTATTACTCTGTTAGCAGGTTGGAAAATGAGTTTGAAAGGGTAAGAATGGATGCAGAAAGACTGCAATTTGTTAGAATATCGAAGGGGAAAACTAGAGGGTGACATTGAGGATAGATAGAAGTGGTTGTTACAATTGCACCTTTTCCCATTTGAACCATATTTCTGTTACTCGAATGAAGGACAGTTCAGGGTGTTCTATTAATTTAATACATTGATGTAATTATTTATGAATGTTTTATTTAAAACTTTTGCATCTTTATTTACAGAATCAAATGGTTTATAGTTAATTTTGTTTGTATTATTTTTGTGAAATTGTATTATCTTTGTTACATCGCCTTTATTGATTTTTTTGGAAAAGGAAACATATCTATGATTAGGAACCATTTACATACTAAGTAAATATGTCTTTTGAAAGGTTTGAAAGACTTCCTTCAGTACTATTTTCAAAGGTAACCATTTTTCTTCTTAAGTAGGGTTGTCTGATAAAACACAAAATGCCCAGTTAAATTTGAATTTTGAATAAACTGTGAATAATGCTTTAGTGTAATATGGCCTAAATGTTGAATGGGGAATTTTTAATTAAAAATTATTTGTTTTTTGAGATTCAAATTAACTATGCATCTTGTATTTTCATTTGCAACTTCTGTCAGACCTATTCTTAGATCAATTTTTTTATACATTTAGTCAATAGTCTACTTTATCATTGCGTGGTATCATTAACATGAAATTTATCATTATGGTGTTATTATGCAGAATTCTCATATAAGCAATTCAAGTTTCTTTTAATCTGTACTTATTACACATGGCCCTTTCATATTTTATATGAAAATGAAAATTTTTATACGAAAACTAGAAAATTTTTAATTTTCTAGTTAGTATACCTAGGGTTTTATCCCTATCCCTCTCCCCAAAAACCACATAACAAATAATTTTCCTTGATTTTTGGTTTTCTAATTTATTAATTCACTGTTATCATTTGAATTCTACCCTTGCACTTCCTTGGGTTTATTCTCCTTTTTTTCTTAATGAGAAATAAATCAGCTCCATATTACATACAGGTTTTTTTGAGCACCAGAAGCACTTTTTTCTAAAAATATTGTTGATTAACTCTTTTCCAAAAGGAAAATGATGATACATGGTAGCCATCTTCAAAATTTCACAAGCTTAGTTAGTAACATATGGAAAACACAAGAGTTGTCTCTTTATATTGAATGGAGGGAAATTACACACAAATACACACGTGGAGTTTTTCTCTTGCTATATCATGTAAAGATACAGTTAAGTCTAGTCTTACAGAGAAATTTCTTTGATTGATTAAACAATTATTCTAAGCTTTTTGTTTTATATGTTTCCTCATCAAGTTAAAAAAAAAAAGCCTTTTATACCATAGGAACACAGAAAAAAGTATCTATGGGCCCAGGGTAAGAATTTTTGCTTTAACTGATTTCCAGTAATCAAAGCTGGGTAAAAATATTTCATAACCTAACTAAAGAGAGAATTATTTAATTCTACGATTTTATGCTAACTCATAAATGTTTAAGTAATTTATCTTTATTTTTTCTTAATTATTAATGAAACTTTCTAAAGTTATAAATTTTTCTGTAAATAGCATTAACTACAGGCTATGTGTTTTGATGTTTAATATTTTTTAATGATTATTTCCTAAATAATTTGAAAGCAAGATTTTTAATTTTTCTTGGCCCCAATATTATTTAAATATGTTTTCTTAACATTTTTAAGCGGTTGCACATTGGCTGTTTATATCTTTTTTACTTGTAGATTAATTTCACAGTCATCAGAGAATGTTGTTTGCATTCTTTGGGGAATTACTTGATATTTTCTTTGTGGCCAAATAAAGAGTCAGTGTCTGAAATTTTCTATAAGCAATTTTAAAAAGTATTTATTTATGTGATACAAGTTTTCCTCTCTATAGAGCTGTTTGAAAGATCTGTTATTCAGATTTCTATTATTTCTAGGATTATTTTTGCTTGTTGTATCAAAGACTGAAAGACATGTCTTAAAATATCCTACTAGTACTATGTTTTCCTGTTTCCCTTTGTATTTCTAGCAGTTTTTATTCATATATTACAATTGCAAGGTGATTACCCACCTCAATTACTAGATTCTCCTTATTTTGGTATAAATATAGATATATTTCCACCAAAAAACCATGAACACTTCCAGGAGAACACAGTAATCTACTTTTTCACCTCTAGTGACATGGTGCCTGGAAAACAACAGAGAGAAGTTTCAGTAGGGGGTGAATTGTAATATTCTAAGATCCAAGCTTACAGAGGCTGAAAAACAGTGCCCTCTGGAGTTGACACTCTGAGGAGGACATAAGGCACAAAGGATGTTTGCTAAATGATTATTTCTCATCTTACACGTAGTACCAGTCATCAGGGCACAAACACTGTGCATCTATACCAACTCTCTGGAACTCTCCTTTTAAATGATACTCACAAAAGTTCTTATTTCATGAAAATAATTATGTAGACTTTCATCAAAGTTTACTATGAGTAAATTTTTAGTGAAACCTTACAGTTCTTAAATAGCAAGACACTTTGCCCTCTAGGATGGAGGGATGTTCTTTTTAGGAGCTGTAACATCAGGATGTATAATTTATCCAGTCTGTTTTTATCTATAGCATAAACCATTCTTTTGGAAATTAAAACAGTTGATATATCGCCATCATTGTAATCATTATTCAATATTTACTGACCATGTGCCAAGATCTTTAAAAAATTCTATATGCTGAGCATATTAAACAGAAAAAACAGCAGAGCTCAGCTAAATGTTAACTGCTATTCCCCTTTCCTTGGAATCTTACCAAGACTTTAGGAAAAGTCATAATTCGTCTTTTTTTTTTTCTTTTAACATCTTTATTGGAGTATAATTGCTTTACAATGGTGTGTTAGTTTCTGCTTTATAACAAAGTAAATCAGTTATACCTATACATATATCCCCATATCTCTTCCCTCTTGTGTCTCCCTCCCTCCCACCCTCCCTATCCCACCCCTCTAGGTGGTCACAAAGCACTGAGCTGATCTCCCTGTGCTATGCGGCTGCTTCCCACTAGCTATCTATTTTACGTTCGGTAGTGTATATATGTCATGCCACTCTCTCACTTTGTCCCAGCTTACCCTTCCCCCTCCCCATATCCTCAAGTCCATTCTCTAGTAGGTCTGCGTCTTCATTCCCATCTTGCCCCTAGGTTCTTCATAACCATTTTTTTTGTTTGTTTTTTAGATCCCATATATATGTGTTAGCATACGGTATTTGTTTTTCTCTTTCTGACTTACTTCACTCTGTATAACAGACTCTAGGTCCATCCACCTCACTACAAATAACTCAATTTCGTTTCTTTTTATGGCTGAGTAATATTCCATTGTATATATGTGCCACATCTTCTTTATCCATTCATCTGTTGATGGACACTTAGGTTGCTTCCATGTCCTGGCTATTGTAAATAGAGCTGCAATGAACATTTTGGTACATGACACTTTTTGAATTATGGTTTTCTCAAGGTATATGCCCAGTAGTGGGATTGCTGGGCCATATGGTATTTCTTTTTTTAGTTTTTTAAGGAACCTCCATACTGTTCTCCATAGTGGCTGTGTGAATTTACATTCCACCAACAGTGCAAGAGGGTTCCCTTTTCTCCACACCCTCTCCAGCATTTACTGTTTGTGGATTTTTTTTTGTTTGTTTGTGGATTTTTTGATGATGGCCATTCTGACCCGTGTAAGATGATATCTCATTGTAGTTTTGATTTGCATTTCTCTAATGATTAATGATGTTGAACATTCTTTCCTGTGCTTGTTGGAAATCTGTATCTCTTCTTTGGAGAAATGTCTAATTTAAGTCTTCTGCCCATTTTTGGATTGGGTTGTTTGTTTTTTTGATATTGAGCTGCATGAGCTTCTTGTAATTTTGGAGTTTAATCCTTTGTCAGTTGCTGCATTTGCAAATATTTTCTTCCATTCCGAGGGTTGCCTTTTCGTCTTATTTAAGGTTTCCTTTGCTGTGCAAAAGCTTTTAAGTTTCATTAGGTCCCATTTGTTTATTTTTGTTTTTATTTCCATTTCTCTAGGAGGTGGGTCAAAAAGGATCTTGCTGTGATTTATGTCATAGAGTGTTCTGCCTATGTTTTCCACTAGGAGTTTGATAGTTTCTGGCCTTACATTTAGGTCTTTAATCCATTTTGAGTTTATCTTTGTGTATGGTGTTAGGGAGTGTTCTAATTTCATTCTTTTACATGTAGCTGTCCAGTTTTCCCAGCACCACTTATTGAAGATGCTGTCTTTTCTCCACTGTATATTCTTCCCTCCTTTATCAAAGATAAGGTGACCATATGTGTGTGGGTTTATCTCTGGGCTTTCTATACTGTTCCATTGATCTATAGTTCTGTTTTTATGCCAGTACCATACTGTCTTGATTACTGTAGCTTTGCAGTATAGTCTGAAGTCAGGGAGCCTGATTCTTCCAGCTCCATTTTTCGTTCTCAAGATTGCTTTGGCTATTCGGGGTCTTTTGTGTTTCCATACAAATTGTGAAATTTTTTGTTCTAGTTCTGTGAAAAATGCCAGTGGTAGTTTGATAGAGATTGCATTGAATCTGTAGTCATTGTTTTAGGTAGTATAGTCATTTTCACAATGTTGATTCTTCCAATCCAAGAATGTGGTATATCTCTCCATCTGTTTGTATCATGTTTAATTTCTTTCATCAGTGTCTTATAATTTTCTTCATACAGGTCTTTTGTCTCCTTAGGTAGGTTTATTCCTAGGTAGGTTATTCTTTTTGTTGCACTGGTAAATGGGAGTGTTTTCTTAATTTCACTTTCAGGTTTTTCATCATTAGTGTATAGGATGCAAAAGATTTCTGTGCATTAATTTTGTGTCCTGCTACTTTACCAAATTCATTGCTTGCCTCTAGTAGTTTTCTGGTAGCATCTTTAGGATTCTCTGTGTATAGTATCATGTCATCTTCAAACAGTGACAGCTTTCCTTCATATTTTCCAATTTGGATTCCTTTTATTTCTTTTTCTTCTCTGATTGCTGTGGCTAAAACTTCCAAAACTATATTGAATAATAGTGGTGAGAGTGGGCAACCTTGTCTTGTTCCTGATCTTAGTGGAAATGGTTTCAGTTTTTCACCATTGAGGATGATGTTGGCTGTGGGTTTGTCATATATGGCCTTTTTATGGTGAGGTGAGTTCCCTCTATGCCTACTTTCTGGAGAGTTTTTATCATAAATGAGTGTTGAACTTTGTCGAAGCTTTCTCTTCATCTATTCAGATGATCATATGGTTTTTCTCCTTCAGTTTGTTAATATGGTGTATCACATTGATGGATTTGTGTATACTGAAGAATCCTTGCATTCCTGGGATAAACCCCACTTGATCATGGTGTATGATCCTTTTAATGTGCTGTTGGATTCTGTTTGCTGGTATTTTGTTGAGGATTTTTGCATCTATGTTCATCAGTGATATTGGCCTGTAGTTTTCTTTCTTTGTGACATCTTTGGCTCGTTTTGGTATCAGGGTGATGGTGGCCTCGTAGAATGAGTTTGGGAGTGTTCCTCCCTGTGCTATATTTTGGAAGAGTTTGAGAAGGATAGGTGTTAGCTCTTCTCTAAATGTTTGATGGAATTCTCCCGTGAAGCCGTCTGGTCCTGGGATTTTGTTTGTTGGAAGATTTTTAATCACAGTTTCCATTTCAGTGCCTGTGATTGGTCTGTTCATATTTTCTATTTCTTCCTGGTTCAGTCTCAGAAGTTGTGCATTTCTAAGAATTTGTCCATTTCTTCCAGGTTGTCCATTTCATTGGCATATAGTTGCTTGTAATAATCTTTCATGATCCTTTGTATTTCTGCAGCATCAGTTGCTACTTCTTTTTCATTTCTAATTCTACTGATTTGAGTCTTCTACCTTTTTTTCTTGATGAGTCTGGCTAATGGTTTATCAATTTTGTTTATCTTCTCAAAGAACCAGCTTTTAGTTTTGTTGATCTTTGCTATCATTTCCTTCATTTCTTTTTCATTTATTTCTGATGTGATCTTTATGATTTCTTTCCTTCTGCTAACTTTGGTGTTTTTCATGATTCGTCTTTAGCAATATATCTGTGCCGTTTAACTAAAACCTACTTAAATTACTTGTCTATGTAGTAGGAACAGTAAGTTAGGTTCTCCTTGGTAATTAATGAGGAGACTTTTGAACTGGATGAATTTAATATACAAAATCTATTCTGGAAATGAAAACTAGCAACAACTTTTTCACACATCTCTTCCAAGGTAGAGGCCAGATTGACAGGTCAGTTAAGAGTTCTTTCTGCTGTGTGGGACAGTATATAGTGGCTTAACAAAAAAGTTTATTTTTTGCACACAACAAGCAGCCTGGAGGTGGGAAGTTTGTGTTCGGGAAGTGTCTTCATAATGCTGTTACTCTCCTGGATTGTTTTATCTTCCTGGTGGTGCACCCTTCTCCATGGAAGAATATTTTTCTTCATGTTGTCATCTAATCACAAAATGGCTGAGGTGTCCTCAGCACAATATCTGCTTTGCAAGCAAAAAGAAAAAGGAAAGGAAACAGGAAGGGCTGGCACTTATATCAGAAAGAGCAAAGCTTACCTGGAAAGCTTCAGCTTCTATCTTATGGCCGCAACTGTGTAGCTTGAACACTCCTTAGTTTGAGGGAGTCTAAGGAGTTGAATGTTTTCAACTGGGCATATTGCCATCATGAATAAAAGCAGGTTTTCTCAGGAGGAAGGAGAAAGGGATGTTTGATACTCACTAGTAGTTTTCTGTTGGGACCTTTCTGCTCATGCAGGAGAGATCACTGCCTAGCATTATGTCAATATTTCCATCCATGCCCCAAGAGTTAAAGACAGGCAAAGCAGTTGTGAGCTCACAGGGTATCTTTGAGAATTTGAAAAAGGTGGCTGTGCTGATGAAATGCAGCCCTATGTTGGAGCACATGCCTTGGTGAATGGAGTGTGACTTACATTTCAGCCTCCACTTACCTGTTTGTAAAGATACCTGTGTACAGTGAACAACTTGCACAGCTGCATAAAGGGCCATGAGGGACAGGACAGAGGTAAAATAGAAGGAGGGGATTAGTGATTGATCTTAGCTTCTTTTTTGTGTGTGTGCTGTACACGGGCCTCTCACTGTTGTGGCCTCTCCCGTTGTGGAGCACAGGCTCCGGACGCACAGGCTCAGCGGCCATGGCTCACGGGCCCAGCCGCTCCGCAGCATGTGGGATCTTCCCGGACCGGGGCACGAACCCGTGTCCCCTGCATTAGCAGGCGGACTCTCAACCACTGCACCACCAGGGAAGCCCTGATCTTAGCTTCTTTGACAGAGATACACTAAGTTCTATCTGCTCTGCCCTTCTTTCTTTTGGAATCAAAGGTAACCATGCTCAACAATTACTACAGGTTTGCAGAAACTGTGAAGCAGATGTATGAAATATTTTGCAGTGTTAATGAAATTTTCCTGGTAGCTTGTATACTTTTGATAGCTGATAACAAAAAGGGAAGGAAAATCTACTTCCTGGGGATATTTAAGCAAAACCTTAAGTCATCACAAAGAGCTGTGGGTGAGTAGGTTATTAAACACATTTGAAGAGTTATAATAATTATTACAGAAGCATGTGAAAAGTATATCTCCACGAAATAATATTCTCTTGTGCAACTAGAAGAATGTAGCCAACACTGTTGAGAGGAAGAATACTGAGGCTATTATCATCCGTCCTTCACTGTCCTTCTGCTGGATTTAGGATCCTTTTTCCCCTCAGTGTAGAATAGTTTAACAATCCCAAAAGGAAGCACACATGATATCTCTCAGCTATTGTTGTATTTACTCCATCTCTCCTGTTTCATGATAAAGATGCTGTTGCCATCATTCTGAATGTGATGGTGTTTGCAGAACATAAGATATGATCCCTCTTTAAATAGAACGCTTGCCAATCATCCTTAACTGTTTCCTCTTAAGGTACTTTGTCTTTTAGGCAGGGTTATCGAGAGAAGGCTCAGCTCTTTCTTCGAAATTGTCAGATCTTATAAAACCTCATTACTCCTTGCTCTGTCCTCAATTCAGCTCTGGATATTTTGCCCCCCCCCCCTTTTCTTTCTTTAAAGAAGTTGAACAATTAGAATATATTCTGTGTAAAGAAATAGTCTAGTCTTCTAGCTGCCTACTTTATTTTATTTAAATCACCTATTTATTAAAGCATCAGAGGAGAGACTTTAAGAAATCACCTGGCTCAGCCCTTATCCCACTTCTCTCATTTGCCAAACAATTGAAATCTGATAGCCACTTTCCTTGTTAATTTTTAAAAATTAATTAATTAATTTTATTTTTGGCTGTGTTAGGCCTTTGTTGCTGTGCATGGGCTTTCTCTAGTTGCAGTGAGCGGGGACTACACTTCATTGCAGTGCGCAGGCTTCTCATCGCGGTGGCTTCTCTTGTTGCGGAGCACAGGCTCTAAGCGTGTGGGCTTCAGTAGTTGTAGCACACGGGCTCAGTAATTGTGGCTCGGGGGCTCTAGAGCACAGACTCAGTAGTTGTGGTGCACGGGCTTAATTGCTCTGCAGCATGTGGGATCTTCCCGGACCAGGGCTCCAACCCGTGTCCCCTGCATTGGCAGGCAGATTCTTAACCACTGAGCCACCAGGGAAGTCCCTTGTTAAAGTTTTTACACAGTCCATAAGATTTCTTGCTATCATTTTGTATTAATCATCCCTGTGTACAAAATTTTCCATATGTCCATTCATTCATTCATTTCTAGTTTTATTGTATTGTATTCAGAAAGTGCTGTTCGTAGCAATTCTACTTTATGGAACTTACGAATGCTTTCTTTGTGATCTAATATGAGATTGATCTTAGTGAATGTTCCGTATACACTTGAGATGAGGATATGCTCTTAATTATTTGAATGTAAATTTCAATATACATTCACATGAAATATGAAATCTACTAGTAGATTTCATATAAAATCTACTTTATTGATTATGTTGTTATTGTCCATATCTTTCATTAATTTTGGCCCACTTGGTCTGTTTTGACTGAAAGTAGTGTGTAAATTCTCCTAGTGTAAGTTTTTCTCCCAATGTCTCTTTGAATCTCTTGTGTTTCTGCTTTACAAAGTGGTTGCTATATTGTGTGATAGACAGATATTTATAACGTTATGTATTCATAGTGAATTGTGGTTTTCAGCATTAAAAAGTTTCCTTGTCAGGTTTAATGCTTTTTGGCTTGGATTCTGATTTGGTTTACTTGATATAGATATTGAAACTCCAGTTTTTTTATTGTTTTCATTCAACTGGTATAACTAATTTTTGCTTTATTTTCAACCTCTCTGATTCACTTTGTTTTAGGTATGTCTCTTGCACACAACATATAATTATTGCCTTGTGAGACAAATCGAGATGTTTTTCTTTTACTAGGTAAGTTAAGTCCATTCTCATTTATTGATATGACTGATATTTTTGAACTTGACTGTCACATCATTTTATATTATACATTGCTATATCATGTTTACCTTTTTTCTTTCTCTACATGATGTGTTTCCTTTTCTTTTCTTAAACATTATTTTCTCTTTAATGAAGTTTTATATTTTTGTTCCAGGAGTTTTATACTTTATACTTTTTAATGTCCTTTATCAGGTTTTCTTAATATGACCATTAAGTGTCTGGGTTATTGATATTTAGTATCAGTTTTTAGTGACACCTATATATTGCCTATCCAACAATCAATAAATTTATTCAACTTTTCTGTTTCCCTTTTCTTTTCTTCCCATTTTTAGTTGCAATATTTCTTTTTCAAAACATGTAATATTTATATATTATTCTTTCAGTATTGTCTCCAACCTTTGTTTTCCTCTTAGATCTGATTAAATAATATATAATTTCTTCACCACCAGTCCTTTTGTTAAAGTTTCTCCAATTATCTCCTGGATGGATGAAGGTCATTCTCTACTATATTTCTCAAGAGGAATGGGTACAGCTCAGAGATACAGAAATCTCCCAGCTCTTGAATGTTTAAAATTGTTTTTCAATAGCCTTGATACTTGAAGGAGGTATTAGCTGGGTATAAAATCCTTGGTTCACACTTTTTATCCTTGAGTTTCTTGAAAATGCTATTCCATTGTTACCATGTTCTGAATGTTGCTTTGAAAGTTTGATGCCAGTCTAATTCCTTATCCCTTGTAAATTCTTTGATGACATTGCCCAGAGGCATTGAGGATTTTTTTCATCTTTTAATGTCAAATATTTTAATAGTATACTTCACTGAGCTGATTGCTGCATGCAAATTTTCCCAGCAACTTGGTAGGCCCTTTCAATATGTAGAGTAAGCTCTTCTTTTATTTCTGGAAAGATTTCTTGGATTATATTCTAAATATTAGTTTTGCTCAATTGTTTCATTTTGTTTGCCTAGGGTCAATAATTATATATCTGTTGAATTTTCTTTGCTATCTTCCTGCTTTTTTTCTCTTTCTCTTTTTTCTTTTTTTCTATTTACTTATTTTACTATTTCACTTTCATCCTTTTGATTGCTTTCCTCCTTTTTTAAAATAACTTTTATTAAATTTTCTTTGAGTTTATTCTCCTTTTGGGAATCTTGTAATTTTGTCATCATTTATTATATCATTTTGTCTTTTTCTTCCACATCTTCCTTGAGTTGAATCATTTCTCATTTCATTTATTCATGCTTTTATATGTATAGTTATTTTTAAACTTTGAGTTTATGATTCAAAGTGTTTTAGTTTCATATCTCCACTTGCTTTTTTAATGCTATTTGATTCAGTGTAGGGTGTTCTGTTACAGTTTTATTGTACTTCTTTGCTTTTTTTGGGGGGGGATGGTAGCAGAAATATTTAATTTCCATTTTTTAATTTTTTCTTTTTAGTAGCTTTGTATAATAAATACTGCTTGCATCTCTATATTTCTTGGACAGGTGTGTGTGGTGGTTTGGGATGCTTATGTGATTTTAGTTCAAGGACACTTCATGTCAGAGTAAATGATTGCAGTCTCTTTAGTGGATGACTTTTTCTTTTTTGTTCAATTAGGAGAAGTTTGTTTACCTTGAAATTTCTGCTTTACTTCTGTTTTGAGGGATTGTAAAACTTCTCCTCTTGCTTCTTTTACACTTAACCACACAAAAGTGTCTCTCCCTTCCTTTTTACCTTTGTTTCCCCAGTAGCATCACCTTCCCAAGACTGCCTCCTCATGTACGTTTTTAAATCCCCTTTCTGTAGTCAGTGTTCTGAAGGACCAGAACTCTTCTTCAGTAGTTTTGCATGTAAGGAAAACTTTCCCTTTCTGGGAGATTTTATCTCAATCTTTTGTTCTCTAGCACAGTTTTTCTGGACCTCTGGGCCTCTCTGCAAAGACTTGCAACAGGGGCTTGATAAATAGGTATGTTATCTTACTTTATTAAATTTACAGGTAATTTTGAGTTTGTTATATGGAAAGAAAGGGAGTTGTGTGGCTCATGTATCTGTATAGTTTTGGAGGATGGCTAGAGAGATTTGGATGTAGACAATTGTGAAGCTACATGGAGGTCTTCTGTTGTCCCTGGTTTATAGATGAGACAACCACAACTTGGTGAGTTCAGGTGATTAGCACAACCCAGCTTAAATGTCACATGTCCACTTAACCACTATCTATACTGCTTCTGAAATTACAAATATAGTTTAATTTGCAGTGCATCCAACCAACGTATGTTATTCACAGCAATTACCCCAAGAAGCAAAACTGACATGGTAGCAGAAGAGCATATCAAAGTGGTCAAGCTACTTAGGAAACAGCTTTAAAATGAGACAGTCCAAGCCTTAGGACTTGGGGAGAATAAGTGAGTAAGGTCAGAATGGACAGATAAACTGTGAAAATATGCAGTGTGAAATGGACCAAAGTACACAATGAGAGAAATCCAACTTCAGGATCAATAAAGAAGTAGAAAAAGTCATGGATTTAGGAAGGTGTCATTTGTTTTCAGGAAGGGAAATCAGCATAAGCATTAACTTACGTCCAGGGTAAGCGCAGTTAGGGAAATAAATTTGTACTTTCCTGAAACCATAAACGAAATAAAATTAATGTGATATAACCAATCTTTTGAATAATCCTCACCATTATTCTCCTTTAAAAATTAATGTTTGCTATTTGTTTGGGTACATGGGATCTTAAACTGAAAATGGCAAGATGTATTTTCAAAGAGTAGTCACTTTCAAATGTTTGAGGGATGGAAAAATGAAGCTGCATAGAGCACAGATAATTATCACCCGAAGGCTCAAAAGGAAGTGGATCTGTGAACATGCAGAAAGATAAGTGCCTTTGAAAGAACTAAATGTTCCCAATGATACATTGTGTTTCTATGCTTCATATTGATTCTGAGAAATGGCAGTTCCAATCTGCGGATTTAGGGGGTGCTTAATATGAAATAAGTGAGAGCTCAGCAAGTTTCTCAAGAAACCTTGTTCTTCTCAGATATTCAGAGACTACGGAACCTACATCTGCCTAATGCCAGCTTGGTATGTTTCTGGCAAACAGGCCTAAGGTTTTGATGTTATGGTTATTGTTTGTTACTTTCATATTCTTCTTGGGGGAAATGTGACCTGGTGGAGTAAGCAAACAGCCAGAATTCTGTGACCTTTAGGCTGTCTTGTGTTTGAATGCTTTATTTTGTATTAAAAATTGTTTCTTCTATGCATATTTCTAAAATTAATGAATGCCTCATTCATAAAGAAGAGAGATTCAGTTTCTTGGTGGATAAATCTAATTCTAGAGAACATATGCAATATTTAACATTATATTCTTACTCAAAGGAGGGCACCAGATTTTGCTGAGAGATACACAGAAAATGTATTGAAATTTAGGGACAACATTTCCTTGCTATTTATGGTGAAATAAGCTGTTTGCAGCATATAGTCGTCTGCTTCATTTGACATTGTTGATTGCTCTCTCCATCTTGAAATTCTCCTTTTTTTCATACTTTGATGACTTTTCTCTCTCTTTTCCCTCTCTGGAATAAAATGGTGAATTTATTTTTATTTTATATTTTACATTGTATTTTGATAAAATACATTTAACATAGTATTTACCATCTTAACCATTTTAAGTGTACATACAATTCAGTGGTATTAAGTACATATATAATGTTGTGTAACCATCACTACCCTTCCTCTCCAGAACTCTTTTCATCTTTTAAGACTGGAATGCTATACCTGTTAAATAGTAACTCCCCATTTCTCCCTGCTCCCAGCCGTCGGCAACCACCATTTACTTCCTGTATCTATGATTTTGACTACTCTAGGTACCTCATGTAGGTGAAATCATACAGTATTTGTCTCTATGTGACTGACTTATTTCACTTAGCATAACGTCCTCAAGGTTTATCTATGTTGTAGCATATGTCAGAATTTCCTTCCTTTTTCAGGCTAAATAATATTCCATTGTACAGACAGGTTGGGGGAACAGATAGTTAGGGAGTTTGGGATTGACATGTACACACTACTATATTTAAAATGGATAACCAACAAGGACCTACTGTATAGCACAGGAACTCTGCTCAATAGTATGTTAACAACCTAAATGGGAAAAGAATTTGAAGAAGAATAGATACATGTATAGGTATAACTGAATCACTTTGCTGTACACCTGAAACTATCAAAACATTGTTAATCAACTATACTCCAATATAAAATAATAAGTTAAAAAAATATTCCATTGTATGCATATACCACATTCTAATCCATTCACCTGTCAGTGGACATTTAGGTTGCTTCCACATTTTAGCTCTTAGGGATAATGCTGCAGAACATGGGTGGACAAATGTCTCTTTAGGACTTTGCTTTCTGTTCTTTTGTATATACACCCAGCAATGGAATTGCTGGATCATATGATAATTTTATTTTCAAGTTTTTGAAGAACTGCCGTGTTGTTTTCCATGTGACTGTACCACTTTACTTTCCCATCAACAGTGTGTAAGTGTTCCAATTTCTCCACATCCTCAACAAAACTTATTTTCTCTTTTATGATATTTTCTAATATGTGTGAAGTGTTGTCTCACTGTGTTTTTTTTTTTGCATTTCCCTAATGATTAGTCATATTGAGCAACTTTTTATATGCTACTTAGCCATTTATATACCTTCCTTGGAGAAACGTCTAAGTCCCTTGCTCATTTTTGAATTGAGTTGTTTGTTTGTTGTTGTTGAGATTTAGGAGTTCTCTATATAGCCTTGATATTCCATTTTTTCTCTTTTGTGAGCATTTCTTCCTCCCTCCGTTCTTTAAATAAGTATTTCTCTCTAAGTGTGGTCTGAAAACTATGTAATCAGGATCACTTGGGATATGTGTTTGGGATACACCATCTCTGAATCCACCACTCTATCTATTGAATCAGTCACTAAACTAGGGTCCCTGGGTGATGCATTTTAACCAGCTTTCTGAGTAGAACTTCACAAATATTAAAATTTGAGAACATTTCCTTACATGTCAGCCCTTTCCAGGGTTTCATTTCCAGTTCACTGTTCTCAATCTCATGGTTTAAGTACCACCTACTGATATGCTTACAACTTTCAAAGGTATCATTTTCAGTTCTGACCATTTATTTTCATATATCCATCAGACCCAGACACCTCAAAGCCAATACATGTAAAAGTGAACTTATTATCTTACTCCATAAACCTGCTCCTTCATCTGTAGTCTCCATCGGTAGCACCATCATCCGTCATCTATAATCTAGTCACTGAAGTTGAAAACTTGAAAGTTAGAAAATTGGAAACAAACTTTATTTCCCGTTCTCCTTCCCCCTTCTCCTCAACCAGTCAATCAATGCATTCAACAGATTTTACCTTCAAGTATTTTCCAAACTTTTTCCTGCTTCCCTGATACAAATATCATAGATACAATTAAGTTCTTCACCATATCTCTGCTGGGTGCTCTCCTCTCTCTTCTTTTTAAACCATCTCCCTTACAGACTTCAGTTTGGCTTATCTAAATGCAAAGTGTATAGGTTCAAGTCCCAGCAGGAAACAATGGGCACCTTCAAAATAAGATTAATTCAAGGAAGCTTTTATTCACAAAGAGATTATGTCCACAGGTTTGGGTATAGGACAACTACAACGGATGGTGTAATAGTCTGGCCAAGCTGTTACCACTTCTACATCCCATGGGATGACGTGAGGGAGTGGCTACTAGAACACAGAAAAATAAAGTGTCTGATTTGAAAAAAGCAGAGATCTTTGATTACTCAAGGGACATCCCAGACCAAAGTTTGTTCATATCACACCAGATAAATACCACGTCCTCAATCCCACCCTCCCTCCAATCTTTGACTGGGGACACTGTTGGGAAACCCAAATAGATATCAGAAGGCATGAGAACCCCTTGATGTAATCTGTACCAGTTAGTCTCCAAGGCAGAGCACAGAATTGAAACAAGTGGAGAATGGCTCTTGAAGTGTAGTGGAACAATCCAGCACACAGATCTTACAACATAGCTCCATTGCTTATAAATATTTGGACTCCCCCATCTCCTATTAGCTAAATTTCTGTTCTTTAAAATGAAACACAGGGAGGGGGAAGGGTAAGCTGGGACAAAGTGAGAGAGTGTCATGGACATATATACACTACCAAATGTAAAATAGATAGCTAATGGGAAGCAGCCCCATAGCACAGGGAGATCAGCTCGGTGCTTTGTGACCACCTAGAGGGGTGGGATAGGGAGGGTGGGAGGGAGACACAAGAGGGGGGAGATATAGGGATGTGTGTATATGTATAGCTGATTCACTTTGTTCTACAGCAAAAGCTAACGCACCATTGTGGAGCAATTATACTCCAATAAAGATGTTAAAAAAAAAAAAGAAACACAATATTTTTATTGTGTTTATTTGCCCCATTGCCTCTTTGTCTGGCAGTCTCTGCCTTGCTTATCAGGTTAGAAATGCAAGTTGCTTGTGGTTCCATATTAAGCTCTTAGTATTTTTTTTTTTTTTTTTTTTTTTGCGGTACGCGGGCCTCTCACTGCTGCGGCCTCTCCCGTTGCGGAGCACAGGCTCCGGACATGCAGGCTCAGCGGCCATGGCTCACGGCCCAGCCGCTCCGCGGCACGTGGGATCTTCCCGGACCGGAGCACGAACCCGTGTCCCCTGCATCGGCAGGCGGAATCTCAACCACTGCGCCACCAGGGAAGCCCAGCTCTTACTATTTTTTACCTCCATGTTTTTTGTTGAGGCCTTTCCTTCTAGAGGAAGTGCTGTCTTCCTCTTTCCAACTTCTCCCAAGAAACGCTCAGTCACATCCCTGATTAACATCCCTCTTCTTATTTTTTTACAAACATCCTGACTTGGCTAGTTAGTGGTTCTCAGTATTGTCTGAATCTAGCATTGCTCTTACCTCATTGTTTCATTATTATCTGTTTATGTGTTTGACTCCCCAAACAGACTCTGAATTCCTTGAATAAAGAAATAACATCTTATATATGCTTATAGTCCCGGGGCTAAGCCCAGTGCCTATTTGATGAAAGAAAAAAGAGTTAGTAATTTCTCCCTGTCTCTTCTCTCTTGCTGTGCATATGCTAATAGTCAAAGGGATTGCTTTCAGATTTCTAAAAAATGGTGTGCATCTAAGTATCTCTCAGTGGGGCTGCAGCCAGCATTAATACTGAAGTGGTAAGTAATGGCCAATTTTGTTTCCTCTGTAATGGAAATTGATGGAAGGAAGGTTCACTGTGGATAATTAGATTGATTTTAGTTTTACCATTTTTATATCCAGACAGTTCTTAAAAGTGATTGTTGTAATTACAGAAAGACAAGCTGATACAAAGAGCCATTGTTTATTTTTCTCTATCCAATCTAGACTGTCTGTGCTGCTGAAAAGACTCTCTTTTTCTCCTCCTCATTCTCTGCATACCATCCTTAAAACACTTGTATTTTCAGTTTAAATTAACATCTTATCAGTGTAGATTGAAACATGGAAGACTCAGGCCACGATGAAGGCATACAGAATCCATCAATGTATAAAGTGATTCTCATTTCACATCTATAGGGTATATACCTTGATTATAATATGACATACCAGGAAGTATAGGGCAAACTTCTAGCCTGCATTCCAGAAACTTACAATAAGTTGCCTCTGTAAAAAGGTAGGTGGTTATTAGAGGGGAGACAGCCTTTCATAAATCCTGCTTTCTGCCAGGAAGCATTTTTCCTAAGCAGGCTCTCATTCCTCCTGTTGGCTCTCCTTCCTTCTAAACTCTCTGCCCCTGGGGAGCAGGTGTTGTGCCGATTGTTTTTTAGCTGTGGTGGTGAATTTGGAGCAGATAACTGTACGTGTCTCAGAATGGTTTCAGAATATAGGGGGATGTTTGTCAGCCATTTGTGATACTTAGACTGGGTAAAGCCTCTCATTCACTATAATGTTTTCAGTCAAATAAAGTACCAAGGAAATAAATGCTGGCATTGACACCACAATCAATTATTTTTTATGATGACAGTGTTCTAGGTACTATTTAAAATTTTAGTTTGAAACAGAAAATTCTTATTCACCTGTTTTTTTTCTTTGCTGTGATGCAAAGCAATAAAAATATGGTTTATGAAGGAACCCATCTCTCATTTATATTGGACAACAAAACAAATAGGAAAAGAAGAACAGGAAGTTCACTTAGAAAATAATAAAATTACTTCTGTGAATAGAAATGAGAATAAGAAATCACAATGTCAGACATTGTGATATCCTTGAAGATAGAATTTGTATTCTTTGTTGCTCCTGGCAAAATTGCAGGTTGCTAATGCTTAGTAAATTTGTGTTGAATTTAACTTAGTTAATTCAAAACATATATTTCTGTAGTTCAAAAACTGTTCATGAGAAAGTCTCAGGAAGGAACATATTAATTTAGGCATCACAGTGTACATTGATATATATGCACATATATTTCCAGAATCACATGACACCTCATTAAAGCTAATTCTGCTTGGGTTTTAGTGAATCAAAAAGGAAAAAAAATACCATGTTTGCCACCCAAAACCACCCATTTTACTGTGCATCAAAAGGTCTTGTAGTTTGATTGGTCTGCTAGTGGAAGGGACTGGATGCAATGCAGTGCCTTTTTCCTTGCTGACATCCTATAGAAGTTTGTTCGCATGGTCTTGTCATAATTAGTCAGGGCATAAAACAAGTAATGCAAAATTTAGAAATAACATTAGCTTTTAAGAAGGTAAAGTATGATTGTTAGGAGATGGCGTTCAAGATATCCAACAAATAACTCTCTTACCCTCTTAAGTTCTGAATAAAATGAGAATTAGATAAAAAATTACTGGAGATAGACACTGGAGTTAAAATTATGTAATTGGTTTCTACCCTGACTCTGCCACTTACTAACTGTGTGATCTGGGGACAAGCCTCTTCTGCCTTAATTTTCTTATCTGAATATGGGCATAGTAACACCATCCCAATTAGGGTTTTACAAGGATCGAATGAGATCATGTATATAAAGTTCTTTGCATGCTCCCTGACAGACAAGTACTCAATAATTGTAGCTATTATTATAATAAATGATGGAGAATTAACTTCTAAAAGAGCAATAATTTAAATGGATTATTGAAAGCATTCCAATAACAAAAAGTGAGAATATAACCTAAGATGAAGGTTGGCTATTTTGACATTTCTAAAGATCTTGAAGAGCAAAAATGGGCTATGTTGCAGAAGAGAGCACATGCTCTTATCAGGTAGGTGAGCTAGTGAGGAAGAGTAAAGGGACAGGGAGCCATGCATGCCCAATTTTCTTAACCAAAATTCACTTTTTAGGGAATTTACTCCTCCTACCTGGGAGACAAAGAGTGAGGATACAGAGAAAATTCAGAACGTTATCTTCCTCCACATGGAAGGATATATTGGGAATAGGAATTTAAGTCCCCACCCCCAACAATAATGGCCATCACATTTTATTGTAATTATTTGATATTTACTATTAGAATATAAGTTTGGTTAAGGGAAGACATCAGTTTGATTGGTTGACTATTCTATTACGAACACCAAATACAGTGAATGACTTATGTTAGGTGCTCCATAGATATCAAGGAATGATTAAATGAATGAATAAATCCATTCTCTTAGCTTCTATAACTCTGCTGTGTATTGTGTACATCAGGCTGTTATAAACCACATCATTAATATTTCAATAATATTATTTTATTATTGTGCTTCTACTTGTGCAAGAAACTATTGTAAACATTTTACATGTATTAACTCGTTCGGCTCCTACTGCAATCTTAGACGTAGGTATCATCATGATCACTATTTTTCAGATGTGTAAATTAAGACAAAAAGTGGTTAATTTTCCAAGGTCATACGGTAGTAACTACAGAACTAATTATTATGATTCAATGCTCACCAAAAACCTGGCTACAGTTTGGCTGCCATATCTTACAGAGAAAGAATGAGTGGGTCATAGGACAGGATATCTATTCACTTTTTATTTTTTTAATTTTTATTTCATATTGGAGTATAGTTGATTAACAATGTTGTGTTTGTTTTGGTTGTACAGCAAAGTGATTCAGTTATACATATACATGTATCTATTCTTCTTCAAATTCTTTTCCCATTTAGGTTATTACAGAATATTGAGCAGAGTTTCCTGTTCTGTACAGTAGGTCCTTGTTGGTTATCTTAAATACCTCGTTTTTAATTATAAATGAACACACTAACATCACTCTGCAGAGGATTTCCTTTGTGGAAATCTGTCCTCAAGACTCTATAACCTTTTTTATGAGTTATCAAGACCAAATTTCTGGGCCAGTTAAATAAGAAGTTTATTGTTTCTATTTTACCAAGTTGATGCTAATCTGTGGGACTTCCAGATGTCCAGCTGGCTGGCTTTTCTCTGATGACACAGCTATTTCTTTCTAAGTCCCTATGAAACAGCAAATTCACCGAATATTTTAACTTATATGTCTATACAATTGTGTCCTCTGTACTAGACTGCTACATTTGTTACAAGCAGGGACGGGGACCTCATTCAGTCCCTTAGGTTGAACTCAGGACAGAGAAGTTAATAAATTTCTGTTTGAGTATATGAGGCATCTATATTCTCTACTCTGAAATGGCTATTTAGAGTTTGGGAATGGTCTCCAGAGTTGGAACAGAGTTTAGTTTTAGGAAAATAACATATTGGTTTGACAGGATATATGTGTACCTTTGACTCCATACTCTAATAAATGGACCAATTACTACATACATAATTTAAAAGACATAAGGTGATCTGACAGTTCATTAGTCAAATAACTGATTTTAAGCATTTGTTATGTGCTGAGAGTTTGCTGTAGAGGGACTGAAAACACTTGTAATTTGGACATATAAGTGGAGAAAAATACCTTGTAGTTTATAATCAAGGGCTAAGACCTGGGTAAAGACCATAAAAGCAGTGGGATCACTTGGTTAAAACACCTGACAAAAGGTCCCTAGAAGGGGTTACACTTTAGCTGTTCCTTAAAGAATTCATGGAATTAGGTAGGTTAAAGAATTCCAAGATGGCTGGAAAACATGAAGAAAGCAAAAAAGCAGGAATGAGGGTGGTGCATGTGGAGGGGCTATTTCAAGATAAAGGATCACGTACATCACATATAGGCAGTCAGATTTGGCCAAGTGCACTCATAGCTTATGGTATTTATTACCATATCCATTTATGTGATTTCCTTCTATTCATACCATTTGGAGGGGAAGATACCCTTTAACTTCCTATTTTTATACTATTTAGAAATACAAAGCATTCTGTAAACTGAGATTATACTTTTTTGGACATATGGGTGTGAATTGTAGCATAAATAGAACATACATGGATACAGAAGGCAGTCCTAGGTAGGAATTTTGACCTGGACACTTACTGTGTAACCTTGGCTTAGCTGAGTAACCTCTCTGAGCTTCAGCTTTCTCATCTGTTAAAAAAGAAAAAATTATGGTAGCTATGCATAGAGTTATAAAGATTAAATGAAATAAAGATTATCAAAAGTCCACTGTTACACTGGCTGTCACATAGTTACCACTTGATGACTGGTGGCTACTACTATTCTGTTGTTTAATAAACAGTAGCATATTGCATTCTGCTGTTTGACATATCCTAAGGAGGGGAGTGCTAATTCACACTGTTTCACCTGTCTACTTTCCCTAATATTTGTTATCCTTCTCCCCACACTTGGGCTATGAAGATGCTTGGTCTTTCTTCATATGAACTAAAGGTACTTTTTCCAATTCCAAAATATGAAAGTAGGTAAACATTAATCTACCACGAATTACCCAAACCATTTCTTTCTTTCAGCCTTTAGGTCATAAAAAAACAAAAACAATAACAGTGGTAGCAAACATTATTTGGAATCATAAGTCATACAGCATTCTCACCCTGTGTAGCAAGGAATTAGGGAAAAATAAGTTCTTCTAAAAGATCTGGATTCAAGTGTTGCTACTTACTGCTCTTGAACTTTGGAGGAGGGATTTTCTAAGTTTAAAAATAATAAGAATATCAAAGATTAAAAAAGGTTCTTGGGTGTCTCAATAAATCAGAATCAAGATGTTTAATTCCATTCATTATACCATATTTTAAAACAAGAGTATCACAGAAATAGTGTACATAAAATACAATAAATGTTCAAATGAGCAGATTAACTTGCTTTCCATTAAAAAAATTGGTGAATTTTCTCACAACTAAAAGATATCATTTTAGGTTACCATTATTTTCACAGTGCCCCAAAAAGACCACCTGTGGTAAGAATCAACATACTTCCTTTAGCTCTTTGCTGGCTTATTAACAGGGTATGAATAGGAGATCTAAGCTCAAAATGTAATATATTTTTTCTGTAATAATTAAAACAATGAGTGAAAAGGGGAATGCACTTCCTGTGTCTATATAGTTATGGACTGAATTGTATCCCCTCAAAATTCACATGTTGAAGCCCTAAGCCTCAGTGTGACTATATTTGGAGATAGGGCCGTTAAGGAGGTGACTCAAGTTAAATGAGATCATAAAGGTGGAGCCTTATCTGATAGGACTGGTGAACTTATAATAATAAGAAGAGGCACCAGAGATCTCTCTCTGCCTCTATGTACACACAAAGGAAAAGAAGAGAGGCCTCACCAGAAATCAACATTGCTGGCACCTTGATCTTGGACTTTTAGCCTCCAGCTATGAGAAAAAAAATTTCTATTGTTTAAGCCACCTAGTCTCTGGTATTCTTTTATGGCAGCTTGAGCAGGCTAATACATATATATATATATATATATATATGTTTTAAAGCATCTCTCAGTATAATTTAGTTGTTATATATAATGAGTATCAAATTCTGTTCTTGTAATGTCTACTGTGACAGTATATTCTAAAATAATGGACATATTTTTATGCCACAAAGTCTAAATATCTCCATCTTGCTAAAAGTTAACATTTTATAAATATAAAAATATTCTTTTCTGGAAGAAGGTGTACAGAATTTGATAGTGCTATGGGGGTTAATGTGTTTTATTAAGCATTCATGGAATTACTTCATTACAATTGTGAATCCATCTAATAATCAATTAGACGACTATTACCATAATTGCTGTATAGCACAATGTTATGTTGATGTTAAATTCTGTCTAGAGTCAGTACATGAGTAAAACATAGTGGCTGTCTTCCTAATGGCACATGATTATAATTATAATAATTTCAATTTGACACATTATCTTTTCACAAATTCATTGCAGAGTATGTATATTATCTTCTTTACTGGAGTTTAGGTAATAAATCCCAAAGCATTACAAGGACCAGTTTGCTTTTGCGAGTTTTGTCTTTGTCTTTTTGAAGGTAAATAGACTGGCAGCCTTTCTAGTAATGTCCAGAAGACAAATGGCAACCATTCTAAGTAGATTTTCTTCATGTTTCTTCAGTATGTGCTTTGTATGAATACAAATAAGATTACTGCCCTTTTAAAGAACAGCATTGTAGTCAGTGATTGGTATTGGGCACACATTTGCAAAATCAAATATTAATTTTCCTTTAGCTTTAGAATTACATCATAAGCATAACTAGGTCCCCAATTAGACTTGCACACTTAAATGTTCTGTTTCCAACCCCAAAGCCCTCTAAGGTTACCTCATTTCTAAGTAGTCTAGGTGCTATCGGGTTGGGGAATTCTGGAGTAAGTAATCCACAGACAAACCCTGTGTTTGTTCTTCATTCTGTCTCTTTGGATTTCACTTTTAATGTTGTAGGTGCCTCTGGCTTCTTCATGCGCTTATGTCAAAACACTGAAAGAACACAAATTCCCAAAGGGAAATTCACATTATTTCAGGTATATCTAGGACATAAAAGGAAAGCATTATAACACTGCAAAAATTCTGCCTAGCTCTCAGAATGTCAATGATTTGTGGTGTCTCTTTCAGGGCAGCTCAATAACATGTCAGGAACTGAAAATGAAGGCGTACCTGTTGTCCTTTGGAAAACCCCATGTTGGCTCTGAGGGGGTCTCTAATGGTTCTCTTCTTTATTCAGGTTCAGCTCCTGTCTCCTCTTCAGGAACTGAGAGCTGATTTCCTGCACCTATAAAAGAACATCTAGTCATATATATTAAGGAAAAGAGCTATTACAAGGCCATTCTGTAGGAACATGAAATCAGGCAGTGGTGAAAGTTTGATTTAAACCTGTTTCCAGAACAAATAAAATACTATTGCATACGTTCAGGAGGGCAAAAGAAGATTCTTATAAAAGGACAACAACTGAGGAACTTCTCTGGTGGTCCAGTGGTTAAGACTCCACTCTCCCAATGCAGGGGGCACAGATTTGATCCCTGGTCAGGGAACTAAGAACCCACATGCCACACGGTACAGCCAAAATAAATAAATAAAAATAAATAAAATATTTTTAAAAAGGACGACAACCGGTTCTTAAGCATTGGTCTCCTGGGGCTGTTTATACAGAACTCTTTGAAATTCTAGGTCCTAAAGATGGGGTTAAAGATTTGGCCTGACTTCCCCACTCCCTCACACATACCCAAATTCAGCCTGACTTTTTCAGAATTTGCCCTTTGCATTGGTTCCCTCCAACAACAAGAGGGTGGACATGGATCTTGCTTATGTGGTTCCACTTTCAGCTTTTTAACAAGGGTGAAAGCACCAAGTAATGTGAAATATAAGATGCTATGCATAGACTAGCCCAAAAGAAAGCAAGTAAAAAAAAAAGCAGTGAAGGAAAGTGTAGTCTATAACAATATGTCAGCCCTCCAACCCATTCCCTCCAACTATCAAGAAAAAGAACATTTTTTTTTTTTTTTTTTTTTTTGCGGTACGCTAGCCTCGCACTGTTGTGGCCTCTCCCGTTGTGGAGCACAGGCTCCGGATGCGCAGGCCCAGTGGCCATGGCTCACGGGCCCAGCCGCTCCGCGGCATGTGGGATCTTCCCAGACCGGGGTATGAACCCGTGTCCTCTGCATCGGCAGGCGGACTCTCAACCACTGCGCCACCAGGGAAGCCCAAGGAAAGGAACATTTTTAAAATAAACACTTTAGAGTAGGGATTGAAAAACTTTTTCTGTAAAGGATGAGAGAGCAAATATCTTAGGATTTCTAAGCCCTATGCTCTCTATCACAGCTACTGAACTCTGCCATTGTTGTACCAAAGCAGTCATCAATAATAAGTTAATGAGATGGCTAGGTTCCAAAAAAATGTTATTTATGGACACAGAAGTTTGAATTTCATACAGTGTACACAGGCACAGAATATTAATCTTCTTTTGACTTTATTCAACCATAAAAATTAATAAATTTTTAGCTCACAGGCTGTACAAAAACAAGTAGCAAGTGGGATTTAGTCCAAGAACACAGAGTGCTGACCCCCTCTTTATTGGCTCATTCAATGTAGAGGTAGAATGGCTTCCTATCAGCCACCTCTCTTGAATATGGAGGTCTGGGTAAATGGGTAATGCCTTTAGCTAAATAAAGGCATGCCTTGCTTTTGTGTTAGCAGAGAAGATAGTGTTAGGGGGCCCTTAGATGCCAGCATGTGGAGGTTTCTGCTCACTAATTCCATCATTGTTAAACTTGTTAACCTGCACTGCATCACTGTTGAAACTAGAAAAGGCATCCTCTGTGAGAAGACAGGATAGAAAAAGGCACCAGCTCTGGATAAATTATAGAAAAAGGAGACTTCTTTAGACTAATAAAAATAGAAAAGGCCTTTGGGTAGATCCACTGTGCACCCTCTTCCTGTGGGTGACCTTTATGTGTGGATGACAATGTTTGACAAGCAAAGAAAAGGCAAAATCTCAGTTCCCCTTCACCCTTCCACCATCCTCAGGGGCTCCCCCACAATGCTAATACGAACTCACTATGTTATGTCACACTGACTTGCTCAATTTTTTTAGAGAAGAATGGAATTCTATTGCCTTGAGTGAAAGCACCCGACTGCCAAGTTTTGGGGGCTTTGGGATAGGGAAGAGGGGTGGAGGAGGCCTACTGTTTCATAAAAGGACTTTCAAAGACAGCCTGTTTCTAATAAACTACAACTCACTCCAAGCCTCCGTTGAACTGGAGAGTCCACCTTCCCTGCTGCAGGCTCTTCCTGTGTCACTTTGCCCAGCTTCATGAGTATCAGCAAGCCGCAACATCGCCCCACCCGCTTTGCTTTCCCGTCAGTCTGCCTAGATCTCTTACTGATCGTCAGCTTCCCTCATGTCTATCTTCACTGTGTATGGAAAGAGAAGTTTCTTTTTTCCTTTCTTTTCATTTTAGAGAGAGAAGGGAGAAAAGTAGAAGATAAACCCATGGGTGGGGTTTGTCATCTTAAACAGTGGAATGAAACTGTTTTTAAAAAGTTGTCAAAATGATTGCAATGGAGGTAGGACTGGACCACTTTGAGAAATATTGCCTAAGTGGACCTGGATCTTCTCTATCTTTCGGTGCTCCTTTCACACCCACAGCGTAGGGTTAGGTTTCTGTCTAGGAGTCAGGCTGTGAGCGCTACCATTTATTAGCTCTGAGAGACTGAACTCTGTTCAAAGTAATTTATAACTATTATCTTACTTAAACTTCACAAATGAAATATGTAATGTTGATGGTTTTCCCCATTCATAGATGAGGAAGTTAAATTTTGTTAAGTTTGGCAAGTTTAAATAATATACTTATGGTCATTGCACCATATTATGATCAATATCTTACCCTTATACCATAATATTATGTTATCTCATTACTTTGTTATGAGTGTCAATTAGGAAATAAATGGTATTCAGTAAATGTGTTAGCCTTTTTTTTTTTTTTTTGTCTAGCCTTAATTAAGCCTAAAAGATATGAAACTCTGTAGACAGCCTTAGCTGTTGCCTTCTTTCCTCTTCCCTCTTTCATCTTCTGACTACTTAACTAAACCCTCCACCTCCTCCAAACCTATCCGTTCCATAAAGGCTATTCTAACTAGTCTGAGTTTTATATGTCTTAATTCTCACAATGATGATACAGCCTTTAATCATAGAGGGTTGGCAGTGTTCACTGTTATTTTTTAAAAAGTTTTAGTTTTATTAACAATTTTTTTTTGCTGTAGAGTCATATATTAAATGTCTGTGTTCTCCTAAGAACATTCAGAAGAGGACTGGGCAGAGATTAAGTATTCAAATATTTATTGACATACATTTGATTAAGTATAACGTGTATGAGGGTCTTAAATTTAGTTCTGTAGGTAGTGTAGAGAGCAGATGAATGTGTTTCATGTGGCATCAGCTGTCCCAATATAAAGCTGAAAAAAGTATATATTATAAATATTTATGTAAAATATGTATTAGAAGCATACATATAAATATATATAATATATACATATATTAAAGTAATGAGAATTGTGTTTTACAGTATTACCACTCCCTTTCTCCCATTCTTTATTTTTCACTTTCCTGATCCATTAATACATTCCAAATCCTTTTTTTTTTCCTGCAGCATCATGGGAAGAGAAAAAGAAAGACATTATACTTGCTACTTTTCCATCACTTCTTACCCTTTTTTTAAAAAATAAATTTATTTATTTATTTTTGGCTGCATTGGGTCTTTGTTTCTCACCAGAATTTTTTTTTTTTTTTTTGCGGTACGTGGGCCTCTCACTGTTGTGGCCTCTCCCGTTGTGGAGCACAGGCTCAGCGGCCATGGCTCATGGGCCTAGCCGCTCCACGGCATGTGGGATCTTCCCGGACCGGGACACGAACCCGTTTCCCCTGCATCAGTAGGCGGACTCTCAACCACTGTGCCACCAGGGAAGCCCTTGGGTCTTCGTTTCTGCATGCGGGCTTTCTGTAGTTGTGGCGAGAGGGGGTTGCTTTTCATTGCAGTGTGTGGGCTTCTCATTGCAGTGGCTTCTCTTTGTTGCGGAGCATGGGCTCTAGGTGCACAAGTTCAGTAGTTGTGGCTCACGGTCTCTAGAGCACAGGCTCACAGTTGTGGCGCATGGGCTTAGTTGCTCTGCGGCATGTGGGATCTTCCTGGACCAGGGATCGAACCCGTGTCCCCTGCATTGGCAGGTGCATTCTTAACCACTGCACCACCAGGGAAGTCCCTCTTACCTTCTTTTTTACCCTCAAGGACAGCTTTGACAATTGGTTCCATTTTTCCATGCTCCCCAAAGAAAAAGATTAACAAATAAATATTGCACAATTTAAATCTTTGTTGAGAGCACTGTAAAGGAAAGTTGAGTAAAGGCCAATAGTACTAAACACTCAAGAATTAAACATGACCAGAGGGAACATTAATGCTGATTAATGGAATTTTTAGAATGCCTAAGTTTTACATAAAGATCAAAGTAATTTTGCTTATTCAGCAGAACCAGATTCATCTAAATTCACACCTTAATTAATGGGGCTCCCTAAAAGAAACCAAAAAGAATAAATGGTAATTAAATGCTAATTTTGCACAGTTAAAATTATTGCAGATTACATGCAAATTGGAAAACATAATCAGTAACGGATCTTTCTCTGTGAAATTCCTGGTGCATTTGTCTGAGTTTATTTTATGTTGTATTTAGGGAGAATAGTCAGGACTCTGAGCAGAGAGCAGCCTGTCATTTCAGGAACTTGGAGTTCACTGCTGTCAGGGCCAATAGTAGCCTTGGTTGATAAGAACTTGAACTAAACAGTAGCAGTGGGAAAAGGGAAAAGGAAATAGATACAGGGATGTTTAGAGGTACCATTAATCTTTGCTGGTCAAATGAACAAAAACAAAGTGTTCTCTAAAAGGGAAGTCATGAAACGTGGGTTCTGTAGGTGGACTGTCTCAAATAAAAATTTTTTTAAAGTAGTTAGTACTATGAGAGAGAACTGAGCCCAGAAAAAGTGACGCAAATTTTGTATTTAAAAATCTTCTCACGAGATTTCTGCAAAGTCCATGTTGGTGTAGCTGATTTTAGTAATTATGTAGCTCTTCTAAAAAAAGTCTTCATTTCACCCAATATAGGTGTCTCTTTCTATCCGTTTTCCTCCAAGGTGATGAAGTAAGTACCAAGTACTGTCTTTTGAGCAATAAACGGGTGTTGGTTATTCTCCATTTATCTGTCCTACCAGGTCAGCACCCGACCCTTCTCCCCTCCTTATCCTGCAGGATTCTGACTCCTGTGGACTGCATCATGTAAACTCCCCTGCCCTCTGTTCAGCCAGTGGAGACACCAGCTGGAGATTGGTGGATGGGAGATAATGAGGTCACAGTATGCATTTACCCCACCCATTTGTTGGACTGTGGTTTGGTAGTGGCTGTGTTCCTCTACCCAGAGCCACAGCTCTTACTGGGTCAGACCCTCTCCCACCATTGCAGCTCTTGTCAGCTTCAGGGACGGCAACACCGCTTTGCTCTTATGGACTGGAGATGGTAACAGCTTCTGGCTATTGGAGTTTCTAATGCTTCTCCTTCTCTAGCTGGTGCCTTTAACCCTCCACACAAGTCTGTAAACAGTCCCTTCATTAAACTGTGTCAGTTATCACTTTTATGTGTCCTGCAAGGATCCTGGCTATAAATTGATTCATATTCTTGTAGCATTATTAATCACCCTTTTTTCCTTGAGGTAAATCTAAAAGTAATAGGTTCCATTTTTAAAAATTCACTGTTAGTTTTTTTTTTTTTTTTAGGGAAGGCGGTTTACTCCATTTTCTCCTCCACAAAGATGTCTTCTCCCTTTTCCCCTCCCCGCCATGAGGGCTTCTGGACCAAGTATAGTCACATTTATGCTTCTGCAGCCTTTTCTATATACTCTATGCTGGCATTTAACCCTCCTATTATAATTAAGCATTTATATGCCTTCCTCTTCTCCTTAAAAGTTCCTCTGCCTTATTTATTATTGTGTTCCCAGATTTGGAAGGTCAGGAAAACTGGTACTCAATAAATGTTTAGTGAATGAGTTAGTATTTGGGGATAAGTTGCCCAAGAGATAGGTCTGTGGCTCTAATGGCATTTTTAGAATAGTTGGATTATCTCATGATAGTGCAACATATAGGTTATGAACATAGTCTCTTTGGCCAGCCTATCTGGTTTGGATCCAGTCTCTATCATTTGCACTAGTAAGTGACCTTGAAGATGCTTAACCTCTCAGTGCCACAGTTTCTTTATGTGTGAAATGGTGATAATAACTGTGTTTATTTAATAAAGTTGTTGTGTGGATTAAATGAGTTAAAATATGTGACATGCTTAGTACTGTGTCATATAATAAGGCTATATAAATATTTTTGACTATATTTGCTATTTTCATGGATCTAATATAATATGTGCCAGTGATGAGAGAGTTAAAAGATCAAATTTATGGTAAGCAAAAAGGATATTTCAGAACTAATTGCAAACTGGAAATAGATACATCATCAGATGGTTAGTACCTCCATTAAGAGTTTTAAAAATACATAAAATTAGTAATGTGGAACTGTTGGTCAAAAACTTAGCCTATTGTTAGGGTCTATGAATCCAGCAGAAGACCTCATCTTTTGCCTGGGCAGTGATCACAAGTCACAAGGCAAGTCTTTTAAAATGACTTCTATTGGCATTCAGTCTCAGGTAGCAATGTGTTATGTTTATTAATGGGGTTTTTACAAGCTAGTCATATTTCTTTTCTCGGAGAATTTGGGAACCATCTCACTTTGGTTTCCTAACTGCAGACGATATTCACTCATTTTCTAGGGGCTTTTGAAAAATTAAAATAAGAATAGGGACAAGGCTTCTGAATCTAAATGCTTCAATTATAATCGTGTTATTCTGACCACTATTTCTATCATTGTGGTTAGGAGCAAAAGTTCTGAAGTCAGACATTTGGAGTTTAAATCTGTTTCATCTACTAGCTATATCACCTTGGGCCAATTATGTAAATTTAGTTCCTTTAAGTGCAAAATGGGAATCATAATGGTATCTATTTCATAGGGTTATTATGGGGATTCTGTGAGGTAAGCATGTAAAGCTCTTAGAAAAGGGCCTGGCACAAATTAAGCGCTCAAATTATTAAATATTATTTTTCTTTTTAAAAAATACTCAAATAACTTCACAGCAATTGTTCATTTGAAACAGTAGGGACAAGTTATCAGTGAAAAATAAATTTAGTCATTTTGTTGCTGTTGTTTAAGTGTAGTATATTTTTAGACAAGAATAGAATGACTGTAAATGTGATTTAGATCTACCTCATAGATCAAAGTTTTCCCTAACAGTAACTGAAGTATTTATTTTAACTCTAAGCAAAGATTACAAAAGGACTAATAGCAAAGAAATTTATTCTCTCAAGGAAATGCTCCATGGCTAGTTATGTGATGGCAATGAAATTTCCATGTTTAGTTTAGTTAACTGAATATATATATATATATAATGTAATATATATGTATATTATATAATGTTATATATACATATAAACATGTGTATCTACCTACCTATCTACACATATGTTTGTGTGTGTACATACACATATATGTGTACAGCCTGGCCAGGAGTGCCTCGGGTAATGCTCTGATCTAGCTCCTCCTCTTTCATTGAATTTCTGCACTGCCTTCTAATCTACCAGGCCAACTTTAGACCCTGAATTAGTCACAGTCATTTATTGATTTCAGTGTTAGAGCTGATAGACTGTTAATGTACAGGTCTTTATCTGAGACTGCTCAAATTTTAGTCTAAACTGTAGAATTTCACCAATTGGACTTATGGTGCTGTTGTGACTCTGTTTTTTATAATTGTTACTGTGTAAAGCTCTGCCGTATACTAGCCTGGTGCCCTTAGGCAAGTGCCTCTCCATCCTCCACCTCCAAAATGAGGGTAATAATGGTACTTAACTTATAAGGATTGAAAAAATAATATTTGTAAAACATTTAGAACATGACTCGGCACATGGTAAGCATTATATTAACATTTGTAAAATGAAATAAAATAAAGATAAATAAGACACAGTATAGACCATAAAACAATTGTAGGTAGGTAAATGGCAGCGAGTTTTCCAATATTGGGGCTGACTTTAGGTTCTTTTGGTTTGTAAGGTACTGGTTGATTGATGGGGCATGAGAGCGATCTTAAACCATACTTATATGAAAGTGGATTCTGAGCAATTGGTATACACCAAGGAAACATTTAAGAAGTGATATAGGTGGTACCCTAAAGACAGTGGTCCTATGTGCTTTCAGGGCTGAAAAGTCAATACAGTGCCAGGGATTATAAAAAAAAGAATTAAGAACAAAGTAAAAACCTGGGAAGGTGTTCTGGAAATGCAATCTGAAGACTTGATATCGGTCTAGGCTATAAACCTAGAAGCAAACCTTGGTTGCTTCATTTGCAAAATATTTGAATTTTAGTATATATTTTCATTATAAGATTGTTGTGAAGATTAAATGAGTGTGGGTGTTCATGTACTGTGTTTACTGTAAAATAAGCTAACATACCTTTAGTATTCTTGTTTTTAATATAGCCCTGATGTTACAGAACTGTGATGGTTCATATCCTCTAATTTGACAGCTGTAGGGAAAAATTTAATCAACCAAGAGAAGGTACTGAAGATTCGCACTACTAGTGAGGAGAAGGGAAAGACCCTTTCTCCTCCTACTACTCCCATTACCAAGTTCTGAAAAAAAAAGAAAAAACTTTTAATTCAAACCTGTAAATTTAACCTGAGAAGATTAAAATATAAGGAAAAATTTGAAGAATATCTCCAAACTTTTGATCTGACCTCTTAACTACAGTAATGTCATGATAAATTTATTCAAACTTCTAAAAATTGTCCTATTCTATATTATTGCTTAGGTGATTGAAGTCTATAGTTTGCTCAGCATGACATGATATGAGTATTTCTTCTTACATATCCTAAAAGCATTTTTAAAAATATTCCATCAGTTATTTTGAAAAGTTTAGATTTGAAAAAAGAATTATATATCCTTCTTCAATTTTGTAGATTTTAACCAATTTCTGTTGCTGAAAAATAGAAAACTTTATTGCATTTGATTATGGGAAAGATGACTTTATGCAAAAATTTAAAGAGGAAAGATAAGACATGGCTTGTCAAAGAGCAGGGGGAAACATTCCATTTTTATAGAGTAATCCTTATAAAATATCCTACCCTCTTAGAAGCTAATACTTATTGAGTAATTACATGGCCAGGCACTGTTCCAACAGCTAAGATTTAACTCATTGAATCCTCCTAACAATCTGTGAGGTAGGTCTGTTATTATACCCATTTTATACATAAGGAGTCCAAGGTAGCCTCTGTTCAGTGACTTAGCCAGGATGACACTGCTAGTGAACTGTGGAAGTGGCAGGCAATACATAGAGCACAAATGCAAGTGTTATAAAATATGAAGTCAGTTTAAGAAGGAAATTCTCTTTAATCATAGTACAACCTTAAAAATATATATAAAGAACATTTAATATGTATATTCTATTTTGAAGAGAAACATCTATGGAGCAAGAAACTATGATATCTATTTAATAAATGAAAAAACTGAACCTCAGCTGAAACTAAATGGTTCATGGTTACAAGGTAGAAAGCTTAAATGTAATTATTTAACGAGAACTGTGGAGAACTGTTCTTGGCTGTCAGGTTATAGGGTGAGAGACTAAAAAATTTGCTTAGCTCTTCCCACTTCTAGAACAATGTTTCTCCAGTTGGGTTTCATAGATTTCTGGATGTTGGTAGACATACTTCTGGAGGCTCTCAAGTTATCCTGTTTTCAGTTTGATGGTAATAGCAAAATATTAGCCTAAACATAACTCTAGGTCATCTGGATGACTACATTATAATCAAATAATACTGGCCATTTCAGTGTTTGTAATGGCCAATATTTTCATAATTGTCATGAGTGCCATATACTACTAATCTAATTATTATTATTTTCTTTAACTTTTTAAAATGAAAGTTTAGTTGATTTACAATGTTGTGTTATTCTGCTGTACAGCAAAGTGATTCCGTTATATATATCTCTATCTATCTATATATCAGTCTAACTATCTATTCTTTTTTATATTCTTTTCCATTAGGGTTTATCCCAGGAACCTGAATATAGTTCCCTGTGCTATACAATAGGACCTTGTTGTCCATCCATTCTATATGTAATAGTTTGCATCTACTAACCCCAAACTCCCAGTCCATCCCTCCCCCAACCCCCTCTCCCTTGGCAACCACAAGCCTGTTCTCTATGTCTGTGAGTCTGTTTCTGCTTTGTAGATAAGTTCATTTGTGTCATATTTTAGATTCCACATATAAGTGATATCATATGGTATTTTACTTCACCTAGTAGGATAATCTCCAGTTGCATCCATGTTGCTTCAGATGGCATTATTTAGTTCTTTTTTGCGGCTGAGTAGTATTCCATTGTATATATTATATACCAATTAGAAAAGAACAACTGTGAATTTAATATTGAGTTGATTCCATAAAAAATAAAATGATGTCATCCTGCATTAGATAAACAAATTGTTCAGCAGAGAAAATGGTGGAAGATTTGAGCCAACACAAGAAACATGGTAGCACAGGCTTGTTGAACTCAAAAAACAAATGCAAAATGCAGTGGTAACCAGGACCTTATTCATTTTAGGCTTGTGACCTAATTTCAGCACAGCAACTCAACCCTTCCTAAGGATCAGTGTAGCATAGTGGACAAGTCCACAGACTATGGAACCCGGACATCCTCGCATCAAAACTCAGCTGTTTTACTTACTGGAAGTGTGACTTTGGGAAACTTAGTTGGTCTCTCTGTGTCTCAGTTTTATCACCTAGAAACTGGGAATTGTAATTGTCCCACTTCATGAGGCTTACATTAATGTATATGAAGCACATAGAACAATTTCTTCAATATAGTACACTGTAAGTTTAAATGCAATTATTATAAACAATTAAATTACACTAATTTTAAAAACCATTTTTCTCGAGGTATAATTAACATAGAGTAAAATGTACACACCACTTAAACAATTTTCTAAGTTTTGACTTAGGAATACATCTATGGAACCATCACCAAAATCAAGATATCATCTTGATTTTGAATGTACCTATAACCCCCAAAAGTTTCCTCAAGATCTTCTGTAATACAACCCCCCTCCTCTTCACCATCCCATTCGCAGACAATCACTACTTTTTCCGTCTATAGGTTAGTTTCCATTTTCTAGGATTTTTAATAAATGGAATATAGAGTATGAACTCTTTTAGTCTGGCTTCCTTTTCACTCAGAATCATTATTTTAAATTATCCATGTTGTTATCTTTTTATTGCTAAGTACTTTTTAATTGAATGAATACACCACAATTTGATTATTCATTTACTGATCAATGAATATATGGATTGTTTATAGTTTTGGGTTATCAAAAATGAAGCTTCTATGAACATTTGCATATAAGTCTTTGCATGGATATATAAATTCATTTTTCTTGGGTACAATAAATGGATCATATAGTAGATGTATGTTTAACATTTTACAAAAATACCAAACTGTTTTCCAAAATTGTATAATTTTACTTTCCCACCATCAGTATATGAGAGTTCCAGTTCCTCTACATCTTGCCAGTCTTTGATATGGCCAGTCTCTTTCATTTTAGCCATTCTAATAAGTGTGATTAAAACTTATTGTGGTTTTATTTTGTATCTCCCTAATGGTGAATGATGTTGAGCATCTTTTCCTGTACTTAATTGTCATCTATATACCTTCTTTGTTGGAGTGTCTGTTAAAATCTGTTAGTTTTTACTGATTTTTTGCATCCTTATTTTCAGTTTAAAAAAATACATTCTGAGTATAAGTCTTTTATCAGAAATGTGATTGACAAATATTTTCTTTTAGTCTGTGTTTTGTGTTTCCATTCTCAACAGCTTTTCAAATTACAGAATTTCTTAATTTTGATAAAGTCCAATTTATCAATTTTTTGTATGGATCATGCTGTTGATTTTGTATGTAAGAAAAGACACAAAGATTTTCTCTTAAGTCTTTTTCAAGAAGTTGTCTGGTTTTAGGTTTCACATTATATGGTGTGAGTTATGATAAAATGTCATCCTATTTCTGGCTATCCAGTTGTTCCAGCACCATTTGTTGATAAAACTCTCTTTTCTCATTGAATTGCCTTCACATCAATTAGCAAATTAATTAATCATGAACGTGTAGGTCTATTTCTGAGCTTTCAATTGGATTGCATTGATCTATTTATTTATCTTTATTCCAATACCACACTGTCTCATTTACTGTGGCTTTATAATAGGTCTTGAAGTCAGGTAGCATAAGTCCTTCAACTTTGCTTTCCTTTTTCAAAGCTGTTTGGGTTATCCTAGGTCCTCTCCTTTTCCATATAAATGTTAGAAGTAGTTCACCAGTTTATACAATAAGCTTACTAGGGTTTTATTTGGACTGCATTAAATATATAGATCATTTTGGGGAGCATTATTATCTTAACAGTAATGAGTTTTTCAATCCATGAATATGACACATCAATTTATTTTGGCTTTCTGTTTTTTTTCAGTAATGCCATATAGGTTTTAGTATATAAGACTTTCACATGTTTTGCCAAACTCAATTCATCCTTAAGTATTTTACATTTTTGTTGCTATTGTAAATAGTCTATTTTTCAAATTCCAGCTTTTGGTTGTTCACTGCTAGAATATAGAGACACAATTTATTGTTGTATATTAATCTTTCTTATATCAACCTTATATATTGTCATCCTGTCAAAATTCACATATTAATTCTAGCAGGCTTTGCTTTCCATGTGTGACTTTCCAGGGCCAGCTGCAAGGACCTGTGAAATGCCGCCCCTCAGGCTAGACTCCACATACTTCCTACTGATCATCTCCTTTTTTTTTTTTTTTTTCTGCGGTACGCGGGCCTCCCACTGTTGTGGCCTCTCCCGTTGCGGAGCACAGGCTTCCGACGCGCAGGCTCAGCGGCCATGGCTCACGGGCCCAGCCGCTCCGCGGCATGTGGGATCTTCCCGCACCGGGGCACGAACACGTGTCCCCTGCATCGGCAGGCGGACTCTCAAACACTGTGCCACCAGGGAAGCCCCCCACGTCTCTTTTAGGGTATGCTTAATTGTAGACTTTTAAGACAGGTCTGTTCTCTTTTCTATGACTGAGTGGAATATACTTCTCAAATACGTGCTTAATCTCAGAGTTTGCTGAGAAGTGTGAGGGTTTACCTGCCCCACTAAATAAAGCCTTACAACACTCACGAGGGATTGAAAAGCAGAGTGAGCCCTGTTTCTACCTCCATCCCCCATGCTGGGGACTAAATCCATTCCCTGCTTATCTGAGGAGGAATGCCCTTTTTCTCATTATGCCCCATATTTCAGAGCATTCCTTTTTATTCCCAAAGGCAAAAGTTATGAAATTCTAAGGGAGAAAATGATTATTGTATATTTATTCCTGAATTCCTCTAAGATTTTACTCTTATCAAGCAATAAATATTCTATAAAAACTGCCATAAAAGTGAGAAAACTTGTGAGCACTTTCAGTATATGTTTTTGCAAAAGAGAGGTATCATGAGTTTCCTTTCACTGTCTAAATAGCAGGATTGCAAAAAGACAAGGTAGATGGCTAGTGGGAAGCAGCCGCATAGCACAGGGATATCAGCTCGGTGCTTTGTGACCGCCTGGAGGGGTGGGATAGGGAGGGTGGGAGGGAGGGAGACGCAAGCGGGAAGAGATATGGGAATATATGTATATATATAACTGATTCATTTTGTTGTGAAGCTGAAACTAACATACCATTGTAAAGCAATTATACTCCAATAAAGATGTTAAAAAAAAAAAAAAAGACAAGGTAAGAACATCAGTAGGTTCCTATGTCACACCCTGTTTAGCATAGGTACCTCTGGGGAGAAAGGATGGGCTATGGGAATTTCTAGTCATTTTAGTCTCTTTCTAGTTCAGGATCCAGAGGGGATATGGGCCAGGATTTTTGCTAACAGTTATAATGTGAGAGAGTTTTTCTAGGTGCTAGAGATCAATACATAGGGAAAAGGAGACATGGGGTGATAACAAAAGGAATCGTGGTGGAAGGAACACTGATTTTGTGCTCACACCTGCCCATCTTTATCCAAGGAGACCTCGGGAAAGTAACATTTTGGACCATAATTTTCTAAGTTATAAAATTGGCACAATAAAAATTACAAAAGAATTGTTCTGAAGACTGCAAATTATTTATGTAAAGCACTGGCATATAATTGGTATTTAGTAAATTGTTACCATTATTATGATATGGTCCTTGAATTCTAGGAAACTACTATTCATTTAGGAAAGGAGATGATAAATCCAAGATAAGATGGCTTATTCAAAATATTATGTACTGAATTCCCATGAGTGGAAGAAATGCTTGCTTCTTGTCAAGCAAGAGGACACTGGAAAGTACTAGTTGGGAGATTTTCTAAGAAGAGTCAGGACCTAACGATGGTTTGACTTTACACCATCACGAGATGGAAACTGAGACTAGGGTAATGGGAGGTAAATATTTGAAGACAGGAGCAGGAATCCAGCATGGCAATGGGTTTGGGTAGGAAAAAAACCACCAAGATCAGCAAAAGCACTTTTGAAGGTTTTCAAACTTCAATTTGAACTCAGAGAGCATAAACTTGCAGGGTTACCTATAACTTGCAGGTATTTATTATGTCAATGTTTACTAAAATCCTACTATATGTCTAGCTTTACATTAGATTAGCTTTACATTAGATATGTCTAGCTTTACATTACATTGAACTCAGAGAGCATAAACTTGCAGGGTTACCTATAACTTGCAGGTATTTATTATGTCAATGTTTACTAAAATCCTACTATATGTCTAGCTTTACATTAGAGTGGTGAATAATCATGACATGATCCCCATTCTCTGGAATTTACAGTCTAGTGGGGACGTCAGCAACAACAAAAACAAAAAAACAGGAAAAGAAACAGAAAATATGTAACAAAATGAGTGCTTTTATTGTTAAATAAATCTATCTACCTACCTATCTATATATTTCTTGATATATTTAGGAAAAAATTTCAAGCATCCCCTCTAGATGGGTGGTCTAGTAAGGACTTTTTGAGGAGGCCAATTTTTACCTGAGATTTGAAAGATAAGAAGAATACCACACGCAAAGCATAAGAAAGAAGAATTTTTGAGGAGGAGGAAACGGGAAAAAGAAGACAGAAAGACAAAACCAAAAATGACTATAAAAACGGAAACACAAAGTCTGAAGGCACTTGCTGCACAACCATGGTCCAGAGATGAGCAGCATTAATATCACCTGGGACCTGGTTAGCAAGGCAGAATCTTGGGTACCACTTCAGATGTACTGAATCTGAATCTGCGTTTTTAAAAGATGCCCAGGTGATTCATCTGCATATTTAATTTTAGACACAGACGTAAAATTAACTTTTGAGTAAGCCAAATGGAGGTCTTTGGCTGAGTTGAGAAAGGCTATTTCAGTGTAGTGGGATAGAAACCAGATGGGCTGAAGAACAGTTAGGATTAAGGAGTGAACACAGCTTGTAAATAATTCATTATGGAAGTGTGATTTGGAATGAGATGAGAACAGAAGATAGAGGCAGTAGATGAAAGGGAATATAGGGTCAAGAGAGAAGTTGCTTAAGATGAAGGATGTGCATTTGTGTGCATAAAGGTTACATCTAGATGAGAGGGAGAGTGATGATGAGAATATAGAGAGATTTTCTAAGGGTAAGGTCCTTGAGAAAGCAGGACAAAGCAAGGAAGCAAATGGCAGAATTAGCCTGTGATGGGAGTAGTGACACTTCCCGTACTGGAGCAAAAGCGAGGGTGGAAGGGATGTGTGCCCTGTGATTTATTGATGAGAATATGAGCAGCTTCTGGCACACTAATTGTCTTTTGTCAATGAAGCATAAGGCATGAACGTCAGCTGTAAACAAGGGGAAAACAAGGGTAGGGATTTGAAAAGTGAGAAGTTAATGAACTAATCTCTGCAGAAGAACAAGCTGAAAGAGAAAACAATGATGGGATTACGGGTAGTGGTAACTAGACAGTGATCAGTACCTATTTAAATTTAGCAATCCAAACATACAGTGAAATCTGCCCCATTACATGATTTTTCTTTTTCCCTAGCTGTGCTCACTTCATGGGCACAGGTGTAGGGAAAGCAGATGGTTAGGTTCACGTAAGGTTGGGGTTAATAATCAGAAGTCATCCTTTAACACTGCAACATGTCTAAATCCAGTTCTTGGCAACTGTTTCTGTCTACAGAAGTTAGAGGTTAGATGAAGGTATTTAGCTCAAATTATAATAACATGGTGCCAATTATTCACTTCCAATGTGCTCAGTTTTGCATACATTTCCTGGGAACTTCATTAGCAATGCTATGGCTTAGCTATTAACAGCCCCGCTTTACTGCTGAAACGGAATACAAAGAAGGTTCAGTTAACCTTAAGTAAATTATAATGCCAAGAGTCAAATTAAGATCTACTTATTAAGATCTTCTTAACTCCCACCACCAGTCATGCCATTATGATAATGAAAGGAGTTTTTTTTAAAAGGGAAAAATGAGAAGATTGGGGATTTTTGTTTGTTTTCTTTTTTATCTTTTTGATTCAAAGCAAAAAAAAATATTGGTTTTCATTGGACGGGGTTTTCTTCCCTCCCCAGGCGTGTTATGAAATTGAGTGAAACATGACAGCTGTCATGACAGCTCTATTCAGCTGAATACAATCAGCAAATAAATATGCACTCCTGGAGATCTTGCCCTCCTACATTTCCTTACCACTGTGTGAGAAGTTTGAGAGGAAATGTTCGGCTAAGCACCGTGTATGGACTAGGGTGTGGAAAATCCTTATAAGGTTTTGAGAAGTCTACAAAGGATTGATCTTGACTCGATACTTCTTCCCTTGGAAAATATGAAGGATATGGCATTTATTTTGACTGATTTAAGTTACAGAAATATTAAACAATAAGATTCCAAAATAAGTATCAGACAAAGAAATTAGATAACAAACACAAATGCTTACAGAAGCCTGGAGCAAGACCTTGGGCTTCCCTGGTGGCGCAGGGGTTGAGGGTCCACCTGCCGATGCAGGGGATGCGGGTTCGTGCTCCGTTCCGGGAAGATCCCACATGCCGCGGAGCGGCTGGGCCCGTGAGCCATGGCTTGCTGGGCCTGTGCATCTGGGGCCTGTGCTCCGCAGCGGGAGAGGCCACAGCAGGGAGAGGCCCGCGTACCTAAAAAAAAAAAAAAAGACATAAAGGAGTGAAGAGGGTCAGGCAGAAGATAGTGGAGGGAAGCATGGAGCCTGGTACAAACTGAGAGTCACTCATTGGTTTAATCCAATTGATGGCACACAGGAATTCCAGCTCAATGTTGCAAAATCCGCCTGTTATCCAATAGAAGACAGCCTAAAACTTTGTGAAATATAAACATTTTAAAACAATTATTGGCAAAACCAAACATGTCAGCCAACATGGTGCTGAAAGATAAACTGAGGCATATTAAAATTTTTGAGTTCATTTGAGCATAAGTCAATTCAAACTGGGCAGCACCAAACCCAAGTGTATAGGAGGGCTCCTCCGACAGGAGCCAGGAGAAAAACTTAAAGAGAGAAAATGGGGAAGCTAAGCAAGAAAATGATTTGATTAGCTATTGCTTAAAGGCTCGTTGATTGTGATTGGTTTTCCTTAGTGAAGGCATGGGGCCACCTCAAATGACCTCCGTGTTTAATTAAGTTAGCAATGGTTAGGTCCATGGGCCTCCAGTTTGCCAGTTCTGATAGAGATACTTTTAAATCTGTGTCAGAGATCACAGATTTCCAAATACCAATGTTAATTACTGATACTAGCAAGCCAGACACCCCAGACACATTTTTAAAACCTCTTTTAAATGGCTCATTTGAGAAATATGATCTACTAGATATAGTTATAGTTAGACATCTTTAAAAAGATTTTTTTTAAATTTTTTGGCCATGCCACATGGCATGTGGGATCTTAGGTCCCCAATATTATTTCCCTGACCAGGTATGGAACCCACACCCCCTGCACTGGAAGCTTGTAGTCTTAACCACTGAACCGCCAGGGAAGTCCCTATAGTTAGATATCTGTTAATTTGTTTCGTAATTTAGAGAAATCACCTGAGAGAAAGAACTGGCTTCAAACCTGATGTAGAAGAAAGTGAGAAAAATATGCTTTTCTTGTACAAGTCATGAGCTTCTCTTTAATGAGTGGGTTACCAGCACATAGGCAAAAAAAAAAAAAAAAAAGCTTCATTATGAAAAACGTATAGAATATCTTTATTCAGCAGTGGTTCTCATTTATGAACCAAAGAGCCCACAAACTTAATCAGTTTATCATAATGGATTTCCCAGGGGTAGTCAACAAGAGCATTATAAGCACAGCAGGTAAGTTTTCCAACAATAATGATATTATGCTTCTTTCTGTATAAAGCATAATTTTAGTACCTTTGTATTTCAGTTAAGCTTATAAATATACAAAAGTCACAGTGACAAAAATCACAGCCTATTAGCTAAGATTCAAATATGAAATTGTCTAATTTCATGTCAGGAGCACTGAAAATATGAATAAGGTTCTAACCTAAGTGAATTTCCTGCTATTCCCTAAATATGCCTCTAACTTTTGTGACTCCATGTTTGGTGTTGGATTTCTTTCCTCCTAACTTGGCCCAGGATGCCTGTCAAAATTCTCTCTTCCAGGCCCAGGCTCAAAACAGCTTCCTCTTCATTGATCCTAGTGAATGAAGGTCTCATCTGTATATGTATCCACTGTAAATTCAGGTACCCTTAGGTAGGTTGGTGCAGGTAAGAAATATGGATTGTAGACGTTCTTTTTTTGGTAGAATGGAAGGAGACTCATGGGAGAAAGAAACTGACCAAACACATTGGGTTTGATGGCTAATCTACAGAGCTAAGACTTCCAAGCAGTTTGGAACAATGACAGTCCTTTAATCTCTCATGTTGTATCCCTGACAGTGACAGGGCGACAGAGATTAGCAACCCTAAAGAGCAAGGGGAGGGGGATGGCAGAGTCAATGTGGAGGTGTGTACAACCCTGAGACTATCAATCTGTGTCTTGACTAGGCCCATCTGGAAACTAATGCCAAATTCCTGAAAGGGGGGAGTAATAAAAAAGATGAATTGAGCGGAAGAATTTTGCTGATCTGATATGAGAGCTGCATCCTAAGAGAATGTGATTTTATGAGTGTCCTGTGGTCTTAAAACAGAATTAGTCATTTCTGTGAATATAATCTTTTAATAGCTGAATTGCATTATTTACTTTGTTTAAATGTGTAGTTAACCAAGAACTCTGTGGTGGGCTAACCTCCAGAAACTGTGAATATGTTACCTTACATGCCAAATAGACTTGGCAGATGTGGTTATCCACAGAACGACTGGTCTCCCTCCTTCGCGCCTGCCCTTTTAGATTCTATTTTCCATACAGCAGCTTTAGTATTCTTTTACAATGTACATCTGATCTTGTTACTGCCCTCCTTGAATCTCCCCCAAGGGCATTCCTTTACACATAGAGTAAGTTCCGAAATCCAGACTTTGACTTACAAGGCTCTATGTGATCTGGTCCTGAAACTCCCTCTCCAGCCTTTCTCCTACTTTTCTGCTCTTTTTTTCCTATGTTCCAATCACCTGGGCTTCCTTAATGTTCTATGAACATGCCGCACGTACACCTTCTTTAGAACCTTTGTAATTGCTGTTCAATTTGCATGGGATAATTTTCCCTCTGATAACTATAGGGCTTGCTGAGATACTGCCTTTGGGTTTCTTCCCAACCAACAGCACCACCCTACCTAAAATAGCCTAATACCATCCATTTTATCCCTGCCCCACCCCTACTTTACTTTACTTCATAACGCTTACTGCTATCAGCCAACATATTACATCTTGATTTGCTTATTTGATTGCCTTCTATCATTTCCACTGTCTTTCCACTGTTTGTTTTATTCATTGCTGTGCCTCTTACACCTCAAACACTGCCTGCCGGTACGCGGGCCTCTCACTGTTGTGGCCTCTCCCGCTGCGGAGCACAGGCTCCGGACGCATAGGCTCAGCGGCCATGGCTCACGGGCCCAGCCGCTCCGCGGCATGTGGGATCCTTCCGGACCGGGGCACAAACCCGCGTCCCCTGCATCGGCAGGTGGACTCTCAACCACTGCGCCACCAGGGAAACCCAGGCTAATCTTTTAATTAATTTAAATTTAAATAGCCACATGTGACTAGTGGCTACCAAATTACACAATGCTTTATTAGATAGTCTACCTACTTGTTATTTATTGTCTGTTGTCCCATTATACAGGAATATAAGAGCCCTGAATACATAGACTTTTGTCTGTTTATTCACTAACATATATTAAGTACCTAGGACAGTGTCTGGCATATAGAAGGCACTCTGTATTTGAAGAGTGAATGAATGAAATGGGACTAGTGTTTTATTTCTGTCTCATGTATAATTAACCCTGCCACTTCTCCAGGTCTTGGCTTTCCTGGATTTAAATTTGAGGGGAGGGAATTGAACTCGACTCACATGAAAATCTTTTCTGCACGTACATGATATAATTCTGTCTCTTCTGAGTGACAATTTTTAGCAATATTTTATCAGCTGTTTTGGCCTCAGATGAATGAAACACCTAGCAGATATACAGATAATTAAAGTCCCCAACCACTAATAACTTCTGCTCCAGTTTTGCCCTCTATATTAGGCAAGTAACTAACATACCCTGTCTGACCCTGACTAGACAGTCCAGAATGTGTCTCCTTTCGCACTCATTCACTTGCTCTCAACCTCCCTTTGTGCTCAGCCTTGTGAATTTTATACAAGTATCTCCTTGGCACATAGTTGTAAATCCCAGTGTGCTTTGTTTAAATAGGTCTATCTTTCCATTTCCCTGGCAATCATGTGTCTTACCACCAGGACATGGTTATTTTTGTGGGACCAAAACTGCTTGTTTTTATTAAAATTCATTGTAACTAAAGACATCTGAAGCTCTATATTTCCCTCTTTCCTGTGTTCTTTTAAGGATTTTTAGTCACTACTACTGTTGTTCTTTTTTTCCTGTAATCACATCTATTTTTCATTAGAGGGTTTCTGTTTGGAATTCACTGGGCCAAATTATGATGCCCTAAGTGAAAATGTTACCTTCAGTCTTCATGATATCATCATTGACCTAATTTTCTTATATCAATCATGATGAAGAAACTAGTGTACTTCAACAAGTTGTTCTTAATTTTATATTCATACCTTCTGCCAAATTCTCTTCCAAACTGACATATTCAATTGAGAAGAAAAGAAAACACTTTTGTATTATTCTCTTTCCTATGAAGGCTTCAACATCAATGGAGATGGAGTTCATGTTTATTTTGGCTGAATTATCCAATCCTTCATGAACTAAAAGGAACAGAGTAATGTCAGGAGATTTGAGTTTTGGTAGTCTTTCCATATGTCTCTGGTCACACTCAGAATGCAGCATCTTTTGCTGGTTTGCATGACTCTTAGCATCCCATGTCCTCCTCTCAGGATTATTAAAAAGATGCATTACATTTGATTGTGTATATGAATCTTCTTTATTGTTGTATTAGATGTGGGATCAGAAGGACTGGATTTATACTGTCTGAGAGCAGATCATAACTTCTATTTAGCTAAGATGGTCCTGAATGTATTTTCTTCTTTTTCTCTTTTTATCACATTGTCCTACTTTCAGCCTCTTGACTCCAGTTTTAATTCCCCTTCACCACCTTAAATTTCTTTGACTTTCTGGCTTCCTTCCAAGATCTTTTTTCCGTCTAGAATCTTGTCTATTGTTTCTAGAAAGGCAGAGCCTATGCAAGAATTCTTACATCATTTATGTTTTTTTTGTAATTCAGACATCAACTTGCATCAGTAGGAAACAGAACTAGAAGCAAAAAGTCAAACACATTACTCTCAGGAAGGTCACACATGAACTTTTGGTGTCTTAGTTTGAACTATAGTTTTTTCTAACTTTCCCATGAAATTCCACTACAAATCCTGCCTCTGTCACACATTTTGCTTCTGGGGTTCTTGGGTTAACCTGACCTGGAGATCTTCATGGTCATTCTCCACAATCCCTCCATAAACTATATGGTTATATCTGTGGTTCTCAAACTTAAGGGTCCATCAGACTCACGTAGAGGATTTGTTATGAAAGAGTTTCTAAATCTGTAGGTATGGGTTGAAAATTTACATTTCTAAAAAGCTCCCAGGTGATGTTATGTTACTGGTCAAAAACTTCACTTTGAGAGTCACTGAATTACGGAATCTAGAACTCAGTAGCACACCAGGCAATCAATGGCACTGACTGTATTACAAAGTGCAGGAAAATCAGAAGCACTTCTTAATGACTGCTGGCTGACTCAGTGGAGATTTTGCTGCCCTAGAATCCAAATTTCTTTGAGAATTGCAGCTCCTATAACTACATTCTTATTTTTCCTACAATCTGATACATTTAGTAGGTCTTTATAAAAATGTCTTCCTTAGCTCAGGCACTGATTCTTCTTGAAGGAGTACAGAGGAGGCAAATATATCCCACTGAGGAAAATTCTCAGTCCTCTCTGGCTCTCCTGTATGTTTGGAGCACCACCCCCTATCCCACACCTTAGTTAGCTTTGTTTACAGCTAGGAGTCAGCCTTGTTCCCTCCAGCAAACAAAATAGCAAGCTCACAGACTGACCTCTTACATTCATTTCAAAATATCCTACTCACTTTTCCTCCATATTCCAGTATTAACTACTGACAGCTTAAGGTATATGCATGTGTCTGGTGACTTCGGCTATGTACTAATGCTGGCAAACTCAAGCAGTTTGTATGTAATTTGCCTTCTAGAAAATTACACAGAGAATTCCATCATGGGCCTGACTTAACTGATAAATCCCCAGGATGGTAAGACTAAGACATGGCTAGCAGTCCACCTGAGAGCTCCCTGCAGAAACTAGCACCCTGCGAATGGAGGAATATCTTATTCAGAGATCAAGATGAGCTTTAAAAACTTGAAAAACAATTTGCAAACCTTTTAAACAACAGCATCAACTTACATAGTGGAAATAGTAAATCCATATTTTCACAAGTCTGTTTAGTTTTACTTTGATTAAACTGAAAGCAGTTTTAAAAAATTGGTGAATCAGCCATAATTAGTAAAAGGGATACATTCATCTATTTTTCTCTATCTTGCTTTTACTGCCCTTTTCCATTGGAGTGATAATGAAAGTTGCTAACAATGCTTGAGCATTTATTATTAGCAAAGATTTTTGCTAAGAAATTTGGGCATTTTATTATAGAATCCTTACAAAAATCCTATGAGATAGATCCCATCCATGTTTTGCAGGTGAAAAATTTGAGACAAACTAAGTAACTTGCCCAAGGTCTCAAACTATTAAACAGCATCAAAATAGGGATTTGTACCTGACTGGACTCTCAACCCAACCTTTAATCATTTTTCTGTGAACACCACAGTAGTGTCCCTGACCACTCTATCAATTTGCTGGTTCTACTTCTAGGCTCTCCTAGGGTTCTCGCATGGCAAGAGCCAAAACATGTGGATCAGTGCTGAGTCCTCCCTGTAGTAGAAGCCATGGTAGGAACCAGGATTACCCAATATGTCTGGCTCCTTTCCCTAAACATAAGACTTTCATGGTTTATCCATGTTGTCATACATATTAGTACTTCATTCCTTTATATGGTTGAGTAATATTCCATTGTTTCTATTGGGTTGGCCAAAAAGTTCCTTTGGGTTTTTCCCTGAGATATTATGGAAAAACCTGAACAAATTTTTTGGCTAACCCAATATATAACATATTTTGTTTATCCACACATCAGTTGATGGACATTCAGGTTATTTCTATATTTTGATCAGTATGAATAATGCTGCTATGAACATGTTTATTGTGCACCTGAGAAGAAGTTGTTGGATGATGTGTTCTATATGTGTCTGTTAGGTCTAGTTGGTTTATAGTGTTGTTCAAGTATTCTGTTTCTTTGCTGATCTTCTGTCTAGTTGTTCTATCCATTATTGACAGTGGGGTATTGAAGTCTCCAACTATTAGTTTTGAATCATCTATTCCTACTTTCAATTCTTTTTCAGCTTTGCTTCATGTATTTTGAGGATCTGCTGTTAGATGCATATATGTTTATAACTGGTATAAATTATTCATGAATTGCGCATTTTATCACTGTAAAATGTTCTTCATCTCTACTAATAACTTTTGCCTTAAAGTCTATTTTGTCTGATATTAGTATAGGTACTCCAGCCCTCTTTTGGTTCTCATTTGCATAGAATAACTTTTTCTATCTTACATTTTCAATATTTTTGTGTCTTTGAATCTAAAGTGTTTCTGTTTTATACAGCATATAGTTGAATCATGCTGGGTTCTTTTTCTATCTTATCAATCTCTGCCTTTTAATTGAATAGTTTCATCTATTTACATCTAATGTAATTACTGATTAGGTAGGATTTATACTTGCTATTTTGCTAGTTATTTTCTATATGTCCTATATCCTTTTGTTTCTCATTTATTCCATTCCTGCCCTTTTTTGGTGTTCCAGTATATGATTTTAATTGCTTTGTCATGTCTTTCACTATATTTTTTGGAATTATTTTCTTAGTGGTTGGGCTTGGAATTACCATTAACCACTTTATTTATAACAATCTAGTCCTGATTAATAGCAGCCTAGTATGAATGATATATAAAACTCTTCTCTTATATATAACTTTGTTTTCCTGCCTCCTTTATGCTGCTATTTTCACAAATTACATTTTCATATGTTGTGTGTCCATCAACTGAGATTTACAATGATTGCATTATGCAATTGTATTTTAAATAATGTAGGATAAAAACCAAAAAATACATTAATGCTGTTTTATAAATTTACCTATGTCTTACCAATGTAGCTACCTTTACTAGTACTCTCTATTTCTTCATTTGGATCTGAGTTATTCCTTAAAATCCTTTCATTTCAGCTTGAAGGACCACCTTTATTATTTCTTGTAAGGCAAGTCAAATAACAATAAATTATCTCAATATTTAAAAATCTGGAAATATCTTAAATTCTCTTTCCTTTTTTAAAGGTTGCTTTGATTGACAGTTTTTTCCTTCAAGGATTTTGAATATATCATGCTATTGTCTTCTGGCCTCCGTAGTTTTTGGCAAGAAATCAGCTTATTTAGGATATCTTGTATATGATAAGTCACCTTGCTTGCTGCTTTCAAGATTCTCTCATTGTGTCTTGTTTCAAAAGCTGGTTTATGATGTGTCTAGATATGAATCTCTTTTAGTTTTCCATGCTTGGTTTGTTGAGCATCTTGGATGTATAGATAATTTTTTTAACCTGATTAATTAATAAAATCGCTGGATTGATTTAATGCCGAGGTTGAATCCAGTGTATTTTTTGCTGCTGCTATTTGTTTTTATTAAGACTTTGTTTTGTTAGAGGGGTTTTAAGTTCACCTAAATTAAGAGGAAGTATAGAGATTTCCCATATGCTTCCTGTCCCCACACAAGCATAGCATCCCCCATTATCAGTATCCCCCACCAGAGTAGTATGTTCGTTACAACTGATGACCTACATTGACACATCACTATCATCCAAAGTCCAGAGTTTACATTACAGTTCATTCTTGGTATTGTATATTCTATGAATTGGGACAAATGTCTGACATGTATCCTTCATTGTGGGGTCATACAGAATATTTTCTCTGCCTTAAAAATCCTCTGTCTGGGGGACTCTTCAAGATGGTGGAAGAGTAAGACATGGAGATCACCCTCCTCCCCACAAATACATCAAGAATACAACTACATGTGGAACAACTCTGACGGAACACCTACTGAATGCTGGCAGAAGACCTCAGACTTCCCAAAAGGCAAGAAAGTCCCCACATACCTGGATAGGACAAAAGAAAAAAGAAAAAACAGAGACAAAAGAATAGGGACAGGACCTGCACCTCTGGGAGGGAGCTGTGAAGGAGGAAAAGTTTCCACACACTAGGAAGCCCCTTCACTGGTGGAGACGGGGGTGGGGGGGGTGGCGGGGGGGAAGCTTCAGAGCCACAGAGGAGAGCGCAGCAACAGGGGTGCAGAGGGCAAAGCAGAGAGATTCCTCCACAGAAGATCAGTGCCGACCAGCACTCACCAGCCTGAGAGGCTTGTCTGCTCACCTGCTGGGGCTGGTGGGGCCTGGGAGCTGAGGCTCAGGCTTAAGAAGTCAAATCCCAGGGAGAGGACTGGGGTTGGCTGTGTGAACACAGCCTCAAGGGGGTTAATGCACCACAGCTAGCCGGGAGGGAGTCTGGGAAAAAGTCTGGGCCTGCCTAAGAGGCAGGAGACCACTGTTTCAGGGTGTGTGAGGAGAGGGGATGTCTTCCCTGTCTGCCCACAGAAGGCAGAGCACTGCCTAAACGAGCTTAAGAGATGGGCACAAGCCACGGCTATCAACTGGGAACACAGAGATGGGCATGAAACACTAATGCTGCTGCTGCAGCCACCAAGAATCCTGTGTGCAAGCACACGTCACTATCCACACGCCTGCCCCGCCCTCCCCCCACCCCCACCCAGAGGCTATGCAGCACACCACTGCTAGGGTCCCGTGATCCAGGGACAACTTCCCCGGGAGAACACATGGCGCGCCTCAGGCTGTTGCAAAGTCAGCCTGGCCTCTGCCACAGCTGGTTTGCCCTGCATTCCAATTATAACTACCTAACCCTCCCTCCCCACTGGCATGAGTGAATAGAGCCCCCTAATCAGCTGCTGCTTTAACCCTGTCCTGTCTGGACAGGAACAGATGCCTGAGGGTGACCTACATGCAGAGGTGGGGCCAAAACCAAAGGTGAGCCACAGGAGCTGTGCGAACAAGGAAGAGAAAGGTAAATTTCTCCTTGCAGCCTCAGGAGCAGTGGATTAAATCCCCACAATGAACTTGATGTACCCTGCATCTGTGGAATACCAGAATAGAAAATGAATCATCCCCAAATTGAGTCGGTGGACATTGGGAGCAACTGTAGACTTGGGATTTGCTGTCTGTGACTGACTTGTTTCTGATTTTTATGATTATCTTAGTATAGCTTTTAGTGCTTGTTATCATTAGTGGATTTGTTTGTTGGCTTGGTTGATCTCTTCTCTTTTTTATTACCTTAAAAAATTTTTATAATTTTAATAATTTTTTAAATTTCTTTATTTTAATAATTTTATTTTTTTTTATTTATTGTAACTTTTTTCTTCTGAGCCATGTGGCTGACAGGGTCTTGACATCAGCCTGATGTCAAGCCTGAGTCTCTGAGGTGGGAGAGCCAAGTTCAGGACATTGGACCACCAGAGACCTCCCAGCTCCACATAATATCAATTGGCAAGAGCTCTCCCAGAGACCTCTGTCTCAAGCTAAGACCTAGCTCCACCCAATGGCCAGCAAGCTCCAGCGCTGGGCACCCATGCCAAACAACTAGCAAGACAGGAGCACAACCCCACTCATTAGCAGACAGGTTGGCTAAAACCATAATAAAGTCACAGACACCCCAAAACACAACACCGGACATGGCCCTGCCCACCAGAAAGAAAAGATCCAGCCCCACCCACCAGAACACAGGCACCAGTCCCCTCCACCACGAAGCCTACACAAGCCACTGAACCAATCTTACCCACTGGGGTCAGACACTAGAAACAACCAGAACTATGAACCTGCAGCCTGCAAAAAGGAGACACCAAACACAGTAAGTTAAAAAAAAATCAGAAGGCAGAGAAACACACAGCAGATGAAGGAGCAAGGTAAAAACCCACCAGACCAAACAAACGAAGAGGAAATAGGCAGTCTATGTGAAAAAGAATTCAGAGTAATGATAGTAAAGATGATCCAAAATCTTGGAAATAGAATGGAGAAAATACAAGAAACGTTTAACAAGGACCTAGAAGAACTAAAGAGCAAACAAACAATGATGAACAACACAATAAATGAAATTTAAAATTCTCTAGAAGGAATCAAAAGCAGAATACTGAAGCAGAAGAATGGATAGGTGACCTGGAAGATAAAATAGTTGAAATAACTACTGCAGGGAAGAATAAAGAAAAAAGAATGAAAAGATTGTAGGACAGTCTCAGAGACTTCTGGGACAACATTAAACGCACCAACATTCAATTATAGGGGTCCCAGAAGAAAAAGAGAAAAAGAAAGGGTCTGAGAAAATATTTGAAGAGATTATAGTTGAATACTTCCCTAACATGGGAAAGGAAATAGTAAATCAAGTCCAGGAAGTGCAGAGAGTCCCATACAGGATAAATCCAAGGAGAAACATGCCAAGACACATATTAATCAAACTATCAAAAATTAAATACAGGGCTTCCCTGGTGGCGCAGTGGTTGAGAGTCCGCCTGCCGATGCAGGGGACACAGGTTCGTGCCCCGGTCCGGGAAGATCCCACATGCTGCAGAGCGGCTGGGTCTGTGAGCCATGGCCGCTGGGCCTGCACGTCCGGAGCCTGTGATCCGCAACGGGAGAGGCCACAACAGTGAGAGGCCAGCATACCGCAAAAAAAAAAAAAAATTAAATACAAAGAAAAAGTATTAAAAGCAGCAAGGGAAAAGCAACATATAACATACAAGGTAATCCCCATAAGGTTAACAGCTAATCTTTCAGCAGAAACTCTAAAAGGCAGAAGGGAGTGGCAGGATATATTTGAAGTGATGAAAGGGAAGAACCTACAACCAAGATTACCCAGCAAGGATCACATTCAGATTCGATGGAGAAATTAAAGCCTTTACAAACAAGCAAAAGTTAAGAGAATTCAGCACCACCAAACCAGCTTTACAACAAATGCTAAAGGAACTTCTCTAGGCAGGAAACACAAGAGAAGGAAAAGACCTACAAAAACAAACTCAAAACAATTAAGAAAATGGTAATAGGAAAATACATATAGATAATTACCTTAAATGTAAATGGATGAAATCCTCCAACCAAAAGGCATAGACTGGCTGAATGGATACAATAATAAGACCTGTATATATGCTGCCTACAAGAGATGCACTTCAGACCTAGGGACACGTAAAGACTGAAACTGAGGGGATGGAAAAAGTATTCCATGCAAATGGAAATCAAAAGAAAGCTGAAGTAGCAAGTCTCACATCAGAGAAAAGACTTTAAAATAAAGACTATCACAAGAGACAAGGAAGGACACTATATAATGATCAAGGGATCAATCCAAGAAGATATAACACTTGTAAATATTTCTGCACCCCGCATACAAACACCTCAACACATAAGGCAAATGCTAACTGCCATAAAAGGGAAAATTGGCAGTAACACAATAATAGTAGGGAACTTTAACACCCCACTTTCACCCATGGACAGATCATCCAAAATGAAACTAAATAAGGAAACACAAGCTTTAAATGACACATTAAACAAGGTAGATTTAATTGATATTTATAGGACATTCCATCCCAAAACAACAGAATGCACTTTCCTCTCTAATGCTCATGAAACATTCTCCAGGATAGATCATATCTTGGGTCACTTTGATATTACCAAATCAAGCCTTGGTACATTTAAGAAAATTGAAAGCACATCAAGTATCTTTTCCAACCACAATGGTATGAGACTAGATATCAATTACAAGAAAAAAACTGTAAAAAATACAAACACATGGAGGCTGAACAATACGCTACTAAATAACCAAGAGATCACTGAAGAAATCTAAGAGTAAATCAAAAAATACCTAGAAACAAATGAAAATGAAAACACGATGACCCAAAACCTATTGGATGCAGCAAAAGCAGTTCTAAGAGGGAAGTTTATAGCAATACAATCCTACCTCAGAAAGCAAGAAAAATCTCAAATAAACAACCTAACCTTACACCTAAAGCAATTAGCAAAAGAAGAACAAAAAACCCCTGAAGTTAGCAGAAGGAAAGAAATCATAAAGACCAGATCAGAAATAAGTGAAAAAGAAATGAAGGAAACAATAGCAAAGATCAATAAAACTAAAAGCTGGCTCTTTGAGAAGATAAACCAAATTGATAAACACCTAGCCAGACTCATCAAGAAAAAAAGAGAAGACTCAAATCAACAGAATTAGAAACGAAAAAGGAGAAGTAACAAATAACACTGCAGAAATACAAAGGATCATGAGAGATTACTATAAGCAACTATATGCTAGTAAAATGGACAACCTGGAACAAATGGACAAATTCTTAGAAAAGCACAACCTTCCAAGACTGAACCAGGAAGAAATAGAAAATATAAACAGACCAATCACAAGCACTGAAATTGAGACTGTGATTAAAAATCTTCCAAAAAACAGAAGCCCAGGACCAGATGGCTTCATAGGCGAATTCTAGCAAACATTTAGAGAGGAGCTAACACCCATCCTTCTCAAATCTTCCAAAATATAGCAGAGGGAGGAACACTCCCAAACTCATTCTATGAGGTCACCATCTCCCTGATACCAAAACCAGACAATGATGTCACAAAGAAAACTACAGGCCAATATCACTGATGAACATACATGCAAAAAATCTCAGCACAATATTAGCAAACAAAATCCAACAACACATTAAAAGGATCATACACCATGATCAAGTGGGGTTTATCTCAGGAATGAAAAGATTCTTCATATATGCAAATAAATCAGTGTGATACACCATATTAACAAATTGAAGGATAAAAGCCATATGATCATCTCAATAGATGCAGAAAAAGCTTTTGACAAAATTCAGCACCTATTTACATCCACTATGGAAAACAGTATGGAGGTTCCTTAAAAAACTAAAAATAGAACTACCATATGACCCAGCAATCCCACTACTGGGCCTATACCCTGAGAAAACCATAATTCAAAAAGAGTCATGTACCACAATGTTCATTGACGCTCTATTTACAATAGCCCGTACATGGAATCAGCTTAAGTGTCCATCGACAGATGAATGAATGAAGAAGATGTGGTAGATTTATACAATGGAATATTAGCCATAAAAAGAGACGAAATTGAGTTATTTTTAGTGAGGTGGATGGACCTAGAGTCTGTCAGACAGAGTGAAGCAAGCCAGAAAGAGAATAACAGATACCATTTTCTAACACACATACATGGAATCTAAAAAAGAAAAAAAAGGTTCTGATGAACCTAGGGTCAGGACAGGAATAAAGATGCAGATGTAGAGAATGGACTTGAGGACATGGAGAGGGTGAAGTGTAAGTTGGGGCGAAGTGAGATACACTAGCAAATGTAAAATAGCTAGAGGGAAGCAGCCGCAGAACACAGGGAGATCAGCTCGGTGCTTTGTGACCATCTAGGAGGGTGGGATAGGGAGGGTGAGAGGGAGATGCAAGAAGGAGGGAATATGGGGATATATGAATATATATAGCTGATTCACTTTGTTATATAGCAGAAACTAACACAACATTTTAAAGAAATAATACTCCAATAAAGATGTTAAAAAAAAAAATCCTCTGTTTTCCCACTCTTCATCCCATTCCACCTTCTAACCTGACCTCTGATCTTTTTACTACCTCCATAGTTTTGCCTTTTCCTGAATGTCATACAGTTGGAAATATATAGGATGTAGCCTTTTCAAGTTGTTTTCTTTCACTTAGTAATGCACATTTAAGTTTACTCCATGTTTTTTCATGGCTTGATAGCACATTTCTTGTAGTGTTGAATAGTATTTCATTGTTTGGATATTACGCAGTTTATTTATCCATTCACCTACTGAAAGGCAATTGGTTGCTTCCAAGTTTTGGCAATTATGAATAAAGCTGTGACAAATATCCATGTGCAGGTTTTTGTATGGACATAAGTTTTCAACTCCTTTGGGTAAATACCAAGGAGCACAATTGCTGCATCATATGATAAGAGTATGCTTAGTTTTGTAAGAAATTTCCAATCTGTCTTCTAAGTAGCTGTACCATTTTGTATTCTCACCAGCAATGAATGAGAGTTTCTGTTGCTCCACATCCTTGTCAGTCTTTCAGACTTTGGCCATTCTAATAGGTGTACAGTGGTATCTCATGCTGTTTTAATTTGCATTTCCTTGATGATGTGTCATGTAGGACATCTTTTCATATGCTTGTTTTCCGTCTGCATATGTTCTTTGGTGAAGTGTCTGTTAAAATCTTTGACCCATTTTAAAATCAGGTTGTTTGTTTTCTTATTATTGAGTTTTAAGAGTTCTTTGTTATTTTGGATAACAATCCTATATCATATGTGTGTTTTGCAAATATTTTTTCCCTGTTTGTGACTTGTTCTCATATTCTCTTGACATTGTCTTTCAGAGAGCAGAAGTTTTTAATTTTAATGAAGTCCAGCTTATTAATTATTTCTTTCATGAATTGTGCATTCAGTGTTTTATCTAAGAAGTTATCACAATAGCAAGGTCATATAGGTTATCTACCCTATGTTATCTTCTAAGAGTTTTACAGTTTTGCAATTTCATTTAAGTCTATAATCTATTTTGAGTTAATTTTTGTGAGGTGTAATTTCTGCATCTAGATTCATTTTTTTGCATGTGGATATTCGGTTCCAGAATTTGCTGGAAAGACAATCTTTGCTCCATTGTATTACTCTTGCTCTTTTGTCAAAGATCAGTTGACTATATGTGGGTCTATTACTGGGCTCCCTATTCTGTCCATTGATATTTGTCTATTCTTTTGTCAATACCATGCAGTCTTGGTTACTGTAGCTTAATACTAAGTCTTGAAGTTAGGTAGCATCAGCCCTCCAACTTCATTTTTTTTCAGTAGATGAATTTTTAAACTTAATTTGAGAAGTTTTTAGCCATTATTTCTTCAGATATTCTTTCTGATCCTTTCTCTCTCTCCTCTCCTTCTGAAACTCCCATTATTTGTATGCTGGTAAACTTTTTTTTTTTTTTTTTGCGGTACGTGGGCCTCTCACTGTTGTGGCCTCCCCGTTGCGGAGCGCAGGCTCAGTGGCCATGGCTCACGGGCCCAGCCTCTCTGCGGCATGTGGGATCCTCCCGGACCGGGGCACAAACCCGCGTCCCCTGCACCGGCAGGCGGACTGTCAACCACTGCACCACCAGGGAAGCCCCGTATGCTGGTAAACTTGATAGCATCCCACAAATCTCTTAAGATCTGTTCATTTTTCTTTACTTTTTTATACTTCTGTTCCTCAGATTGGATAACATCAATTGACCTGTCTTTAAGTTTGCTGCTTCTTTTTTCTAATCTAATTGAATTTGCTGTTTATCCTCTATAGTAAATTTTTTATTTAAGTTGTACTTTTCAACTTCAGAATTTCTATTTGGTTTCTTTTTATAATTTCTATCTCTTTATTAATAGTCTATTCATTAAATATTAGAATGAGACATAATTATAATATTTCCCCTTAGTTATAATAGTTCCCTTTAGACGTGGCTACTTTAGGTCTTTGAACATATTTAAAATAGCCGATTTAAAATTTTTTTCTAGTAATTCTGAGATCTGAACTTTGCCATAGAGTGTATAGGTCATACTATGTTATTTCTTTGCATGTTTTCTAATTGTATGTTGAAAACTGATTTCAAATAATATAATTTTGAAACTCTGAAAATCAGATTCTCCCCCTTCCCAGGGTTTGTTGTTGCTGCTTTCTGCTTTGGTTGTCATTTGTTTATTGACTTTTCTGACCTAATGTTGTAAATTCTGTATCTTTGTTGTATGTTGTCACTGAAGTCTCTAGTCATTTAGTTTAGGGTCAGCTAATGATTGGACAGAGATTTCTTTACATGTCTGGAATCAATAAATCTCCCATTTTTCTGAGGGTTCTATGTGTGTAGTGGGATCTGCCTTTTACACTCAAGTCAGTCAGATTACAGCTCTGCCTTAGCCTTTATTTCCTGCTTTCAGAGCCTCAATATCAATCAGAGGTAAGAGTGTAGAGACTTCTCAGATCTTTCCTAAGCACGCACAAGGCTCCACACTTGAATGTGGCATTCTAAACTCACAGGAATATGTTGGAGCTTTTTAAAAGCCCCTATGGCCATCTCATTTCTCAACTTTTCCTTGTAAACTTTTTGGTTAGCATATCGGTTGCTCCAACTCTTATCTGTTGCCTCAAGCAATAGTGATGTTAAAATATTCAACAAATGGCCTCTGGGAAAAAGCTTTCAGCACAGAGCAAGTTCAACTGAGGTCAATAAAAGCAAGCCTTTCAAGGGGGGGTCTTCTAGGGAACCACTAATTGGGGTAAATAATGAATCCTATTTGGGAATGAGGCCTTGAAATAGTTCCAACACTTTTCTTCTCAGCCTGGTACTGGAATGCTGGATGTTATTTTTAAGGTTGCTGTAATGCTGGGGAGTGATGGGAGGGAATAGGACTAGGGTAGGAGAAAATGCCACAAATCTCATTGTTCTTATAGAGATTCAACTGGACTTTTGCAAGCTTTTGGTTAATTTCCAGAGTTGTGAAAAATTGATTCTGATATTCTTTTCCAGTTATTTTATTGCTTTTATTGAGGGGGAAAGTTTCAGACATCTTCACTCCACCATTTTCACTGATGTCACCCCTTAGAACATTGCTTCTTAAACTTTTGGTTGTTGTTGGTGGTGTTATTCTGGAGTTTTTTTTTTTTTGTGGATCTCGTAAAAGCTATGAATACAATAGTGAAAAAAAATTCATGTATGCACTCATACTGCTTTGAACAGCATACTACTGGGTTCATTAATACACTGAGTCCTACCACGGATCCCTCACCAGAAAATTTTGAGGTTAAGAACCCCTGTTATATAGTCTCTTCCTCCTGAGCTGACATCAAACCCTACTACAGAGAACCCCAGGACAGATAATTCCAGAAACATCACCTAAATATCAAATTTAGTAGGTAAATTTAATAGATAAATTCAATTTTAGTGCCTGCCAGTGTCCTTATCTGGAAAATAATACTTCCTAAGATTGTTGTGAAGATTGCATGAGAAAATGAATATATTATGGCTTAGAGTAATACCCGACACAATAAACACTTCATAAATTCTAACCATTACTAATGTTATTCCCTTCTCCCTCTTTTCCTTCTCTTATTCCTTCCTTACTTCCATGAGGAAGTTTCTTTGAAGGGCACCACATTTGTGCTCAAATTTTTAGGGTCTTTTGGAAATATGTAATTTACTAACATATTAACATTATTTTGTTGGAGGAAGTATTTGAACATTCATCACCACTATAAAGCAGGAAGGGTTATTTAACCACAGGATGGTCTCAGTTGGAAAGGTGCCAAGTCTAAACATAAATGCAGAAATGTGAAAAAGTAAAGAATTAAGAATAATGTGACAAAATGCTGTACAACTGGAGGCAAGGTTGTACAAGTTTGATTTCTATAATTTTTAAAATGTGTTTCATTTTCTCAGATATCTGTTAGGTAAAATACAGATCCAATATTCTTATGTAAGTTACATTTCCATTAAGAAAAATCTTATGAGAGTTTATTGTTAATATGAAATCTTTTTTTCCATGCAAAGGAGCAAAGTGTTAAACAAGCAAAAAAGAAGTGATAAAAATTAAAAACTCAAATTCAGTTTATGCTCTTAAAAACTATGGCTTCTCAAGTCTATTCATAATTGCTGCTGGGGTTTCATTACAGGGTAGATGAATCTTCATGGATAACCTAGTATGGGATAAATCATAAATGAAATGAATCCAAAGTTTAATTTAAAAGTAGCATCTGTGAAACATCTGCTTATTTACTGTGAAGTACTGATACTGTACACAGAGACCAACATGTGTAACCCTTTAGAATTTATCATCTATTAACTAGTAACTACTGGACAGATACTTAACATGTGTTATACATGTATCTCAGGAATACTGGGTGTGTTTCAGAAAGTTAATGAGACTAAAGGAGACAATGGGTGGAGGGAATAACACTCTCTGCAGTTCTTCCCCCCTTAGGACCTCTCTGCCATCTGGGGGTCCCAGATTGCTGTATTGGGAGGTCTCTGATGCCCAAGGAATAGATACTAAGCTGTGAAGATGTTGGATCAAATCATGCTTAAAAACTCTGAGGATATATGTGTATGTATAGCTGATTCACTTTGTTATAAAGCAGAAACTAACACACCGTTGTAAAGCAATTATACTCCAATAAAGATGTTAAAAAGAAAAAAAACCCTCACTTTATTTTCCAAGGTCAATTTACAAAAAGGACAACCGTGAACAACATACCACAGTGACAATGAAATTTTTTGATTGCTAAAACTTGCTAAAGTGTTAGGGAATGACAGATACTCTATATGTAAATGTATTGAACTCCCTTGACTATTAAGAACCTTAGCTATTATATTCAAAATTCTAGATTTTGTTTTCATGTACTGTACTTGCTGATCTTTTTTTGTTTATTTAGTGAAGGACACGGGAGAGATAGAATTTTAAAAAGCTATAATTCACATTTCTTTCTATCTGGGTTATTCCAAACTTTAGATTTTAAGTCTGAATATAGAGAATCTGGGAAACTATGTTAAGAATCAAAGGCAGGTTCAATTTAGACATATATAGATCTTAGGACTTTATAAAATACTCCTGATTACTTCTGTAATATGTGATTCAGATAATTTCTCTCTTTTTTTTTTCTCTTTTTAAGTTAAACCCACATTGAGGGTGGGCTAGTTCATCTATGGCTTTTGAAAACTTGTCTAGGTGGTTTTATAATTAGACCCTTCCAGGTAGCAGGAAATTTTGATTTGACTTCCCATTTAACAGCTGTGTTCCCAGCTGGGTCTGTTTGTTATAAATGAAAATCGCTCTTTAAATTTACTTTCTCTGCATGACCAAGCTTGGCATCTGATACAGCTTCTGGATGATGCCAAAGATAAGCACCAAAGGGCGTCAGGTTGAACCGCTGGATCATAGTGTGTAAAATAGCATTATCAGCTACAATTGTATATTTCTGTTAAAGCCAAGTTATGTGACCAATGGATCTTTGAAAAATGAATTGCTTCCAGTCTTTGAATGTTTTTGTAATATGATTGAGATGAATCCTTATATGTCTCTGGAGCATAGTGAAATGTGAAATATGCAAGATTATAGGTAATGGTAATATGGGGCACTTGTTGACCCAAATGATGATATTATTTTGGTTTTGGCCATGGGCTTATGGAGGAAGTGAATAATTTCTTCAAATAGTACCCATCAAACATCACAGAATGGAATGATGTATTCTTACTTCTTGTTTTTAGAGTTGTTTTCCTTCACAATTTGCCTTCCTTATTGAAATCAACAGTATGTACAGATTTTCCACTGGACAAGACCCTGAAGGTCTATACCAATTTAATGAAAATCCACAAAGTTCTATCAGTACAAAAAGGCTAAAAAGAGGTAAAGTTGCTTTGTTTGTTCTAAGCAGCATTTTCAGTTAATATCTATGGGAGAGTGTTGGGGGAAATGAAATTACAAAATTCTATAGAAATAGAAACATATATTTGACTTCCCTAAAAGTGGTTTAAATTATTATCTTTTATTATTTTCAAAAACTTCATACGTGAAAATCAATTTATGTGCAATTACATGTGACTTTTTCCTGTCACTTTGGAGAAGATTGTTAACTTGGGGTACATCCTTAAGCACACTAACATTATAAAAAATGCATATGTGTATTTTTTTAAGTGTGTATATGTATCGTGAACTTTTCTGGGGAGAAAGTTCCTTAGTTTTAGTTTATGTATTTATTTTTTTAGATTTTTGAAGCAGTCCCAAAATGATCGAGAACCATACTTATTTAGTATATTTTTTTCTAAATCATTTTGGTAACGTTTTAAATTGAATGAAGTATGGTCAACCTGAAAAGTTTGTCATTTCACCGCTACCTGGCAGTCTATAATCACAACGTACCACACAAAAAAACCACTTCCCACTCATTTACTCTCCTTATGATTTCATCAGTTTTCATCATTCATTATTCTGTTTTGCACTATCTGGTGAAATTTTGAGTATTGCATACACCTAATAGAAATAAAGTGAGACATAATTCAAGTATCCTTTCAGTGAATTAAATGGCCACTGTTTTTGGGGGGTTTTTTTGTGCTACACGGGCCTCTCACTGCTGCGGCCTCTCCCGTTGCGGAGCACAGGCTCCGGACACGCAGGCCCAGCGGCCATGGCTCACGGGCCCAGCCGCTCCACGGCATGTGGGATCTTCCCGGACTGGGGCACGAACCCGTGTCCCCTGCATCGGCAGGCGGACTCTCAACCACTGCGCCACCAGGGAAGCCCGGCCACTGTTTTTGAGCAGGAATTCTTGGCTTAATAACTAATAAGGCAGTTTTTCATTTTTAAATTTTTGTTATCATAGATGTACAGATGGATGGTAAAGTTTGGAAATATTAGGATTTCCAGCAAAAGCTAGTGTTTATTTAAAATAGAAACTATTTAAAACATATCAAAAAAGATGAAATTTTAGGTCATGTGACTATGTTTCTGTGCATTTATCTTTCAGCATTGAGATCAGATCCTTAGAGACATGAGCTCATTTTTTCCTGGCTTAATCTAGGCAAATAAAATTAGTACTTACAGTTCAACTTTCTTTCCATTTACATTAATTGAAATTCTAGCACAAGGCTCCATTTAAAACTTAGCATCTGCATACTTTAGTTAAGATCCTTAAAACGACACTATTGATTTATAATACTTCACCAAAATGATTTTTGTATTCGAATATAACACCATTACATCTGTCACAAAAATTGGTTCTGCTCATACATAGGAAATAAGAGGAAAAAGTAAATTATTCAGTCAGATCTTTTTTCCCCAGCATTTTGAGAAGTGTTAGTAAGAAAATTCCACCTATGTTAAAGTTAATTCTTGCTGCCTTATTTAGTGTTCCTTGCATTAGTAATTTTTGATAACTGGTCATGTGCCACCTTACATGCAGTTTCTCATTTAATTCTCATCACATACACAAGGGGTTGGAGTTGTGGTTATTTTTATTTCACAGGTAAAGAAACTGACACTTTCTCCAAACTACACAGATGATGAGCAGTTAGGGCAGACTGATGGTGACAGACTACAGGCCCTTCACTACAACATTATACAGTTGATCTGCAATATTCCTGGATTCTATGTTCTTGAATTCACCTACTTGCTAAAATTTATTTCTAACTCCCAAACCAATACCTGCTGCACTTTTGTGGTCATTTGCAGACATGTGCAGAGCAGCCAAAAATTTGAGTCACTAGACATGCACATTCCCAGCTGATGTCCCACAAGGCAATACTCTGTCATCGTTGGGGCTTTCATACTGTAAGCAAGTATTCTTCTCATGATCTACTTAGTGCCACAGGTTTTGCATTTTGGTAATGTTTGTTGAGGATTTCTCTGTTTAAAATGGCACTCAAGCAGAAGAGGTGAAGTGCTGTCTTGCTTTCCAAAAGGCAAAAAGGCTGTCATAAGCATTAGGGAGAAAATATGTGTGTTTAGATAAGCATCGTTTAGGCTTGAGTTATAGTGCTGTTGTCTGTGAGTTCAATGTCAATGAATGAACCATATATATGAAATAAAGTGTCTTTAAACAGCACACACATAAAACATGATTATGTATTATTGATCAGTTGACAAAAATGTGACAAGAGGTTCACAGGAATTTAACCCTGTATTTCTTTTGGAAACAACTGTTCAGTATTGGTTAATTTATTGTTCACAGCAACTGTATAGAACAAAATTATCATGAATAGTGAGGGTCAACTGTACTGCCCTTCAACAATAATTACTCTTTATTGAAGACTTAGTAGTTTACATTCATCGTTTAGTTTCATTTTCCTCCAAGTCAAGCTACAGATGAGCTATTGAGGTATGATTGGCACTCTGCTACTGGGTGATTGTATGATATTTGAGTCAGGTTGTCTGCAGAGCTGGCTCTCTTTACTATTGTGGCAGAAAGGCTGATCATTAATCCACTTTGTTAAAACTTCTGAATAAGGGTACTAATCTGTATATCTTAAACAGTTTGTAGAAGTTCTGGGCAGCGTGTGATTCTATAAAACAAACCAACCCCACCAGAATAAAACAGTAAGACTCTAAAATAATAGCTCTTCTGCAATGCTAGAGTAGTCCTATGTATTTTCAGAATATGTGGCTATTTCTGTGCAATAATTTTGGAATGACTTAAAAATTCCTTTGCCGTCCTGATTGCTTTCATTCCACAGTCTTCTTTTTTACTTTGAAATTCTATGATATGAAATTCATTGCATGGGGTAAAAACCTTCCTGTTTCTCTTCTAATACAAACCACCGGGGTGATAAAACACTAGGTAGTTCAAATAGCAATGTTCCTTCTAAACTGGGGAAATACGAATGCAGGCAGCATAGAACACTTCAGGGCCAAGCTGGGTTGGGTGCTACAGAGCAAGAGAGGCTTTCCCTGTAAGGTTCCCTGGACTGGAGGGTAGCAAGTGAAGGTGCTAGAGGTGAAAGGGCTAGTTGAAGGGCTAAAGATCTGTTTTATCTAAGACCTGCCTCTACCTTGGGTTGACTGATTAATTGGAGTGTTAACCCTTCTGTCCTACTCTCACTTGCGTAATCACCCAAAATAGTTTCTAGAGCTGTGTTTCTCAAGTTATGACACTTGACCTACCTGCATCTGAAATACCTGAGATATGAAGAATGCATATTTGTGAACCCACACCTGCAAAATTATCATCTCTGTGGATGAGCCCTGAACTCTTAGGTGAGAAATTTGCAGGGGAGCAGGGGATAGAGTAACATAGTGAGAAAAAGTAGTATGGTGACAAAAAGCAGTAAACTGAAAGAAGGAATGCTTGAATTGTGCCCAGGATTCATCACTTATTAGCTGTATAACCTGGAGCAAGCCACTTAATTCCTCACTGAGGCTCAGTTGCTGTATCTCTAAAATTGAGGGTAGTAGCAAAAACAACACCAATGGCTCTATTAGGGTCTAAATAAAATCAGGCATATAAAAATGCTTTGTAAGAGTAAAATTCTTGATTAATAAAATAATGTGATATTATTCCTTTCTAAGATGGTGATAAATTAACTAAAGTTTTTTTATAAGTTAGAGAGAATTTATATTTGAAGTTTGCATTACACAAGGGAGAAACATGGCACAGTATGGAATATATGTTGAAGAGTCACACTCTCTTCAAGTATTTTTCTCTCTCACCTGCTACAGATGTTAAAATCGTATCATTATAGAGAATTTTTATTCTAACCTCCTTCAGAATGCAAATACTTCTTGGGAGGGGGAATGCTTTGTACCTAAACTATTATTAATATTTAATACCTGGGGATGCCAGGGCCAAGAAAGAGTACCTAAAGGGGTGAAAGGGCCTTCAATGTCACCTACAAAAGGACAAATTTTGCCTACTTCAAACTTGGTCTCTTTGTTAATTCAGTGATCAGAACACACACACACACACACACACACACACACACACACACACACACACACACACACACACACACACACACACACACACACACACACACACACACACACACACACACACACACACACACACACACACACACACACACCCCTGTGGTGCAAGTTGGAAAGAGGTAATTAGTAAAGCATTAGAGAAAAGGGCCAAATCAACTCTGTAATTAAGCCAGAGCAGAGGAGGAAAAGGAAGTATTACAGTCTATGCCAAGATATGCAAAAATTCTTTGTATAACTTTGGATGTCATAATATAGGAGATGATAGGGATAAAATCAGAGAAGCAAAGTTGTGTTGTTCGTACGCACTTCCTTTCTTTGCCAGTTGCCTTAACCATGACTAACAGTGGTGAGAATCTGGCTTTAAAATACTTGGCATTTGTTTCAGTCCCTTTCTCTCCTGTGTTTGCAATGTTCTTACCTACAGTCATCTCTCGTCACCTGTGACCCACCAGCACTTCCCCTGTCAATAGCTCATAACTATCCTGCTTACCCACCACCACTCAGAGAGGTATTTGGCAACTCTATCAGAGAGAAGCAACAGTTGCCTGCCTTTATGCAGTTAAAACAGTTTATTCATGCCTCTAGAAAAGCACTTAAAGATTGCATTACATCATATTTTTCTCATGCATATCCTTCTCTATCTTTAGAGCTCCTAGAGGTCTGCAAAATCATCTCTTCAGTTGTGCGTTCCCAGAATTTAACAGAGAGGGTCAGCACAAGGCAGGTTTTCAAAATAGGATTGCTGAAGGAATTAATATTATGATTATTACAATTTTTAGTTTGTCAATTTCTTTATAACTACTAACTTTTTGTAGTCAGATATTACCAGGCTCTCTCATTTTTCTTTCCAGCTTATCAGCTATTGATATCCTTTATCACATATATGCTAGTTATTCCACTTTTCGTTCTAATTTACAGTTATGACTGCAGCATACTTTTTTGCTTCATATGAAGAACTCTCTAATTCTGGCTAGATATTTTTCACATCCTCCCATTATTGAGCTTACATTCCTTTATTTAATGTCAATAACTTCTAACTTAATTTGTTTTATTGGAATTCTATTAGAGATTTCTTTTTAGCTAGTTTTTTATCACCTTTTTCTGAATCTTCGATCCTCTAATAAAATTATTTCTAAGCACCAAATAAATCTTCCTTCTATCAAAAAAAGTTTAATCACCTTGAACAAATTCCATTTTATCCTCATGTATCATCTGGTTCATCATGACAGAATGATATTCTTATATTCTTCAAAAACACCATGGTGGTATAAGAAATATAATACTCATGTTTTAAAGATTTAACAAATAAAACTTCATTATAGAAAATTAGTAGCAAATGAATGTTTTGCAATTCTGAAGGAATTTTTTGTAAAGTTAATCATCTCCAATATTAGTTCTTTATTCATTCATTGAAAATACATTTTTTAGGCACCTAGCCATGTATAATACATAGACTTCTTTTAGGTAGATGGAAGAGCTTTTAAAAAATCCTTATTCAAATGGATCTCTCTTAAAGTATTAGAGGTTTAAAAGTAACTCAGTTTAGTGTTATCATTGATGTTTGTAATGTCATGCTGGATATTAATTCAGAAAATTTCTCTGAGCAAGTGTATTTAGTTTCATTTTAAAATTATCATTTTTTAAAATCAGTTTTCTTTCCCCATTTTTATCTTCATAGAACTTTCATTTACCCTGGGAAAAGCCACATTTTGCCTTCTTATATAAAACCTTTAAAATTTTATTTCTCCAGATTCAAACCCAAAGATTAATAGACCCTAGAATCCTTTTTGTTTCAAATGTACTATCACAGAAGGATGTTTAGTCCCAGCATTGATTCATGAGAAATCTCAATTAGATTGTCCATGCATATACACGATAGAAGGTTTCTTCTGAACACCAACACTTCCCTTTGTAGCTTACCAGTATTCTGAGGTATTGCAAGGAGAGTAGGGGGGTGGAGAGGTTCTCTATGCGGGACAGGCTTGGAGAAAAATCCTGGGGCACAATCTGGCATCATTCCTGCCATGACCAACAGACAATATGATAGTAGCTCTTGAATGAAAGTCCTCCCAGTCCCAACAGGAAGGACAGATAGACATTTCTAACACTCAGACATTTAAAGGCTTCAGGTCTGAGTCCCAGGACAACAGTCTCCAATAACAGAACAAATAAAAATTAGAGTAGTTATTTTATTAAAATCTGTCTGAAATTGCTCTGTGAAGCATCAGCTACATTTATGTAGGAAGTTTTGGCAATGATGGGCGCAGACATTGGTGTTCTTGACTTAGGCATTGATTAACTCAAGCCGTTTTTTTGGAATGAGGTATATTAATAAACAACTACAAAAAAGGCAGCCAAAAAAGGCAACCTCTGAGCCTAGGAGTGGACATCAGTGACATCAGCATTTGAGTCAAGCACCTTCAGTGCATATCTGTGATTAAGTTTTTGTTTTTGCCATTAGTCGCTATAGGAGATATCATCACAGCTAGTAAGTGCTGAAAGAGAAGAAAATAGTAACACTAGGAAATTGTTGAGGAGGATTAGACCATAGGGTTCACTTACCCTTCCCTCATTTCTCCACCCCAGGGACCCTCAGTAATAATTTGGTAAGCATTTAGGAAAGGGTCAGGAGTTTAAAGAGTAGGTGGGATAGAGTCAGATAAATGCATACATTTTTATTTTTATTTATTTAATTCTTATTTTCATATATTTTGGTAAAATACCTCTAACATAACATTCAGTATAAGTAACATTTTGTACATTCTCAAGGTTATGCAACCATCACCACTCTCTAATTCCAGAACATTATCATCACCTCAAAAGGAAGACTCTTTCTTTTAAATACTCTTCATCCCCCTCTCCTCCTAGCTTGTGGCAATCATTAATCTCTTTTCTGTCCCTATGGAGTTGCCTGTTCTTGATATTTCATATAATTGAAGCATATGTGGTCTCTTGTGACTGGTTTCTTTCACTTAGCATAGTGTTTCAAGGTTCATCCATATTGTAGCAGGTATCAGTATTTCATTCCTTTTTGTGTGGGAAAAATATTCTATTGTATAGATACACCATATTTTGTTTATCCATTCATCAGCTGATGGACATTTGAGTTGTTTCCACCTTTCAGCCTTTGTGAATATTACTGTTGTGAATATTCTGGCACACGTTTTTGCTCGAACACCTGATTTCAGTTCTATCCAGGAGTGGAATTTCTGGGTTATGTGGTAATTGTATGTTTAACTTATTGAGGAATCACCAAACCATTTTCCACAGTGGATGCATCATTTTATGTTCCCAAAAGCAATGCACAAGGATTCCAATTTAATTTGTAATCAAAGAAAAGGAAAAATAGTTGCAGTGTGAAAGATATCTAAAAGTTATTCAAGAATATTATGAACTGCTAAATGCTGATAATTTGAAATCTTAAGTTAATGGGTATTTTTAACAATATAATACTCCAAAATTGACACTGAAACATAAAATTTGTATAGATTAATAACTACACTAAATCCTTGCCCCAAAAAAGATGGTTTTATAAATGAGTTCTACCACACTTCCATAAAATATATGTCTATTTTACACAAATTTATTTCTTGTAGCAGAAAAGACATACAACTCATATTTTGATGTGAGTGTAACTTTGATATCTCCATCAGTCAGGGTCCCAGCAGGAAGTGGTTGGCACACTCACACTGGGGAATAGAAGAGATTTTAATGAAGGGACTCTTTATAATGGTTTGGGCTGACTTGAGGAAAACCAATGGAGAATAGTTTTGCATTAAGGCTTATAATAAAAGAAGCCAATATCACTCTTTGACCTAAAGGGGTAATTTGATAGAATTATTTACAAAATCCAGAGTGGAGCTGGAACCTTTGGTAGAAGGATGCATCGAACTGCAATCTAATAGAAAGGACATTGGGGGAGTAAATACCCAGACTTCACTCATATTCTGCCCTTGAATCTCCTGCCAGAAGGAGGTCGTTGACAACGATATCAGAAGCCAGAGGGCAAAGGAGCCCATTGAGGGAAACCATTCAGTCATGTTCCATGATACAGAGCAGGGAGAAGAATAGAGAATAAGTTCAGAAGGACAAATGAAAAAATATGTAGCAGAATGTCAAAACTAGATGAAGACACTGAGAAAATGAATGTGTAAGTCGATTTATTTTTTGATCATACACTGTACTTTTCTAAGTATTAATTAGCCAACAAAATAAGCAGCACATTTTTAAAAACACACCATGAATCAAAGAGGATTTATCTCAGGAATGCAAGGACAGTCAACATCAGAACATGTAAAAACATAATTTATCACACTAATGGATGGAGGGGAAACATTATATGATCATCTCAATATACATAGAAAAAACTTCTGATAATGCTCATAATTCATTTCAGATTTTTAAAAAAATGTTCTTTAAAAAGTAGGAATAAAAGGAAATCTCCTTAATCAGATAAAATCTATCTTTCCTCACCTCTCCTGATACCCATCCCCAATTGCAATATAAAGCAAAACGAACAAAATAACAAACACAAACCAATACCAAATGTTATATTTAATGATAGAATTTCAGAGGCTTCCTTTTAATATTAGGAATTCGGCAAAAACTCTGATATACTACTGCTTAACATAGTACTGGAAGTTCTGTCCAATTAAATACAAAGAAAAAAACATGTCTGTGAATTAAAAGGAAGAAGACAAATGTTCAGTATTTGTAATTAATTGACTATTTGCAAAGAAAACCCCATATAATTAGCAAACTGTTAGACCTATTAAGATAACAAGATCAATATGCAAAAATCATTAGCATTTCTTTGCAATAGCAATAAACATGCAGAAATTGAAATAGAAAATAGGATACTATTTACAATCACAATAAAGACTATGAAGCTTGGGCTTCCCTGGTGGCGCAGTGGTTGAGAGTCCGCCTGCCGAGGCGGGGGACAAGGGTTCGTGCCCCGGTCTGGGAAGATCCCACATGCTGCTGAGCGGCTGGGCCCCTGAACCATGGCCGCTGAGCGTCCAGAGCCTGAAAAAAAAAGGACTATGAAGCTTTTAGAAATTAAGCACTCAATTCCTGAAGTAAAAAAGTTCAGAATTAATTCCCAATGTCTTGTTTCCTTTTGCTTCCTACCTCTAATTCACCATTGTCTGAAATAGTTCCCAAATCTCTCTGCTTCTCTTCACCTCTATACTATCACTTATGTTCAAGCAACCATCATGTTTAGATTTCTGTTCAGTGAAGTCACCAGAGACAAAATTAACAGCTGATAGACTGGGAGAAAATATTTGCAATATTAAAAAAGTCAACTTTTAATTTTAGAAAAGTTTAGTATTTACCAGAAAGTTGTAATGATAGTACAGAGATTTTATACATACTCTCTAGACAATCCCCCTTATTGTTAACATCTTATATTTGTATGATTCCTTTGCCACAACTAATGAATCCACACTGATATAATGTCATTTATTAACATTTATAGTAAATTTTCATTTACTTTATTCACATTTCCTTAATCTATTATCATTTTTATGTTCCAGGACACTGAAAATTATTCTTACATTAATTCATAATAAAAATATAAATTAAAAACCTGTGTATGTCATTTTATACTCATTTAATTGGCAAAAATGAGAAAATTGGTTAGCTCATGGCTGTTAAAGATGGCAGGATTTGGGAATCTTGTACTCTATTTTTGAGAGTGTAATTTAGTGAAGTCCATTTTAGAGAGCAAACTGGCAGATTTTAGTAAAACTTAGTAAGTACCTACTCACTCTGGGACATATATACCCAAGAGACTTGCCTTCAGGTACACAAAGAGACACTCATGAGGCTATTTATGGTAGTAATGTATGAGTAAGGAGTTGGAGGCAACCCACATGTTTATCATATATGAATGGGTAAATGACATGTAGTTATGCATATCATAGAATATTAATCAGAAGTAAAAAGCTAGATTTGCATATAGCAACATATATTGCATGTCAAAAACAATGTTGAATGGAAAAACTAAGAAACAGAACACAATTTACACCACCATGCCATTTATATACTATTAAAAGTATATATGAAAAACAATAGGGCTTATTCTCCCTTCCATATATAACTGGGGGGATACTAGTACCATGTTGTGGCAATTATGAGAGAAAATACACCGGGCCTTAACATCACATCGAGCACTGTTGGTTACTGATGTTGGTAAAAATAATTTAAATGATTTGATGATGACAGAATCATTGACCTTTGGTAGATGACGGGGCTCAATTAAAGAATATAAAATACATATCTAAATAAGATGTAGGAGCTTTTAAAATAATTTTATCACATCAGTATGAGAATTAGTGTCACATATAACAGCATTTCTGAAACTCACATTACCAGCATATTATTTTATGCCATTTTTTTACTGTTGCCAGCTTTTTAATTTAAAATTTACTTCTCTTAGACTAAAATCATCAGTTTAAAAATGCTAGGGTGGGCTTCCCTGGTGGCGCAGTGGTTGAGAGTCCGCCTGCCGATGCAGGGGACACGGGTTTGTGCCCCGGTACGGGAAGATTCCACATGCCGCGGAGCGGCTAGGCCTGTGGGCCATGGCCGCTGAGCCTGCGCGTCTGGAGCCTGTGCTCCGCAACGGGAGAGGCCACAACAGTGAGAGGCATGCGTACTGCAAAAAAAAAAAAAAAAAAAAAAAATGCTAGGGAGAGTTTGTTACTATATATTCCATCCAGTTTCCAATGCTTGATTGTCTTTTAAAATACAATTTGGCATTATTTATAGTATCCTTGTCTGTGAAGAATAACTGAAAATAAGTTTTGTAGATACTGCTGAAATTTGAACTTGTGCTCATTTTTCATTTCCCCTCTCTGTGAAACTTGTCAGATTTAACATTATTCTTAGATTCAAACTATTATTTAATTTATCATTACCATGCAGCTTCATTTTTATAGGCAAAAGCTTACACAACTGAAGAATTCTCCTTGAAAGTACTGGTCCTCTTATTCTATTACTACAGTGAGATAAAGTTAAGAAATAAGCAAAAAAAATTCCCTCAACATTGATTTTTATTCTTTAACTTATATAACTTCCTTCTAGTATAATGTCTAAATTTTATTCAAATACAAAATGTAGTTCTTAATCTAGTTTATTGTTTACATATACTTTTTTCAGGTAATAATATACCCTGGAAATCTTTCCATAGTTGTACATGGAGATATTCTCTTTTTCTTTGTACAACCACATTGTAATTAATTATGTGAATGTACTATTATTTATTCAATCTGTCTCCAAATAATGGACATTTAGAAGGGAAAAGTGGTCAGTATACATTTCCTAACTTCCAGGCATTACAGCTCCCTCTTCCACTGTCTTTGTGAATTGTTCAAACATAAGGCCTAGGGTTATCCTAGTTTGTGGCTATTCCTAACACTCTGGACCTTCCTTGTCATTGCATTGCGTTGGCCAAAAAGTTCATTCGGGTTTTTCCGTAACATCTTATGAAAAACTTGAATGAACTTTTTGGCCAACCCAATAACAATTGTCCCTGTTTTGCTAATTTTGGATTCTATTCCAAGTGGGCTCTCCTTTCATCCTGAAGCGAGCCTACCCTGGTCCACCCGCCTACTCTAGTTCTCTAAACCTCACTGCAGGTCCCATGCACTCATCTGAAAGTTGGAGAATGTGGAAACCTGCCTGATTTCAGTTGTTCTCCTGAAGTTTGCTGCTCTTTCTGGGGAGCACTGCTGGAATTCAGGGTTTTTCCTGTTCTTACATCTGTGAGCTGCCTCACTACTGTCCTCTGTCACAAATGTTGATACTACACATGTGGTACAGCTGTAGAATTTGTAGATTTAGCAACAAGAAAGAATTGCAGGTTTAGCCAATAAGAATTCCGGACACCCAGTTAAATTTGAATTTTAGATTAACAATGTATAGTTTTCAGTATAATTAAGTCTCATGTAATATTTTGGACACACTTGTACTAAAAAGTTACTCAAGTTTAACTAAATGTCTTATATTTTATCTGGCAACCTAGCTAAGGTGTTTTTTTTTGTTTGTTTGTTTTTTAAAATCCCTGTGGATAGACTCAGGGAGATATAAAAGCAATGTCACCACAGTAGTCATCAATACAGAATTCCTATTTTTTTTGTTTTAAAGTTTTTATTTTGGCTACATCTTCTAGTTACTAATTGATCCCTTTTGTTTATTCACTTTTCATTTCTTTGAATGAATATATTATTAATACATTGTACAATAACATTAGGTGTGTTTTCCAGGGATATTTGTACCTAGAGATGTTTTGTGGACTGGATGTTTGTGGCCCCAAAGTTCATATGTTGAGATGCTAATCCCCAATGTGATCATTTTAGGAGGTGGAGCCTTTTTTTTTTTTTTTTTGCTGTACACGGGCCTCTCACTGTTGTGGCCTTTCCTGTTGCGGAGCACAGGCTCCGGACATGCAGGCTCAGTGGCCATGGCTCACGGGCCCAGCGGCTCTGCGGCATGTGGGATCCTCCCGGACCGGGGCACGAACCCGTGTCCCCTGCATCGGCAGGCGGACTCTCAACCACTGCGCCACCAGGGAAGCCCGAGGTAGAGCCTTTGAGAGGAGATTAAGTCATGAGATTGGAGCCCTCATGATTGGGATTATGAGACCCCGGAGAGCTCTGTTGCTCCATCCACCACAGAGGACACAGAGAGAAGATTGTCTTTGAACCGGGAAGTGGGTTCTCACCAGACTCAGAATCTACGAGTACCTTGATTTTGGACTTCCCAGCCCCCAGAACTCTGAGAAATAAATGTTGTTTAAGCCACCCAGTCTGTGGTTTTCTGCTATAGCAGCCCAGATTGACTAAGACAAGATGCATCAGTCATAAATTCATCTAGCTCTGCTTCATATACGTGTGGTCAGGGTATTGATTCAGTTGGTGGTAAGGGCTTTTGATGGGTCACTAATTTACAGTAAAACACAGCTTATTTTGAAGTAATATTTCCAGTTCAATAAATGATATAATGCTAGAAAGGAGAGGAGATATTAAGGTAACATTTGAAAAAGAAAGAACCATCTTAGTAGGAAAGAACAAGAATTCCAACTATATCAAGTAGCACTAATTATCTGTTCATAAATGTTACAAGGGCAAGGGACCAAAGAGAAGAGGACACAGCATTTTCAGCTCATAAGAGGAGAAAGGGATTAAGAGTTTTAACTAAAGAGGCAAGAGATGTGTCAACAGTTAAGAAAATGGGAAAGGGATTTTAAAGGTCACAATAGTCTTGGGATATCGATTGATAAACACACACATACATACGTGAGTATGTGTGCAAGAGGAAATGTGGCCCCCCCCAAAGTGCTAATTTTCTAGGCAAAAAGTGCTAATATCCATATGACCCCCGTCCCAAAATGAAAATTACCTCCCATATTTAGGTAGGAAGCATGCTTTCACTGTAGAACACTTGAATACATCAGACCTTTCTATCTCACAGATAGTCAATACAAACAAGGGCCAAGATTACAGACAAAAGGGCATAAAAGCAGCAAACAACAGAAAATGTACAGAGACAACTGCACATAAAATGGTAGCTATGATGGAAAGGAGCCCAGTATGGAGGGTGGAAGATAGTATGATTCTAAGATTCTTGAAGGGAAAAAACAAAGGAACTACATGAGACTAATAATATTGTACAGTTTTAATGCAGAAGGAATGAATTTAAAATCCTCAAGGCACACCTGGACTAACTACCAGCCCACGATGTGCCCTGCCACCGCAGGGGGTCATGCAACACCGGAAGAAAGGAAGGAGTCCAAGAAGGAAAATGAAGGCACTTGTAGGCTGACTTTCACTTTACAGTTTAGCATTTCAATAGCCACCATTAGCACTACCATTTAACATCCCCTTTTTAGTATGTTTATAAATGAGGAAAAGAAGCCGAACTAAATAATACATATTATTCTATAAAGTTTTTTTTTTCCCCTGTAGTTTAAATATAAGTTTTAAAGTGTTGGACTGAAACTGGAATAGAGAATGCTGAAAAATAATTTCTCTAATAGCTAATAGTGCTTCCTATTAGTTTTGATGATAACTTAGGTAGGCTCTAGATATTTTTAAGGCTTTTGCAGACTTCTTGAAATATTTTCAGTCTAAGATAAAAATAAATTGTATCAAACATCCCTTTTAGGAAGGGGAGGGTTTGCACACAAAAAGTAATAGTTTGGGAATCTCTAAACTCTTGCCCTTACTGCACTGATTATCAAAGATGCTATTGAAAGAGAAGGGACATTAAATGCTTGCAAAAATCAGGCACACTGCAAATAGAAATTTGAATTATAAGTGACAAGAGGTAGGTCATTAACCATCTACAGTGTCACTTTATGACCAAGTTGAAAACCAATCTAAAAATAATCAAAGTACACTGGAGGAGTGACTACCTACATAAGGAATAACAATTGAGATTTCAGATGGGAAGGTTATTTGTTGATATTGCTTTTGTTTTTGTACTTGAAAAAAATATGTATCTTAAGCATCACCTTTGTGTGATAGGAAAACTTCTGTAATAATAATACATTTATAACAATAGGTTAAAAATATTAGAGCACACAGATAATTACGCCCACAGAATATATAATACTTGGATTCAGCTGCACTAGCCACATGTGGCTTTAAGGCCCTTGAAATGTGGCTCGTCCAAACTGAGAGGTGCTGCAAATGTAAAATACACACAAGATTTCAAAGACTTAATATGGAAAAAATGTAAAATAGCTCAGTAATATTTTATATTGATTATGTGTTAATATGATAATGTTTTTGATAAACCGAGCTAAATAAAATATACTATTAAAATTAATTTCACCTGTGTAGTAGAGCATTTAACCTTACTTAAAAAAATGTCTGGTGTTTGCCAGCAACTCCCATTACCTGGGACGTAATCTTTAAGCCCTTGGAATGTCCTCTTGATAAGGGTGTCTGTTTACCTAGAAGTCTTGGGTACCAGCAGACCATATAACGGTCAGTATGTATGAAGGGGCTTTGAGTCAAATGGTATCAGCTCAAACTTGGAAGGAGCTGGAGACTGAGGTTAACCGTGTGGGCAGTCAACCATGTATGTCTATGCGATGGAGCTCCAATAAAGACTCTGGATACCATGTCTTAGGTGAGTGTCCCTGGTTGGCAATACTCCATGCATGTTGCCCACATCGATGCTGGGAAAATTAGCACTGTCCATGACTCTCCTGGGAGAAGACAACCGGAAGCTCCATGGGTGGAACTTTCCTGGACTCTGCCCTTGCAACTCTTTCCTTGGCTGATTTTAACTCATATCCTTTCCCTGTAGTAAACCCTAACCATGAGTATAAAGGATTTCAGTGAGGTCTATGAGCCCTTCTAGCAAATTACCAAAACTGAGAGTGATCTTATAGATCCTGAAATTGCAGTTGGTGTCAGAGGTGTGGTGGTCTTGAAGACCCTCATTGCAGTTGGTGTTAGAAGGATGAACTTCTGGACTGCTCCTGAACTTTGTATTTGTACCTCTTTACTTTGTTTAATGTGGCTACTAGAACTTTTAAAAGTATACACATCTCACATTTGTGGCTTGCATTGTATTTCTTTTGGACAGGGCTGGGATAGAATTGGCGTCTAGCAGGAAAGGTGGAATAAGACAGCATGAGGTACCATAGCTAAATGTAGGGAACAATTATTTAAATGGCTGTTAGTTATTTAAGGACACACATTTGCTTGGATTCTAATCATCTGGGTGAAACAGAGTGTTATAGATGTAGTGAGTTTGATCCATGAAAATGTTCAGAAAAAAACTTCAGCGAGTTGCAAGGAAAGTGGTCAAAGAGGCTGCTGTAACTTTATATAAATCCTTCTTTCTGTTTATAAACAAAATACAAACTTATACAAAACAAATAAACAAACCAACCTTTCAAATGAGCCAGAAATTAGGGTTAGTATAAAGGAGTGATTACTTGTCACTGCAGCTAAACTGCCTGGTTATTAACCTCACCTCCACCATTTGCCAGATATGTGAAAGTAGGCAAGTTATCTAATCTTCCTGTGCCTCAATTTAATTCTAAATAATGGTAGAGGTAATACAGTACCTATCTCATGGGATTCTTGTGAGGACTAAATGGTTTACTATAAAACAGGGCTTACAACATTGCTGGCCCATAGTATGCAGGAATAAGTGTACAGGAATTGTTGCTGTCAGGTATAGGAAGACTTGCATAAGTGGTGTCACAATCTACCTGATTATCACCAATTCTTTTCTTTAACTCAGGCCTTACCTCCAGTGAATCATTAAGGACGATTGATTTTGTTGATGAAGGTCTTCCAAATCTGTCTCTTACACTCAGAGCTCTCTGCACAGAACTAGTTCATGTCTTTCTCTTTGCTTGCCTGGATCATTTCAAATTTCTTAAATGGTCTTGAAAAGTCCTCCTGTTTCTTCCCCTGTCTTCTTTTCACCAGTAGGATGATTACATAACTCTTCCCCATAAAATACTCTGATACATCCCCATAATTTGCACAATAAACACAAAACTACTTAATTTGGCATTCCAGCCTATCTTTGGCCCCATTATTTCCATTCACTTCCTCGCATTTCTTTTTTTTTTTAATTTAATTTAATTTAATTTTTTTTCCTCGCATTTCTATGGGTTGACTCACATTCTTTTAAAAATAGCAAGTATTTCTTTTCTTACTAACCCCTCATCTGGGAATACTGCTTTTTTTTTTTTTTTTTTTTTGCCCCAAATCCTCCATTTGTCTTCCACTTTGGCCTTCCGTGTCATCAAAATCTGGCCAGAGTTCTCTTTCTTGGCTTGTTGTTCCCTTAGCATTTTGTTTACATTGCTATTCTAGCACTTTCACATTGGATTATTTGTCTGATCCGGATAGATCCCTTTTGTCCTTCCAGGTCCACTTTTCATCCTTCTATGGTCTGCTGTGTGGCTCCAGAATGTTGACCCATATGGAATAAACAGTGGGTTCCCTTGCTGTTTTGCTTTTGGCTGGGTTTAACTAGGTGATAATCACTGGCAACAAAAAAACAAGTAAAGTAAAATAATAAAAAGTATAAGATTGGAGTGTTTATGTTTCCCTTGCTTCCTTCCTGCTGAATTGCTCTGGGTTGATGCCTCTCTACCAAAGGTCATAACCCCTGTCAAATAGCCCTCTCCAGATAGCTCTGTCTCTGAGGTTCCAGTAACTGCTCCTTCCCCTTGCCCTTCAGACTTAGACATGGCAATGACCTTCTGTTCTTAATGGTCCAAGTGTTTCCTCTGTTACATTTCTTAAACTCTATGCACACCAACTCTTATAAGTTACACAAGAATGTGTACCATCAGTTTTGTGCTTAGACCCCATGTGACACAGTGCTTACAATGCTCTTTGAGAAAGGAGATTAAATGAGAGAAATTCTAGGTTGAAAGTATTGAATAGGAAATAATTCAGAATATAAATTATGAATTTTATTACTTTTCCTTTTACTGATAAAAGAAATAATTTACATTTTGTTCTTACTCATTTGCTTTTCTTTAAGGCATTTAAAGCATATTTGATATGTTACCTCATTAATCCTGACCAAGAGCTATCAGGCATCAGAACAGAGTATTAGCTTGAGACAGGACGTAAAACCTAAGTAAGAGATGTGAGGCAGGAAGCAGAAACCAGCAGCTTAGTTTAAAGGGGATCAAGGTCTGTATTAAGATACAGAATTTTAAGTACCAATGTAAGGAAAATGACAAATCATCTAAAAAACAGTTAGAACCAGAGAATAGACACAAGAAGAATGCTGACCAAACCTGAGATTATGCATTGTTTTCAAGGATATCTGGGTGTTTGTCACACAGAAGGCATTGCATAAATATTTATTGAAAGAATTGGAAATGAAATAATAAAAGAACGCCAGATGAGGAAGCACTTACTGCTCTTCTATTAAGAATCTTTTCCAGCTGTCAGATCTTACTGTGTGCCACTGAAGGTACAGGAAGGGACAAACTCACATTTATTGATTGTTTAGTGTATCTTAGACATAATCCTGGGTACATTTAATCCTTAATAAAATTCAAATAGCAAATATTAAAATGTCAATTTTTATATGATGATATTGAGGCTCCAAAAGAATGAGTAAGTAGCCCAAAGTGAATAATCTAGAAGCTGGACTTAGTTTTCCAAATGCCAGGCAAATCTTAAATTGGTGGCAAGTCCATGGCTAATAAGGAAATCTTTTCATTCTTATCCCCAGACTAGTATACACATTTCCAGACATGACTTATTTCAGATAAGCAGGAAATGGAGTGAAATAAGAAAAATGGCTATAGTATATCCTATTATTTTGCTCCTGAATGCTGGTTCCTTTAGGGGTCAAAGGGCAACATAAGATATTTTACTTGGAATTTAGTCTAGAAATCTAAACAAACTCTAGTTTGCTTCCAAACCTGCTGGAAGACTGCTTGGATCATTTCTTGTGTTCTTTGGGTGATATCATTCCTTTTATTCACATTTTGTTCAAGGAAGACTAGTTCTACCGCTCTGCCAAGGCTAAACCCTTCATCACTTCTCTTGATTCCATCTTTCTTTAGGCTCTGTTCCACTAAGCAGCCTCTCTTTAACATTCTCACTTTTTCCCACAAGCTGCTTTCTTGTAGCCAACAGGCGTCCGTATTTTCCATGTCCCTAAAGAGCTTTATTTTAATCCTGATAATATAATCTCAATTATTTTCATCATAGCCACATTTTGTGAATGATTTCTGCCTATAGTCTTTCTCTTGACCAACTTTATATCCTTTTCTAATCAGCTTTGAATCTTAACACCAGAGTAACACAAAACCTGGATTCAAATCCAAATCCAAACTCTAATAGCTATTAGCTGTGAGTCTTGGGTGACTAACTAACTATGCATGAATCTCTATTTCTTATTTTGTAAAACAGGAATATTATTACCAACATTCCCTATAGAATTGCTTTTACTAAGTTATACATTAATGTTTCATCCTTAGCTCTTAGTGAGGATAAGTAAATTTGCTACTAACCTTAATCTGCTATTACATTTATATCAGGTATGTTATTTGTGATATTGACCATTATTATATACTCAAGCTGCCTTACAAATAGAAAAGTTTAACAAATCAATATGTTTTCCCAAGGGTTTTTTCTTTTTTTTTCATCATATAACTGATCACTTTTGCTCCCTCTAGGAAGCTCTTATTCCTTATGAGCCAAATTTGGGTCAACTTTACTAACTTAGGATACTATGAAATAGGTAATTATGTTCTAATTTTCTTATTGGTCTCAATAGTGTATGCTATATTTTCCCTACCCTGATTTCTTCTATTCATATTTTTCTACAAACCACTTGGTGAAACATGTCAGGGTAAGGATTTGTAGACGAAAAATTGAATAGGTAGGTGCGTAGATAGGTAGATCAGTGAGACAAGTATTGTTACTAACTAGTCCTGGTTTTGTTCATACTATTATTTAGACTTGAAATACTATCTTCTGTCATCCAAACCTATGAAAATTATGTCTATCTTGCCAATCTATTCTACCCTCTACCTACTCTTTTTAACATTTTCTAATCCTTGGACTAGAAGTGCTCCCTTTCTGCTGACCCTCACATCACTTTGTGTGTTCTTCTGTGGCAACATTAATCTTACTCCTCCGTGTAATTCAATCTCTGGTTATTCTGGGTCTTTTCTAATTCTCCTGTCCCATGTTGTAAGTTTTTAATGACAAGGGTACATGTTCTAGTCATTTTTATGACTATATCAATTACAGAGCATGTAATTGATATTCAACAAATACACATTGAATTTTATTAAAATGAATTTGATGTGAACTTAGACTTTAAAGCTACCTCAAAATTTATTCAAACTACGTGTATAACCCAAACATAAATACCATCTATTTTTGGACATTTGGACCCAAAAATAATGTTTTCCTTTTATTAATTTCCCCAAGATTAGGCAGAAAAATTTTAAATTCTGGTTTCATAGGTGGCCATGTACCAAGCCATATTATATATACTGCCTTTCTGATCTTTGAATAAATAAATAACATGATTAGTATGGAATAAAGTGAGAGTAACATGGGTGATAGAAAAAATGAGCATAGTAAGCATAGTGAGAAAAGTGAGCATAGCCAGACAAAGAGCCAGTACTTTTGTAGGGAGCAGAGTAAACTCTGGAACACAGAGACTGAAATTTAGACTGTGGGGCTGTATCCATTGTACAATGATCGGAGTAGAGGAAATTGTTGAAAAACTGGGTAAGAAGTAAATTTTTAACTGTTCACAGATGTATTTGTGTTTACTAGGTCAGCATCTAAAAGATGAAAAGAGATGATTCACTGAGGGAGAATGAAGACTTGCAGATGTTGTAAAGGATGTTAAAAGAAAGAGGCGGTGGGGTGGGGTTCTGAATTAATTAGAGCAAAGGCAAATTGCCTGAAGCAATTTATTAGAGCAGAATAAATGACCAAAGTGAAAAAAATGGAGATTCTTATTAAAAGTGAAGGAAACGCCTGGCTGACCTTTCATGCTTTTAAATATTGGCTTCAGATTTCAGACAACCATACTACGAAGTTGGCTGCTTGGGCGTGTGTGTATGCCTCTTCGTGTTTGTGGGTCCCCGTACATCACAATTAGGTATGCAAAGTCTATAAAATGTGTGCTACAGTGAAATGCTAGGGCTCTATTTACAGAGCTTTCTCTATATAAATAACATAAAGGGTATAATGATGCGTGGTTTTTAGAGCTTTGTGGCAGATTTTGCTTTGCAGAAATGGCCATGATATTTCTGGTCCCACATGCTCTTCCAGAATGTTTTCACTCTCCCTTCAAGCAGTACAGTCCATATTTTCTCCCCTTAAAACTGGAAAGGCCTTTGTGGCTGCCTTGCTTAATCAAATATGATACAAGTGAGACTTTGTGACTTCTTAGGTTAGGTTATAAAACATGATACAGCTTCTGCTTGGCACCCTCTTCTTAGGTTGTGCAACTTTGGAGCCCTGAGCCACCATGATGGAGAGACTATATGCACAGAACACATAGAAAGAAACAGAGAGAGAGAGAAAGAGAGAGAACAAAAAGCCCCACCTATTCCAGTCCTCGGATGGTTGAGCCTTCAGAGCTCAGGCACTGGGTGATTCCAGTCCCAGCCACTTGTCTGACTGCAACCTGTAGAGGCCTGAGCAAGAACCACCCAGCTGAGTCCAGAATCATAAAGATAGGGATAAAGTGATTACTGTTTACGCCACTAAGTTTTGGGGTGGTTTTGTGCAGCAATAGATCATCAGAAAGGTTCCCCAAATATATCAGGATGTGTATATCTGACCATCTAGGAAAGTGAACAGGAAAGATACTTGCTCTGGGTCACTTAGTAAATCTCTGTCATTGGTAGGGCTGGGATTAAAATTCAATTTCTGGCTCCTGTTCAGACTTCTGGTCCACTTCAGTTATGAGAGAGGGGAAACACAATACACCCTAACATTCACTGGCATGAAAAGTTATAACACTTAATGTACTTTAAAGCTAGATTTTTAGAAAGCTCTTTACTGAATAACATAGTGTACTATAATAGGTGTTCATTAGTTCAGTTTACACCTTATATTAGAATGTTCTCCCAGATTGAAGCATTGTGCTTTAATTGTATTTTTAAAGTCAAATTTGACTGATGTGCTCCTTAAAATAGAGTCTGGAGATATACAAATATCAATATTTTCCTGTTTAGCAGTACACAGAAAAATGAAACAGTACCACAAATATCTGTGAGTAGTCTCACTGCTAATGAGTCATGCTGTAGACAAATAACTCACCATCATCATTTTAATCATCCTGTATGCAGAACACTGAATTGGAAATGAGACAACTGGAGAATAGTCCCTGTTTGCAAAGAGTTTGTTATCTAGGTAGAGATGCTAAACAGACACACATGAAGGATAATTCAGAATACATTCAAGCCAAATATTAACAAACTGTCTTTTGTACTAGCTATATTTAAGTGCTGAGGGAACCAAGAGTAAAGTGGTAGACAGAACTTTTTTTCTGAAAAATTATAAAGATTTAGCACACTTAAATATGCATGTTTAAAACTCAAGTTATGAATTACACATTTCTAAATATTTAAGCATTGAGTGACATGGTGCTAGATTCATTGTCCTTGTTCCTGAAAACTATTAAATTGAACCATATTAAATTGCCGAGTTTTGATAGTTTTTACAAAATTGGCTATTTCATGTGGTTCACCCTCATCTATCAGTTTGGTGCAGATACTGTCCCAGGCTCAGGCACCTAGCCCCTGCCAAGGACTTTAGTCATTTGACATACCTTCCAGTCATCCTTTTAAAAAATCCCAATGAGAAGAGAAGGAATTTTCTAGAAAATATATACTGTATTGTAGTATATCAAGCTAACAGCAATCCCATCCACACTGCATTCATAATTTTTAATAGTAGATTGCCTGGGGGCATTTATTTTAAAATGTTAATTGCTTCTTTTTAGATTTAAGATAGTTATCAAGCATTTTACTAACTGGGAACCTTAGAATGAAGGATTAAGTTCACAAATGCAACTCAGCCTGTGTCCCCACTGGAGAAAAGCATCACAGGAGAGGTAAAGAATTTACAATAACACTATTTTGCTTCAACAGTAACTTCCTCTGAGGAGCATCAAGTGCCTTACAGTCATTATTTAAATAATTCTCTTGACAAACCTAGGAGGTAGGACAAAAACTTTAAAAGGGTAGGAAATACTTGAATTCCTGTTATGATTAGTTTTTTTAGTAATGGAGTCAAACTCATCAGTTAATAGCCAGTCATTGGTTAAAATAATAAGGAAAGTTTGTAATTTGGGGGCATTTCCAAGGGAAAATCTGACATCAGAAGTTAACATTACCCTGTCATATGTTTCAGAATCTTCTTCTAATCAGTGAAGCTTTTTTTTAATTGCAGCACAGAATTGATAAAACTTATATTACGCATATAATATATATGCATAACCAGTTTTAGGCTCCTGGTTTATGTTATCTGAAGAGGCTCAGATTCCATCCTGGATCAGGATATTATCCCCACTGCCCAGCCTAAAATTTTTATCCAGAATGTCCTAAGGCTATGTTGCCTTTTCCCTCCAAGGTTTGAGGAGCTAATCAGTGTTTCAAGCAGGCAGCCAACTGGGCAAGATGAAATACAAGGCCATCTGTTGCTAAACTACTCCCAACACATACATTCCCACATACATACTATATATTAAATTACACAGCCACATCCAAAAACATGACCTTTACATGATGTAAGTTAATATGAAAATGGCTGACAAATTATTTTATTCATAAATATCTACTGAGCACTTTTTATTTAACAGGCATTATATTAAGTGCTTAGATATACTGAATCATGATCTATACAAAATTTCATTAATATCTTTGGGTATTAATTTAATAGAGTTTTACCAACTGTTACCCTAACCTTTAGTGGTGCTCCTATAATTTATAATATAGACCTAGAACTCTCATGAATTTACAGTAAGGTATCTAAATTGCTGGAATATGCTATATAACAAATGCATCAAACACTGATATCCTGAGTTTCCTAAATACTTCATTTGCAAAGTTTTTTTGTTTCACAGCATCATTGAAATTCTCAAAACCGATAGGTGAGATTTTTGGGGTGAGCTAGTGTTTATACTCTGCTTTCTAAGTTTCCCCAGCAACTGTTGAATTTGAAGATGGTCCTTCTCATCTTATATTGTTTTGTACCTACCCATGTTGACCCTGTTCTGGCAGCAATGCTTACACTTCTTACCTTGCAAGAAGCCATCGGCCCTTGCGTTGGCCTGCTTTTCACAATATTGACGTGTATAGCAAAACTTGCCCATATTTTTCCTTTATGGGAGTGTGATGGGCGTGAAAGGGAAACCGAAATTCTTCCACTGATAGAGTATATATTATTTTCTTTCTTCTTTTTTAGAGATTTTCCTCTTTTTTTTGGCTTTTGCTTCACGGTCCCCATTCCAAGTGTTAATGACTCTACTCAAGTGTTGAATTACAGACTCATCTCATTACAGGTCCTGTAATCAAATCTTTAAGAAGACATGTTATCTTACCTAATCCTCAAAACAAGCAAGTATATTAGTCGCAAATGCTCTAGAGCTGTGCTGAACATTAGAGTAACCACTAGCCACGTGTGGCTATTGTGCAGATGAAATATGGACAGTTCAAAATGAGATGTGCTGTAAGTGTAAAATACATGCCATAGTTTGAAGACCTAGGATGGAAAAAATATAAATTATGTCATTAATACATTTTTGTATTGATTACATTGGAAATGATAATATTTTGGATACATTGGGCTAACTAAATGATATTATTAGAATAAGTTCACCTATTTCATTTTTCACTTTTTTAATGTGGTTATTAGAACGTTTAAAATTAGAAATGTGGTTCACATATTTTTATAGGACATCACTGCTCTAAAAACTGCCAGGCTCTTTCTCTACAGGAAAGAATCTCAGGCTTTTTGCTTAGAATTACAAATACTTGAAGATTTTTTTTCTGGGTGTGTGTGTGTGCAAAACTTTCGACTGCCTTGAACAAGATAAACAGATACCAGGTGGGTTCCTGAAAATTAGAAGTGCAGTTGGCCTTGTTCACAAACAAGCTAAAAGGGATAATTAGACCACAGTAAAAAGACTGAATAAAGTTAAAAAAACGAAAGAAAAGAACAGGACCTAGGTAAATTAAATCAATGGAATTATATCAATGTCTAGGATGATAAAGTGCAACAAGAGAGGAACAACCATGGCTGCAGACAGGGAAGGACATGCTGGGGGTAGTGTGGGAAAGTTCATGATGGAGGGGCTGTGCTACTGCATGTTACCCTAGGGGTGAGACGATTGGAAGAAAGGTAGGTAGAGCTACTGTAACCAGTTATCTGCTTTGGAATCCCAGATCTTTCTAGTTAGGGTGTGGCTCTGCTCTCAGTCCTCAGAACAGCGGTGTGAAACAGACAGTAAATACAATGAACTCCATCAAACTGGAATGGCCATGTTACTGGACGCATGATCGCAGAAGATGGTCAAGGCCATCTTGACCAGAGAAGTCTCTTGACCAGAGAAGTCTCTGGTCTTTATTATTTCTGCTATACCCATGAGGACACTAAGGTTTAGAGCAGTTAAGTCACTTGCTCAAATCACAAAGCCAGGAAGAGACAAAGGTAGATTTTTTTAAGCCAGTTCTACCTGACTTTAAATCTCACTGTTACCTTCTGTGCTCGTCCTCCCCTGTCAAAGAGGATATAGTTCCTGCCTTTAAGTAACTCTTAGACTAGTGAAGAAATATTTAATTTGTTATTTTAAATTACAAATTATTTATTACAAATTGGACTTTATCCTTTTTGGTTAGTTTGCTGTACCTTTAGAGACACAGTTTTGACTGTATTATTTAAAACTTCTGGGAATGTGAAGTGACCTAGTGTAGTTTGTAGGCAGAGAAGTTTGATGTCTTGTCTTTGCACAGCAACAGAAGAGCTTAAGGACCCACCTTTGTGATCACATCGGCCTAGGGAACATTAATGGTGTCTGTGGCTTAGAACAAGATGGTTCTAATTATAGTATTTGGTGTTAATTCTTCAGTTCACCAAAATGATTGCTCCAATAGTGTCTATCTCTTTCTTGCTTTCCCTTCTCCTTTAGATCTGATTTTGTTTTAATCAGATTCTGTTCTCACTTTTCCTGATTTTAATTGTGAAGGACTGAGTCTTATTCATCTCTGCAATATCATTGCTTAGCCCAGTGTCTAGCAGTTAGTTGATGCTTTGTCATCCATTTGTGACGTGAACACATTTCTATGCAGTAAAGATTCAAGAAATAGAAATTGACTATCTTTTAAGGGCTAGGCATGATGCTGGGGATAGAATAGTGCATATGGTTGTATGCCATACTTACAATCTGATGGGAAACAATGACATACTAGTGTGAAAAACCCTGCCCTTGTATAAGCATAGGGTGCTGTGGGAACACCTGGACTGGTAAAAATCTGAAAGATTTCCAGAGGAAGTACTATTTAAGCTGAAACATCAGGGAAGCAGTAAACAAGGAGAAAGGATTAGGGGACTGGTGGAAAAGGAAAGGCATTCCTAGCTGAGAGAACAACAGGTAAAGACATTCTGGACCTGCAATTTTAGTTTGGAGTTTGGAGGGTATAGTGGGGGGAGGAGGTGAGAGTAAGAGGAGTATGGGGATGGAAGGGATTAAGGAAAAATATTCAATCATTGTTGAAAGAATTATTTTAAAAAGCAATACATCACACAGAAATTCACTAAGAATTTCTAAGATGATTCATTTAGAGTACACGTTTTAGACCATTTTGTCTCATGAGCATACTTTATATAATTAAAAAGAATAAAACGGATTTCAACCTGATAACATTGGAGACCTTATATTCATATACACTTATGCATATGTATTATACATCCACTTCATTATGATTCTATGGTCTATAACATACTTATCATTAGGGGCACTTACCTCATGATAAACGGGCTTCATTAGTAGTGGTTCAAGGCTTTATTATTTATTCATCTATAGAGATTATAAATCTTCTATTAATTCATTTTTCAGAAACTATTACTTTTCATTTCAGATGTTTTCTGATGGTAGCTTTTAAGTGAAGAAGGCTAAAATCAATTCTACTTCTTAATCAATTTATAAATTTGGGGGGAGGCAATAGGTTTGAATATGAGGATTGCATGAAGATGCATAATGTACACCAGGTTTTAAGTCTTAGAACTTTGGTAAATATATTGTATTCTTTCATTAGTGCATTTTCAGTCTCAGGTAATCTAACTTCAAAACTGATATAACATTTTCTGGGGATGTGGCTTATAAGGATCAATGAATTAAATATAGTTTTTAATACTCCAAATAACAATTTATTAATTATTTATAAAAATTAGAGGTTACAACTGTTATCTCAAATCCAGTACTTTTGTGTGTGTGTATGTGTGTGTGTGTGTGTGTGTGTGTATGTGTGTGTGTGGTTGATTCAGAGTGAAGGAATCTTAAGTAGGCATTTAGAATTTTTAAAAAGATGTGAAAATCTGTACATTATTTTGTTAATGGATAAGGTTCATCTATAATACTATGATAATTTTTGAAGCAAACTACTTGTATAGCAGTGTAGTCTTTTCACCTTTGTACTTTATAAATCAATGATTCTTTATGTTTCTGAACACAAAAGGATGTCTCAGGATGAATAGCCACAAGAACGGAGTTCCTCATTTGCATCTCTATCCTCACTATCACAAATAATGCTGATCTTACAGCCTGTACCTGTGCTGTGTACAAATGGAAATTAAAGTGAACTTAAATTCATATAATTTTCATTTATGCCCTGACTCTTACGGTTAGATTACTAATAAAACATAAGCCATTTCTCTTGCCCTGAAAGCTGAAAGGGAAATGAAGAGATTAATCAGAGGATAGAGCAGGAACGGAAACTAGGAGCAAATAGAGTAAGTTTCCTCCCTGGCTTTGTCCCTTCCTCCAAAAATATCTATTAAGCATCTACTATGAATCAAATACTGAAGGGATGAAAGGAGAGAACCGTCACGTTACCACAATCTTTTATTAGTTTTGTGAACCGAAAAACATTTCAGTTTTAAAAATTTTCAACTATTTGTAGCACATGCAGTTAAATATGCAATCAGGACGGCTGAATGTAATTGAGGTTCCGGCATTTCGCCCTTCACTTCAAAAACTATGCTAAAACCACTACAAGAGATTCACCCCCCATGTAGTTTTTTTGGCAATCAAAGTCCTCACGCCAACATTTGTAGTAATTTCAGATTGGCACCCTAGCATTTCTGTTATAACCCAACCCGCTACCCCACTTCCCACCTTAATGCAAGATTAAAAAAAAAAAAAAAGATAGTTTTACTGGGCGAACAAGGGCAAGGGAGGAAGGAAGGGACGGACGGACGGACGGAAGGGGGGAATGAAATGGATGAAGGAGAGATGCTGTCCTTTTTCCCGTTTGTTTTCGGTTCCCTGCCCTCTTCTTCCCATCTCCACGCTCGCTGTCAAGTAGCATCACCTCCAGGCTCGGCCCTCGGTCCTTCCCCCTAGCGTCGGAGCCCCGCAGCCGGAGGCTGGCACCTATCTCTTTAAATGACAGCTGTGGCTCGGGTCCCAGTCCCGGGCTTGACGTCAGCGCCGCCTCCCCGGCTACGAGGAGTAGTTTGCGCCACAGTCCGCGCTCGGGGCTCGCGGCGCGCTCGCAAGCTGCTGGGGCGGCGAGTTTTCTTTGCTCCCGCCCCTCCTCCCGCCCTCCCCGCGGAGAGCCGAGCGGCAGCTTAAGAGCCTCTCGCAAGTCTCTCACACTTCCCCGCCGTCGCCCCCAAAGGAGCAGCCGCTCCTCCTCGTGCCGCCGCCGCCGCCGCCGCCGCGGCGTCCGCAGAGCTCCTCTCCTGCACATCGCTCCCCCGATGGAGCCCGGGCGCCGCCGCCGCTGCCCCGAGCCCTGAAGCGGGCCTCCTCGGCCGGAGAAACGTGCCGCTCGGCCCGAGGGCGCATCAGGGGCACGCCACTGGGGGTGCAAGGCGCGGGTTTCGGGAAGGAGAAAGTGCTGCTTTCCAGGGTCACTTGGCCAGCGGCGGGAGGGGACCATGGCTTTGAAGGACACGGGCAGCGGCGGCGGCACCATCCTGCCCATTAGCGAGATGGTCTCCTCGTCTAGCTCGCCCGGCGCGTCGGCAGCCGCCGCCCCGGGGCCCTGCGCGCCCTCGCCCTTCCCCGAGGTGGTGGAGCTGAACGTAGGGGGCCAGGTCTATGTGACCAAGCACTCGACGCTGCTCAGCGTCCCGGATAGCACTCTGGCCAGTATGTTCTCGCCCTCTAGCCCCCGGGGCGGCGCCCGACGCCGGGGCGAGCTGCCCAGGGACAGCCGGGCGCGCTTCTTCATCGACCGGGACGGCTTCCTCTTCAGATACGTGCTGGATTATCTGCGGGACAAGCAGCTCGCGCTGCCGGAGCACTTCCCCGAGAAGGAGCGGCTCCTGCGCGAGGCCGAGTACTTCCAGCTCACCGACCTGGTCAAGCTGCTGTCGCCCAAGGTCATCAAGCAGAACTCGCTCAATGACGAGGGCTGCCAGAGCGACCTGGAGGACAACGTCTCGCAGGGCAGCAGCGAGGCGCTGCTGCGCGGGGCGGCGGCCGCAGCGCCCTCGGGTCCCGGAGCGCACGGAGGTGGCGGCGCACCGGACAAGCGCTCCGGCTTCCTCACGCTCGGCTACAGAGGCTCCTACACCACGGTGCGTGACAACCAGGCTGACGCCAAGTTCCGGCGCGTGGCGCGCATCATGGTGTGCGGACGCATCGCGCTGGCCAAGGAGGTGTTCGGAGACACGCTCAACGAGAGCCGCGACCCTGACCGGCCGCCCGAGAAGTACACGTCCCGCTTCTACCTCAAGTTCACCTACTTGGAGCAGGCGTTCGATCGCCTGTCTGAGGCCGGCTTCCACATGGTGGCGTGTAACTCCTCGGGCACCGCCGCCTTCGTCAACCAGTACCGCGAAGACAAGATCTGGAGCAGCTACACGGAGTACATCTTCTTCCGTAAGTTCGTGGTCTTCGAATTTCCCAGTTCTCCCGCCCCCTCGCCGACCCGCGGCGGGTTCCAGCGCGTCTGGTGTCGTTGTGTGCCTCCCCTATCGCGGCAGACACGATTTACGGTTTCGTGCCTTGCGATCTCCCTTTTGGCTCCTCTCTTCAGCAACTCAGGAGCACGCAATTCCCAAGCAGTCCTCTTTCTTAACTTTATTGATCTTGCCCTCTCGCCCCGCCCAGCTCTTGGAGCCTCTGGACACCCTTCTACTACTGAGGTCCGGGAAAAGACAGGGGCACAAGGCTGGGCGCGTAGGTCCCCTTTCTTCCCTCTGTCTCCGTGGGACTCACGGGGTCAACTTATGTGGGTCCCAGTGGTGTCCCTCCAGAGGGCGGGTTGGCATCAAGGTACCGCGGCGCACGCCGGGTTTACCTCCGGTTGGTGCGGGTCGGCGCTGGAGCATTCAGTTATGGGTGGTTGCGGAAAGGGGCAACAAGAGAAGTGGCGATTGTGCCTCCAAAGCCCCTCAAGGGCCCGGGGGGAAAGAGGTTTCCATTGACCCATAAAAACCTCAGATTTCTCTCGCGCCAGTTGTCTTCTGTAACTGTTAGGGGTTTTGAACAGAGAAGGGTGGAGGGAACGGGCTTTGGTGGTCTGAGTGCTGTCAGAGTTGGACATGAGGAAGGGAAGTGGTGTGTATGCGCCTGTGTGTGTGCGCGCGCGCGTGTGTGTGATTGTGTTTCCTTTCTGGGCGCCTCCAGTGCGAATGAGGGATTGAATCCACTTTCCCAGGGGGAATAAACGTAGTGATTTTCTGAACTGAGAGAACGAGGGAGTGGATTGGAAAGCATCTGGCGCAATGCCTTTTGTAGTGCACTTTGGCGGGGGCGGTGGGGGGGCGGGTTCTGTGGGTCAAGTTCAAGAACTCCACCGACTAGCACTGAGGCTTGGGGGATGGGGAACCGGGGCCGGGACAATTCGCAGTGACGTTTATAAAGTGAGGAGGGCCGCAACTAGAGAGCTATGTGGACAAATGGAAAGCCATCTGGGATGGGAGCAGGAACATCATTTGGCAAATGTTTTTTCTTTCTCAAGACACAAGAAGATTGAAAACTTGCCTGTAGTGTTAGGGAGAGTAGCACTGACAGCCTATGTATAAGCCCAGCTTTAATTGCATTTATTTATTAATTCACTAACTGTTTGGGATCCAGGCAATTTTTTGCACTTTATTTTGACTAGGGAAGTGGAAAGGACCTCTCTTTGCACAGGCGTGAGATTGATTGGAAGTTGCTCATTGTTTGTGTATTCTAGTAACCTTGGAGGTAAGGGTGACAAAACACAGCACACTTAGTGTTAGATTGTCTTGTTTAATAGTGCTGGTTTTCCTAAGAAAACCATTTCAACAGAGAAGCAAAGAAAGTGTCCATTGAAGTGGTAGATAAAAATCTAATTTTCTTAGAGAAAGACAAATATTATATCACTTGTATGTGGAATCTAAAAAATAATACAAATGAATCTATATACAAAACAGAAACAGACTCACAGACATAGAAAAAAAAGGTTATGGTTACCAAAGGGGAAAGGGGGGAGGAATAAATTAGGAGTTTGGGATTAACAGATACAAATAACTATACATAAAGTAGATAAGCGACAAGGATTTACTGTACAGCACAGGCAACTATATTCAATATCTTGTAATAACCTGTAATGGAAAATAATCTGAAAAAATATATATATAACTGAATCACTTTTCTGTGCACCTGAAACTAACACAATAATGTAAATCAATTATATTTCAATAAAAAAATCTAATAAGATTTTTTATTCTTAATTATATGAAAGTATTATTTGTTACACAGTAAAAAGATCACAATAGTCAGAAAAGCCACCCAAAGGAAGGGACCTTTATTGACACTTCAGACCTTAAACATTTATGTCATTTATATAATAGATATATTTCCAAGCATTTCAGAAGATGAGAGGAAATGAACTTTTGGCTTCTTTTAGTGATTTTTAGTGGTTAGTGATTTTTGTTAGAGAAGGTGTAAGCATAAGTGTTCTGCAGTTAAGGTTCTTGAATTTTGGATTCTTTTGCAGTTTTGGTCTTTCTTTTCCCCCTAGAAACTTGCGGACTTGAAAATGCCCATTACTTTGATTATGAACAAATAATACAGGTTGTCTTTAAATTATGAAAAATGCTCATAAAATAGTGTACTGAAGTTGGAAACTCAGCCAATTTAAGTCATAAGATGATTTGAGAGATGCTTAGAATTCAGGATATTTCACTTCTGGAGCTAGAGGAAGTGAAAGAAAATAAAATATTTATATTATGAATAATGACTTGCAGAGTATTCACATAACAAATGAGTTCTGAGATTCATTGATAAAAGTCCCAGAAATCTAAGGAAGCAACTTAAAGCCTTTTTCATTGATTATCCTGCGGGGGAAAATACACAATTCCAGATTAAATATGGTTCTTTTGAAGTGGTATTCCAGTTGACCAACCAAATGTGGTTGCCGCTTTTTATTTGTCATATAAAATTTATCTCGAACACTGTTATATATACATTTATTTTATGTTTTGTATAGCTTGCAGCACATTTTCACAAATTATTTTGTATGGGATTCCATTTAAATTGGTGAATGAAAATTCACTGTATTTCCATTCTATTTAGTGACGGTAATAATGTTAACTATTCAGTGTAGTTATCTTGTTTAGCAATCTCTATTTTTAAAAGACTACCAGTGTTATTCATAAAAACAAAATCATTAGATGAACTTGTTTGTCCACCGTTTCAGATGCAGAGGGCCTTATTATCTTTTATTTCTCCTTTGACACAATTCTTTCAAAACATTTTTTTTTAATGTATAACATGTATCAGTCATTTTAACACCTTTTAAAGGTGCACTTAGTAGTTTAAAGCTGCTCTGAGAAGTGTAGAATTGGTTTATACACTTGAACATCAATTTCAGCTCTTCACTCCCCCCGCCCTTGCACCCAACTTCCCCCTGAGTTTCTGTAGAGATGGGAGGAGAGTGGCAAATGGTTCAGTAATCCCAGACACTGCTATTTGCCAAATGGGTGATCTTGACTAAATTATTTTAGTTTCCTCACCTGTGCAATGGAGATTATTATAGTACGAATTTTATTGAATTTGAGAATACATGTAAAGTGCTTGGACCAGTGCTTGACCTATAATAAAAGCTTAAAAAATGTTAGCTGTTACAATTATAGTAAAGACTTTTTCTTGTCAGTATTAAATTTAAATTTTGTTTTTAGTAAGTATAGTTGATTTACTTGTAAAGTTAATTAGAAAATTATTTTGCAATTAAATGATAGCATAATAAACTTTCAGAAGTTTGAAACAACCAATTTTATAACCATATTCTTCCCTGGAACTTGGATTTTTCAGGCCAAGTTCGAGTCACCTAGGTTTGCCAATCACACTCCAGTTAGTTCTTTTGGATCAACTCCAACAGAACCTTTTTCTGATTCAGGGCCAAGAAGTGTTTTAATACTCTGCATTAGGAGTTGAAACTTTGGCAGTATTTTCTCACAGACTCTGAGCTAGATTCATATCTCCTTAAGTACTTGTATCCACATCACTGGGTTCTAATACTCAAGGTTATATACAGGCTATTAAAGATTTAATATCAGCTTCATTTGGCTACATGGACACTTTGATCTATTATCAGTCATAACTCATAGTTTTATCAAGATTTTAGACTCTGCAACATATACTAGTACTATTAAATTCCATATTACTCTACTAGTACTAAAGATGGATTGTCCTTTCTTGAAGGAAAACTGATTTATTGTGTTTTCTGTTTTTTTGGGGGGTGTCTGTTAAGTGTAATTGTGGCTCTTTTTAGCAATATCTCAGAGACGAAAAAAGGCATTTTGTGTTGGCATTGTATTACATAGACAGTAGCTATCTGCTTGGAATGTGATATGTAGGCTACCCATAATTAAAATGAGCATTATATATATCCTTTATTTCTCATAAACAGTGTGTTTACAGAAAGGTAGTACTGATTCACTGCTCTTCTCTTATAGTGCTTTGAGTTTTGCATTCTGTGTTGGTTGAATAATACGTGGTGTGAAAGTATACATTCCTCTAGGTGCATTTGATATTCCTTAAATTTGGTACAGTCTTTTTTGTTGTGATGTATGAGAATGCCCGATATAGGACCTAATGCTATTACTGAACTGGACTGTGAATCCTAATCTGTCTTAATGGATTTTTATATACACTCTTTCAAATACATTCTGATTTATTTCACTGTGTTTGGTTGAAGAAAGCTAGCTGAGTTGAAAATATTCAAACAGCTATTCAATCCTATGTTAGCAGGCCTGTTGCATTAAAAGCTTTCTAAGAAACGTCTTTAAAAAGTCATTCTATTTAGATGCATACCTTTAAAATTATATATTATTTTCTAGTCCAAGAATACTTCTACTTTTATCAACAAACACTGTTTTATGGAAAATAACTTTGTTCCTTCTTATTTTTTTTTAAAGTTGGTTCTTTTCTTCTTGGAGACTTACTAGTCATTTTTATAATTATCATGGAAAAATTTCTTCTGCGACCACATGGCTGAATGACTTTTGAATCGACAGGGAACAGATAACTTTGTAAAACACCAAGATTCTTATTTCATGCAAATACAATATTTGTAGTAATAAAGCAGACAGAAAATGACAAAAACCTTGGAGTGCAAAATGTTTGGAAGCCATGCCATGGCATTGGTTACTGTTTAAGGGCATTAAACTTTTATGTCTGGCATGGTACTATCTCTAAATTTGATCTTTTAAAATTATGTTATGGCTTTAGTTTTCTCTGCCACCCTTTCTACAGCTTTATGTGGGTCAATCCTTAAGCATATAATAAAGGAAAAAGACAATGGCACTCCAAGCCTCATTTGGCAAGTTCTTTCTCTTTTGTAGCTTAGAGTAGAACTCACAATGAGTGTGTTTGTGTGCCTTAGTTAAAAAGAAAAAAAATCTCTTTGGAAAAAGAGAAATAATATGTATGAAATTAGCAACAATTATTATCTATTCTATTGTTATAAGTTATTGGGTCAATTAGTTTAAAATGTGAAAATGATTGTCAGCTTATTCAAATGCAGCCCTTCTTGGATAATGGAAGTAATATGTGCAGTTGTAGGAATTTTATAAAAGAGAAGTAAAATTTTAAAAAATTGCCACCAGGAACTGCTAGTAAAATCTTGACTCATTTCCTTCCAGTCTTTGTTCTAAGCCTGTGAAGATGACAGACATACTTTTTGAAAGTTATGGTGACACTATGTAGATGGTTTATATGCCATCTTTACTTTGTTTTGCTTTATACATTTAATGCAGTTATACATTTAGTGACGTTTCCCACAAGACATTGAATTTTTTCATTGACATCTTAGATAAAAGCATAATACATGTCCTTTGCCACAGACAGTATTATAAATAAATATTGGTGTTGAATATTTTCCCTGTAAGCTTAGAAAATAGTTGATTTTTTCAAAGTACAGTATGTGTAATAAAAAGAACATTTACTATGTACCTAGATTTGTGATAAATGTTTTATAGCCATTACTTTTACTTTTTTAACATTCCATTAGCTTGGCATTAGTTCCCTAATACTTCAGTTAGAAAACTATGATTTGGAGAGGTTAAGTTAACATCCTTAGTTCATAGAGCTGGTATGCGGCTGAGCTGGAACTAGAATAGCTCTGCCTTACTGCGAAGCCCTTACTCTTGAACATTTAAAAGTAAGCCCTGTTTCATGCAATCAATTTTGTAAATATATTTCAATGTCTACTGAGTACCTAGAACTTAGCTCTTTAAGCAAAAATGGGTAGTGTGAGCTGTATATGAATGAACCTAATTTTTCTTAATCTATTTTAAATTTCCTTAAGAATACAGTAAATGCAGTTGACCCTTGAACAACTGCGAGGGTCTATCTGTAAGCAGATTTTTGTTCGAATGATATGTATTGAGGTTGGTTGAATCTGAGGATGCAGAACCTCCAATACAAGGACCAACTATAAAGTTATAAGCAGATTTTCTACTGAGCAGGGGTGGGCACCCCCTAGTCCCTGCATTGTTCAAGAGTCAATTGTATATGTTTTATGTCTTTACTTGATGAAAGGGTTAACTTTTAACGATTAAGGCTACCACATTAATGGATATTTTTAAAATTAAAGAAAATAAACCATTTGACTCAGTTTACCAGTCTTTTGGGGGAACAAGTAGTATCTGTAGGTTTGATAGACTGACCAATTTTAAACAGTGTTAAGGTAGTCTTCTGCAGAAAATTCATTTTACCTTGTGTAATATAACACGTTTTATGTATGTTCTTAGAAGGTGACAAAATGAAGAAGGTATTTTGGTTGAAATCAATTTTGTTAATTACGTAAAGTTTATTGGCCCTAACTATTGGTTAATGCCTTTAAATTATATACTTGCTATAATTAGGTCCAAAAAAGTATCAAATATCTCCTGGGTATTGGAATTATTGGCTTTTGGTGTTTTTGAAGGCTTAAAGTATTGTGGAAGTATATCTATACATTTGAAGTAATTGGAAAGTAGTGTTTCAGGTAACCCTTCAATCTATGTTTCATTACAGTTATCGTTTTTAAAGCCTCTTTTGAATTAACTTCAGGGTATTGTCAGCACTTAGCAGCCACAATCCTGCAAGACAAGCTGGCAGCTTCTCTAATGGAGATGATTCTAAAAGGTTTTGCAAAGACTTACCTAAAGATGAGAATAACTTTATTCACAGGTTTTCAAAGTCACTCCCATAGGTAAGTTAACTATAAGTTCTAAGGGTAATGGTGAAGCTCCAGCTGCTGACTTGAATCTAAGGTGTCCTGTGCCTAGCATCTGTATACTTCTCATCATTCGTTTCTGCGAGGAAGCATGAAACCTAATTATCCTGTAAGGTTAGTTGTATTTTGCACTTTCAAAAGCAAAATATATGAGTATTTTATACTGTTTACAAGTTTCTTTCTTAACTCATTGGTTTTTTAGTGTACCCCCGGTACCATAGTCATGTCGTAACTGAGTGACCTCTTGCTCTAGAATCCTTATGCATTTAGCTTCCACACTTCCCTGTCTCTTCCTAGTACACTACGTATAGGGCCTTCATTGCATTTCCTAAGCATGTAACTATCTCTCTCTTTTTTCTTGTTGTATCCTATTTTTTTCCTAGCTTTATTCAGATATAATTGATATATAACATTTTGTAAGTTAACATGTTGATTTGATACACGGGTATATTGCAATTTGATTACCACTATAGTGTTAGCTAACACTTCCATCTCCTCACATAATTACTAGTTCTTTTTTTATGGTGGGAACATTTAAGATCTATTCTCTTAGCAACTTTCAAGTATATAGTACAGTATTTTTGGCTATAATCACAATGCGGTGAGTTAGATCCCCAGAACTGATTTATCTGATAACTGGAAGTTTGTACCCTTTGACCAACATCTCATTTCCTCCACCCCCCTCAGCCCCCTGGTAACTAACATTTTACTCTGTTTCTATGAGTTCGGCTTTTTTTAAGATTCCACTTATAAGTGATATCATACAGCATTTGTCTTTCTGTGTCTGACTTTTTTTTCACCAGCATACTGCCCCATGGCCCATCCATCTTCTTCCTTCTTTATTATGGCTGACTATTAGTCCATTGTATATATACACCACATCTTTAGTCATTCGTTCACTGACAGACACTTGGGTTGTTTCCATATCTTGGCTATTGTGGATAATGCTGCAATAAACATGGGAGTACAGATATCTTTTAGACATCCTGTTTTTATTTCCTTTGGATATATATCCAGAAGTGGGATTGCTGGATCATATAATTATCTCTTTTCATATTGACCTTCCACACTGGCCTACTTTCTCCTTGAGAGTTGGCACCGTGTCTCACTTTTGTCTTTTCATCCCCCAGTGCAGTGGCTACTGTCACATTAAGAACTCAGTAAATATTTCTTTTTTGAATGAAAGTATAAATTAACAAATGAACCAGCGATCTTGCTGGTTGTACCAACGTAGTTATTGAGTTGAGATTTAGTTTCACTTCAATTTAAATTGCACCTATTGAGCAATTACCAGGCTATAGCTTGGGACAAGACATGCCAATGTGAATGACAGAGACCTTGCGCTTAAGGTGATCACAGTAAGCTCTATGTAATATTGAATTATGTTATAGAGGGGTTATTTGGTATATTAACAAGAGACAGAGTAATGGCATGAGAGGCTGTTGCACAGGCACCTATAAAGAATGAAAATAACTGAAATGTTAACTAAAACACGGGACAGCTTCAAATAATGTTATAAATGAAGTTGTTAGGATGGTAAAAATGCACACAGAGACACACACACAATTATTTATTTATTTATACTTAAATGACTGGTAGAGTAGAAGGTACAAGGCATCAAAATTTAACTAACCTTTTTTTTTTAATGTATGAAAGATGTCAGGCAAATGCTCTGAGCTGCAGCCTACCTGCAACCACTTGCCTTTCAGAACATCTTAGAATGTGTAGTGACTGCTGCCTCCAGACATGGTCAGGGCCTACTGTGGTGTAACATAAGTTCAGGAAGTATCTGGCTGTACTGGTAGGTGTTTGCAAATGTGAGGATCCAGTGAACTATTTTGTTATCTCCTAGTTTTTAAAAGGTATCTTGAAATACACTTAAGAGGTATTGCTGTTTCATGATCCATATTACAATATCAATTTTACTTATTAACCTTGTGTCAAGGTAGTTCATTAAAACAAATCAACTTTGCTGGTAATAACAGCACATAGCTTCATTCACCAGTTAAACTTAGTTCAATGCTTGTTCAGCAGTTGCAGTGTAAACGTGGAATATAATTTCTACCATATTTTAATCATTCTCTTATTAAATTCTACTTACATGGGGGAATATGAGTTAAATACAACAAAAGAATAAAAATATATACGTAGTGTTGATTTCCAGCCCACCAGAATGGTGATTTCACCATTCAATTATGCTAGTTCCATTTCTTGCACCAGTTATAATAACAAAACCCTTGAGCATAGATGGAATCCACAGTATATTGCCATTTCCTTTCATTTTGTATAATTTGACATGTTTAATTTCTGATACAAGGAGACTAGGGAGAAGAATACTGTGCTTAGAAAGAGACAATACCAGAATCTCTTGGTCCCCACTCCCAACAAGCAAAAAGCTTGAACACTATGAATGATTTTCTACTTTTTAGTCAGATTCCTTGAAAAATTCTAGCTCTAGCTTTGAGAGCTTGGAAAAATAATTTAATCTCCCTCCTGAAGGAAGAGTGAGGGAAACAATAATACTCATCTTGTAGGTTTTTTATGAGGATTAAATGAAGTAATCCATATAAAACACTTAGAAGACTATCAGACAGGTAAAAATTAATTGCTCAATATATGTCAGTTAGTGTCACTTACTAACTTAATAGCCTCAAAACATGTATCTATCTATATATTCCCACTTCTCTACATTATCAATTCATAGTACCAAATTTCTTTTTTGTTTTTTTGAGGAAATTGATAGCAATACCTATTCAGAATTGCTCTGAAAAGGTCCCATTATCATTAGTGAAATTAAAAAAATACTTGACCTACTAAGTATAAAATTAATTGTAACATATTATTAAAATAAGTTTATTCTAGTTCTTCATTGTCTAGGAAAAAAATGCATTCTCCCAGGTCTAGCGCTGGTCACTGGTCAATTTTGACACAATTAACAGGAATACTGGTATTCAGCAGTTATTGTTTCTAACGATGGGGTGTATTGAGGCAGAGCACCTCTTAATCACATTCTATATTTATATTTCTGTTGAAGGCTTTTAGCTTTGATTTTCAGCAGTTTTATGCAAGAGAACACATTGTCACAGGGCCAGGGACTCAAACATTGCTTAGAGTTTGGGCATTTGGCCAAAAAATTTCAGGCTAGGTTTTGGATTAAATACTTATCTCCACAGTTTTAGGAAAACTATGTTAGCTTTCAACTCAATCAGCTCCTATTGAAACTACTCTACACATTTTGAGTATGTTTTTTAGTTGCTAGAAGTCCAGATATTTGAAGAAAGCATAGAGATCTAAGGGAGATGCTGGCAGCCATTCAGAGATAATTCTCCAATATTTTGACCTCTTTCTTCTGGTTGGCAAAGGCTGCATCTCTTTGCAGGTAGAGGGTAAGGACTCATTCATATAATTCTAAAGTGACTTCTGTTTTTGTCAAGGAAAATTTGCTACCGTGGCAACTTTATAGTGAGTGGCAGGAGGAAGCAAACATGATGATTACAAATTATTGGTGTAATCTATATTGTGATTTTTGGAATGAATCTTCTAATGTTGATCCTGACTTTTAGAAGACAAAAGAAAGAGCTGGCAATAGAAGTCTTTGGACTATCATCTTAACCTTCATTAGTATGCATATTTGTTTTATTTTGTGCTAACTTTCCTTTTCTGTGTTTCATTTTCATGTAGAAAATGGTAGAAGTTGATCCTTTTTTTTCATATTACCTCCATGGAATTCCATAAGTAGAATGTTCCAAGTAATCTGTGCTGAATAAAAATAGGATATTGTTCTTGTTTTAGTGTGTCAGATTGTCATTTCTTAAAGAGAATGTGTTGAGTATATTGATGTTAACAAAACATTTATTTAGGGTGAAACCTTTTCATGTACTATCTTATTTAATGTATAGCTGATTCACTTTATTATACAGCAGAAACTAACACAACAGTGTAAAGCAATTATACTCCAATAAAGATGTTAAAAAATTTTTTTTTAAATAAAAGCAATAAGGGTGGGATTGGTAGATGCAAACTATTACATTTAGAATGGATAAACAACAACGTCCTAATGTATAGCACAGGGAACTATACTCAATATCCTGTGATAAACCAAAATAGAAAAGAATTTAATGATGTTTAAAGAAACATTCAGAAATATAAAGACTACCAAACTAAGAGAAATCCAGATTAGATTAATTTTAAACTACTGAGTCATATGTCTTATTTAGCTTATTTATATTTATTCATGCATTCATAATCAGTATTGTATACAAAGCAGCCTGTTAGGTGATGAAGATGTGGTGGTAAACAATGGCGAACACATTTCCTGCCTTTCATGATCAGGACCATGACATACAGATGTGCAGTTTGTACATTGCTTAACTCTAGATTTCATTTACTGGGTCTAGGTGTATAGCAATACAATAGGTTGTGTATTGTAGATGTGCAATGCACCACTTGTGAGCCTTTGAGTAATGGTCCTACTCATGGCTAAAGACCACTGGCCAAAGTTAGTTAGTTATATCTCTAACTTCTGACCACAGGAATCTAGGCATGAGTGTGTGTGTGTGTGTGTGTGTGTGTGTGTGTGCGCGCGTGTGTGCGTGTGTGCACATGAGTGTGTTTAGGGAGAGCATCAGTATGACTCCATGACCACTGCTGTCAATTAAAAAACTTTTGCCCTCTGAATTGTGGTTGAATAATGACCAGTTTGTTTTAGAAAAATGTGACACTACTATTAACCTTGACCTTTTGTTGAAATTGCTTATTTAGATATAAACTCAGTATTGAAAATGAAAATTTTTCTGGTTTCTACATCATACCTCACTCCCTTTTTGAGAAATTTTATCTCTTGAAGTCTATTCAGGAATCTAGATTTTGCTATACTCCTTATATAGATGTTGCCTATTCTCCATGAAGAAATCCTAAAGTCAAATTAAAATGAAGACTTCTGCTGGTTACCTTTGATAGGTATTCTATAATTGAGATTAAATTTGAATTTGAAGTGGTTATGAGGTATTCCTTTGCATTTCAGTTAAGCAGACATGTGATGGGTTGATTTAGCATGTTTCACACAGTGGTAAAAAGATATATATTTGCTCTGTAGCAAGAAATATGGAACTTGTTAACAATTCTTAATGTTGCTGGAAAATGGAACCATGAATAAATATGCTAGGAAGTCCAGCATTGAAATTTCTGTAGCTTTGTATAATCATTTACATCTCCTCTGCTGGACTGATGTGTTTCTAAGGCATGCAAGAACCATTAAAATATTTCAGCTTTCGCTTTCTGTGTTAGCATGTTTGGATTGTAAAGTAAACTTAGTCATTTCAAGCTGTTTTATAGCTGACACTATCAAGCCATATTTATCATTATTATAATTTGGTACTTAGCATTCATACTGTGAAGCTCAGTTTTACCCAATATTTGGTAAAACTAAAAAAAAGGATGAAAGATTTACTTCACAGTTTTAGTACAAACACCAGGGTCTAAAGACTGATGGCTATAATTTTTGTTAAACTGTACACAATATTTTATGAACTGAAATTGTGCCCCCCAAAGATATTTTGATGCCCTAACCCCCAGTACTTCAGAATGTGACCTTATATGGAAACAGGGTCTTTACAGAGGTAATTAATTTAGAATGAGGTCATGAGAGTGGGTCTAATCCGATATGACTGGTGTCCTTATAAAAAGGAGAAATTTTGGATGTAGAGATGTAGATGCACGTGCACACCAAGAGAACACCACGTGAGCATGAAGGTGGAGATCACACTGAAGCATCTACAAGAAAAGGAATGCTAAAGATTATCAGCAAACCGACAGAAGTGAGGAGAGAAGCATGGAACAGATTTTTTTCTCATATCCCTCAGGGAGAACCAGACCTTCCAACACCTTGACCTTGGACGTCTAGCTGTGAGAACTGTGAGGTAATACATTTTTGTTGTTTAAGCCACCCAGTTTCTGGTACTTTGTTACGGCAGCTCTAGCAAAGTACAAAAGTCGTTTCAAACTCTTTATCTTGTAACAAATCTGGGAAAAGCTTGAAAGGCAGTGGTTTTAAAACTCCCTGAATTTTTCAGAGGTCTTAGTTGCAGACGACAGATTCCATTCTAGATAATTTAGACTGGAAAACACTTATTAAGTATAATGTCGATAGCTCACAGATTACTTGGGAGATCTGAGCTTCCCGGAATGACTCCTAGACACCATAGAATAGGGCTCCTAAGGGTGCTGTACAGTACACTGTATGAGGTCCAAATGTGATTCCTTGTGGAATGGTCACCTATGAGTTAATATATTAATATGTAAGTTATTTGCCCTCAGTGCATTCAATAAACAGTGTCAAATAGGAGCAGGATGACTTCACTGAAAGATTTTGTTCCAAAAATGGGAAAATAGGAAACATACAGCATCACAGGTCTATAGCAAATCCCACCTTGCAGACGGCAGAAACTCCCTTTACTGGCAACAGAAAAAATTCCTTGTTAAACCTACCTGACAGCACTTGGTTCTGTCATTGAGTAAAATTCCCTTCCTTGCGGGTTGCTTTAGGGTTAAATAGCCTAGGCTACGGATGGCTAGTCTTGGAGTTTCTTTGGCAGAAGAATTTCTTCAAAATTGTACTGCACTTCTGGTCAGTTTCATGCGTGAATTAAGAGCAACAAAAATCTTGTGTAGTGTCATTTTTAGGCCTGAAGACTCTTTATTTTGTGGCCTCTGTGAATCACTCGCTTCCCCCTCTCTTAAATTGATGGTCTACGTGGATGGTGCCAGCTTTGTCAGTAGGGCAGGCGCCCTTGTGTGAAAGAGTACCTCCTGCTAAGGCTGCAATTTTGTAGTTAGATTTTGTTGTTGATGTTGCCTTTTAAACACAACTTTTTATATTATGAAAATTTTCAACCTAATGAAAACAAAAGAATTGTTAAAAAAAAATCCTCCCCTGTATTCATCTCCTAGATTCAACAATAATCAAAATATCACTTCATCTCTGAAATTTTTGTTAAAGCATCTTAAAGCCAACCCCAAATATGATTTCACCCCTACATATTTTAGTATCTAAAACAAAAATGACTATTTTCTTATATAACCAGCCTCCATTATCAACTCTAACAAGGCAGATAATATTTTGTATAATATCTGAACCATAATCCATAATCCTATTTCCAAGATTGTCTCAAAAAAAATTTTATAGTTTTCTTTTTTAACTCGATTGTTTATTTTATTTTTATGTGCCTTCTCTCTTAATGTAGAATAGTTCCTCCTCTGCCTATTTCTCATTCTAATTTTCTATCCTTGTCTATATCTCTTTACATGTAGTGACATCAATTTGTTTACAGAAATAAGGTCTGTTGTTCTGATTGTGCCTGCTTTCTTTCTTCTGATGTTATTTAAATTGTTCCTTTGTTCTTATATTTTCTGTAAGTGAACATTAAGTCAACCTTGATTAGATTCTGCTGCTGCTTTTTTGGAGGGCAAGACTATTTTTATAATAATTAAATGGTAGAGGTGAGTGGTCTCAGTCCTATCTCTTCATTATAAGTTCCCATCAAATGTTTACCTAATAGTTTTATCATCGATGACCATTGCCTGATGCAGATATTACATTACGTGTTGCAAAATCATGATTTTCCAATTTTATCATTTCTTTCACATTTGTTATGTGGAGTCTTGTAATGAAGAACTTTCTCTCATGAGTTACTTAAAATATAGTTCATTGAGGAAAGACAGGGCAAATGCATAAATCTTATTTCTTGCCGTTTTGACAGTGAGGAGTTGGTTCCCTTGTAACTTCCAATGGTACTCGGTAAGTTGCTGCTATTGTTTGGTATTCTGGTGCTTTCCTTCCTACTTCCCTGTTATGGCAGTCATCATCTTTGTTCTTCTCCTCTTCCTCCCCTCTGCTGCTGCTGCTTTTCTCAATGTCTCTGTCTCTCTCAAGTGTAGTTGTGGAATCATGGATATTTTATATGTTTCAGCATTTCAGTCAATTGCATGTATTATTTAGGATGTTCAAACTGTTCAGTCTTTGAGCAGGGAGAGACTATGTGCTCTTTTGACACAGCCCATTAAGTCCTTGGTAGGTTACTTGGTATTATGCAGCTACAACTTTTAACTGCCTTGGTTTGTGGTATAGAAATAGCTGGATTTGTCAACTTCATACGTTTCCAAATTGTAGGACTCTCCTTCAACTCCTCTTACAGGGAAAGGGAGAAAAGAGTGCCTCCTTTAGAGGAGCTGTGCTCTTTTCTATCTCTTCTGGAAGGTTTTCTAGGTGGGTCTTTCTTATAAGATGATGCTGAAAGAGGCAGGAAACCAACACTACACAATAATATTTTGAAATTTCCTAGCATTTTATCTCATGCTATAGCTTTAGTTGGCATATGTCTACCTTTTAAGGTAGTTGGCATATGTCTACCTTCTAAGGATCATAATTTGACCATATGGTCACTGTCACATAATAATTGTTGTCTGTGTTTTCATCTATGACATCCTTATCCTGTGGCCAACCACTGGACTGCTTCCCTGCTACATTCAACCAGTGCCCTACTTTAGGTTTGTTATCACAGCAAGAGCCACATTCTCTAGTCTAAGTTATTTTCATTAGCTACATAAAACCAAACGAACTCTAGTTAGTTTAAGCAGAAAGGGATTTATTAAGGATGTACATATCTCATAGAATCATAGGAAGGAATGAAGAAATAGACCCTAGGAAGGAGGATGTTAAAGCACTCTGGAGAACTGGCCCCTGATGGGGCTGCTGCCTTTGTCACAAACAGGGGACTCAGAATAAGAATCGACCAGCATAGCCAGAGAGAACTTCCCCTGCAAAACCATCATGCTCCCTGCCTCCTCTGAATTCTGAATGAAAGTCTGTAGGAGGACAGCTGATTCATGCAACACGGGTTACATCCAGAAGCCCATCTCAGTGGAATCAGGAAATTTGGTTTTCAGCTATCTATCCTCTTCCTGCTAGTAAACAGCAGACCCATGCACTATATTCTGCACACCCTGTGCCTCAATTAACTTCAAGAAGAACATCTCAGAAAGACAATAATTTTTATTAAAATGCCTGCACATATATTCATAGTCACACACATCTCATTTCTACAAAGACATCATTGTATAAATCCCTTTATGGGAATTCTTTTATGTACTAATGTGTGTATAGTAGAAACGAGACTAGTAATTTTAATGACATCATTTCAGTGCAAGGTATCAATGAGGAACAATATAGGAAGTAGGATCTCAGCCTGGATAATAAAAAAAATTACCTGAGGAATATATATATATATATATATATATATATGTATATATATATATACACACATATATATATATACATATATATATATACACATATATATATATATAGTGGAAGTATGTATATACTAGAAGTATGTAGTGGAAGTATGTATATACTAGAAGTATGTAGTATATACTAGAAGTGTATAGTGGAAGTATATATACACTACAAGTATGTAGTTTCAAAATATGCATGTTAGAGTCTAGGATAAATGAAAATCTGCTAAATTGTTAGACATCTATCGTTGTAGTAATGCTAAAGTGTATATGGATTGTGGCAAAGATTAGAGAAAATCAGAGGATCTTGGCTAACCTTTTGTTTCTGTCACTTTCTACTTATTGATTTCACGAAAATCCCTTAAATACTTTGAGATTATTTCCCCATCTCTCATCTTAAGAATGATTTGAGCATGCATGAGATGATACATGTCAGGTGTTTTTAGCGCCTCACTTGAATTATCATATATAAATTGAACCAATAGTAACAATATATAAATTGCTTTGAGGTAAACTAGGAGGAAGAAGCTGGTTAAGATGCTCTGTCTCTGTCACAGGTGAGATACAAGCTGAGGGTTCTACCCCAGCTGTGTGCCAGATGAATATCTTTTGTCTGGCAAGGGAATGTGAGTTTAAGTCACTGAAGTGCAAGATATAGGGCAGATGTAAAAAAAAGTACCGGCAACGGTAATGCCTGTGCAATGTAATAAATGATCCCACAAAAGCCCATGAATGACAGCAATTTCTAGGTAACTTTAAATCCCCAGAGAAATTCACTGCTAAACCTGATGCAGATTTTTTTGCTAATCAAGTTAAGGATATAATTTCACATTGGATCTACTCTCCCTTCCTTATGGAATGAAATCTCACACTGTGTCTGACACTCTAATTCTTGATTGAAGTAGCAAGGGGTGGTATATACTAGTTTGGTTCTTTAAGTGAAATTAAAACTGGTGATTTCTTTAATTAGAGAGAGTGACTTTTTAAATTAGATTTACTCTCCGTGCCTTCCTCAGTGAAGCCTCACACTGTGCCTGGCACCAAATTGTCATTTAACAAATGTTTGTTGATTTAATTAGGGAAGCTGTGTAATGGGTGAGTAGAGACATACTATGACTGAGTTTAAGGAGGAGGGCTCTGGAGTAAAACAGGGCTACATTCATATCCCAACCTTTTTCATTAATAACTGTGTGACTCTGGATAAGTCATGTATTGTATCCAAGCCATGGTTTCCTCTTTTGTAAATTATCAGAATAACAGTACATACTTCAGAGGGTGCTCTGAGGATTAAATTGTATGATGCAAATAAAAAACTCGGCACAACATCTTATTCAAAGTCAAGGTTTTCTAAAGTGAACTATTTTACTTATTTACAAAGAACAGTGGCAATACAGAGGATGTGATTATTGCCTGAACTGAATGTGGGGGTTCAGGGAAGGCATTCAAGAAAAGATGGCATTGCAAAGTATTGGCTGAACGTGGGCATCCATGTGAGAGCTTGGGGGCTTTGCTAGGCATGGAGTGTTAGAGAATAGGTTGGTCTGGCTGGATATCAGGGAACGTGTTGGGGGAAAAAATCTGGAAATGTAAGCGGGGGAAAGCTGATGAAGTACATTTTATATTGGCCAAAGGATTTTGAACCAGAAAAGGATATGGTTAAATGTGCATTTTCAGGAAGCATCTATGGCAGCAGAGTGAGACATGTACTTGGGGAAACTGAAGTTACTTGGTTAGTTGGTAGTTATGGGAAAGTTTCAGGCCAGAGATGAGCTGATGTGCTCCAGTAGAGATAGGAAGTAAGGGATATATTCTGATGCTATGTAGGTGGTATAGTCAATTGAACTTTGGGAAGAAGGAATTAAAGCATCTGGCAGCTGACCGATGGTTCATTTATTCCCTTCACAGGAGGATACCTTGGGAGAAAGAAAAGAAGGCAGGTGACTTGGTCTATTCTCCTTGTCAACTGGCTCTCCAAGTAAATAGATGAATGCTGTTTATAGGAAGAAGAGATCTTAATTAGTGAACGTCTTTTCCAAATGACCCTGGTTAAAGGATGACTTACAGTAAATAAGTACAGAATCTATAAGGCATGGATCCCTGGAGGATACCATATGAGCTATTCATTTCTCTGGATATATAACATGTAGAAGTTTTATAACTTATATGTCTTTGTCTGTGTGGGGAACCCCATAAAACTTCCCTTGAATCCCTCATTGATCATTCTGGGCCAGAGAGTGAATGTCCTGTGTGGGAAGGAAGGAACTAGGGAGTCATGTGGGATGTCCCAGACCACTCCTGGTTTCATCTGTGCCTCTCTTCTTTAAATTGTTGGTGACACTTGATACTCTGATCTGTTTCATGGGCGTCCAATGTGACCATCTGATCTTGTGTGTTAGTTCAAACATTTTGACCTATTGAATGTAGGGAATAGGGAGAAAGAGATATAGAGGATGACTCCAGTTGGTGATGGCTGTAACTGAGAGAAGGCATACTGGATGAGTGAGGCCCTGCCCCCATCCCTAAGGAGAGGATGATAAGGTCAGTTTTAGATCTGTTAAATTTGGGATATCTGTGTAATTTTCAGGTGGATAGGTCTCAAAATGCAGGTACTGGATATCACATGAATGATCAGAAAGAGATCATGGAGAGACTGTGCTGAAGCTGTTGAAGGAATAGGTGAACAAAGAGGAGCCCGTGAATGACACTGAGAAAGGCCCGTGGGACATTGGAAGTGTCAGAAGAGAGAAGTGGTTGTGGAATTTATGGGAAAAACAAGTTTTAAGCACAAAGAAGTGAGTTTTAAGCAGAACAGTATAAATGCTGCAGGGTTGACCATCGATTAAGACTGAAAACATCAATTAGATTTACCAATTAGGAGCTCATTACTGATTTTAGAGGTAATTAAAGAAAATTATAAATTTGTAGTAACGAATTGCATGACGGGGATGGTCTCTGATGTGGATACAGAAGTAGAGAGAGTAGATAATGGGATTCATCCAGGCTTGTGGATTTTAGTGTGGGTGCTCTGAAGAGCAGAGCAGAGCTAGTTTAAGAATACTGAAAGGGCTTCCCTGGTATCACAGTGGTTGAGAGTCCGCCTGCCCATGCAGGGGACACGGGTTCGTGCCCCGGTCCGGGAGGATCCCACATGCCGCGGAGCGGCTGGGCCCGTGAGCCATGGCCACTGAGTCTGCGCGTCCGGAGCCTGTGCTCCACAACGGGAGAGGCCACGACAGTGAGAGAGGCCCGCGCACCGCAAAAAAAAAAAAAAAAAAAGTACTGATAAATGAGTAGTTGGTACAACTAGTTGCTTCCTCCAGGGTGGGTAAGGAAATCAGTAACGTTGTGATAGTCTAAGGAACTTGTAGTAGTAGAACCTCAGATGTTGCTCAAACTTCAATATTTGTTTCATACTGACTTAGAATCTCTGGGTGCCTGAGCATATTCTTCTTTAAGCAGTTTTCCAGATTAATGTTTAAGAATTTCCCTAATTATAAACAAGTGGGTACTGAGAAGAATTAAGGTCTTGCTAGAATATTAAGTTAAAAAATAGGACAGAGATCTGTATGCATAGAATGCTGATAATTATATTAAAAAAGATGCAAGTCAATGATCAGGCATTTAAAAAGCCTGGAAGGCTTTAAAATAACTTAGTTATTTCTAGATTGTAGGATTTTTAAATAACTTTTATTTTTGTACACCTTTTATTTTCAGCTGGTATTTTTATAATGAAAAATAAATTACGATTATTAAAAATTGGTAGCTAATAAATGATTTATTTCTATGTACTAGATTATAGATACAGGTAGGATACTGTCTTAAAGAAAATGTTTTAATAAAGATAGAAGGAAGAAAGAACATTAAAGACATTTCATACCTGAATAAGGTATAGAGGGAAAGATAACGAGAGGAACATGGAGTAAAAGCAGAGCTTTGTGTGCGAAAAACAAATTCCATGTACATCATAATTTTGATGAGGGTGGCCTATCCTCTAACACTCTTAAGATTACAGATATTCAGACTCTCAGCTTCTACCCACGTTTTTGATCAAGACCTAAACTGTCCAAGTGTCATGGAAAAAAACTTACAGATCACTTTGTAGAATCAGTACAGTGATGTGGAGGGAACATCAGTCTGAAAGAAGCCCGAAGTCATGAATCCAGCTGTGTTCGGAAAATCTCGAAGGTCATCTTAGAGAAGTGGCTGAAATCTGCCATAGATTACTGGTCACCTAGGCATATATCTGTCTACAGCTATCCTGATAGAAAATGAGTACATGAGGGCAGTATATTCCTTGGAAGACTTAAACCAAGGAATTTTTTTTGTGTTAGGTTTTTGACAAAGCTGGTGTCATACACAGTAGTGTCAGAGCCAAGTGAGTGTGTCAAATTCATAAATGTTTATTGAGTAATTATTAGAAGCTGGACTGTTTAACGAGGAATATCAAAATGTATAAATCATAAATATCCTTAACTTCAGGGACTAACAATATAGGTGGTATTTTTATACAAAACAAATGAGATCTTTATCCTGAAGATAATGGCAAATATTAAAGGTATTGAGGCCAAAGAAAGCATGAAGGGCGTAAATTATAGCAACACAGGCCTTTGGGAGGTGACTGCAAGAGTCCAGGCATGAGATGGGCCTAGCTTGAACTGAGCTGATGATAACTTGAATGGAGAAGAGGGGATAGATATGAAACACATTGTGAAGAAATAATTATTTGGGCTGTGGACTGCTTATTGAGTCCAAGGGAGGTACGAGGTGGAGTCAAAGGTGACTCTCATGCTTCAGTACTTGGTACCTAGAAGAACTCACAGGACTATGGAAGATGAGAGGAAGGACAGATTTAGGGGCAGGAGGAAAATAATGAGTCTAGTTCATTTTAATCAAGATGGTCATTATAGTCATAACCATATCTGTAAGAGTTTGTACTTCTGCCCTGTTCAAAACGTGCCTTCACGGAAAGAGGATTACCAGTAAACTTCCTAGATAGAAAGATCACCGGGGGAGACAAAAAGTTTGGGATAAATTTTGTATTTTTCTGATCGCTAACTCAGGACAACAAAGTTAAACCATATGCTGTATAGGCATAGTTGCTCCATCTTCAAAACTATTAATTCAAAATCTCATTATAACATCCTCTTCTGCCACCTTGTGTCATCATTCTCTATTATAACCTTTTCCTCTCCATTCATTAGCCTTCTTTAGTTCACTGCCCTCATTATCTATTTAGGTTACAGGTTTGTAATCGCAGTGACTCTCCTAGAAATATCCTAAATACTCTTGTTCTTCCATCTTTTTTTGTTTTTTCCTAATCCCTTTGGCAGCTTTGAGTGGACCTAACTAACAACTTTTCCCTGCTATAATCAAGTAACGTAGAACTTCCAGAGAAAACCACACAACAGAGAAGATCATTTCTACTAAAAATCCATGAACACCAGTTTTAAATAAACCATCAGCACTGCCTGGCAAATCTCCCATGCTTCTCTGGTAAACCCTTCTAATCGTCACAGTACATTTTTATTATAACTTTTCTTTAAACCTCCAATTACCTCACCTATTCTTGATCATCACTCTTAGCAAATGCCCTTATCTGTTTCTTTATAGAGAAAATGGAAGCCATTACATTCATTCATCTTCCTGCTCATTCATGTTTCTGCTGCCAATCATGCAAACTATCCACAACTGAAACCATCTTATCTACCTTACCTGCTGATAGAGGAACTATCTCTTCTGTCCTGGGACAGTTCTTCCACTCTATGCTCTGGGTCCTATCACTGCCATTCCATTCCATCCTTCCATTACTAGGAATATTGCATTAATTATTATTACCTTTAGTTTTTGGCATTCAACCTCTCTCTCTCAACTGTATCCTTCCCATTGGCTTTCAAACTTGCTAGAGTTCTTTCCATGAAAACAATAATGCAATGTCCCCAAAGTTATTTCTTATTTTTATCCAACTACTCCATTACATAGCTGAAGTTTTTGAAAGTTATTCCTTATATCTAACCAATTACCACTTTACACAACTGAACTTTTTGAGAGAACGGTCTGTATTTTGATGCCAATATTTCCATTGTTTCAATTTGTGCTTATATCTCAGTACACTCAAATCAGACTTTTTGTCCTCAACACGCCTTTAAAACAGCCCCTTTAAAGGCCTCTACTTTTCCATCCATGCCATTCAATTCAGTAGCTATCTATCTTTTCTTCCACTTCTTATCAGCATTTGCCATTGTTGACTGTTCTGTCTTGGAACACCTTCTCTTGGCTTCTGTGCATCTGGCCGTTCAGCTTATGCCTAAGGGACTGAGGGAATAAAATCTAATGTCTGACCCTCTATCCAAACCTTGTGCAAAAGCATGGGCCAGTGTCAGACCCAGAGGAAAGAGGAGATGTTTTTCTATTCACCAATTTATAAGGTATACTTTCAGCATTCTGAAGTTTATGACACAACAGTATGGTTATCTCTTTGGCTCTTCCTTTTGTTTCATTTGTAGGGTCATCACTCTCTACCTAGCATTTAAATATTAGAGTTACTTAAGTTTTGTTCTGTGTCCTTTCTTACCATTCCCTTGTCACTGGGAGCTCTCATCACCATGATGTATATGCTGATGTATGCTCATGTATATGCTAATGGCTCCCAAATTTATGTCCATAAAAAGCATAAACTTTTCCTTTGAGTGCCGTACCTACTGGTAACCCAGCTTCTATTCAATGTTTCCATGCAAATATGTGAGTGACATGTCTGACTTATTATGTCCGAGTTAACAAGTCCAAAATTCATAGTCTCTCTCCTCTCCCACTCCTACCAATACCTATTTCAGTTTCAGTGTTGTCTTTTTCAGTCAATGGCCATTTCATGCATTCTGTTACAGAAGCCAGAAATCTAGTATTCTTCCTTGACATATATCTCTGCTTGTTTTTCTTTTAGAGTTAAAAGGAATTTTAGCTATTTGCTAGTTTACAAGTATTTAATCTGAGGTGCAGGGACCCCTTGCAGATCTGTGAATCCTTGAACGTTTGATTCACAATTTTCTGTGCATAATCATCTGAGCATTTTTAGGAGAGAGATACCTAGTACTCATGAGATTCTCAGAAGGGTCCAGAATCCAAGAAAATATTGATAAGACTAATCAATATTTTGATTAACTTCCTCACTCATGGATGAGGAAACTGAAACCCAGAGAGGTTAAGTGACTTTGGCAGAATCATACTTCTGGCTAGAGCCAAAGAAGGAACTCGAACCCAAGCCCCTGACTTCCAGGCCAGACACTACTCTTTTCCCATTAGCACATTTAATGGTCACAATCAAATTATTTTCAGTAGAGATCATCACTTCTTATCCTAAATGAAACTGCACTGATAGTAATGTAAGCCTGAACATACTTGTTCTTTGCTGTGCATCGGCATAGGAAAATTCCCTGTTTATAATTTATTTCAAACTCAAATAGGTTATGTTTATATGCAAAATAAAAACATTTGGTATTTTCATCAAATTTTATATTTGTATTTTAAAAAGGTATGATAAAATGAGCTTCTTTTTAACTTGTTTGTACAAGTTAATTTCCATTACGTTTCATGTGCCCTGATCTGCCTCTGACTTATGATTATAATATCACCCAGCCCAATTCCCTAGGCCTATTTTACTGTTCAAAGTAACAATTAGGCCTGTACTACTATCACAGGATGTCAAAAATAACAAGGGAAACATTAAACAAGATTATTTCTTTTATTAACTTCAGTTTTACTTTTTTTTTTTGCGGTACGTGGGCCTCTCACTGTTGTGGCCTCTCCCGTTGCGGAGCACAGGCTCTGGACGCGCAGGCTCAGCGGCCATGGCTCATGGGCCCAGCCGCTCCGCGGCATGTGGGATCTTCCCGGACCGGGGCACAAACCCGTGTCCCCTGCATTGGCAGGCGGACTCAACCACTGCGCCACCAGGGAAGCCCTAGATTTTCTTTTTTCTATGATTTCTATTATGAAGGGTATTTTATTTCTCATATATAGCTGGTTATTTGGTTATTTCTAGTATAGAGAAATGTTCATGTTTTTAGAAATTGATCTTGTATTTGATAAAACTCTTCTTGTTCATTTTAATAGTTTGTCTAATTCTATCATTTTTTCTGTTGTAGACCATCATATTACCTAAAGGACAGTTTTATTGCTCCCCTTCCAATCTTTGTACTTTTATATCTCTGTCTTTTTTTAGAGCACTTGCCAGGATTTATAGTACTATCTAAAGCATATATAATCTTGCAGTTTCTTGGACCTCTTGCAATTCTGTAAGTCCCCCAAAATGCAATATACAATTTTTTATAAATGCCTATCTTGATTGTAAAAAGAGTGTCTAAAATTTTCCCTTAAATGAAGTTTTTAAGCATAATATTTGCTTTAGTATTTAGTTCTTAACCATAATCAATTTTAGTCTGTTTTCTTCTATTCCTAGTTTTCTAGGAGTAGATTTCTTTTTTAATTATAAATATGTTTTAGGTTTTATCCAATCCATCTTCCTCCATCTCTTGAAATAATTATATGCTTTCTTTCTTATATGTTTATATAATGACATGGTGAATTATATTGCTGCGTTTTTTTTTTTTTACTAAAATTTTCTCCCAATGCTGGGATAAATCCTACTTAGTCATATTGAATTTTCTTTTAATATACCTTTTCATTTGGCTAATATTTATTTTTGGCATTTGCACTATTTGTAATTGAATAGGCCTATAATTTTCTTTTTGCACAATCTTTATCTAATTTTGGAATAAAAATTACACCAGCCTCATAAAATGGACACCTTTCTTTCTTTCTGCTTTTCCTTGAAAGATAAGAATTATCTGTTCTTTGATAGTTTGGTAGAGTGCACCTAAAAATCAGCGAGACCAGGGGATTTTGTGGAGGAAGAGAAGTTGCCTTTTAAATTTCTTTAGTACTTATTAATCTATTCAAGTTTTTTGTTTCCTTTCATATTAATTTCACATTTTGTATTTTTCCAGAAATAAATGTTTGTCTGCGTTTGCAAATTTGGTACCATATGGGAGCTCATAATATTCTTTTACCAATTTAATATCCTTCCGTGTCTGTAGTTATTCCTTCCTCACTTCTGTTTTTCTATTTATATCTTCTCCCTGTCCCTGTGTTTGTCTGCCCCATCCTTCTCCCTCTGTCTCTCTCTTCCTCTCTTTCTCTCCCTCCTTCTCACTCCCAAAACTAATTGCCAGAGTCTATTTATCTATTAATGTCCTAAAAGCTTTTATTTATTTGTTTTTCCTCATTTTTTGGGTGGATTTGTTCCCTATATATTGATTTCTGTTAGTGTCTTTATTATTTTCTTCTTCCTTGTTTCTCTGGGTTTGTTATGTTGCCCTTTTTTCCCACTTTCCAAGTTCAAGGATTGGCTCATTTTTTCCAACACTTTTTCTTTCTTGATGAATGTACTTAAAATAAATCTTCATTTAAATGATACTTTAAAGTGTCGTATACATGTTTATATGCATTATTCAGTTTATATTCTTTCATTTCTCTTTTCTTTTTTAGTATATGTTATTTAGCATTGTTTTACTTGGTTCTAGACACATATTTTCATTTCCTTTCTTTTATTGGTCGCTTATATTGCTTTGGGTCAGATAACTTTGATATAGATATATTGTTACTACTGTCTGGCAAATAGTGTGGGACAGACAGTGATTCTTTTAAGACAATGGTTAGGAGAGGCGAGAGCAGGGTCCCTCCCAAAACTATCCTCCTGTGCCTAGCCATGCTCTGCCACAACAGTTTTCTCACAGTTTTTATTTTTCTTTTAATTTTTTTATTTTAGTTTTTCAAAATTTAACATCTTTATTGGATTCTCATAGCTTTTACATTGGTTCCTCAGATCTATGATTCTCTCTGTCTTTTGTCCAAAGGATGAATTTTAGGGGAAGAAGCAGCAGCCTGTGCTAGTTTGCCATCTTCTCAGGAACCAGAAGCTACTAGTATTTTCTATTCATTGACTATTTCAGCATTCAATAACTATTGATTAAGCAATGACAATGTCCAGAATAGTTCTAGGTGCTGAGGATTAAGTGGTGAAAAAGACACGCCAACCCCCTTACACTTTTATTGATAAAACCTTTTTTTTTCCCAAGCCAAAATGAAATATAACTATACATTTATAAATGCAAAACTAACTGATTGGTCAGACTTAATGTAAGCATAAATATATGATACTCAGTGTCCAGAGACGCAGAGGACTGGCTGACTGCAGTATCTGCTCCATTTCCTTTTTTTCTGTCAGATGCAGATAGGCCAAAATTGGTAAATCACATTTAATTATGGAAATAATCCATGTTACATGGGAACTTTTTCTTCCATTTTAAACATTTTTCAAAAATCAGAATGTTTAGGCTACCTGAGTGTATTTGTTTGCTGGGGCTGCCATAGCAAAGTACCAGACTGGGTGGCTTAAACAACAGAAATTTATTTTCAATTCTGGAGGCTAGAAGTCTGAGATCAAGGTGGTGGCAGCGTTGGTTTCTTCCAAGGCCTCTCTCCTTGGCTTGTTGATGGCTGGCTTCTAGTTTCTTCATATGGTCTTCCCCCTGGTATGTCTGTGTCCTAATCTCCTCTTCGGATAAGGACACCAGTCTGATATGATAAACACCCTATTTATTTTTTTTGACTTTAATTATCTCTTCAAAAACCTTATCTCCAAATATAGTTACATTCTGAGATATTGGTTAGGACTTCATCATATGAATTTTTGGGGGATACAATTCAGTCCATAACTATGGGAAGTATGTAACAATGAAGTGTTTCTTAATATTATTATAACAAATGTTACTGGTAGATATTCTCTATGATTAAATTAGTAGAACTAGATATTTCCATAAGTTAACTGTGGAGTTGATTTTTTTGGAGTATTTAAAGTAATATGACTATGTGTTTAAGCTTTTCAGGGCTAATGTTAGAAGCAATTACTAAACTTATTTTTGGTGGACAAACCTGAATTACAGAGGGACAGCCTCACACAGTTATGTCAGACAGGATTGCTTTCAACTTATGTTTCCTGAATAGTATTTAAGAGTCTTTAACTTTTTTTGTAAGTGTTATTCTGTTGCAAGTTTCCCATTCTTTTGTACTAATTTTTGCTTGTAAGCATATAGGCAAAATTGATTGACAAAGAAGAGAGAATGGCTACTTACATTGTGTGTATATGTGGAAATCTATCGAATTATGTAGAAAAGCAGGGTCATGTAGTGGAAAGAACCCTGAGAATGATGGGCTGGGAGTGAGGACAGTCAAGTAAGACTCTAGGAGCTTCTACTACGTGTCGAAACAAGTATAGGTAAATGGCCAGACCGGTGGATGACCAGGGGAAGGGTTGGGGGAGTTGGTGGGAAACCCAGGAGAGTCTCCTTAAGGCCATAGATATGTCTTTAGAAAAGACTGGTCAACCCATACTGGTTAATAGAGTCTTTCTGGATCTGAAAGGTGGACAATGTTTATTGCATAAAATCAAACTAGAACCCATTTGGCTGGTTTAAAGATGGGTTGTGTTAGAAAAAGCCTATAGAGACTATCTACTCAGTACTACTTTATTGGGTATAGTTCAGTATGACGTTATGATATCATTTGTATATTATTTTTATCATCAGCACCTGAAAGTGTGTAAGCTCTCTCTGAATGAATTTAACTATTAAATTAAGCCACAAGGATTATTCAGAAGTCTCATTAAATACTTATGGAAGAAATCAAACTTTTCTTTAGGATGAAACTTCAGAATGTGTAGAAGGTGTATGGATCTGCTGATTAAAGTGCTCTTCTTTTTATGTTGTAAGCAGCTCACCTTCTGTTCATGACTCAGTGGGATTATGAAAGCTTATAATTTCTCCATCACTGTTGACTCATGTAAATAATAATCTCATGGTACATTTATTATTTACTTGTTTCCCCTGCTAACTTTCTAGTGTCTCTCAGCTTTAGAATTCTTGTTTTGCCTTTAAAGGGAGATGAAGTTCATTGTCTCTTGTGGACCATTCTCAAGAACTTCTTACAGCTTAAATTAACAGAGGAATTGGGTCAGTTTTTATTAAGCAGATAAGACCTGTAGACATTCTCTGGAATCACAGCTGTGTCAGTTAATGAACTGCAGAGAAGCTCTTGTTTCACTGATGTCTTGACAATTCACAAAATAATTAACAGCATAGCTGTTTTACTAATGGAATATTTTGTGTTCAGAGTGTTGTGATAGCAGACTTCAAATATTGCTAAAGAGTGGAAAAGCATGTACCCTGATCTGTGTAATGGGTATTCACTGAAGAAACAGTGTAAGTGTGCCAACTTTACTAATCCAGGTCAGGGTTTCTCAACTTTAGTACTTTTGACATTTTGGGTCCAGTACTTCTTGTGTAGGCTGTTTAGTAGAATTCCTGGCCTCTATCTAATAGATGCCACTAGTGTACCCTACCTGTTCCACTCTCCCAGTTGTGACAATTAAAAATGTCCCCAGATACTGCCAAATATCCTCAGGTGGGGGACAAAATTGCCCTCGCTGAGAACCACTGACTTAGATCAATGTTCAAATTTACCGTAGAAACTGAAGCAGTCAACTTTCTGGTTGGTAAAATAGAGTTGTGGAAGGGTCGGTCTCTTTCCTAGTCAGAAACAACAGCAACAACGATGACAGTAACAACGACAGCTACTGCCCTTGGGCTAAGGAGATGGAAAGGAACATTTGCTGGATACAAACCAAGTACCAAGGACTATCCTAGGCCCTTTATGTTGTTTCATTTATTCCTCCTCAAAGCCCTATGAAGAGAACATTGTTGTTCTCATTCTACTCCCCTGTGAATTGAGGCTAAAGGTGATTAAGCTACCTTCCCACGGTCAAATACCTGATAGATGATGCAGTTAGGATGAAACCTAGTCAGACCCATCTCCAAACAAAAATTTGGAGGGAGCTCCTTTAAACTGTACCTATTCTCCAAAGTATTAGAATATTCTTTCTTGGCCATGAGGTTGGTCCTGTCTTCTCACCTCCCTCCTATGTACCCAGATTGAAAATCACACTGATTCATGTATCTCAAAGGTATTCACTCCAACAATTGATAATGGAGAAAAACATTTCGTATTACAAGCACATTAATTCCTAAATTACAAGACCTTCTTTCTAATAACAAAGTTTGATACACTTAACTTTAGTACTTTTATTGTTTTCTTGGAGAGAGGGGTTATGGCTAATAACCCAACCAGATGGCTAACATGTAGATAGAAAAACTAAGGAGGGGTAAAATTCTAAGTTAAAGATATAAATGTCAAGTTTGAGATTTCTGTTTTATTGCTAAGAAGCACAGTGTATTACACGAAGCATAGACATTTAGAAAGATATTGCTAAGTAACAAAAAGAAGAATGAATGGCACATATTTTAGGAACAGTTAATTAATGCCCATGCTCAGATTATGTAATTGCTGTTAAGCACAGAATAATTTATATAAAGAAAAAAAGGGGATCCATAGTTAAAATTGGAAACAATAAACATCATTATGAACAAGTCATTGTGACATTTTTTCCCATATTATAAGAATTCTGGGCTTTCTCCCAATAGTAGCTACATTAAACACCAAAACATCTGAAACAGACGTTGCATGTTTTTTCCATAATTTTCAAGGATTTTATTTATTTCAAATGGTAGGTAGCGAGGGATAGGAAGTCATTTAATACCCCTATCATGCATATGTTGTATTAAACTTTTGTGAATCTGCTTGGATAGGTGCTCTCCAAAGTCTAATCTTGAGAAATTTATTCCATTCTTTGGAAAGACATATATATTAAATGTCATACTTAGTAAATATTATAAAAACCAGAGGGCATGAAAAAACATTTGCTCTCAGGAAAACCCACTTATGCTATATCTGTTGTCTGAATTAACAAAACAATAAAATGAAAAAAAAGAAAAAGAAAACAATTTTAAAAACATCTTCAGGAAGGGGTTCTATAAGTTCCTTGCCTTTCTGTTGGAAATTCACTGCCTATAATTTTTTGCCCCATCCTCTCCTAAAAAGCAGCTTATATTTGTCTCTGAGTCATCCTAGAGACTGAAGACCACTAACCTTACTCTATTTTAAACTATTTAATTGTAGTTTTTTAGAGCCTTCATTTTCTGACTTCTTTTAATTAGGTTCCTGACAGCCTTGTAATTTCTCCTTATAACTCTTTAAGATATTACCTGGATTGTTAGGAATTATTATTTTATTTCATGAGAAAGACTTTCTCATGATTTTCCTGATCTTTTCTCTGAATACCTGGGGAGAAGCCCAGGAAGAGAATGCAAACTCTTTCTGTATTTGCAGTTCCTGGGGGCTTTACTCTCTTGCCAGGGCACACTCAGTCTCAAGCAACTGCCCATACATCCAGCTCAGGGGCACCAAACCATGGTCGCTGTGAATTTTTTTCTAAATAAGCTTCTATTGGGATACATCCATGCTCATTCATTTACCTATTAGCTATGTCTTTTTTTACATAGCTGAGTATTTGTGATCCAGTCTGTGTGGCCTCCAAAGCTGAAAATATTTACTATCTGGCCCCATGAAGAAAAATTTTGCCAACCCTTGATCTCTTCTTATCAGTGTCCAGATGTATCTTGGCCAGTTAAATCCCTGTTCACCTCTAGTCTCTTCTTGCAGGCACCTGACTCTTCTTATATATTTTGGGCCCCTTGGTTGTCCTGTGACCTTAGCAGTTCAGTTAAGTTCAAGTTGTCAACTTGCTGTTTATTTATTGCTATAGACTGAATATTTGTGTGCCCTTAAAATTTTTGTATTAAATCCTAATGCACAATGTGATGGTATTAGGAGCTGGGGACCTTTGGGAGGTGATTAGGTCATAAAGGTGGAGCTCTCATGAATGGGATTAGTGTCCTTATAAAAGAGACCCAAGGGAGCTCCCTTGCCCCTTCTAGCATGCGAGGACACAGTGGTATCTGTGAACCAGGAAGCAGATCCTTACCAGATATTGAATCTGTCAGAACCTTGATCTTGGACTTCCCAGCCTCCACACCTGCGAGAAATAAATTTCTGTTGGCTATAAGCCACCCAGTCTATGGTATTCCATTATTGCAGCCCAAATGAACTAAGACATACATAATATCATTTTTGTTTTAAGTTGGGAGTGAAGGCTTTTCAGCTCTCTATATCTCCAAGTGATACCCAAAAGTTGTCATCTTCCCTCCCCTCCTTTTTTTTTTTCCACTTACAATTAATTTATCTCTTAAAGAATCTGGGTAGTTTGGTAGATTTTCCCACAGTCTGCTTTCTTTTGTGTGTGTGTGTAGCATTAAATAATATGGCACCTTACTTTCTGAGATTTCCTGGTTTGGTTCCTAAACTCTCATTTCCTCCTCCCTCTTGTCTCTATTCTACTGTATTTTGATGCCATTCCCCATAGTTCTTCCTTGCTGTGGAGTTCTGTTCAGGAAGCAGCTTGGAAGGTCCTTGTTTAGAAGTCATATGCATTAAACTAGTCCAGCTCCGTCAGCCCTCACCATGGGACACTATTGGAGTGGGGAAAACCCCTTCTATTCAGCTGCAGTTCTTAAAACTTTTCAGTGGCACTTTTCAGCGACTACCCAGTGGCTACTTTGGGATTCTTTTGTTCTCAGATCTTCAGTGACACTGTTGATTCTCTCTGTTTCTTTTCACAAAGTGATGATACCTAGCAGGTCTTGTGGCTGTTAGTGATTTGAAACCACTCACGTTTACTTTGAGGCTGTGCAGAGCATCTTGTCACCTGTCTTTGGTAAATGTTGTCCGTGAGCTCTTAGTTTTGCAGTGTAGTGCCTTTTTATGTTTTTATATGGAGATTCAGAGGATTCAAAATTATGTTTCCATGGTTGCCACCATTTTTGCAGAATTCCTGACTCAATTTTTTTGATTAGTTAAGTTTATTTGAATGTAGTATGTTACAATATTTGAGAATAATAATAATAAAATAATTTGAGTTTTTATTAAACACGGTCACATTTGGGTATATGCAAGGTGGTTGTCAGGTGAGCAAACTGGTAATGCATGCATTTAAAAATTATAATAATGATAACTGCTCTTTTTTGATTATTTTCTGTGTGCATTGTCTGAATTAACCTTAGGACATACATAGTATTTGTTTTTACCGTTTTACAGATAAGGGGACTGAGGCTTGAAGAGGTTCAGCATGATTTGCACAGGGTAACACAACTAGTAATTGGGGAGCTGGAATTCTAACAAAGCAAGTCTGAGTGCAAAGGCCATGCCTGGAAGACTGTAATACACTTGCAGTTGTTCAGCAAGGCCTATTTTTATTCCTTTCTCTTCTTTCCGTTTCCTTACCCCCGCCTTAATCTTCTGTAAAAGCTTCTAAAAATACTCCCCTGATCCTTGCACAGCTTCCTCCTTGCCTGCTGACATCAGTCTGATCCCTTGCTTAATTGTAAGAATCCAAAATGAAAAACGTTAAAACATCTATTATAAGTTCGAATTGGTCATAAAGATATATGAATGAATGGATAATGTTACAGTCCACATTTTATTCCCCAGAAGAAATTTCAACTATTCCATCATTATTGGTTCATGCTTATTCTTTCCCGCTTCCAATGACTGCCCATTACAAATCCTGTGTACTAGCCACATCCATCTGGTCACTTTCTGTAGTGCTGTCATTTAGTTTCATCCACTCACACTGCTGCCATCTCTTCATGGATGTCCTTTTTCCATTGCCATCCTTTAAAGCCAGATGCTTAGGTGGCCAGTTCTATGAAGCGTTCCCTAGTTTCCGCCAATGCAGAGGCAGAATTTGTGGTTCCTTAATGGTCCTTGCACAGTCATTGGAAAGGATCTTTATCATAACATTCATTCCTCAGAGCATGTTTAGGTGAATTTTTGTGAACCTGTCTGATCTCCTAGACTCTGAGTTGACCAAGGAGTGGGATCTACTTTACTCATCTTCGTAACTCCAGAGTCTCGACAGTGCCTGGAACACAGCAGTTACTTAAATCAGTTTTATTAGATGAACCCAATTAGTATCCGTGAGATTATATTGCTAGTTATAAGTCTAACTTCTTGATTAGAAAACAAATACTTAACAATTGCATACTTACTTTGCCTTTCTGTTATTACTTATCTAATAACATATGTTCAAAACTGTACTTAAATCAGCATGGCTAGACAGGCAGACAGCAGTTGTTTATACTTATATTTGCCACAAAATTTTTTTCTTTGCTTGGCAGTTCTCTGAGAATTATCTGAGTGTGAATAGTATTTCTTCATGTGGCTCATCATGCCCAGAAAATTAAATATTTTTAATTAACATTTATAATCAGCTTTTCCTGTTCTTGGGTCTAGTGGTTTATATTCATTTAAACAAATTGAATTTTAAAGATAAATTAAACACTGCCCTTGTAAAGCCTTATTCAGATTGATTTTTTTCTCCAACCTCACATGCTTTATCAACCTACATTTCCATCATGCATTTATTCATTCACTCATTTAATAAATCACAGATATATTCAAAGCTAATACCTGTCATCTCTAGATAGGTCTAGTATTTGCCCAAGTCAGGGGTAATGGACCTTTCTGGAAAACACTCTGCTTTGATTTTTTAAATTACAATGAGACAGAAATTTCAGGACATGAAGAGACATAGACTAGACAAAATGGTTTTACTATTCATTTATTTTCTGATCAAATTCAATCTTAAACAATATTCAGAAGTTAGTTGAACTATTTCTGGTCCTCTGCCTAAAGGTGAAATTATTCACTTGTCCTAGTGGGTCTAGGTTCCAAGTTATCATTATTCTTTTAAATAACTCTTGCAAAGGGGTGATTTCTGGCTCCTTCATCTCAGGGGAGAACTTATGGGTCTTTGGATGACATTCAAGCATAATTTTCTTACCTCAGTTTTGACGCTTCAGAGAAAATTTATCTCTATTTTTAAATAGAAATATGGAGCAAGAAATTTCTAGGTAACTAGAGGGTATTTGGTGTTCTCCTTCCTTATTGCAGTATGCAGTCTCTAGTTTTGGAAAATGGCACAAAGACCTTAAGGCAACTTGTTTAGGACAGCAGTTACAATATATACAGTCTGCTAATGCCTCCAGCTTCCCACAAGAAGAGAGACTTGTTTCGAGTGGGTGTTGGTGGTGTGTTTTTCAGGCTTCATGGAGGAGATTTTTCTCAAGGATCTGCCATAGACAGGGATACAAATCCAAGTACTGCCTGGTTCTTTATCCCAGGTAGGATATACTGTAACTAGGAAAACATTTTGCCAGTGATTATAAAACAGTGTGGCAAATTCTTTTGAGTTAGTAATTTACTAGAATAGATAGTATTATTTTATCTTAAAATAATTTTCAAGGCTAAGGTTTCACCAAAGACAACTTGTAGATAAAGTGCTCTCCTAGAGTAATAGCCGATGAGCTATAATTTGGTCATAGTTTTTAATAAGCTTTGCTTTCTAAGTTCTGTGGGAGATCTGAATTAGATTCTGATAACAAGCTAGGAAAAACCAGTAGAGACATCATTCAAGAATTTCAAAAATCTAGCTCTTGGGGACAATTTGCTGTGAGCAAAAAGCCATAAGTAACCCCCAAGAGCATTGTTATATTACAGTGATTATAGTTCAGAGCTTGGGGCTTTGCAGTCAGACACACGGGGATTCAACTTCTGGATCCTTATTATGTGACTTTGGACAAGTTACTTAGCTATTCTAAGTATCGTTTCTTCACTGTGCGATGCTTCAGAAATTATTTTGAGGATTAAAGAGATTATGGTTTTAACAGTTTATGGTATAGTGCCTGGTACATAGTAAGCCCTCAAAATATATTTACTATAATATTTGTAGTTACTGCAATAATTCCCCAGAACTATTTAAATATTTGTTTAATTATCTAATTATTAAATGTTGAATATTTTAAAATATTTCATATAATTTACAGTATATATATATATTCAAGTAAGTGTCAAAATTAAAAAGTGAGATAAAGGTGTCAATGAAGGAATCATGGCAAGACACCCAGACCTCTGAAAGAATGGTCATCAATCTAATCCTCAGCTATGGGCAGTGGGCGGGAGGGCAGATAATTTGTTGAGATGCATCTTTTTAAATGGACTCAAAAGGATCAGGAGATGCTCCTACTTTTGGCTCATTTGTAGTGGAGACAATGCCATTTTTATAGTACAATTCACTACTCTGAGCACTTTCTTCTTATTTTATATCCTAGATGCCAATTTGGTCACTAGAAGTTTTCATGAGGAGCACTGAAGCAAATCAAAGAGAATTGCACTGTTTGGGGAATTTTTTTATCCAAGTTGCTTAAAAACCCATTAAAGTCTCCTGACCAAAAAGAGTATACCTTTCCAATAACTAGTGCACTTCAGAGTCTTTCTCCTTTGGTAATGCTGAATAAAAACATCTTTCCGATATTTTGTTCTTTTTCAGTATGTTTTCAGTACTCTATGAAGCCCACCGTATTAGTTATCTATAGCTGCTGTAACAAATTACCACAAAGTTAGTGGCTTAAAACAACGTACGTTTTACAGTTCTGGAGGTCAGAAGTCTGGAAAGGGTCCATCAGGCTAAAATTTAAGTGTCAGCAGGGCTGTGTTTCTTCAGGAGGCTCTAGTGGACAATGTGTTTCCTTGCTTCTTCCAGCTTCTAGAACCCTGCCTGTATTGCTTAGTTCCTGGGTCCCTTCCATCTTCAAAGCCATCAGAGTAATATTTCAAATCTATGTCTCTGGTTCTCCTGCCACTCTCTTTCATTTATAATGACTCAGGGTCCACCTGGGTAATACTTATCTCCCCATCTCCAGATCCTTAACTTAATCACACGTGCAAGATCTCTTTTGCCAAATAAAGTGACATACTCACAGGTTCTGAGGATTGGGGGCTGCACAGTTTACAGGGCATTATTCTGCCTACTGCAGCTATCTAGATAGTCTTTCTGTGGGTGTTGTAACACTGTTGATCAGATACTTACATTTTTCACATTTAACAATGGTGCAGTTATATTTTCAGACTGCTCTTTAAGCACTGATCTACGAGAAATCTGGTCCTTCAGGCAAGTTTCTGTAATAGCTCATTTTATTCCTTATGTGTTAAATTTACTGGTTCAACTCTTACAGGCTAATGTTAATTGACGTTCAAGTACTTCTTAGTTACCTACTAGAAGTCACAAGGATGTAGGCCATGTATTTAGAAATTTCTACCTGTAGGGGTGAGGACTTCTTTTCCAAAGTTTATCTTTTAAAGTTGCAAGTTTCATTCCTCCAAAAACTAAAAATAGAACTACCATATGATCCAGCAATTGCACTGCTGGGTATATATCCAGAAAAAAAACCCACCACTAATTTGAAAAGATACAAACACCCAGGTGTTCATAGAAGCACTATTTACAATAGCCAAGATGTGGAAGCAACCCAGTGTCCATCAATAGATGAATGGGTAATGAAGTTGTATATATATAAAGTGAAGTATTACTCAGCTATAAAAAAGAATGAAATTCTCACAGATATAGAAAACAAACTAGTGGTTATTATTGAGGAGAAGGAAGAGGCGAGGGGAAATACAGGGGTAGGGGATTAAGAGGTACAAACAACTATGTACAAAATAGATAAGCAACGAGGATATATTGTATGGCACAAGGGATTATAGCCATTATCTTATAGTAACTTTCAATGGAGTATAAATCTGTAAAAATACTGAATCACTATGCTGTATACCTGAAACTAATGTAATATTGTAAATCAACTATACTTCAAAAAAGAAAAATGAAGTTAAAAGTTTCAGTTACTTGGGAAATTTATTTCCATGGAATTGCTGTTTTTCTAAGGATGCTAATTCAGTTAAATATTAATGTATCATAATAGTAGTTTTAAAAATTTTAATAATTACTTTAATCTGACTTTTTTAGATGTGCTTATGCTTTTCACTGTCAGTTTAGGTAAATTATACAATGAATTTTCCTTTTTGAGGGCCTTCCATATATTGATGCTATCTATATGTCTGCATTGACTTGATGAGATGTAATAGGTACAGTTATTATAGGATTTACTGTATTAAACAGCAAAATATAAGGACAGAATAAGAATCTTTTACCTGGGAGTGACTTCTAGATGGAATACAGGCAATATTTTATTGTGCTGTCTATTCATTTTATAAGTTCTGAACTAATGACTAAATTGCAGTAGCAGGAAAGCATGATCAGACAAGGTGAAGATAACTGGGAGGAAGGACTGAGAAGAAAGAAGGGTATTTTTGTGCTTTGGACCAGCCCTCCAAATAAATAAAAATTACCTATATGAAATCTCAGGCAAATAGCTTTACATCATATTAAATAATTTAACTAATTGACAATGTGGCTAGAAAAATGATAGCATTAATTTTAAATTGTATTTTGAGTGTCATCGTTGTAAGTGCTTCCTTTTTCATTGTGTTATGTACCTGGGGGCTATTCTGTCCAATTAAATACTCTTAAAATGTGTAATCTTAGGCCAAGGTCTGCCTCCAAGTCTATCAAAAAAGCAAATGTTATAGGAATTCCTTTCATAGAAGGGAAATTTTCAAAGGTATATGTCTTGATGCTGTCTTCTAATATATATGCATTGCTTTTAGAAGTTGTACTAAGTCTTCTGAACCAATTAAGCTAATGTACTTGGTATCTTATGGATACCAAGTATGAAAAATTAAAACTTGGGGACCTATTTATAGTACCCTTTTTTAAAAATAAATGTGATACATTTGATTATTTTTTTTGCAATCTACGTTTTAAAATGTTGACAGTTTTATTTTTTTAGATTTATTTTTTATATAGCAGGTTCTTATTAGTTATCTATTTTATACATATTAGTGTATATATGTCAATCCCAATCTTCCAATTCATCCCACCACCACCCCCCACCCACTTTCCCCCCTTGCTGTCCATACGTTTGTTCTCTACATCTGTGTCTCTATTTCTGCCTTGCAAACCAGTTCATCTGTACGAATTTTCTAGATTCCACATATATGTGTTAATATACAATATTTGTTTTTCTCTTTCTGACTTACTTCACTCTGTATGACAGTCTCTAGGTCCATCCACGTCTCTACAAATGACCCAATTTCATTCCTTTTTATGGCTCAGTAGTACTCCATTGTATGTATGTACACCATCTTCTTTATCCATTTGTCTGTTGATGGGCATTTAGGTTGCTTCCATGACCTGGCTATTGTAAACAGTGCTGCAATGAACATTGGGGTGCATGTGTCTTTTTGAATTATGGTTTTCTCTGGTATATGCCCAGTAGTGGGATTTCTGGGTCATATGGTAATTCTATTTTTAGTTTTTTAAGAAACCTCCATACTGTTCTCCGTAGTGACTATATCAATTTACATTCCCACCAACAGTGCAAGAGGGTTCCCTTTTTTCCACACCCTCTCCAGCATTTGTTGTTTGTAGATTTTCTGATGATTCCCATTCTAACTGGTGTTAGGTGATACCTCATTGTAGTTTTTTTTTTTTTTTTTTTTGTACACGGGCCTCTCACTGTTGTGGCCTCTCCCGTTGCAGAGCACAGGCTCTGGACGTGCAGGCTCAGCGGCCATGGATCACAGGCCTAGCCGCTCCGCGGCATGTGGGATCTTCCCAGACCGGGGCACGAATCTGTGTCCCCTGCATCGGCAGGAGGACTCTCACCCACTGCACCACCAGGCAAGCCCCCTCATTGTAGTTTTGACTTCCATTTCTCTAATAATTAGTGATGTTGAGAAGCTTTTCATGTGCCTCTTGGCCATCTGTATGTCTTCTTTGGAGAGATGTCTATTTAGGTCTTCTGCCCATTTTTTGATTGGGTTGTTTGTTTTTTTAATACTGAGCTTCATGAGCTGTTTATGTATTTTTGAGATTAATCCTTTGTCCATTGATTCGTTTGCAAATATTTTCTCCCATTCTGAGGGTTGTCTTTTCATCTTGTTTACGGTTTCCTTTGTTGTGCAAAAGCTTATAAGTTTCATTAGGTCCCATTTATTTATTTTTGTTTTTATTTCCATTACTCTAGGAGGTGGGTCAAAAAAGATCTTTCTGTGATTTATGTTATGTTTTCCTCTGAGATTTTTATAGTGTCCTGTCTTACATTTAAGTCTTTAATCCATTTGGAGTTTATTTTCGTGTATGGTGTAAGTGTTCTAATTTCATTCTTTTACAGATAGCTGCATAGTTTTCCCAGCACCACTTATTGAAGAGACTGTCTTTTCTCCATTGTATATCCTTGCCTCCTTTGTCATAGATTAGTTGACCATAGGTGCTTGGGTTTATCTCTGGGCTTTCTATCCTGTTCCATTGATCTATATTTCTGGTTGTGTGCCAATACCATACTGTCTTGATTACTGTAGCTTTGTAGTATAGTCTTAGGTCTGGGATCCTGATTCCTCCAGCTCTGTTTTTCTTTCTCAAGATTGCTTTGGCTATTCGGGGTCTTTTGTGTTTCCATACAAATTGTGAATTTTTTTGTTCTAGTTCTGTGAAAAATGCCAGCAGTAGTTTGATAGAGATTGCATTGAATCTGTAGTCATTGCTTTGGGTAGTATAGTCATTTTTCACAATGTTGATTCTTCCAATCCAAGAACGTGGTATATCTCTCCATCTGTTTGTATCATCTTTAATTTCTTTCATCAGTGTCTTATAGTTTTCTGCATACAGGGCTTTTGTCTCCTTAGGTTTATTCCTAGGTATTTTATTCTTTTTATTGCAATGGTAAATGGGAGTGTTTCCTTAATTTCTCTTTCAGATTTTTTGTTGTTAGTGTACAGGAATGCAAGAGATTACTGTGCATTAATTTTGTATCCTGCAGCTTTACCAAATTCATTAATTAGCTCTAGTAGCTTTCTGGTGGCATCTTTAGGCTTACCTATGTATAGTATCATGTCATCTACAAACAGTGACAGTTTTACTTCTTTCCCAATTTGGATTCCTTTTATTTCTTTTTCTTCTCTGATTGCCATGGCTAGGACTTCCAAAACTATTTTGAATAATACTGGCAAGAGTGGACATCCTTGTCTTGTTCCTGATCTTAGAGGAAATGCTTTCAGTTTTTCACCATTGAGAATGATGTTTGCTGTGAGTTTGTCATATATGGCCTTTATTATGTTGAGATAGGTTCCCTCTGTGCCCACTTTCTGGAGAGTTTTTATCATACATGGGTGTTGAATTTTGTCAAAAGCTTTTTCAGCATCTATTGAGAATACCACATGGTTTTTATCCTTCAGTTTGTTAATGTGGTGTATCACATTGATTGGTTTGTGTATGTTGAAGAATCCTTGCATCCCTGGGAAAATCCCACTTGATCATGGTGTATGATCCTTTTAATGTGTTGTTGGATTCTGTTTGCTAGTATTTTGTTGAGGATTTTTGCATCTGTATTCATCAGTGATATTGGTCTGTAATTTTCTCTTTTTTTTATTTTCAAAAATTTATTTATTTATTTATTTTGGCTGCGTTGGGTCTTCGTTGTTGCACATGGGCTTCCTCTAGTTGCAGAGAGCTGGGCATACTTTTCATACGGTTTGTGGGCTTCTCATTGTGGTGGCTTCTCTTGTTGCGGAGCATGGGCTCTAGACGTGCGAGCTTCAGTAGCTGTGGCTCGTGGGCTCTAGAGCACAGGTTCAGTAGCTCTGGCATGTGGGCTTAATGCTTCATGGCATGTGGGATCTTCCCAGACCAGGGCTTGAACCTGTGTCTCCTGCACTAGCAGGTAGATTCTCAACCACTGTACCTCCAGGGAAGCCCTGTAATTTTCTTTTTTTGTAGTATTTCTCTCTGGTTTTGGTATCAGGGTGATGGTAGCCTCCTAGAATGAGTTTGGGAGTGTTCCCTCCTCTGCAATTTTTTGGAAGAGTTTGAGAAGGATGGGTGTTATCTCTTCTCTAAATGTTTGATAGAATTCTACTGTGAAGCCATCTGGTTCTGGACTTTTGTTTGTTGGAAGATTTTTAATCACAGTTTCAATTTCATTACTTGTGATCGGTCTGCTCATATTTTCTATTTATTTCTGGTTCAGTCTTGGAAGGTTATACCTTTCTAAGAATTTGTCCATTTCCTCCAGGTTGTCCATTTTATTGGCATAGAGTTGCTTTTAGTAGTCTCTTACGATGCTTTGTATTCCTGCAGTGTCCATTGTAACTTCTCCTTTTTCATTTCTAATTTTATTCGTTTGAGTCCTCTGCCTCTTTTTCTTGATGAGTCTCACTAAAGATTTATCAATTTTTTTATCTTCTCAAAGAACCAGCTTTTAGTTTTATTGATCTTTGCTATTGTTTTCTTTGTTTCTATTTCATTTATTTCTGCTCTGATCTTTATGATTTCTTTCCTTCTATTAACTTTGGGTTTTGTTTGTTCTTCTTTCTCTAGTTCCTTTAAGTGTAAGGTTAGATTGTTTATTTGAGGTTTTTCTTGTTTCTTGCGGTAGGCTTATATGTATTGCTATAAACTACCCTCTTAGAACTGCTTTTGCTGCATCCCATAGGTTTTGGATTGTTGTGTTTTCATTGTAATTTGTCTCTAGGTATTTTTTGACTTCTTTGATTTCTTCAGTGATCTCTTGGTTATTTAGTAACGTATTGTTTAACCTCCATGTGTTTGTTTTTTTACGTTTTTTTTTCCCTGTAATTGATTTCTAATCTCATAGCCTTGTGGTCAGAAAAGATGCTTGATATGATTTCAATTTTCTTAAATGTACTGAGGCTTTATTTGTGACCCAATATGTGATCTATCCTGGAGAATGTTCCGTGTGCACTTGAGAATAAAGTGTAATCTGCTGTTTTTGGATGGAATGTCCTATAAATATCAATTAAATGTATCTGGTCTATTGTGTCATTTAAAGCTTCTGTTTCCTTCTTAATTTTCTGTTTGGATCATCTGTTCATTGGTTTAAGTGAGGTGTTAAAGTCCCCCACTATTATTGTGTTACTGTCGATTTCCTCTTTTATAGCTGTTAGCAGTTGCCTTATGTATTGAGGTGCTCCTATGTTGGGTGCATATATATTTATAATTGTAAGATCTTCTTCTTGGATTGATCATTATGTAGTGTTCTTCCTTGTCTCTTGTAACATTCTTTATTTTAAAGTCTATTTTATCTGATATGAATATTGCTACTCCAGCTTTCTTTTTTTTTTTTTTTTTTTTCGGTACGCGGGCCTCTCACTGCTGCGGCCTCTCCCGCTGCGGAGCACAGGCTCCAGACGCGCAGGCTCAGCGGCCATGGTTCACGGGCCTAGCTGCTCCGTGACATGTGGGATCTTCCCGGACCAGGGCACGAACCCGTGTCCCCTGCATCGGCAGGCGGACTCTCAACTGCTGCGCCACTAGGGAAGCCCTGAATATTCTATATTTTATCCCATGTTTAAGATATCAGTATTTTGTGTTCTTGTAACCCATGCATATTGGTTTCCTTAGGGTTGCTGTAAGAAAGTGCCATATACTGGGTGACTTAAGAGAGTTGAAATTTATTATCTTACAGTTCTGGAGAAGTTCAAAATCTAGGTATCTGCGGGGCCATGCTCCACCAAGACACTTAGTAGACTCCTTCCTTGCCTGTTTGTTAGTGGCTGTCAGTCTGTTGCTTGGCTTGCAACTGCCACCTGTGTCATCACATGGCATTTTCCCAGTGTGTCTGTGTTTTCACATGGTATTCTCCTTCCTGTGTCTCCTCCTCGTATAAGGACACCAGTCATATCAGAATAAGGCCCTACCCTACTCCAGTATGACCCCATCTGAACTAATTACATGGGTTACAACTCTAGTTTCAAATAAGGTAATATTCTGAAGACCTGGAGATTAGAATTTCCACATACCTTCTTTGGGGGACACAATTCAACCCATAACACCGTGTGTACTATATTTGGAAAAACAGAATTATTTTTATGAATTGTGGTTTTTTTTTTTTTTTTTTGGTGGTATGCGGGCCTCTCACTGTTGTGGCCTCTCTTGTTGCAGAGCATAGGCTCTGGACTCGCAGGCTCAGTGGCCATGGCTCACGGGCCCAGCCACTCCACGGCATGTGGGAGCTTCCCGGACCAGGGCATGAACCCGTGTCCCCTGCATCGGCAGGTGGACTCTCAACCACTGAGCCACCAGGGAAGCCCTATGAATTGTGTTTTTTTGGCATTACGTTCTCAACTTTGTATCAAAGAACTGATGATTGTATGAAAACAATTATTGTACTTTTTATAAATAAGCTGTTTTCTAAGTTTGTCCCAAGAAAAACTAGTTTTTCAAGATGCTCTAAGAAAAGTGGAGTGCATGAACAAATAATGGTGAGATTAACTGAATGTTAGTCTACATTTTATGTACCCTTCTTGGAGACCTAGTACCCCTTAAGATATTAAAATCATTCAAAAGTCCTGTGTGAAATATATTGAACCTAACCTTAAGTTTCCCAAATGTGTTAGATGTCAGAAACTCTTAATTATGTTAACACAGTACTTTGTACAACTGTTTTGGAAAGTGACAAATCAGGGAATCACAACATATATACTATTGTCCCTTTTCATTAGGAATATGGAAAGATTAATTTACGTTTGTATGCATCAGTTTTCTCAACTGTAAAATAAGAATAATAATTACAGTTATAGCATAAAAATGATTGAGACTATTAAGTAAGATAAAACAGGCAGAGTATGACCCAGTATCGGACCATAAAAAGTATTCAATGCATGTTTATCATTAATGTGATTTAGTCTTATATTTAGTCAATATTTGTCACTAGGCATTAATCCAGAGTGTTGTTGAGATCTATCAAACAAGAGGACCATACTTATTAGCTTGAACACAATTTCTATATAATTCACAGAGTAAAGAGAACATATATTTTATTCTCAGAGTATTTAAGTATTTTAGCTTTTTACAGCAATATCTCAAGAAAAAATATTATATTAGAATCTACATAATATGTATAATAATGGAGGAAATTATGCAATATATTTTAGGGAGAGTTTTTCAGAGGATGAGTAAAATTAAGAAGGTTCTTCATTCAGAATACTAGTCACTGTACTGTTAAAAAGTTAAGTGAAGCCCCTGGAGCAATTGAAAAATATAAGGCTGAGAGAACTTGTAATAAAATCCTCGGAATGCTGTGCTTTGGATTTTTGTGTGTTTTCTCCTTTTGTCCTTTATGTCAGGTATTTAGTTGCCAATTTCTTTTTTTCTGTTTCCTAGGTGCTCTATTCTATCACTTATTTCAACCCTTGTTCTTTTAAAATACACTATAAACTGGAAAGCTGATAATGAGAGTCATTCAGTTCTTTACAAAATAATAAAGATGGCTGAAAGCTTTTTTTTTCTTCTGCAGATTTTTGAGTATATTTTTCTACATGGTTGAAATTGCTAGCTTCATAATCTCTACCAAGTTGGTAAAATGTTACTGAATTATGTCCCTTAAAATGATTATTTTTGTGTAAGCTAAAGATAAGCACCCAGCTACCACTTCACTATTATTTCTTAGTTTCTGAATGTCCCTCTTACCCCATCAGTTCCTTATAATCTCTCCGCTCGCTACCACCATGCTTCTTACAGCTAGACCACTTGAGTCACCCGCTTGTCCTCCTGCCTCTTAGAGGATATGGACTGCTCTGCCAGCACAACTTGATATTGTATGACAGTTCTTTCTTAGAAGAGTTGCAGATTTTGCTTGGGGTCTCCCTTGAATATTTAGAAATGTCACTTTCTTCTTCGTCAGTCATTTCACTCAGAAGAATCATAATTCTAAAAGGATGGTTAGAAATTTTCCATTCAGGTCTTTCTAAATTCAAAAAATCTTCACACTCATTCCTTAACCATTAAATATATTAAGTTTTGTCTGGCTGTTTGTGGATATGTCATTTGAGGGAATTATTATTTATTTATTTTTTTGTTAATAAAGAATTCTAGTTAAATGAAGGACATACACCAGGTATATATTATCAATTTTCAAAGGGCTCATAGAACAAGAATGTATGGTAGTAATAAGAGTTTGCTACAGATATTTCTTTTTTGTTTAATAAATGTTTAGGCATCATTTGGTGAGTCAAGGTCATAATGTTAACAACACTTTACTATTATATTTAGAAATATGGATTAGTATTTAATAATCTGCCAAGTAAAATCATTTGTCCTTGCTAGTACTTTACATACACTGTTTCATTTAATCTTTCATTGGCCGTAGGAATTTGGCTTTATTATCTCGTGTATTGCATATAATGAAGCCAAGCTTCAAGGGTTTAATTTGTTCTTCCCAGTGGATAGATGACAGGGCTGGGATTTCATCTCACAGTCACCTGAAGCCTCAGAGTAAATGTTTCCTACTCTACCATACTGCTTCTAATGACACAGGGTAAAGAAAAATCAGAGAAGAGGTAAGACCAGATTAACTCTTGAAGTATGAGAATTTGGTAGGCAGTGTGAGAAAGTAGGTAACAGACTAGAAAGCTTAAAATTGTTAGAGTAGGTGGTAAATAATTATTGAAGGATTTGATCCAGGGTGATGGAATGTCATGGTGAAAATAGTGAATTAAAAAAAAAATTGATGTGATGTCTATGTCAGGGTAACTAGAAAGAGGTAGTGTTTGAACATTAAAATGAATTAGGAGTTTATTGTAGTAGTTGAGACGAGAATGATGAAAACCTTGCCTAAGTTAATAAAAGAGGAGATTTTGGAAGGCAGTGTCTTTAGAACTTATTTGGAGATGAAAGAGATGAAAGAGAAAATGAAGATGCTGAAATTTGTATTTTAAATAATTGAAAGAATGTTGATAATATTGATTGAAGTAAGGAAACAATGTAAAGCAGTACTTTGCTGAGGAAGAAAAAGTAATGTATTTAGAGAATTGTGGGTTGATGGTTGGACAATACAGTGGAATCTCTAGTGGATTATTAGATGGAACTGAACTCAAGTGTTGGCTGAGGATTAAGAAGACAAATTTGATAGTCTTCTATATGCATTTAACATCCAAGATTTGTGTTCTCATATTTATTTAGTTGTTATGCTTAATTCAAACATTTAAATACCCAACTTGAGCTCTTAAAATTAACCTGAGAACAGAAACATTTGTAAATACAATATGTAAATTTGAGGATAAAAATAATGTGACAAGAAGCACAGATGGGATGCACTTGAATTTTTTTCAAAAATTTTACTTCAACTTTTTTTCTTTTTGGTCAAATCTGTCATTGCCATAGATATTTATTCTCCTGAATCCTTTTCTTACATTTGATATTTTATAGATCATGTTTGAGTTAAGTAAAGAGAAGAGCCATATCTTTCAGTGCATAAAATTATGCTTTGAAGTTAACTATCCAGACTATATTTTGCTCTTGAAAGATATCCAGTATATCCTTTGCATGCTATGCTGACTACCAAATATTTGTCCATTTTCTGTCTTAATCTCAGAACTGATATCCACTGTATTTTCACCTCCTCATCCTTGGATGCTATCCCAGTGTGGGGAGAGCAAGAGGGTATCCACAATATAATGAAGAAAGCAGAAATGTCTCAATCTAGATGAGATGTATTATATTTTTCTATTGACTATAACCTCACCAAGAAGTGCAAAATATAAGTTGATCTCAAAGAAAGCAGGGCTGTCAAAATATCATGCTCATCTTCTAGCGTAGCCACCCATCTCTTCTACTCTTGTTTAGTTCCCTCTAAAACTTGTGTGCAGAATGGCTCAGAGTATAAAGATGTGCTTTGGAATGAGAAGGACTGTACTATTGGTTGTTCTCTGGAGGAAACTGGGCAAGCTCTTCAAAATAGTCATAACTAGGTGCAGCGGCCGAGTCAGGAGTGGCTGCAGAGAAAGAGTTTGGTGCGATGTCTCACACCATTTTGCTGGTAACAGCCTACCCAGAGGCCAGAAGGCAGAACTTATGCTGACTATGAATCTGTAAATGAATGCATGGAAGGTGTTTGTAAAATGTATGAAGAACATCTGAAGAGAATGAATCCCAACAGCCCCTCTATCACATATGATATCAGTCAGTTGTTTGATTCTGTTGATGACCTGGCAGACCTCAACTGCCTTGTTTACTGAGCTGATACCCAGACAAACCAGCCTTATAACAAAGACTGGATTAAAGAGAAGATCCAGGTGCTCCTTTGTCGACAGGCACAACAGGCAAGGAAAGAGTTGAGTTTGGAAGCATTAGGGGGACCGGGTGGGCTTGGAACACAGCTGTGTACAGTGCGCTGCAGTGGAAGTTTTGTATTATAGTAATCCTGTTTCCATTTTGGTGCACTCTAGCCAGGATTGAATGTATTGGATGAAATGTGAGGATCTTGTTCAATCTGAAACCCCCTTTCCCCCCGTCCTCTCCTTTTTTTTACTTAAACATTTTTATTGTGATTTAGATGGAAGTTGGTTTTTGCCAGTTAATGTTGGTTCCAGTCCTTCAAACTGTTCCTATCTGCTTTATAACATTCACTGTACTAACCCTTCTTCACATTGGGATGGGGGGTGGTGATGTGGTTTAGTTATGTCCTCAAGAAAAAGTCTTAGTGAAAAACAAATAAATGTTCTTTAGCTAAAAAAAATACTCATAACTAGAGAGATGATTGGTTAATTCATCCCCAAGTTAACATTAACCACCATTAAGAAACTTCTTGGTTTTTAGCTTGGGTTAAGAGAAGAATGGATAATACTTTTTTTCTTGCTATGTGGGGCTATTTGAGTAGAGTTCCAGAGGACGAAACAAGAAAATTAGAAGAGTGACACGAATTATGACCATGCCCTATTCTACTCTTGCTTGATTTTAACGACCTGGCTAATCAGATCTTTTACCCTTAATAGGAGCACATTTTGCAATTATTTTTTGACCTAAGACCATGCATGAGTGTTTTAAATCCTTTTTCTGCTATTGTTTTGGTTGGAACAAAAGCTGGTAAATATCATTAATTTTAGATCCTAGAATGTAGAAATCCAGACCTAAATTAAGAAGCTCATGAAATTTAAATTTTGAAAAATAAAATTGCGGTTATTTACTTTGAACTGTACTTTCTTTAGGCTTTTCAAAGCAGCTTTGTCCTAAAAAACCCCAAATATTTTACTTCAAACCTTGCCACATGAAGGTGAACCGTGATTATTATGAAACAAGAGAGGCATTTAGCACCTGAAATCTGACCTAAATTCTTCTTACTTGTTTAAAGTGAGATTGCTTGACAAGCTTCATTACTTTTATGTGACTTCAAACATGAAATTAAACATAAAATGATAGAATCGTGAATGAGTGTGAGTTAGATTTCTTGAAATGCAAAATATGAGGATTTTATGAATCAACTTCCCAATTTCTCTCTCTCACTACTGCCCTGCTTATCTGTCAAACAGGCCAGCTCTTGAGGTCATTCAGTCTATTTCCTCTTCTGGATTCTATCTCCTTAGACCTAAGGCAAAACTTAGATCATACTCAAGGGCATGCTGATGATCCAGGAGAAACTCTACACAGGTTTACACAATTAGTACCTCATTAAAGAATGATGTATAGACTATAATATAGAAACGTAAACTTTCATACGTTTGTCCTCTTGGCAAGGGAAGGCTCATGTAGATACTGCTGGTGTCACTAGGCAACATTTCCTTCATTGGTATTTAAACGTTTTTCTACTTATGACTTTTATATAGAGAGGTAGGAACAAGACATGAAATATAATAACATGGCAAGGAATTTAATGTCTGGATTTAAGGACAGTTGTATATTAGGAAAAACGCACTTTATTTATGGCCTTCTAGGAAACAATTTCAATATATGACATTTCAGAGATGACCATTTCTTTGCAAAATGCAGATATCTTGTATTGAAATGGAAACTACACATTTTTCAACATCAATAAAATGATTTCTATTTTAGAGATTAATCAATTGAACCTATAAAGATATTGAATCTATGAGATGGGAATGGATTCTCCTTTTTGTAACAACCGAATCCAGTGCAATATGGAGGGCAAGCAGCTCTCTTGAAGGAATACAAAGCAAATTATGAATAAAAAACTCAGTACAAAAGTGAATGTATCTTTCACATGAGAAAATAAATTGTAACAAATTGCACATTTAAAAAAGATGACAAATGTTGAAAACATCCCAAAATCCGAAGTGAGAGAGTGACATGAACATTGGTGGTTACACTACCAAATGTAAAATAGATAGCTAGTGGGAACCAGCTGCATAGCACAGGGAGATCAGCTTGGTGCTTTGTGACCACCTAGAGGGGTGGGATAGGGAGGGTGGAAGGGAGACGCAAGAGGGAGGAGATATGGGGATGTATGTATATGTATAGCTGATTCACTTTGTTATAAAGCAGGAACTAACACACCATTGTAAAGTAATTATACTCCAATAAAGATGTTAAAAAATTGTTAATTGTTTACAAAAGTTACTTTTTAATTACATTTTATGGCTGCATACTCTTAGTGTCTGTTATGGGCTGAATTGTGTTCCCCCAAAATTTGTGTGTTGAGACCCTCACCCCTAGTTATCTCAGAATGAAGATAGGGCCTTCGAGTTAAAATGAGGCCTGTAGGGTGGGCCGTAATCCAATCTGATTGGTATCCTTTGAAGAAGAGGAGATTAGGATACACAAAGGGACACCAGGAATGTGTGCTCACAGAGAAAGGACCATGTGAAGACTCAATCACAAGGTTGCCATCTGCAAGGCAAGGAGGGAGACCCAAGGAAACACCAAACCTGCTGACACCTTGATTTTGGACTTCCAGCCTCTAAAACCACAAGAAAATAAATTTCTTTTGTTTAATCCACCCAGTCTGCGATACTTACTGTAGCAGCCCTAGCAAACTAATAGAATGCCTCTACCTTCTACCTACTGAAAGGGTTTTGTAATATTTTCTATAGGAAAAATGAGAGAAAATTCCGCTTTTCCTCTTGTATGACTGAAATTGAAATATACATTTTTATCATTGAGATGCATAAACCATGTGACTTTACACACAGATGTACTCATATTATGATCAGCAAACAGAGTAATTCTGATAAATTCTATTTTGCTCAACTCGAAACCTGCCCAAATATGCTTTTATGCTTACATATGCTCATTGTTGAATATCTTGACAAGAGACACCTTCCGTTTTAACTGTGTTGATAAATTTTCCATTTTCATTTTTACATTAAAATGTTCGATAAGTGAAAGAATTTCTCACAGATTAGCTTCTGGCTCCATTCATTGACAATCTTGTTTCTCCTTCACTGACCACTTACTTTTAATAGTGGGTGGCAAAGGACACAATTATATCATGATATAATCTTCAGTCTATGCCTTTGTGTTTCAAAGCTGAGTAAGTTGTGCTGGTGGACAGTAGAAGTGTTCTTAGAAGCCATTTGTACTCTGGAATGGGTAATATAGTGGAAGCTACTTAAAATTTCAGTGTATCAGACAGCATGCATTCCTAATTCAAATTCCCCTTAGCCAGATTCCTGAAGTGCTCACAAACACTTCAGTGTGACAGAAATCAACATAGGAAAAGACAGCAATTAGAATCAATTGCAGTTAAGATATCTTTTGCAAATTTTATGAAGATCTAAGTGTAAATCCATTGCTAGGCTTCTTCCTAGGGCCTGGGAGGGATCCTTGAAGCTTCAGCGTTAGTAGCTTCTGGGTAAGCTGGCTTCTGTGACTCAAGAGTTTTGCTTAAATTCACACAGTGGTTAATGGTGGCACTATTGAGGTCTCTTTCTCTATGTAGTTTTATTTTTCTTTTCTAAAGCATGGATTTATGCATTTTTATTCTTTCTAATATATTTAAATGTCATATGACAATTTCATTTAAATAGTAATTAAATACTGATATTCTGTTAAAGATTCTAATGCCAAGAAGAAGTAGAGTCTTGGAATATTTGCATTAATAGATTATTGTTTATATTCATTACTCTGTTGAGCTAAGGGCTGTGCATAAAAGAGAAAATATGCATTTGAGGTTGACAGGCTTAAATTCAGAGATACTAAAATGAAAAAGCAGATAGCAGCATGACTAAAATCTAAGAAGTTAAAAATGTAACTCCCTGAATTAGCCTTTATTTTGTTGTTGTTCTCTGGTTAAATCTTTCTCACTGTATATTCAAGTGCCAGGTGTATTTTACCTTTGTAAATTCAATTTTTGACCTAGAAAATAGATTTTCATTCAAGAATTTAGGATTTTTTTTTAATTTGAGAGCTTGATGTAACTAAGGGAATCTTTGTTGGATTACCTTATGCTTCATCATATATTTCAGTTTGTGGAAATTCATGGTCCTTTGTGTAAGATTATTTTGGGAGAGCTATGCTGCTCCTGGCAGTGTAAAAAACAGATTCATTTATTCAATACCATAATAATGTTGTAGCTTCTGGAGGGAGCAGTGTAGGTATTTTGAGGCTTAGAGAGAATATTAAGGAAATGGCAATAAGAGGGGATGCCTAAATAGAGTAGTAACTAATGCCATTAGTTAAGATTTAGTGTGTACTGTGTCCTGTGTTAAATGTTTTACAGGTCTTAACTCATTTACTCCTTAACATAACTGCAACATAAGCAATATTTCCTTCTCATTTGATAGATGAGGAGATCAAGGCTCAGAGGGGTAAAGTAACTTGCACAAATGTGGCTTATACCCACAGGATTCTGACTTGAAAGCCCAAATACCTAACCTTTGGCCTGTACTGCCCCACTTTCTTTGGCAGTGAGTCAGTGACAGCTATAAGAAGATGCACACAAGAGGAGCACACTGAAAAAAACAAGGATGAAAAGTTCAGTCATTTCAGAGAGTTCTAAAGGATTCTTGCTTCTGATATGGTGATTAGAGGAAAAGTACTGAAATGTAAAGTCTTGTTTGAAAGCACTTAGCACCGTAAGTCTGCAGCATTTATTTATCATACCAAACTGCATCTTAAGAAACTCATGATCAAAACAAAATCATGAAATTTATCCATATTGAACTGAAACAAAATAGCCGTATAGTGAATTCCCATGAGATTGATTGAGCCTGCAGAATTGAAGGTACTAAAAGAGCTGCTTTTTAAATCTTGTTTTTGAAGTATAGTTGATATACAATATTATTTTAGTTTCAGGTGTACAGCATAGAGATTCTGTATTTTTATATATTATACTCCATATAAAGTCATTACAGAACAATGGCTATAATTCCCTGTGCTGTACAAGGATAAAAATATATCCTTGTTTTTTTATCTATTTTATGCATAGTAGTTTCTATCTCCTGATCCCCTACTCCTGTTTTGCCCTTTCTTCCGTCTCCCCTCTGGTAAGCACTAGTTTGTTGTCTATATCTGTGAGTCTGTTTGTTTTGCTATGTACATTCATATGCTTTATTTTTCAGATTCCCCATATAAGTGATATCATACAGTATTTGTCTTTCTCTGACTTATTTCACTAAGCATAATATTCTCAAGGTCCATCCACATTGCTGCAAATGGCAGAATTTCATTCTTTTTTACGGCTAGTATTCCACTGTATATATATATACCACATCTTTTTTATCCATTTGTCTGATGGGTTGCTTCCATATCTTGGCTATTGTACATAGTGCTGCTATGGACATTGGGGTACATGTATATTTTTGAATTAGTGTTTTTGTTCTTTCTGGGTGTATACCCAGCAGTGGAATTTCTGGATCATATGGTAGTTCTATTTTTTAATTTTTTGAGGGACCTCCATACTGTTTTCCACAGTGGCTGCACTAATTTACAATCCCACCAACAGTGCACTAGGGTTCTGTTTTCTCTACATATTCACCAACATTTGTTATTTGCGGACTTTTTGGTGAGCCATTTTGACAGGTGTGAGGTGATATCTTATTGTGGTTTTGATTTGCATTTCTCTAATAATTAGCAAGGTGAGCATTTTCTCATGTGCCTGTTAGCCATCTGTTTGTCTTCTTTGGAAAAATGTCTATTTAGGTCTCTGTCAAATTTTTAATCAGTTTATTTGTTTTTTTATTGTTGAGTTGTATGAGCTGTTTATATATTTTGGATAGTAAATATTATACTATTATATATTTGGATAGTAAATAGATCACTTGCAAATATTTTCCATAGGTTGTCCTTTTATTTTGTCAATGGTTTCCTTTGCTGTGCAAAAGCTTTTAAGTTTAATTAGGTCCCATTTGTTTATTTTTACTTTTATTTCTTTTGTCCTAGGAGACAGATCCAAAAAAATTCCTATGATTTATATCAAAGAGTGTTCTGTGCATGTTCTCTTCTAAGAGTGTTATGGTTTCAGGTGTTACATTTAGGTCTTTAAACAGTTTTGAGTTTATTTTTGTACATGGTGTGAGGAAATGTTCTAATCTCATTCTTTTGCATTCTCTGTCTTTTATCCATTATATATTCTTGCCTCCTTTGTCATAGATTAATTGACCATCAGTGTGTGGGTTTATTTCCAGGCTTTCTAGCCTGTTCCTTTCATCTATGTGTATGTTTTTGTGGCAGTACCATTCTGTTTTATTACTGTAGCTTTGTAGTAGAGTCTATAGTGAGGGAGCTTGGTACCTCCAGCATTGTTTTTCCTCAAGATTGCTTTGGCAATTTGGGGTTTTTTATGATTCCATATAAATTTTAGGATTGTTCTTGTTCTGTGGAAAATGTCGTGGGTGTTTTGAAAGGGATTGCATTAAATATATAGACTGCTTTGGGTAGTGTGAACATTTTAACGTTAATTATTCCAATCTAAGAACATGGGATATCTTCCCTTTCTTTTTATCATCTTAAATACCTTTCATCAATGTTTTACAGCTTTCAGAGAATAGGTCTTTCACCTCCTTGGTTAAGTTTATTCCCAAGTATTTTTTTGGATACAATTTTAAATAAGAATTATTTTTTTTACTTTTGCTTTCTTATATTTCATTATTAGTGTATAGATATTCAAGAGATTTCTATATATTAATGTTGTATCCTGCTGCCCTGTTGAAATCATTTAATAGTTCTAATAGTTTTGTGTGGAGACTTTAGGGTTCTCTATATAGAGTATCATGTCATCTACAGATAGTGACTGTTTTAATTTTTCCTTTCCAAATTCGATACATTATTTTCTTTTTCTTGTCTGATTACTGTGGCTAGGACTTCCAATACTATTATATATTAAAAAGAAGTAGAGAGAGGAGCAGGCATCCTTGTCTTGTTCCTGATTTTAGAGGAAAGGCTTTCAGCTTTCACCATTGAGTATGATGTTAGCTGTGGGTATGTCATAAATGGCTTGATTATTTTACAGTGTGTTCCTTTCATGCCAACTTTGATGAGAGTTTTTATCATAAATGGATATTGAATTTTTTCCATTGCTTTTCCTACATCTATTGGTATGATCATGTGATTTTTATCTTTTTTTTTGTTGTTGTTGTTTATGTGGTGTATCACACTGATTGATTTGCAAATATTCAACCATCTTTGTGTCCCTGGAATAAATCCCACTTGATCATAGTGTATTATCCTTCTCATATACTGTTGAGTTCAGTTTGCTAATATTTTGTTGAGAATTTTTACAACTATATTTATCAAGATATTGGCCTGAAATTTTCTTTTTTTGTGGTGTCTTTGTCTGGTTTTGGCATCAGGGTAATGGTGGCCTTGTAAAATGAATTTGGGAGTGTTCTGTCCACTTCAAGTGTTTTGGAAATATTTTGAGAAGGATAGGTATTTTTTCTTCTTTATGTTTTTGGTAGAATTTCTATGTGAAACTGACTGGTCCTGCACTTTTGTTTGCTGGAAGTTTTTTTTATTATAAAGTCAATTTTACTTCTAGTGATCAGTCTGTTCAAATTGTCTGTTTCTTCCTGATTCAGTCTTGGCATGTTGTATGTTTCTATAAATTTGTCCATTTCTTCCAGATTGTCCAATTTGTTCACATATAACTGTCTCTAGTATTCCTTCTTATTAATTTTTATATCTCTCTTGCATCAGTTGTTGTTTCTCTTTTTTCATTTATCTTGTTTAGTGCGTCCTCTAATTTTTCTTCATTATAAACCTAGCTAAAGGTTTTGTATATCTTTTCAAAAAACCAGCTCTTGGTTTCACTGATTTTTTTTTTTTTTTTTTTTTTTTTTTTTTGGTCTGTATTATTTCCTCTCTGATCTCTATTGTTCCTATGTTTCTGCTGACTTTGGGCTTTGTTTGTTCTGTTTCTAGTTCTTTTAGCTGGTAACTTAGGTTGGTTTTTTTTGAGATTTTTATTGTTTCTTTTTTTTTTTTTTTATGTACTTGGGCCTTTCACTGCTCTGGCCTCTCCCGTTGCGTAACACAGGTTCCGGACACGCAGGCTCGCGGCCATGGCTCATGGGCCCAGCCGCTCTGCGGCATGTGGGATCTTCCTGGACCGGGGTACGAACCCGTGTCCACTGCATAGGCAGGCAGACTCTCAACCACTGCACCACCAGGGAAGCCCTTTTTATTGTTTCTTGAGGAAGGTCTATGTCACTTTAAACTTCCTTCTTAGAACTGCTTTTGCTGCATCCCATAGATTTTGGTGTGTTGTGTTGCCATTTTCATCTGTCTCAAGGTATTTTCTGATTTCCTCTTTGACTTCTTTATTGACCCATTGGTTTTTAAGTAGCATGTTTAGTCTCTATGTGTTTGTGCTTCTCCCACTTTTCTTTCTGTAATTGATTTGTAGTTTCATACCTTTGTGGTTGAAAAAAATGCTTGTCATGATTTCTGTCCTCTTAAATTTGTTGAGACTTGTTTTGTGCCCTAGCATTTGATCTGTCCTGGAGAATGTTCCATGTGCACCTGAAAATAATGTGGATTCAGCTGTTTTTGGATGGAATGTCCTCTTTTAAGTCCTACTGGTCTATTGTGTCATTTAAGATACTGTTGCCTTATTGATTTTGTGTCTGGATGATCTGTCCATTGATGTCAGTGATGCATTAAAGCCCCATACTATTATTATGTTATTGTCAGTTTCTCCCTTTATGTCTGTTAATATTTGCTTTCTATATTTAGGTGCTCCTGTATTGGGTGCATATATGTTAATGAGTTTAATGTTCTCTTCTTGTACTGTTTCCTTTACATTATGTAATGCCCTTCTTTGTCTTTGTTATAACCTTTGTTTTAAAGTCTTTTTTTTTTTGTCTGATATGAGTATTGCTACCCCTGCTTTCTTGGTATTCGCATTTGCATGAAATATCTTTTTCCATCCTCTAACTTTCAATCTGTGTGTATCTTTAGCTCTGAAGTGAGTCTTTTGTAGGCAGCAAATAGATGGGTCTTATTTTTTTAACCAATCAGCCACTCTGTGTCTTGATCAGAGCATTTAGCTTATTAGCATTTAAAGTAATTATTGATAGGTAGGTACTTATTTCCATTTTATTAATTGTTTTCCAGTTGTTTTTATAGCTATTCTCTGTTCATTTCTTCTTTTTATTTTTATATTTCTTTCTTTGTGCTTTGATGATTTTCTTTAGTAGTATGCTTGTGTTCCTTTCTTTTTAGTTTTTGTGTATCTATTGTAGATTTTTTATATGTCATTACCATGGAGTTCATATATGTTGACCTATAACTATATCTTCCTGTTTTAAACTGGTAGTCATTTAAGTTCAAATACAGTCTTAAAGCTCTATATTTATTGCTCTCCTCCCCCACTTTTTGTGTTTTTGACATCCTATTTTACATATACATGTTTATCCCTTAAGTGTTTATTGTGATTATAGTTGCTTTTATAATTTTTGTCTTTTAATCTTTGTTCTAGCTTATTTAAGGGTTTGATCCTTAGCCCTTACAATATATTTGCATTTTCTAGTGGGATTTTACCTTTCTTGTAGATGCTTACTTCTTTTCCACTTAGAGAATACCTTTTAACATTTCTTTTAGGGGTGGTTTAGTATTGATGAACTCTTTTGGTTTTTGCTTGTTTGAGAAGTTCTTTATCTATCCTTTGAATCTAAGTGATAGTCTTGTTGGGTAGAATACCTTAGGTTGCATATTTTTCCCTTTCAGCCCTTTGAATATATCTTTCCACCTCTCTGGCCTGCAAAGTTTCTGCACAAAAATCAGCTGATAGCTTTATGGAGGTTCTCTCATACATGACTCTGTTTTTCTTTTGCTGCCTTTAGAATTCTCTCTTTATCTTTAAATTTTGCTATTTTAATTATGATATGTCTTGGTGTGGGTCTGTTTGGGTTCATCTTGTTTGGGACACTCTGTGCTTCCTGTACGTGGATATCTGTTTCCTTCTTTAGGTTTTGGAAGTTTTCAGCCACAATTTTATCAAATACAATTTCAAGCCCCTTATCCTTCTCCTCTCCTTCTGGAACTCCTATCATGCAGATGTTGGTATGCTTGATGTTATCCCCCAAATCTCTTAAGTTGTTTTCATTTAAAAAAATATTTTTTCTTTTTGCTCTTCTGATTGAGTGATTTTCATTATTCTGTCTTCCAGATCACTTATGTGTTCTTTGGTATCACTTGGTCTGCTATTCATTCCTTCTAGTGTTTTTTTTTTTTTTTTTTTTTGCAGTACGCGGGCCTCTCACCATTGTGGCCTCTCCCGTTGCGGTGCACAGGCTCCGAATGCGCAGGCTCAGCGGCCATGGCTCACGGGCCCAGCCGCTCCGCGGCATGTGGGATCTTCCCGGACCGGGGCATGAACCCATGTCCCCTGCATCGGCAGGTGGACTCTCAACCACTGCGCCACCAGGGAAGCCCCTCTAGTGTGTTTTTTATGTCAGTTATTGAATCTTCATTTCTGATTGGGTTTCCTTTATATTTTCTTGTCCCTTGTTAAAATTCTCACTGACTGTGTTCATCTATTCTTTTCCTAATTCAGTTAGCATTCTTATTTACTAATGTTTTGAATTTTTTATCTGGTAAATTGTTTATCTCTGTTTCATTATTTTTTCAGGGGTATTCCCTTGCTCTTTCAGTTGAGACCAGTTCTTCTGCTTTCTCAGTCTGCTTAATGTCTTTATCTCTATGAATTTCGGTGAAACAATTACCTATTGCAGTATTGAAGTGATGTCCTTATGTGCAAGCATTCCTGCCTGGACCATGTGTGCTCAGTGCTTTTGGTTGGAGAGCCCAATTTGACATGGAAGCAAGTCACTTCTTTCCTCAGGGTATGCTAAAAGTTATCACCTTAGTAGGAAGTGGACTGGAGATGGAGGGGCTAGGGCTGGAGCCAGGTGTGAAGAAGGGCTTCCCCTCTGCTCATTGATCATCACTGCTCTTTTGGAGGTGGGGTCAGATCCCAAGTTGCTGGGGCAGAGGTCCTGAGGGTTGGGTCTGAGCTGGCTCTGTTCCTTTTAAATGTGTGCTTTCCCCTCCCCTCCACCATGACCCTAGCCCCAGAGGGGAGCAGTGCTTAAGCAAGAAGGGTACATGCAGGCTAAAAGAGGTGCTTTTTGATGTCTGTTTTTTTTTTTTCTCTTCTCTCCAGTCTGAGCATAGTAACAGCATTCTAGAGAAGATGGAAACTAGGAGACAGGAATATCATGGTTTTTGCCTGACATCACTATCTCACTGAAGCAGTGGGAAAGTAGGTGAAATTCTATACTTCAAACACTAAACATTTGCTATGGGGAGGCAATACAGGGCATTATTTTAGAGAGGAATTTTGAAGGAACTTTACAGAGACTTGTTATCAGAAATTAAATATGACTGAGCCTGCCTTCTCCTAGTAATAAAATAATGCAGATTTATTTGAACAGAGAAAGGCAATTGAAATGTCAGGTACACAATTCTAAAATGTACTGTGAACAGTAGAGTTGGTATCAATTGTAAATTATCTAGTCTCTAACTAGTGTGAGGTATCCTTTTATCACAGAAGATAATGCGAAATTAAAGAATGATAGTGGGAAATTCAAGGTTGTTTCAGAGGCCAGCTGAAAATGTGATGAGTTGGCTTATCTAAAAAGACTATATTTATTTTCAATACCATCTAGAGTAGATGCTCAGTAACAGATTTATCTCCATTACAGTTGGAGAGAAGTAAAGATACTCCTAGTTACGTTTGGGCCTTTTTCTTCTGTTGTGTGATTAATGCTCTCCAACCTTAATGAGACCCTTACTATGACTTGATTGCTATTTTTCATCTTTTGAGGATGCCTTTGACATTTAACAGAGTATGTTCTCCCAATTTTACTTTTTCCTCAAGTCCCCAAGCCATACACTCACTGTTGCTTTATTTGATACCCTTTATCCTGCTGAGGGACCATCACTTATGGATTGTACTAGCTTTTTCTAATCCAATAAAAATGGCCATTGATCTCTTCTTTGCTTGACCCTTTGCCTAGGGCAACTCTTTCACCTCTGATTCAGATCCCATCCCCTCCTGCCTTCTCTCTGATCTTGTTCACATCCTTAGTTTCTCCCAGTTCCACTGGCTCTTTGCCTCTACCTGCATTGAAACCAGAATTTCCACATTCCAACAATTTTTTTTTCACCATTATTACTTCTATATGAGTGGTCTGTCTTCACTGACTTCTCTTATTCCCTTCACTTACAACATTGAGTTTCCTGAATTCTCTCAGTAGTCAATTATTTTTTACTCCCCCACAATCTGGCTTCTGCCTTTTCAATATTTTATTGAAACTGTTCTCATCTAATGGACAAATGGAATAACCTCCATGTTGTGCCTGTAATGTTTGGCAATATTGATCAGTTCCCCCCACCCTCCCCAGAACTCTCTCCGTCTTTGACTTCTGTGACATAGTCCTGTCTTGGTTATCTTCATAGTACCCAACCTTGCTCATTCCTTTTCCTTCTCCTCTGTACCAAATGTATGAAGTCATTCCTGAAGGTTTTATTATCACATCTCTTCTCTAATTTGTTTGTTAATTTAAAATTAAATCCAATCTCCTAACCGTAGACCCCAGGAATCTGCCTGTTCTGGTCCTGGCTTACTTTCTGACCTCAACTCATACTTCTCTTCTTTGGCATCAATATACTCCAGTCACTCTGGCCTTTCTTCAGTTCCAAGAACCACACATGCTGTTTCCTCCATGTGTGCTTAGTATTTACTATACCTTGCTCTTCACATGTGTGACTCTTTTTTCAGCTGTAATTTTAAATGACTACCTTATAAAAAATAGGTCTGCTTTCTTGCTGCCCAGTGAAATAACCTATATAAAAAAATAAGCTTGTACTAGGTGTCCTCTAGAGGTTGTTTTGAATCTTTAATTTGGTGATAGACATAAATGACCTAAGATGATAGAGTTGAAAGGCTGCTCTAATGGCCATAGAACAAAATACCTTCAAATATTCCCTTCATCAACTTTGTGTCCTTGACAACTAGAATATAGTTGATGCACAGTGGATGCTTAATGAATAAATCAGTTATCATTGTGTGACTTAGGATAAGTCACCTCTCTTTGTACTTCATCTTTCATGTCTGTTCTTCAGTTTTGCTCTTTTATTTCTGGTGAGAAGTGACATAGAGAATCTAATCCTTTCAGGAACAGAAGTAACAAGTGTTAAAGAGGACACATTAACTCATACAACTGGGCACCATTTTCTTGCATGTCTGATTTAAGGGACTGCAATAGTTGACTTTTTAAACTTACTTCCAAGGAATAACTTTTAGGCAATAAGGAAAACAGATAAAAGGCTTTGACCTCTAAAGGCATATAGCTATGTATATTCTAGTTATTTACCTGACATATGTTATTTAAAATATTTTCTATGACTGTCTTATAAAATAAAGTAAAATACATTTCTGAGTTTCATTGTTTGAACCCAAGAATAAATATTTCAATTTTCTATCAGTGATTTTCCTACAGGAACAGGCTGTAAAATGAGTTCATTGCATTAAAAAAATACATCTAAGCAAAAGGAAGAGTCATGGACATATACACACTAACAAACGTAAGGTAGATAGCTAGTGGGAAGCAGCCGCATGGCACAGGGATATTGGCTCGGTGCTTTGTGACAGCCTGGAGGGGTGGGATAGGGAGGGTGGGAGGGAGGGAGACGCAAGAGGGAAGACATATGGGAACATATGTATATGTATAACTGATTCACTTTGTTATAAAGCAGAAACTAACACACCATTGTAAAGCAATTATACCCCAATAAAGATGTTAAAAAAAAAGAACAAACAAACAAAATATATATAGAGATTTAACTGTAATTCATTATGCTACAACTGCTTTGTAACCACAAATAAATTAATTCTATATGTTAGATACCATGACTGCAAAGAATTGTGCTTGAAAAAACAGTTCAACCCCAATAAAGATGTTAAAAACAATAATAATAAAATTTATATTATTGGAAAAAAAAACAGTTCAAAATTCTTATAATATTTCCTCACATAGTAAAAACATTTGCCAGTGTATTTTAGTTTTAATAAATTAGCAACAATAAATCCTAACTTCTTTTTTTCTAAAGAATGATTTCATTCTTTTTGTAAGAAAAAGATACAAGCTCATTATTAAAAGAATAGATAAGCAATACAGAAACATTTAAGAATAATAATAAAATAGTTATTCAAATGTAACCTCCCAGGGCGTCCCTGGTGGCACAGTGGTTGAGAGTCCACCTGCCGATGCAGGGGACACGGGTTCGTGCCCCGGTCCGGGAAGATCCCACATGCTGTGGAGCGGCTGGGCCCGTGAGCCATGGCCGCTGAGCCTGCGCGTCCGGAGCCTGTGCTCTGCAATGGGAGAGGCCACAACAGTGAGAGACCCATGTACCAGAAAAAAAAAAAAAAAAAATCTCCCAGAAAATACTATTACCAATATTATGCAGATGACCCTCTAGTTATCTCTTTTTTCTTTTGCGGTACACGGGCCTCTCACTGTTGTGGCCTCTCCCGTTGCAGAGCACAGGCTCCGAACGTGCAGGCTCAGCGGCCATGGCTCACGGGCCCAGCCGCCCTGCGGCATGTGGGATCTTCCCAGACCGGGGCACGAACCCATGTCCCCTGCATTGGCAGGCGGACTCTCAACCACTGTGCCACCAGAGAAGCCCTAGTTATCTCTTTATATAAGACTTGAATTAACTTATTTTGAGCCATAACATAAACTCCTATTTACCAACTGAATGTTGTGTTCTGTGTATATATATTATATTTATAGGCATATGTGCGAGTGCATACACACACACACACAGACACACACAAGCTTTCTATGTACATATATATCAATGTGCATAAATATATGTATATGTGTTTTAAATGTATATAAAAATATTAGAGAGATGGGCTTAATATGTGCATATGTGCTACTTATGGGCAAGACACTTACAAATTAATAAAAATAGTTTCACTAATTGGCATGTGATCTATAAAAGGGACTATTGATTTTTAACATTTTTGTGGTTCCCATTTTTATGTAAACTGATTCATTTAGATTTGTTATGCTATCTTTATTTTATTTCCAATTAATAGCAGTTCATAATCTGACTAACAGAACTGAAAAAACTCTGGGTTAAACAAATTAAGGGGTTCTCTTTCATTTGCGAGAAAGAGTCTCGATGGAGGCAGTCTAGAATGTTATGGAGGCCCTATTGTGTCCCCAGAATTCAGACCCCTCTGAGCTTTCTCAAACTCTCTTCTTAGAGTATGGTACTGTTCAAGTTTGCAAATTGTCTGCTGGAGTTCAGCCACCAGGTTTGCATTTCAATCTGTAAGTAAAAGGAAGACGAAGGGCAAAATGGGACACATCAGCTGAATCGGTTGTTTTCTTTTGAGGAACTTTAAAACTCCTTCCACCAATTTACATTGCATGGGTTTGAAATGTGTCGTGAGGTCATTCCTGGATGCTAAGGAAGGTGATTCTCTTAGTAAAGAAGAAGTGGAGAAAAGATAGTGAGTATGCTAGTAGTGGACTCTGCCACAGATATTTCCCTAGTAGTTTCTGGCAAAGATCAACTTGATTTTTTCTTAGGTGGAGATCGAATTATTCTTTTCGTTGGTTTTATATATTTCTTCAGAAGTTTCATGTTATGAGCAGATCGACAAAAAAAAGTTGATGAGGTTGTTTTAGCTTTCTGTGAGCTGATTTTGAGGATAAACAAAATTGCAAGTGTCTTTTAATCTGAAGCATTTAAAAAACCTCCCTTGTAGTTCTTGAGGCAGACACTGTAGTTGGTTGACACAGTGCCTCTTTCCCTCTGCCTACACTTCTTTCTGTCTTTTCTATAGAGTTTGGAAAGCTGAACACTGTTTCCCCATCTTTCTTGCTGGTACGGCTGGAAAGCTTACACAGTTCTGGCCACTAGACATAGGAAGAAGTTTGCTAGGAATGTGCCCAAGAAAGCTTTGCTTTCTCACTATAAAAGAGAAAACTCCTTTCTCATTTTGCCATAAGCACAGCTCTGATGTTGGAAACCTGAGCAGCCATCTTGAGAACATGAGGGACCATGAATGAAGGAAAAGCCTAGGTAACCACAGAGCTGAGCCCTAACATGGTTGAGTCACTGGACCAAAGCCTATGTTAAAACCTAAATGCCTTGTTAATATGAGAAAATATTTGTCACTGTAAGATTTTCCTTATTTTCTGGTAAACACTCAAGTTATGCAGTATCCATTTCTTCACTGACTCAAATTAAGGTTCTTTTGTTTTTGAGACTTTGGCTTGGTTTGGAGTTGTAATTAAAAGCCCCTAGGGGGAATGCTTCATCTGTCTGTACCATGCATGAGATACATAAAAGTGTGTACTCAGGTTACCTGATTTGAACTCTGTGTGGTTTTATGTTGTCAGAGAGACTTGAGTTTGAAGCCAGGATTTAATCTTGAGGAATTAAATTTAAAATAGGAATAATAATGACTACATCATGGTTATTTTGTGACATTAAATACCATAATATGGGATTACATATTACACAAACCTTGGATTTCTCCTGGAGTACTTCAACAAAGACAGGATTTATCTTTTCCTTTCTGAGTTTAAGTTTTCTGAGACACATTCATTTTGCATTGGGATCATGGAATTGGGCAACTCAAAGAAGACGAATACTCACATCCCACTTCTATTAATTGTGAACTTGGGCTCGTTATTTGATCTTTCTGACCCTCTGTTTCTTTGCCTTCATTAAAGGGCATAGTAGCACTTATCCTCAACTAAATAAGACGATGCACATGAAAACTCCTAGTCCTTGGCATGCTATTGGACAATCAGTAGATGTTACTTTTTCTTCTGATTCATTTGTGTTTGCTACTTATAATTATGTTTTAGAGTGAATGTTCCATATTTTTAAATAAAGATTACTTTTGATACTTTCTAATGACTTAAGAGAAAGTAAAGAATTGACAATAAACTAAACATACTGAATGGTTGGGAAATATGTTCTCTTGAACTCTATATTCTCATTGACCAAAACCATGTTACATAAATTATCAAATTCAAAGTAATTGCAGAGCTATAAACATAATACTGGCATATGAAATACCATTACATTAATAATTCTTTAAGACACTTTAACGTTCTTCCAGTTACTATCCAGAAACTCCATTGTTGATGAAGGGTAGTTTTCTAAGAATGCTCATTTGAATTTTATGACTGACTTTTTTATATTGAGTTTTAAAATAGGCTTTTTTTCATGTATTTTTTTCAGTGACCATCAATAGCGACTCTGTTTTGAAGAGATAGTACATTTACTAACATCATTGGCACAATTTTAATCTCCTAATTCTTTTGTTTAATTACATACTTCTAGCCACACTGGTGTATGAATAACCGTGGTATAGTTTTAGAAATTTTTTGACACTAATTTATAAAGAATATATTATTGCAAGTCCAAATCTGTATTCTTCTTTGAACTTTCTTTATAACTTTAGGAAAATAGTGTAACCTTTGTTTTTGTCCCAACCGTGTCGTACTGAAATCTGATCCTCCTTTTGACAAGCCAGCAAAGCTATAGTTTGCTATTATAATGCTCCTAAAAATACCATACTCATTTAAAGCCACAGAACTGTGCTCACTACAGTCAATGCTTAAATATGGAAGGAGTGTAACTCTTCCATTGTCACAATATTGCATCTTTCCCACATTGTGGGTCATAAATATTTCCAGCAGGAATTGGAATTTAGTGTCAGCACTTTTCCCAACTATGACTTAGCAGTGATCAGTATTCTTGCTTTGTAGGCTGGGAGAAAAGTGCTTCTTTGTCCTTATCTGTTCTGACAATTTGATATATTTAGGTTTATCTCATGAATATCATTTGGTGATATTTTTGGTGTTTAGTAAAAATAGATGTTTTTCAGCTGTACAGAGCTATAGTTTATAATAAACTTTATATTGCAATGTTCAAGGAAGAAATTATGATGAATTGAGACCATTCTCTGCCTGAAAACCAAATCTCACCATGTTATACTTTTCCTCATTTAACCTTGGAGGGGAAGTTGTATCCACCATTTGGGATTATCTCACCTGACTATTCTTAGCTCCAGAAGTTTTCATCAGCAGCTTGATGAAAAATACTTAGTAAGCATCTTTTTTTAATGGTACTTTATATGAGTGAATCAGCCTCTAACCTTTGAATGGTCATGATTATTGGCAGGGAACCTAAGATGGTTTGGAGCAATGCAAAGTCCTTTCCAAGCACACCCAAACCATTTAACTAAGGTTTGACTATGATGTTGTGAGTAATCTGACTCAGTAATAGTTGAAACAATATGATGACAATTAAAATCCCAGCCCAGAAGCTCAACTTATTATTTTTTAGGATTCAAAATATACAGTCAATAAATGTGTTATTTAATATATATTTAAAGCCTTGTTTTGCAGAAGACCACGTACACTGTAGAAAGCTCCTCTAACACTGCCGAGATGGGAAAGGGCCACACGATATACCCACTCAGAGGACCAACTCTCTTTCCTTCCATAAACCTTAATGGCCTTTCTTAGGACCAGCTTAAAATAAGGAAGAGGTTTATTTAAGTTTTAGGGACAGTACAAACCTATGGATCTGATTCTGTGATTAAGGGAATGAGCACACATCTAAATAGTAAGATCTATGTAGGTTGAAGGAAGGCAAATAGGGTTGCTTGACCAAAAATTTGTTCTCAACCTGTCTGCCAAAGTTTCTGAAATTTTCACAGTTGGCAAGACTCTTGTAAGAGTCTTCATTTCAGCTTGTACTGAGATTTGGCATAGGCCTTGAAATTTAGACTACACCTGCTGTTTGGTTTTAGCATCAGGCTCAGGAAGATTAATTTGCTGAATGCCATTTCTGTGTCATTTCTGGCAACCTTGAACTTGTGTGGAATTACTTGGATTACCATCATATTATGGTACACCTAATCAATTTAACAGTAATACAAAGTATGCCATTTGTTTTGATTATGAAAATCTGAACATATGTTTATTATTTTAAGTTTTTAATTGCAGTAAAATATACGTAACATAAAATTTACTGTCTTAACCATTACGTGTACAGTTCAGTAACGTTAAGTACACTTACATTGTTGTACAACTACCTTAGTCCATTTGGGCTGCTATAACAAAATATCATAGGCTGAGTGACTAATAAACAACAGAAATTTATTTCTCACAGTTCTGGAGGCTGGGAAGTACAAGATCAAACCACAGGCAGATTCAATGTCTTATGAGGACCCACTTCCTGGTTCATAGACTGCCTTTGTGCCTTTGTGCTCTGTCCTCACATGGTGAAAGGAGCAGGATGGCTCTCTTTGTCCTCTTTTAGAAGAGCACTAATCCATTCATATGGCCTCCACGCTTATGACCTAATTATGCTTCCCAAAGTTCTACCTCCTAATATTATTGCATTGAGCATCAGGTTTCAACATAGGAATTTCAGATCATAGCAGCAACCAATCTCCAGAACGCTTTTCATCTTGCAAAACTGAAACTCCATACTCATTAAACAACTCCTTATCTTCTCTTCCCCTTGTCTCTGGCAACCACCATTCTACTTTTGTCTCAAAGAATTTGACTACTCTGGGTACCTCATGTAAATAGAATGACAGTATTTGCAGGGTTTTTTTTTGAATGGCTTATTTCATTTAGCATAATGTCCTCAAGGTTCATCCATATTGTAGCATGTGATAGAATTTCCTTCCTTTTTTTAGGTTTAATTATATTACATTATATGTTTATACCACATTTTATTTATCCATTCTTCTGTGGCTGGACACTTGGGTTGCTTCACATTTTAGCTGTTGTGAATAATGCTGCTATGAACATGCATGTAAAAATATCTCTTTGAAAAACTCACTGCTTTGAATTCTTTTGGGTGTACACCCAGAAGTGGAATTGCTGAATCATATGGTAATTCTATTTTTAAATTTTTGATGAACTGCCATATTGTTTTCTGTAGCCACTGCATCATTTTACATTCTAATCTAACAATACACAAGGTTCCAGTTTCTCCACATCCTTGCCAATGGTTGTTATTTTCTGTTTTCTTTTTCTTTTAATATAGTAGCCATCCTAATGTGTGTGATGTAGTATCTTATTATAGTTTTGATTTGCATTTCTCTAATGACTATTGATGTTGAGCATTTTTTCTTCTGCTTGTTGGCCATTTATATATCTTCTTTGGAGAAATGTCTTTTCAAGTCCTTAGCCCATTTTTAATCAGGTTGTTTGTTTTTCTGTTGCTGAGTTATAAGAGTTCTTTACATATTCTGGATATTAACTCTTTATTAGATATATGATATATAAATATTATTTCCCATTCTGTGGGTTGCCTTTTTATTTTGTTGATTGTGTCTCTTGATGCACAGAAGTTTTAAAGTTTGATGTAGTCCAGCTTATTTAGTTTTTGTTTTCGTTGTTGCCTATGATTTTAGTGTCATATCCATGAAATCATTGCCAAATTCCATGTCATGAAGCTTTTCCTCTATGTTTTCCTCTAAGAGTTTTATAGTTTTCACTCTTATGTTTAGGTCTTTGATCAATTATGTGTTAATCTTTGCATATGATGCAATACAAGTGTTCAACTTAATTCTCATTCTTGCATTCTTTATTAATTGTTTTGCATATGAATATTGATATCCAGTTTTCTTCATTCTTTATTCTTTCGCATATGGATATCTAGTTTTCTCAATACTATTTGTTAAAAAGACTGTCCTCTCCCCATTGTATAATCTTGGCACATTTGTCAAAAAACACTTGACCATATAGGTTTATTTCTGAGCTCTCTATTATATTCCATCATTCTATATATCTTGCTTTATGCCGTTACCACTCTGTTTTGATTACTGTAGCTTTGTAATAAGTTTTAAAATTGGGATGTGTGAGACTTCCAACTATTTCTTTTTCAAAACTGTTTTGACTATTCAGAATTTCTTAAGATTCCATATGAATTTAAAATGGAATTGTCTATTTCTACAAAAAATGACATTGGGATTTTGATAGAGATTGCATTAATCTGTAGATCACTTTGGGTAGTATTGACATTTTAATAATATTAAGTCTTCCAATCATACACACATGATGTGTCTTCTTTTTTTTTGCGGTCTGCGGGCCTCTCACTGTTGTGGCCTCTCCCGTTGCAGAGCACAGGCTCCGGACGCACAGGCTCAGCGGCCATGGCTCACGGGCCCAGCCGCTCCGTGGCATGTGGGATCTTCCCGGACCGGGGCACAAACCCATGTCCCCTGCATCGGCAGGTGGACTCTCAACCACTGTGCCACCAGGGAAGCACACATGATGTGTCTTCTTTAATTTCTTTTAGTGTTTTGTAGTTTCCAGTGTACAAGTCTTTCGCCTTGTTGGTTAAACTTATTGCTAAGTATTTTATTCTTTTTGGTCTATTGTAAATTGAATTGTTTTCTTAATTTTCCTTTCAGATTATTCATTGCTAGTGTGTAGAAATGCAATTGCTTTTTGAGTGTTGATTTTGTATCATGCAACATTGCTGAATTCATTATTTGTTCTAAGAGGATTTTTTTGTAGCTGAACATTCATTTTTAAAAACAGGTAAATATGGGCTTCCCTGGTGGCGCAGTGGTTCAGAGTCCGCCTGCCAATGCAGGGGACACGGGTTCGTGCCCCGGTCCGGGAGGATCCCACATGCCGCGGAGCGGCTGGGCCCGTGAGCCATGGCCGCTGAGCCTGCGCGTCCGGAGCCTGTGCTCTGCAACGGGAGAGGCCACAGCAGTGAGAGGCCTGTGTACCGCAAAAAAAAAAAAAAAAACAAAAAAACAAAACAGGTAAATATTTTAGAGCTAACTTAGACTGAAAAGTCTCATGTGATTTATACTTTGAAGTATACGTGTATATTAGTGTAAGCATAAAATGCTACAATAAGGCAAATTGTGAAGGTTTCTAATTTTATTAACAAAAATATTTATTAAAAATTTCCAAATAAATTTGGAAGTACATTGAAATATAACAGGTCTATTAGGAGTAATTGCATTAATTAATTAGCTTAGGAATACATTATATTCTTTTTGAGCCCACAAATGTTTATATAATTTTAAAAATAGTAAAAGGCAGAATATAGAGATTTCAATATATGTGATTTCATAATTCTAATTTTTAAAAAATTAAACGTGAAGATTTCACTTTGAAAGTCTTTACATCTTTTAAGCAAATATGACAAAGAATATCAACTTTGCACTTCAACATTTCACAAGGAGGGAAGCCTTACAAATCACATAGAAGATTTGTGATTAATTCTCTTCAATCCAGATATTATAAGGAATATAAAAAGGTATGAAGAAAAGAACACAGTTATAGAGAAAATTGAGGTATGCTCTAAATATCTTTTATTTATTTATTTATTTTTTTGTCACTGCAAAGTGAGAATCTGTTTAGGATTACAGATGTGAAATTGGGTGATCTCAGGAGCAATGTGGTAACTCTCTATGCTAAGAAATTATCCTTCCTGGATTATAATGTTGAACTTTTAATTTACCATTAAAATTTTTAGTAATAAAATTATATTAATAGCTAAATTGCTTAATAAAACCTCAGATTTATTACTGTATCACATACATTCAATATAGAGTTAAAATATTCATTTTGGTCTTTTTTTATCTTGACCAAATATTGATTTTTAACAGCCCTCATTCAGCATTGGCCAAATTTTGCAGTTGGTTTACTTCTATCTTATGTGGATAGGTGTGTTTAACTGTGTTACAGAAGTGAGCTCCAAGACTAGAAGCCAGAGTAGCTAAATTTGATGATGTTGTTGAACATTAAAAGAAAGGGGGTGCTATGAGGAAGGTTGAGGATGGTGTATATGATGTGTCCCATGATAGAACAATAAAAGGGAAAAGGTAAATTTTATTTACTTTACAGTTTGTCTAGGACTGGTCCTTAGGCTCACAGCAATTGATACATTCAAGTACATTCAAGTATGACACTTTAGGAAATAAAACAATATATGCTAGGAAATTTGTTCCTTTATCAGACAATGCTAAATTTATCATTGATATAAAAGATAACTGTGCTGTATTATAATAGGTTTTATTTAATTGAAAGGAAATGCCTAGCTACCTCAGGGAATTACAAAATGAACTAATAAAAATTTTAGACTTCGAATTTAAAATTTAAGTCAAGTTCTGTGTAAATGCTAGATTTCCATAGAGTATGTGACGGTCATGCAATAAAAATTTTAGCACTATAAAAATTAATGTAATTTTACATGGCAACAATACATAATTCCATTACCTAGCTTAATATGGTGTTTTAATCAAATTAGATAGTTGATATCCTTTGCAGTGTGCTATCTCACAGAGGACATTTTACAATAAAATATGAAGAACATGGTGTTTTGATTCTTAACCAATTTATCCATTACATGGTGTCAACACTCCTTTATCCCTAGCATGAATACATGTGTAAGCATGCACACAGATATATACAGAAGGCAGACAGACCACACACACACACACACACACACACACACACATATACACCTGCTTTTATTCCACTTTGCAGCTTCTATTTTAGTTTCCATGGACTAATCACAGGATTTACGTAGGATCTGTCAAAGACCTACTATAAAGAGTGTTAATGTTTAGTCCTCATGTGAAACCTAACAGTAGGTCTCAACAGTTTATCGAGTATAATCCCAAGGTGTGCTCACTTCAGAAGATTAAGGACAGTTCTAAACAATTTGATGTCATTTGATCTTTTTATTTTCATTTAACTTGCATGGCCAAAGAGTAGGTGACTTTTACATTCACAAAGAGTATTATTTTGGTTATTTATACCAATCATTGAGTGCTCCCCCACCAAGATATCTATGTCCTAATCCTTCCCAAAGATGTCCACATCCTAACCCTTCAAAGATGGTCCATGTCCTAATCCTAGGGACCTGAAAGTATGTTACTTTGGATGAAGTTTGCGTATGCGATCAAGTTAAGGATTTTGAAATGGGAAGATTATCTTGGATTGTCCAGGTGGGTCCAATGTAATCACAAGGGTCCCTGTAAGAGGCAAGAGTTTCAGAGTTAAAAAAAGATATTGGACAATACTGTGCTGCTGGTGGTGAAGATGGAAGATGGGGCCATGAGCTAAGTAATGCAGGCAGCCCCTAGAAGTTAGAAAAGGCAAGGAAACAGATTCTCCCCTAAAACTTCTAGAAAGAACCAACCTTGCTGACACCTTGATTTTAGTCCACAAAAACTGATTTTGAGCTTCTTGCTTCTAGAACCATAAGATAAAAAATTTGTGTTGTTTTAAACTGTCAAATTTGTGATGATTTGCAGTCTGAGGAAATTAACAGCAGCTGTAGGAAACTAATTCAACCCCAAAATATTTATGGGAATTTCTTTGTGATTTCTTTATTAGTAAAAAAATAATCATTACATTGTTCACTGCAGTCACTAATAGTTAATTCAAAACCATTTTAAATCAAGGATACATGAACATTATTATGCTAACACTTGTTCATTCATTGTTGTATACACAGACACGTGTGTCTGTGTGTTCTGTGTTATATATATAAAGAAGGGTGTTTGATTGTAATTGTTATCTGCATGTGGTCTGTTGTAGGAAGCCTCTAAGATGGTACCCCATTGATCCTGCTTCCTGGTATTCATGCTCTTGTGTAATACCCTTTCCTAGAGTGTGGGCTGGACCTAGTGACTCCCTTCAAATGAATGGAATGCAGTAAAAGTGACGGGGTATCACTTCTAGGGTTAGGTTATAAAAGGACAATGACTTTCATCTTAGGTGTTCACTCTTGAGCTCTTACTCATTCTCTCTGAGAGAAGCCAACTGCTATGTTGTAAGCTGCCCTATGGAGGTGCTCACATGGCAAGGAACTGATGGAAATGGAAATCTCTGGCCAAAGCTATAGCTATGATGAACTGAGGTTATAGGTCCAATAGTTATCAAGAAACCTGCCATGTGAGTGATCTCAGAAGCATATTTTCTCCTAGTCAAGCCTCCAAATGAGGTCACAGCTCCAGTGGACAGTTCGGCTGTAACCTTATGAGAGATCTTGAGCTAAAGCATCCACGTAAGCTGTGCCTGCATTACTAACCCATAGAACTAAAAGACAACAAATGTTGTTATTTTAAGTTACTGTGTTGTGGGGTAATTTTTCAAATAGCAGTAGATAATAAATAGGTGGCCTTCCATGACCTCACACCCTCATATAACTCAGATGTGAAGTATAGACTGTTCCCACATACGTTTCATTGTATTTTTTTAATTCCAAGGAGAAATAGATATGACTAGGTTTATTCTTAGTTATTGCTCTAGAGCAGTGGCATGAACTTTATTTCAATAATATTATCATTTCTTAATAATATGGCAAGTAATAGATTCAGCTCACAAAGAGAATCCCATCTTACAAATAGTTGACTTTATACATAGGAGATCTCAGTTATAAAGCATTTCACAGTCTATGGAGGAAAGCAGATATCTATACAGCTAACTTGCCTCTATATTCCAAACAGAATTATGAAGAGTTCTCTGGGAAGGTAGAGGAAGAAGTGATTTAAGTTTCCTGATCCTGGGGCTCAATAAAAGCTTCATAGGAGGAAGGGGGAAGGGAAAAAAGAAGACATAACGTAGCACAGGCAAAGCTATGGATCCTTGAGTTAGCAAGTCTACACTCCTTCCATCAAGGCCTGTCTGATCATGTGACTTCCTTCCATGTCACCTTATTACCTATAGGATAATGAGCTGAGGATAAAAGGTATAAAACCCTTTATGACCTTTCTCCTTCCTTCCTTCTACGGTAGGACTGTCTTGAGACTCAAGCAGCAGCAACTCTTGTCAGTCCTGTGTTTGGCTGGACCCCCTGTGGTCTTTCTCCAGACAATTCTCCACAGCATATGTTGTCTGTGGGCCCAAGAATTGGTGCCCACCCTGGAGCTGCGCCTCCTTCTTTTAGACCATGAGTGAGGTACTCAGGGCCCCATAATTTCCCTCGAAATTGACCTTGAGCCTGCTTCCAGGGTATCCCTGGGCCTCCTCAATATGTCTGCCCTTCCAAGAGTAGGCTCTTTGTCAATGTGCTTTCCTGTTGGCATGAGGGATGACCACTGTTCCAGTGAGCATGGATGGAACTTGATCACACAGGCTGGAGTGTCCCAATTCATGTGTGTGAGAATCCCCTCACATTAAGGGAAAGAGCTAAGGGTGGGGAGAGAGGTGGGACTGACCAAAGTATGGCGGCTGTCTCCCACACACCACCAGGCTCTGATGTGAAACCTCAAGAAATACAAGAAGTCTAGATTTCATTCTGGCCTTCATGTTGTTAAAACTATCTATTTGTAAACGTAGGAGGCTAGCATATTCTATTTAACATTGGGTTATCTTGACTTACACATTTTAAATATTTAGACATATGGTATGCAGGCTTCATTTATATTTTTACTCTGGGTCCTGCAAATGTAAGTGTCAAGTCTTTTCTCCAAGATTATTTCCCCCTGTTTTTCACTCATTCCACGTGCTCCAGACATATCTAGTGCCTTACAGATTTCTCAGCCTTCTATGCTACTTGATGCTTTTGCATGTATTACCTCCTCTCCCAAAATTACCCTTTTCAACTTTTTTATCTAAGAACCTGACACATATTCTTGAAGACCCAGAACAAAAGTTATTTCCAACCTCCCCTGGTCACAGTGAACCATTTACCGATCGGTGCTCCCTTTGTTCCTTTTAGTGTTTGTTCATTTTTGTTCCTTTTAGTGGATGAGCTAGAGAATGCCAGGGAATATGAGAGGAGAGCTTCAATCTTACCTCAGGAGTGAAGGCATTTGGACCTTTTTCTACAGCCTCAAGTTCTGCTAAAATATAGGCAAAATTCTTCTTCTTTTTTTTAATTTTGATTTTTTTGTTCTTCATGGATTTTTTTTGCATCGATTTGTATTTTTATTTACTTATTTATTTTTTGGCCATGCCATGCGGCATGCAGGATCTTAGTACCTAGACCAGGGATTGAACCTGTGCCCCCTGCAATGGAAGCACGGAGTCTTAACCACTGGACCACCAGGGAAGTGCGCAAAATTCTTCCTATGCATGCCAGCACTCCTTTTCATGTTGACTGTCCTTTCTCCTCCAGGAGCACCTTTGTATACTTTTTTGCATTAGTCTTCACTTAGAATTTGGGCCTCCCCATCCGTGTATAGTAAAAACCCCTGTGATCGTCTAGAAAGTTATAGATACTCTAGGCTAACACATATTGAGCATTATATACATGAAAGACTGGTTTTGAGGATTGCCCCAGTTCTTCTGAGAAGACTGTAATCTTCACTTACCTTGCTGTATAGCTGTCTGAACTATTTTGTGTTATTTCTAAAGGATAGTACTTCGGAAGAAATAGATTTAGATATTTTTAATCAAGCCTGACCTTTCAGTGCAGCAAATGAGCTGTGTGAAATTTCATAGTTTCTAATCCAAGGGTTTTATAATATCTTGGACTATTGACTGGATATCTGAAATGTGAGTGAGAGAGGGAGAAAGAATAAGAGAGAAGGAAAAGAGACTGGGGCCTGGGAAGAAGGAATGAAGGAGGCAGGAAGAGCAGGAAGAATGAGATGGGAGGAGAAAGTCTGGTCCATAATGTTTTTCCATTCCTTTATTCAACACATATTTATTACCAGTTCGGGGCCAGGAATGATGTTAGTCCTGGGCAAACACTAATGATTTAAATAATAAAAATAATAGCTAAACTTGTATAGTACTTACTATGGGTCAAGCCCTAGAATAAATGCTTTAAAATATGATATTATTTTATCTTCATAACAGCTCTATGAAATAAATATTGTTATGTTTCCCATTTTACAAATGAGGAAACTGAGGAATAAACAGGTTAAGTACATACAATCATAGAGCTACTGAGTGACAGACCTGGGATTTGATCCCAAGTCGCCCCACTCTGGAGCCCTTGCTTTTAACTACAACCTTGTACTGAGCCTTCTTGAGGGTCTATAGTCCATGGGCACTGGAAGTGTGGTAAAGGACAGGGACAATGAATAGACGTGTTGGGATGAAGCACATAAGAAGATAAGGAAGCCGACAGGAAAGAGTTCTCTCCCAGGGTTCCGGAGTTAGCAAAGGATTCCAGAGAAGGTGAGGTTTATGCCTGCTGATAGTGGAGGTCAGCCACATGAGGGGAGGAAGAAGGAAGCTCAAGGGAAGGTGAGCTCCATTGGTAAAGGGAAAGATTTTGCATTTACTTTATACAAAATAAATAGTATTTGCAATTTACTTTATACAAAATAAATAGTATTTGCAACTGATACATCATTCTATATTATTGTATAGAGAAGCATCCCTCCATATTTTATGAGCTGCTAAAACCTATCATATGGATGGACTTACAAAACCACTGATAAAGCTCGGATTTTAATTATAGTTGTGCTGTAACGAAAGATAATATGGAGTTATTTCTCTGCACCAAGCATGAACCTTGTAATAGTGTCCCAAGTTTTTAAAATAATTGAAGCAGTGTCTCTGAAATGCAGCCTGATTTTGAGAAGCATACATTAAGACACAAATCTGTACCTGGAAAGGCATCCTGTTATTGGTTTTAAGACCTTTCCTTTCTGACACAATGAAGGATGTTTATTAAGCAGAAACTCACTGGATCTGGAAGTGAGTAAAGTGACTGAAGGAAAAAATGCCCCAGGCTTCTTTTCATAGAAATGAATAATCCTTTAAAATATGTTCTCTTTTTATTGTTCCTGAATGCTTTACCTCCCTTCCCTCCCCTTCAAAGTCCACCTGTTTGTGTAATATGACTGTGCTCTGGTATCACCTCCTCCACGAAGCTGTCTTCATCCCTCCTGCCCTAGTTGATCCTGTGACCTTCCTCCATGCTTGTACCCGTACCCTCACTGTAGCTTTAGTATCATCAGTGCATCTGCCTCATGTACTTATAATTCTTAGTACCTCTGTTTGTCTTTCACTGGACTGTGAGCCCCTGGAGAGTAGGGACTTTATTATATTCATTCTAATGGACTGCATGACATATTGTACTTATTAAAAGTCTGAATCATCTAACACTACTAAAATATTATCAAGTGGGGAATAATGCTATTTCGATCAGAAAAAGGAAATGCGTGGCTCCCTAGAAATACAAAGATTGTCCTCAGTGTTCACCAGTTGGTCCTTTTTTTTTAACCATTTCATTGTCAAGATTGATCTCAAATAGAGAATCAGCAGAATGTAGCTATAAGCACCACCTAAGGTATCTGGAGCAGAAATTGAGAAAATCAGGCAGGAAAACAAAGCTCAAACAAAATTTTAATACATTTAATTCATTTCAAGAAATGAAAAAATAGGAAAGGGAAGAAAGCACATTCTTTTGGATAAACAACAACTTAGATTATACTCATTTCATTTCATTATCATAACGAACTTGGGATGTTACCAGTTTTACAGTGTAGCTACTAAGGCACAGCAGAGTTGTAACTCAGAGTAATACTAACAAGAGAGAACCACTTTAAGAGTATGGAATTTGTAGTCACACTTGTTTGTTATGTGTGTGCTCAGGATTGGGATCACAGAAAATATAGGTTTGTATTCTGCTTTCTTCATATCATATTTTGTTGGGAGCAATCTCCAGTTCTCTTAATATCCCTTGAAAATATACTTTTATGACCGCCTGTATTCCATTCAGTTATCAATCCATTCATTCATCAACCACTCATTGAATATTACTGTGTGCCAAGCAGTGGACTGTACCCCAGGGCTACACAAGGCAAGAGATAAAGTTCCTGTTCTCATGTAACTATTTCAAAGATGTAATTTGTGTGGCCACTACTGTTGGTTGGCTAACTCAGTTTTCATTTACACCTCCTTCTCTCTGCTTCCAGGAGTTGAGGCCGGAAAAAAATACTTGGCTTTCTCACTTGTCTTCCAGTTAGGGAAGGCATGTAACCTATGTAAGGCCTATAGGGTTTAAGGAGAAGTCTCTTCCTGGATTTCTGGGAAAGTTTTGCTTTTTTGATAAAAAGGACTGATATGTTGAGATTTTTGACCACTATCCCCTTCTTTCTACCTTGAAAGGTGATATCTGAGCTATGCCTGACGTCTTTCAACTATGAGAATGCAGGCAACATTCTAAGGATGGTTAGATCAGAAATACAGAAAAATCCAAGTGGCGTTGTTGAGCACCAAAAGCAGTGTGAGCCACTACTTACCATAGACTTATTAAGTGAGGAAAATTAACTCATATTATCAAGTCTGCATTATCAAGTCAGATTTTCTGTGATTTGCAGCTACATAGAGCCCTATTGTTACCTATTATTCAGCCAACCTGCTGTTTCGGTGTCTTTAGATTATTTTACACTTTTTCCAGTTTTCAAATTATGCTATAATAAATAATATCATATGCAAAATATTGAACCCATTTCTAATTATTCCGATAAGATTAACTTCTTGATGTATAATTTTTGAGTATAAGGGTATGACATTGGATGCATTTTGGCCATATTTACATCTTGAAGGTTTAAAACATTTTATAATCCCAAATATCTGATAGCATCCAATTCAAATGACTGGTATTTCTTAACTGTACATTTTCAACTCATTGTATCTTTTCAATGATAGTAAAGGTATATTTGAGTGCATAAAATAACCCCATCAGCTTTCTATGAGAGAGCAGGATTCAGAGAGAAATAGTAGAACACTAATGCCCAGGAGCCTTTTTAAAACAGAGAATGTTTCCTTGTGTATACACTGTAGGTGAAAAGAGAACCCAATCTTTATTTCTAAGATGCAGAAACAGAAAGAACTGCAGTGTCAGGAGACACTTGTTCTCATCTAACTTGTGTTTTCTTCATTATTCTGAAATATCTGGGTAATTTTTAACCCAGAAAATGTGTTGAGGATTTGTGTAAATTCCAGGGAAATTCCAGTCAGTAGGTATGATATTGTTTATTAAAATAAACAAACAAAAAACCTGCAAGTACTCAGAAAAGAAATTCCCATAAAAGTAACTGTGCTCATCTGTTATCATCTCTATCCCTTTTACTAAAAAAGAAGTGGTTATCTACTAAGTTAAGCAAAACTCAGAAAACTTCACATCTTCACATGTAGACGTGCTCTGCAGTTTGCAAACTCCTTCACATAAAATATGTAAATCCTGCCAGCAGGTTGCTGTGGTTATTCTTTCTTAAATGTACTGTTATCTTGTTTTGAACTATGAGCATATATTGAACTAGTCATTATGTTCCGCTCTCCTACATAGAAGGCAAAAAACCTTTTCTTCTGGAATTGTTTTCTTGAACGCTAAACATGACCTAATTAGAAGTATAGGTAATCTTCACGGAGCTTAAAAATAATCTCTCTCCAATCAATGACAGAAGACTATGCTAAGGGAATAAATACTTCTCCCTCTTCAATGCATTTCTATTCTAGTATAGAGTTCTTTTATGCCAGTACATGCCCCACTTTTCCCCTCTTAACCAGAAAGGAATATTTTCATTGTATGTCTTCCTTACACTGGTGTACACTCAGCTACTACTTGAGTAGAAAACCTGGACGACCAGCTTGCATGTAACTTTGCAAAAAAAGGACAGAAGGAGCTGAGCAGTGTCTATGCTGGTGACTCACTGAAGTCCAGTCAAGTGTAAAATCAAGTTAGAAGCAGCCCAGCCCAGATACTGAAATGTGCCAGAAGGTAAGATTTCTAGAAAGTGTGTTTTCTTAATGATTATGAAGCTTTAATCCTTTCTCAAAATATCATCATTTGCCCTTCATAGTTAACTATGACTCTGGATTTATGTTGCTTTCTCTGGGGCCAGTGATTTTGAAAATACTGTTGGGGTAAAGAGGCGTCTAATAGGGTTTATCGTTTGCTGTCTCTAAGCTTACCTCTTTACCTTTTAGTTTACATAACAGCTCTTCTCCTCAAAAAACCTGTTCCCTTTCTGGGTGCCAAAATCCATATTTATCTTTCTGCTGCTAATTCGAACAGTCAAGGGATCTAAAGCATAGCTTGTTCTATCCATATTTATAGGGTTTTTTTTGATACACTAAAGGTAGTGCTCCATTTAATCTCACCAAAAATTAATTTTATGATTAGACATCCTGCTGTTACTTTAGTGTCACTGAGTTTTAGTAGTCATTGGCTAAATTACAGAGTATGGCTCGCAGAATCCGATTTGCCTTTAGGAAAGATACAAACCAGACACTGATGAAACTGTTCAAGAAACTCCAGGTGATGTCTGTGAAATCCTGATTTTATCTTTAATCTCAAAGACTGTACATGAATGCCCATATCAGAGGATTTCAGTTCAAAGCAATCTTGATAAAGCAACCAAAAGATTTTCTGAAGAAAAGATTTTTCTCCTACTTTGTCAGTTCATTTTCCTCCCTTGGGTCTCTATCATAATTTAAGATAGCAACCTACGGTATTAGCTTTAAAGATTGTATGAAATCTTGAATATCTTTGGATGGTTTCTGTCATTTCATTTGCTGTATTTTATACACCCAATAGCTGGAAAGGTATTGAAAAGATTATCCGCCTTAGATCATCAAACTTACAGCCAGTAAAAAAGAAACACCACCATCATTTTTTTCTGTAGCCATCTCAGAGATTTTCAGTAATGCTAATTTAGTTAGTTGAATAGATTGTAGCATTATTTCTAATTTCAAGTATGCTGAGCCCCTTCCCCCCGCACACAAAAAAAGTTGAATATTGAGAGAAAATATATTTTACTGGTATTTAAAAATATTTCTTAATTTTTTTTTCTTTTTAGGAGTATTCTAAAAATACTTCTTTATAAGGTCAGTGATAGTCTGTTCATATGATTCCTTGTTGTAAACTTAATGTACAGTGTAAACATTGCAGCCTGATGTGCTAAACTGGATTCACTAATGAGGGATGAACCTCTAAGAATTCTGTTAGCTTTAATATTGATTGATTGATTCATTTATTTATTCATTCAGTGAATGATTTATTGAGTTCCTTCTGGGTATCAAGCTGTGGGCTGGCAATGCAATAGTAGGCAAAAATAGACATGTTCCCTCCTGTACTCTTGGAGCTTGCTGTGAAGTAGGGGAGAGAGGCATTAATCAGACTTATCATACATTACAGCTGTGATAAAAGCAACAGAAGAAGTACATGATATTATGTGATAGCATAATGGAAGATTTCACCTAGTCAGGGAGGTCAAGGAGGCCTTTGGTGAGGGCCATGCTTGAACTGATGTGTGGAGGAGAAGCAGGAGTTAAAGAGGGGAAGGGGACAAGCTAAGTAGGGGAAGAGTTGAGTAGAGGAAGAGGACAAAGTGTCTGTGGTAGAAGGGAGCCCTGCAAGTCTGAGGGGCTGAAGGAAGACAGGGCTGGCTGGAGTGTAGAATGGAATGTAGCTCACTGTGAGGCTGGAACAGGGGGAAGAGCCATCAAGCAGGGTCCTAAAGTGTTTTATCTTCATCTTAAGAGCAATGGGAATTCATTAAAGGATTTTAAAATAGGTGATTCAGAGAGCAGGTTAGGACACATTATAATATGATAAAAATTCTTATTCTAAAAAGACCGCTCAGGTGGAAAGAAATGTGAGTGTGGAAAGAAATGGAGAATGGGGAGTGTATACCCACCATGTGGTTAGGGCTTTCTAGGACTTTACAAATGACCAAAGGGCAGTAAAAGGAAGACTGGGTTACTTAATTGGGTTTCCAAAAATTGAGCAAGATTGTTTGTAATTCCAAATCCCATTACAATGAATTATGGATGCAAGTTTATTATGATGATAACTATTAGTCAGTGTTGTAAGCTAATCCATACAGCCAAGTCTCCCCTCATGGAAGTCTTCCTAAATAAGCTCTCTGGTTTTGTTTTTGTTTGTTTGCTTGCTTGCCTACTTGTTTTTTTTTTTGGCGGTACGTGGGCCTCTCACTGCTGTGGCCTCTCCTCTTGTGGAGCACAGGCTCTGGACGTGCAGACTCAGCAGCCATGGCTCCCGGGCCCAGCCACTCCGCGGCATGTGGGATCTTCCCGGACTGGGGCACGAACCTGTGTCCCCTGCATCGGCAGGTGGACTCTCAACCACTGCGCCACCAGGGAAGCCCTACTTGTTTTAATTATTTTTTTCTACGTCCACATTTTTAAGAAGTTAAGATATAAAAATAAAAACAAAGATTCCTTCTTAGCCCTCCCTCTTGGTACACACACACACACACGCACACGCAATGAAACACATATAAATGTATACATGCAGGCAGCCTGTATATAATTTTATATAAATTGTATTAGAAGTATAATTTTACAAACTGCTTTTCAAACTCAATTTTTAAGCAAGATATTTCCTTGTCAATGAGACATATAGAAGCTCCACTTTGATAGTAACCTATTGTAGGGAGTGACCAGAATTTAAAAATTTTCCTTTTGATGAACATGTGTGCTACTTCCAATTTTTCCTATTATGCAAGACTGAATGAGTATCCTAGGAAATAAATCTTTTTATCTTTGATTATCTTCTTAGGATAAATTTCGAGATGAAATTACTGGATCAGTTGGTATAAACATTTAAAATTTCAATATGTTGATGGATTCTCTGCCCTCCAAAAAGTTTGAAACAATTTAATCTTTATCAGTTTTGGAAATAATGTCCATTTTACTATGTCTTTGTCAAGCCTGGATAGATGCGTTTTTATTCAGATTATTATTTTTTGCCTTTCTGATAGGTTACAGATGATACATTTTACAGTTTTCATTGACTATTTTGAAATTAATGTTATTTTTCTCAACAGCTCTGTATCACGTTTTGGTGTATTAATTTCATTTTTAGGAATTCTTTTGATATCATTAAATGTCCTTAAAATATTTTAGTGCTTAATATAACATATCCTTTTCTTTTTAGACTTTGGAGTCATCTCTTTTAGTTCAGGGATAGTATCTGGTGGAACCAGGTAAAATTAACATTATAAAGACACATTTTCCTTGATGCCATTATGCAAAGCCCTATTTTTCTAAAGACTAAATGGTTCACAGATATTTTTCCTAATTTTTAAAAAAATTAATAGACTCTATTTTTTAGAACAGTTATAGGTTTACAGAAAAAATGTATAGAAAATACAGAGTTCCCATATGCCCACAACCCTTCCTGCAGTTTCCCCTATTATTAATATCTTGTATGAGTGTGGTACATTTGTCACAGTTGATGAGCCGATATTGATGCATTATTATTAACTACAGTCCATAAACCATATTGTGTTATACTTTCTATGGATTTGGGAAAATGTATGATGTCATGTATCTATATTAAATGTGCATGTGGAATAGTTTTACTGCCCTAAACATCCCTGTGCTCCACTTGTTCGTCTCTCCTCCCTTCCCTCACTTCTTTGCCTGAACCCCTGGAAGCTATTGACATTTTTTACTGTCTTTATAGTTTTGTCTTTTCCAGAATGTCATATAGTTGGAATCATATAGTATGCAGCCTTTGCAGATTGGGTTCTTTCACTTAGCAGTGTGTATTTAAGGTTACTCCATGTCTTTCAGTGGCGTGATACTTACTTTTTCTTATTGCTGAATACTGTTTTGGCGGTACGTGGGCCTTACTTACTTTTTCTTATTGCTGAATACTGTTCCAAATCAGAGTTTGTTTACCTATTATTATAGCTACTTACTTTTTCTTATTGCTGAATACTGTTCCAAATCAGAGTTTGTTTACCTATTATTATAGCTACTTCCATAATTTTTAGAAATTATGAACAAAGTTGCTGTAAACATTCATGTGCATGCTTTTGTGTGGACATGTTTTCAACACATGTGGGTAAAGCATAATTGCTGGATCATATGGTAAGACTATGATTAGCTTTGTAAGATGCTGTTAGACTGTCTTCCAGAATGGCTGTACCATTTTGTTTTCTCACAACCAATAAATGAGAGTTCCTGTTGCTCTACATCCTCACTAGCATTTGTAGTTGTCAGTGTTTTCTAATTTTGCCATTCTAATAGATGTATAGTAGTATCACATTGTTTTAATTTGTAATTTCCTATGATATATGTTGAGCAAATTTTCATTTGCTTATTTGCCATCTGCACATCTTTTTTCAATGTGGTATCTATTCAAAATTTTTACCATTTTTTAATTGGGTTGTTTGTTTCTTATTGTTGAATTTTCAGAGTTCTTTGTATATTTTAGATACAAGTCTTTTATCCAATATATGTTTTGCAAATATTTTCTATGGCTTGTCTTTTCATTCTCTCATCAGTGTCTTTCACAGAGCAGACATTTTTAATTTTAATAAAGTCAAGTTTATCAATTTTTCTTTCATCATTAGTGTTTTTATTTTTGTATCTAAAAAGTCATCTCTAAAACCAAGGTCATCTAAATTTTCTCCTGTGTTACTTTCTAGGAATTTCATAGTTTTGTGTTTTACTTTTAGGTCTATGATCCATTTTGAGCTGATTTTTGTGAAAGGTGTAAGGGCTGGGTTTATATTCACTTTTTTTGGTGTAGATGTCCAGTTGTTCAAGCACCACAGATGTCTTTTTGTCCATGCTTGGAACCCTGAAACATCCCTGTGTTATTGATACTAAGATATAAATGTGGCTATAGATTTATAGATCTGAATATTTGCTACTTCTGAATGGTCTGCTTGAAAGCCATTAAAGTGACTTCTACTTATTCTAAGACTCTTTAAGATGAATTCACTGGCAGAAACACTTCCATAATGTCCCATTTTAATAGAACTGGTATGTTGTTTAGTAACACACAAAGGACTATTCAAAAGTTGGTGCAAAATTATACGTGTTACCTAGAGGAGAAATTATGTTTTCTAACATCTCCCCTCTCTGCCCTGGTCCTTCTTACTGCTTCTCATCTTACTTAAGTCTGTAACCTTTGTCTTTGTTGTTTGGCAGTGAACTTCATTCACTGATGCCAGAGGCAGGGAGTTTTCAGTAGATGCCCAAGCTCCTGATCCACACTCCTGGAGACTGGCTCTAGTCTCAATATTAAAATGTGCAGGAATATATCAAAGACACATTTTTTTAAATGTCCCTCTTTAACCTCGGAATAAATAACTTGGAAATATTTCTTTTAGTTCCTAATCTTTGATATGACCTACAATGGAATAAAAAGATGTCAAAGTTTCAGTTCCTTTTAATGTTTCTCTTTTAATAGTTCTGTGATTTGATACCATGGTGACAGGCATCAAGGAAATACTTAGAATTAATGATACTTTCAGTTGATTTGAAAAAAGGATGTATTTTTAATTCCTCTAGCTTCTTGATTAAATTACCATCTTGCATACAAGCTCATTCCTGGCGTAAATGAATTGAAAATATCGATTTCAAGAATTATTTTATTCCATATAACACCATGCTTATTTTTGTCTAGTTTTACCAGATTATTTTAACCCAAATTATAGAAACAAAAAAAGTAAGCAGATGGTTTAAATATTATAAATACATCTTATAACACTTTGGTATTTAGAGAATTATGTTTGGAATTGATGAGCTATTTCTTAGTATTTAAATATCTGCTATTTCTTAATTTTGGGGGGGTGTTAACCGGGTTAATGTTTTAAAGAATTTTTTTAAAAATTCACCTTTAACATAGAAAGAAATAATCACTTGAAGTTATTGTGGTATTCCTTTACAATTCAGTGAAGAAGGTGTGTAAATTCTTTGCAGTATCATTTGAAATATTTCTTTTCCATTACTTTCCTACTACAATTACTGCAGGTTTCCATTTCATCTCACCTGGAGTATTTTTTTTTAAACATATTTATTGGAGTATAATTGCTTTACGATGGTGTGTTAGTTTCTGCTTTATAACAAAGTGAATCAGCTATACATATATATCCACCTATCTCCTCCCTGTTGTGTCTCCCTCCCACCCTCCCTATCCCGCTCCTCTATGTGGAAACAAAGGACGGAGCTGATCTCCCTGTGCTATGTGGCTGCTTCCCACTAGCTATCTGTTTTACATCTGGTAGTGTATATATGACAATGCCACTCTACAATGAGGTATCATCTCACACCATCTCAAAAAATCTACAAACAATAAGTACTGCAGAGGGTGTGGAGAAAAGGGAACCCTCTTGCACTGTTGGTGGGAATGTAAATTGATACAGCCACTATGGAGAACAGTATGGATGTTCCTTAAAAAACTAAAAATAGAACTACCATATGACCCAGCAATCCCACTACTGGGCATATACCCTGAGAAAATCACCTGGACTATTTTTATAACAACTTCATGATGTCTCTGACTTCAGTCTTTCCCTTCACTGTTTTGTCCCATACTCTACCCACTATTGGATCTTCCACAAACACTATACTGCTCATATTATTATAGTAACTTCTGCATTGTGATGTAGAAAAGAGTATGGGTTTTGCAATAAAGACCACTTACTATTTCTGGAATTTTGGACGCAGTCTTTAATCTCTCTAAGTTTCAGTGTCCTTAATTATAAAATGGGGCTTTTTCAACAAACTCGTAAAAGTTGGAATTATGATTAAATGAAACTAATGCTTATTTTATTAATACTTCTCATCTGTCTATTGAAGAAAGTCCAAAATTCTTAACTTGGCATACAAAATCAACCAGAGTTTGAGCTCAGACCACCTCTCAACACATTAACTCATCCGTACATGGCCAACATTTTAGCCAAAGCCCATTCAGAACCCCTATGTACCATCCTTGGCTTCTCTCTTCCTGTACCTCCACCTCTTTTATATTTCTGCTGCCTGGAATTTCTTTCCTCTATCTTCATCACTTATTGAAATGCTCCCAGTTCATTAATGCAACCTGACAAGGCATCTTCAAATTCCTGATCAAATGTAACCAGACTAAGATGAATGACCCCTTTTCCCCTGATATTTGTAGGGCACTGATTTTTACTTTCTTATGACACCTAACACTTAACTGCTTTGAATAGTAGTTACTTGTATAAAGGTCTTTTCTAAGAGACCTTAAGGTACACAATAGCAAGGCCAGTGTTATAGTCATGCAAGCTCATGGCACTTAGAACTGTATCAGACACAAAGTTTTCAATAACCATTTGGTGGGGCTTCCCTGGTGGCACAGTGGTTGAGAGTCCGCCTGCCGATGCAGGGGACGCGGGTTCGTGCCCCGTTCCGGGAAAATCCCACATGCCGCAGAGCGGCTGGGCCCGTGAGCCATGGCCGCTGAGCCTGCACGTCCGGAGCCTGTGCTCCGCAACGGGAGAGGCCACAACAGTGAGAGGCCCGCGTACCACAAAAACAAAAACAAAAACCATTTGGTGAATTAAGGTATAATTTACCTTTTTAATATCTATAATCATCCCACTATTTCAGGATTATTTCTCATAGAGATATTTTTTTCTCATTAAAACATTAAAAATGGACAAAATTTGGGATAATTTTTTTCCTGTGTTGGCTCCGGAGGACTTCTTAGATGATTTCAGCAATGCAGAGTGCATATCACCTTGAGTATATTTATTATTATCTAGAAAATTAGCTCAAGTTGGCTATAACAGCAGAAATGTCCCCTGATATATCAAAGTTTGACAAATCTATTCCCATTAAGGAGAGAACTGAAGGCATTTTTAGTTGATACTTTGTATTTTTAGAATATCTAGTTTATTTCTGACCCCAAACCATCAGAACACATAAGATTCTATTGTATTACTAAATGAGTGTCCTTTTGTTCAGAAGAGCATGTTAAAAAATGCCCCAGATAATCACATAATATCTCATTATACACCATAAGACTAAAAAAAGCTTCTTAACCTGTCTAATACATTTTCCGTATTTTCAGGCAAGTTTTACCTAAACCATTTCTGACAGGAAGACAACTCTTCTAGTCTTAATTATCCCAAGGGAAGATGATTTCATAGCCTCCCTTATAAAATAAGGACCTTCACAAAAGAATGTGATAAATGAACCCTAGAGCTATTGCAGTGATAGATGAATTATGTCAGTGAAAAACTTGGAATGAGTAAAATCAAGGAAGAAAAATCTCACTTTGCGTGAGATCAGGTAAGCATAAAGCATATATGAAGGCTTTTAATGATGTCTCTAAGGAAAATTCTGCTTTGAGATGGAGAGTCAGGAGATGATAATGGACTTTGACGGAAGGGGAGAGGAAAAGAAAAGAGCATTTGAGAAAACTGAAGAAGAAATATTGGGAATTTAACGGAACAAAGCCATGTGGAAAGAAATATACCCATAAGTCAATGAAGTATAAAAAGCGCAGTAGGGCCCCAAATAGGAGGCTTTTCTAGATTGCATCTTTAAGACGTACTTAATGTCTGTCAGTATGAAGTTTAAAAAACTGTTTGCTCTGCATTTAATACTGACTTGTTAATCTTTAAAATAATTTTAAGACTTTAAATACTAAATTTTTATTATTGCTTTCCTAAAAGGATCCCTCAAGGATATCTCTGTTTCCACTTTGGTTAGTTTTAACAAATGCAAGGATTTCCATTCCATTCTGTCCCCTTGATACTCCTGGCTGTTTGAAAAAGAATACTCAATTCATTTAATAAAGAAAACACTTGTTCGTTGGTCTACCTCTTCAGACTTCCAGCAGCTGTAAGGATAATTAAAACCATCCAGAGTATTGTTGTTGTGTTCCTTATGGCAGCTTCGATTCTATTGATGGCATCTAACTTTTCTTTAAGAATTTTATGAAATTGTCCATGAAAGAGAACTGTATAGTTCTGGATGGCACTGGTAGAAAGAGAGTCACAAGCAGTAAGTGCGAAAAGCATAACAGGGAGCAGGGCTTTTAACAATTTATCTTTTCTTTAAGGCCAGGAATAGATAAACCATATAAAAATTTTGTAGCTTCTTAGAGAATTTGGATGGTGTGTATGAAGCAATCTGGATAATCTACTTTTTCATTATATTACATTTACAATTTATATGTTCCAAACATTCCTTTTTGTGAATAAAATATTTTTTTATAAAATAAAACATATTTAGGTGTTGGTTTGCTAAGGGTAAATAGTTTTGCTCCTGTATATATACTTTTAGTGTAAACATTTACTGTGCTTTAACCCTGCTGGAATAATGCATTATTCCTTATTTTTTTAAATGTCACATGTACATCTATTCATTGTGCAACACAATTAGAATAAAAATGTATGGTTTTGTTAAGCTGTACCATCTCAAAAATATTTAGGGGAGAGCTACATGCAGATTTTTTTTTTTTTTTTTTTTTTTTTTTGCGGTACGCGGGCCTCTCACTGTTGTGGCCTCTCCCGTTGCGGAGCACAGGCTCCGGACGCGCAGGCTCAGCGGCTGTGGCTCATGGGCCCAGCCGCTCCACGGCATGTGAGATCTTCCCGGACCGGGGCACGAACCCGTGTCCTTTGTATCGGCAGGCGGACTCTCAACCACTGCGCCACCAGGGAAGCCCCCACAGATTTTTAATAATAAATTTCTTCTCTGTTCTCAGGCTGGTCTTATCTGATCTCAAACAGATCAATGTTGAATTTATTCAAAATGGTCTTTGTTGCTAGAAATTTTGTTTAAAACTAGAGAAAAGATAAATGTTCTACATGGGTTTAAACTTTTAATTAAGCCTCACAAGCAGCAAGAGCCAAATAACAGAGTTCAATAACTAAAGAAACAAATGATATTTGTGTAAAATGAATTAACTGTGTTGAGGGTTTTGAATATTATATTACCTCAGTATAAGAGAAAGTATGTAAGAAACAGTTCCACTAGTATTTCCTACATATTTTATTTCCTTCTCGGTCTCTGAGGTGTGCTACCTGTCCAGTCTACAAATAATTGATGACTTGGATGATCAATAAATTTTGTAAATGATATGTTCAAAATTTATCTAATTTTATTCCTATTACAAACTTTATCCTGCCATTAATTTCAATAAAATATCAATAGAGTAATATAATCATATAATTTGATATGTTAGGGAAAGCCAGTTAGTAGAAGAGGGAACAATGTATTAAAATCTTGCTAAATACATGAATCCAGGCAGGAAAAAAATAATAAACTAATAAAACAAAACAAAATTCCCAGTGCTTTTTTATTAGTATATGTGGGGCTTTTGCTTTTTAAAAATTATCATTTGGAGAGTAACATTTGTTTTTATTTCTTTTTCTTTTTTTAATTTTGAATTTCTATTGCTACAATATATATTCTGAAAAACCTCTAAAGCAAAATTATACGCTTTATTTCTATTGCAAAGCCAACACCTGTGCAACGACATGCAGGACAGGAAATAGATCTTTGCCCTCTTATTCACTGTCTGTGCCTTAGCCTCCCAAGTTAACTTTTATGCTAATTTTAAGGTTACTGATTTAATGTTATTAATTGCCTTGCTTTTCTTTAATAGTTTTTACTATGAAATGCACATCCCTAACCATGTTTAGTTCACCATTTGTTGGAGAAATGGAATCATGCACTATGCATCCTTTCATGCCTGGCTTCTTTCTCCTAAATTGGTATTTGTGATATTTAGCCATGTTGTGTGTAGCTGTACTTTGTTCATTTACATTGCCGTATTGTCTTTTTTGTGTGGCTCTTTTACACTTTTAAAATCCATTCTACTGTTCATGGACATTTGAGTTGTTTCTAGTTTTTATCTTCATGACTCTTGGGTGTATACATAAGTGTGGAATTGCTAGGAATGTGTAACTTCAGGTCTAGTGGGTATTGCTAAACTGTTTCCCACGTGGTATAACTATGCACTCCCATTTGATATTTCCCATTAATTCACGTCCTTACCAACCTTTGTTATTTCTTTGGTTTTAAAATTCTAGTTACTCCGATGGATGTGTTGTAGTATCTTAGGGTACTTTTAATTTGCATAGCTGACCAATTAGTTGAGTTCTGTTTGGCCATTTGTGAAGGTTTTATTTAAATCTCTTGCCATATTTTTCTGTTGTGTTATCTGTTTTTCCTCTCTATGGATTTGTATGATTAATACACACACACACTCAGACACAGTATAAAATTCCTGTGTTGGTTATATTTGTTGTAAATATCTTCTCCCAGTGTGCAGTTTACCTTTTTGTTTTCTTAATGCTGTCTGCTGGAAACAAAAATAATTAATTCTTACGTGGTCCAGTTGGCCTGTCTTTTTCTCCATAGTTATTGCTTATTGTGCCCTGTTTAAGAACTCTTTCCCTGCCCTATCATGAAGATACTTTCTTGCATTGTATTCTAGAAGCTTTATTGTTTTACCTCTCACATTTTGCTAAATAGTTTACCTGGAATTGATCTTCATGTATTATGTGAGATAGATGATAAGTTTCATTTTATTCCATGTGGATATTAAATTGTCCTAGAATTGTTTATTGAAAGAGACTGTCCTTTCCCCACTGTATAAAGTGCTAACTTTGTTAAAAATCAATTGTCCATATGTGCATACATGTGGTAATGAACTCTCCATTTCGTTCCATTTGTTTTTCTCGTCTGTCCTTGTGCCCATACAACGTTGTTTTAATAATTGTATTTTTATAATAACTCCTGATATCCCATAGAGCAAGTCTTTTTACCTTGTTCTTCCTCAGTAGTGTCTTAGCTATTCTTGGCTCTTTGCACTTCCACATTTAGTAGCAACTTGTCAAGTTACAAGGATACAAACACACACATGTCACACAAAGTTGTGATTTTTTTTTTTTTTTTTTTTTTTGTATTTCATTCAACCCTTAGAGGAATTTAGGGAGAATTAACATCCTAAAATGTGGACACTTCAAATCCATGAACATGATGTATCTCTCCAAATTTTTACATCTTTTGTGTTTTCTTTCAATAAAATGTCATATTTTTTTTGTGAAGAGACCTTCATGTCTTTTATGAGATTTAATCCTAGTATTTGATTGGTTTTCCTACTGTCATAAATAGCATGTTTTTCAAGCTACTATGTATCTAGAACCCTTGTAAAACTATGTCTCTGGCATCCGTGTAAATCTTTCTAAAATTATTTTATATCAGGGTTAGTAATGCTCGCTGTGTATCTCAATTCAATACAATAACTTTGTCATTGCCCTCTGAAAATCTATGGATTTTGGTTACCAGCAACAGAAACTGATTTTGGCTAATTTATGCAAAGGAGAACTTAAAAGAGAATACAGGTGAGAGAAAAGATATCTGGGTTTCTGGGAATCTGTTTTGAAAACAAGTGAGAACCAAGTCAATGCCAAGGTCCTAAGATCATGAACTGAAGTTTGAAAGCATGTTTCCTCTGTGACAACTTTTCTGTGTTCTTGCTTATTCTTGCATCTTTTCCTCAAGTGTATTATTCATAGCACAGAGCATTTAATTTACCAAACTTAGATCACTTCCTGACTCTCCTTATATAAAGAGAGGGAAAATTGTGTCTTTGGTCTTTTTCAGTAGAAGATGGTTCCTGAAAATTATCTTTGCACCAATGCTACACACAATGGGAAAAAGAGCAGGGTATAATTCCTTAAGGAAAACTGAATGCTTTTAAGAGAGGACATGAATGCTGGAGAGAAAAACTAATAGTAACTCCTCCTTAGAGGAAGGTCATAGATGACAGCCTGGTGCCCATCAGGCAGTTCTCTCTAAAGTTTAGTAGCAAATGCTTTGCTAAATATGGATATATACTGTAATAGGATTTCTGGAGCCACCATATTCTTTTCTTTCTCTCTCATATATATATTTTCCACTATTACCCCTTATTGATTTTAATCCGTCAAATATATATATATAGTGTATATTCTATTATCCCTTATTGATTTTAATTTGTCAAAACATGATAATTTATTAAAAAAAGGTTTAGTGAAACAGAAGATTAGAGAATTAGGAGTCAAGTCTTGGTATAAATATTTTTGATATTTTTCCATAGAAACTGTATTATTATGTGAAGAGAAATCTACCCTATAACTTAATTTTTCCAGGAGTTAAAATAAGGTGTATAACATTATTTTTGGCAGAGCACTGAAGTTCAGTTAGGGTTGATATTTAACCTTTTTTCATTCCAGGGATGCCTCAAACTTCAACCGTGTTACTCACAAAATGAGTCACTTCCTGTACTCCAGTTGTTTCCAGATGTGTTACGCTTCTGGAGATTAATTACATTTAGAGTAATGTTTATATATGTGCAGGACTAAATGTTATAATGCTAGGTTAATCTATTGTATTTCAAAGAGACTTCAGAGATCTTTTCATTCAAACTAAAGAAGGAACTTGGCCTACATATCTCTGGAATTTAATTGCATACTATCTATTGGAAAGCTTCCCAGGATGAAGAATGGTATTCTTTGAGGCAACCTTCTTCATTATTGGACAATACTATAGTCCCTTTCTATATCAATTCTTTAAGAATTCATGATTCTACTTATTTTTCTCTACTTTTTTTTTTCTAAATGTTTTTTATTCTAAAAATAATACATGATTCTTTAAAAAACATGCAGGTAGGAGAGAATTGTATGAAATAAAAAGTGAAAGCTTAGAAGTTTTTTATACTGCTAAAGTAATTCTTCTTCTGTGCTATTTCCACACATCTGACTAAGTTCAGCCACTGGAGCAAGAGAATGTGTGTCTGTCTACTCTTCATGTGACAACACTGCAGGTGTCTTAACAGCTAACTTGACCTCATTAAGTGTTTAACAGCTAACTTAACAGCTAACTTGACCTCATTAAGTGTTTGGTTTTTTTTTTCTGTCTTACTGTGCCATCTATTTTCAATTGTTAAATGTTTTAGGTATGTACAAGACATCTTTAAAAGAGAAAATGAAATTGCTTAATATGCTTCCATAGTAATATTTGTATGACATTTGTGCAATTTGAATTTATTTCTAAAATTCAGGGCAACACTGAATCTACGGACTTGACATTCTGAATTATGTTTTAGCTATTACAGAATTTTTGCATAAAACCTCAATATGAATGCCTGTCAGGAGAGTATACAGAAATGGCATTTTTGTTTTGTGAATAGGGATTTGATAGAAACATCATTTTGTCATCGAAATGTTATGTGTCTATAATGTTAAGAATTTCTTAATAATGGAACTGGTTATCATAACCCTCCTTCTGATAAAATAAAAGTCAAAGAAAGCATTAATTTGTAAAATCAGTGCATTGAAAGATTTTTAAAGTGCCCATGTCAGTACGTGCATCATCTTGCTAATGAATAAAAGTATCATTTCAAGGTCATATGCATGTAAGCTAGTTTCCATCCAAAGAATTGCTAATATTATCAAGTTTTCTAAGAAAGAGGTTCTTATTGAGAGGACTTAACAGAGCAATAGAATGCAGAAAAAAATTAACTTAAGCCCATAGCTGTGTCATTGAGATATATTTAGTAATATCTCCCCCAACTTGTATAATTTAGAAGAAAATGATTATAATATATAATTACTCAGCAATGTGTTTTTTTAACAGTAATGCATATTTTATTAATAGATCTATTTTTTTAAAAAATAACTACTTATTTCATAGCTTGGATGTTCTAAAAATTAATTTATCCATATCCCTTTTAATGAGTGTATAAGTTTTTAAATTATTTATAACAGATAATGTTGTAAAGAACTTCTTTGAAAATGTATGTGACTATTTCTGTAATAGATCCCTTAACTGGAATTGCTGGGTTCAGAGTATGTGATTTCAATTTTTGACATAATATGTAAAATTGCTGTCTAATAACGTGATTTCCACTCACATCAAGCATGTTGTTGGAGCACTAACCTCACATTCTCTCAAAAACCAAATAATAATCACAATTATTTTTTGGACAAATTGATATCCAAAAATGACATCTCATTTCAATTTTCAATTTTTTAAGTAGGTTGTAATTTGGGACCATTTGAATATATCTTCCTGGGAATATCCTTTCCTCTTTTTAAAAATTGAAATATAGTTGATGTACAATATTATGTTAGTTTCTGGTGTACTACATAGTTATTTGACATTTACATACATTATGAAATGATCACCACAAGTCTAATAACCATCTGTTCTGGTACAAAGTTATATTATTGACCATATTCTTTCTGCTGTAAATGACATACCATGGATTATTTATTTTATAACTGTAGGTTTGTACCTTTTAATAATCTTCATCTACTTTGTCCATTACCCCACCCCCTTCATTTTGGCAACCACGTGTTTGTTTTCTATATCTATGATTCTGTTTTGTTTTGTTTGTTTTGTTTTTTAGATTCCATATATAAGGAGATAATAAGAAATTTGTTTTTCTGTGTGTGACTTGTTTCAATTAGTATAATACACTCTAGATCCATCCATGTTGTCCCAAATGGCAAGATTTCATCTTTTATGGCTGAGGAATATTCCATTGTATATGTATGTACTGCAGTTTCTTTGTCTATTCATCTATCAATGGACACTTAGGTTTCTTCCATATCTTGACTATTGTAAATAATGCTGCAACGAACTTTAGGGTGAGTATATCTTTTAGAATAGGTGCTTTTGTTTTCTTTGGGTAAATACCCAGAAATGAAATTTCTGGATCGTATGGCAATTATATTTACAATTTTTTGAGGAACCTACATGCTGTTTTCCATAATGGCTCCACCAACAGTGCATGAGGATTCCCTTTTACCCACATTCTCACCAAAACTTATTTGTTGTCTTTTAGATGATAGCCATTCTGACAGGTGTGAGGTGCTATCTCATTGTGGTTTTAATTTGCATTTCCTTGAAAATTAGTAATGTTGAGCATAATTTCATGTGTCTTTTGGCCATCTGTATGTCTTCTTTGGAAAAATGTCTAGTCTTCTGCTCAGTTTTTAAATTGTTTGTTTTGATGTTGAGTTTTATGCGTTCTTTGTATATTAACCCCTTATCAGATTTATCATTTGCAAATATCTTCTCCCATTCAGTAGGCTGATTTTTCACTTCATTGATGGTTTGCTTTACTGTGTAAACGTGTTTTAGATTGATATGTGCCATGTGTTTATTTTTACTTTTTTTTTTTCCCTTGCCTGAGGAGACAGATCCAAAAGAAAAAAAAAATTGCTAAGATTGATGACAAAGAGTATACTGCTTATGTTTTCTTCTAGGAGTTTTTTAGTTTCAGGCCTTACTTTTAAGTATTTAAACATAGAATTGGATGTCTATTTTGATTTTGTTTTTATATATGATGTTAAAAAGTAGTCCAGTAACATTCTTTTGCATTTGCACCATTTTCACCATTTACTGAAGAGGCTCTCTTTTCCTCATTGTATATTCTTGCCTCCTTTGTCACAGATTAACTGACCAGATAAGTGTGAATTTATTTATGGGCTGTCTATTCTGTTCCATTGATCTATGTGTCTGTTTTTGTGCCAGTAATATACTGTAGTTTTGTAGTATAGTTTGAAGTAAGGGGACATTATACCTCCACCTTTGTTCTTCTTTCTCAAGGTTGCTTTGGCTATTTGGAGTCTTTTGTGTTTCTGTACAGATTTCAGAATTTATTTGTTCTACTTCTGTGAAAAATGTCATTGGTATTTTGATACAGATTGCATTGAATCTGTAGATTGCCTTGGAGAGTATGGTCATTTTAAGAATATTAATTCTTTCAATCCATGCACATAGTATATCTTCCCATATGTTTATATAATCTTCAGTTTATTTCATCAGTATCTTATACTTTTCAGAGTACATGTATTTTTATCTCCTTGGTTAGATTTATTCCTTGTATTTTATTTCTTTCTATGCAGTTGTAAATGGGATTGTTTTCTTAATTTCTCCTTCTGTTAGCTGGTTGTTAAAGTAGAGAAATACAGTAGATTTCTGTATATTAATCTTATATTCTGCAACTTTACTGAATTCATTTATTAGTTCTAGTAGTCTTTTGGTGGTATCTTTAAGATTTTCTCTACATTGTATCATGTCATCTGCAAATAGAAACAGTTTTACTTCTTCCTTTCCAGTTTGAATTCCTTTTATTTATTTTTCTTATCTGATTGCTGTGGCAAGGACATCTGATACTATGTTGAATAAAAGTAGTGAGAGGGTATTCTTGTCTTGTTCCTTGATCTTAGAGGAAATGCTTTCAGGTTTTCACTGTTGAGTATGATGTTGGCTGTAGGCTTGTCATATATGGACTTTATTATGTTGAGGTATATTCCCTCTATATCACTTTGTTGACAGTTTTTATCATGAATGAATGTTGAAGTTTTTTCTAAAGCTTTTTCTATATCTATTAAGGTGATTGTATGATTTTTATTCTTCTATTTCTTATTGTGGTATATCACATTGATTGATTTGTTGTGTACCACATCCTTGCATCACTGGGATATATCCCACTCGAACTTGGTGTATGATCCTTTTAATATATTGTTGAATTTCGTTTGCTAGTATTTTGTTGAGGATTTTTTGCATCTATGTTCATCAGTGATATTGGCCTGTAATTTTCTTCTTCTGTGATGTCTTTGTCTCGTTTTGGTGTCAAGGTGATAATGACCTCATAGAATCAGTTCAGAGGCATTCCTTCCTTCCTGTTCAATTTTTCAGAATAGTTTGAGAAATATAGGCATTAACTCTTCATTAAATGTTTGATAGAATTCACCTATGAAGCTATCTGGTCCTGGACTTTTGAATTTGGGTGTTTTTTTTAAAATTACTGATTCAATTTCTTTAAGGGTAATCGTTTTGTTCATATTTTCTATTTCTTCCTGATTCAGTCTTGGGAGATTACCAGGAATTTATCCATTTCTTCTAGGCTGTCCATTTTTATTGGCATATAATTGCTGACAGTAATCTCTTAGCATTCTTTGTGTTTCTGTGTTGTAACTTCTTTTCTTTCACTTCTGATTTTATTAATTTGAACCCTCTTTTTTTCTTGATGAGTCTGCTTAAAGGTTATCAATTTTGTCTATCTTTAAAAAAATCCAGCTCTTAGTTTTGTTGATCTTTTCTGTTTTTTTTTTTTTTTTTTCAGTCTCTTTCATTTATTTCCAGTCTGATCTTTACTTTTCTTCTACTGACTTTGTTTTTTTTGGGAGGGCAGGGATGGTTGTTGTTCTTCTTTACTTACTTCCTTTAGGTGTAAGGTTGGATTGTTTATTTGTTCCCTGAGGTAAGCTTGTATCACTATAACCTTTCCTCTTAGAACCACTTTTGCTGTGTCCCAGATTTTGGATGGTTGTGTTTCTATTCTCATTTGTCTCAGGTGTTTTTTTGAAATTTCCTCTTTGATTTCTTCAGTGACCCATTGGTTGTTTAGTAGCATATTGTTTAGCCTCTACATGTTTGTGATTTTTGTAGTTTTTTTCTTGTAGTTGATTTCTAGTCTCATACCTTTATGAAAAGATGCTTGATATTATTTTAGTCTTTTTAAATTCGTTGAGTCTTTTTTTGTGGCCTAGCATGTTATCTATCCTGGAGAATGTTTTATGTGCATTTGAAAACAGTGTGTTTTCTGCTGCTTTTGCTGGAATGTGCTATATATATCTATTAAGTCCATTGGTCTAATGTGTCATTTAAGGCCAGTGTTGCCTTATTGATTTTCTGTATATTTGATCTGTCTATTGATGTAAGTAGGGTGTTAAAGTCCCATAACATTATTGCATTATTGTCAATTTCTCCAATTATGTTGTTAACATTTGCTTTATATATTTAAATGCTCCTATGCTGGGTACATATACATTGACAATTGCTATATCTTCTTGTTGGAAAAATCCTTTTATCATTATATAATGTCTTTTTTTGTCTCTCGTTAAAGTTTTCATTTTAAAGTCAATTTGTCTGACATGAGTATTGCTGCCTCAGCTTTCTTTTTGTTTCCATTCCATGGAATACCTTTCTCCATCACCTCATTTTCAGTCTGTGTGTATCTTTATATCTGAAGTGTGTCTCTTGTAGGCAACATATAGATGGGTTTTGTTCTCATCCATTCAGCTACTCTTTGTCTTTTAATCGGAGCATTTAGGCCACTTAACATTTAAAGTAATTATTGATAGGCATTTGCTTATGCCATTTTGTTGACTGTTTTCTGGTTGTTTTACAGTTCATTTTTGTTCCTTTTTTCTTCTCTTGAGATTTGATGACCATCTTTAGCATTATGTGATTGTTTTAAGTTGATCTCTTAAGTTCAAACACATTCTTATAACCCTACAATTTTATTCCTCATCCCCATATTTAATGTTTCTGACATCATATTTACATGTTTTTGTTTTGTGTATCCCTTAAATACTTGTTGTGCATATAGATGATTGTACTACTTTTGTCTTTTAATCTTTCTACTAGCTTTATAATTGGTTGATCTACTACTTTTATTGTATGTTTGCCTTTACCAGTGACATTTTCCCTTTCATAATTTTTATGTTTCTAGTTATTGCCTTTTTCTTTTCTGCTTAAAGAAATCCTTCTAACATTTCTCATAATGCCAGTTCAGTGGTGCTGAAATCTTTTATCTTTTTTCATTTTTTTTCTTTTTGTCTGTAAAACTCTTTATCTCTTCTTGAAGTCTGAATGATATCCTTGCCAGGTAGAGTATTCTTGCTTGTAGATTTCCTTTCTTCAGTGAATGTATCATGCCTCTCCCTTCTGGCCTGCAATGTTCTGCTGAAAAGTCAGCTGATTATCCTATGGCAGTTTTCTTGTATGCAATTGGTTGCTTTTCTCTGGCTGCTTTTATGGTACTTCCTTTATCTTTAATTTTTGTTATTTTAATTATACTGTGTCTTGATATAGACCTCTTTGGTTCATCTTATTGGAACTCTTTATGCTACTTGAATCTGGATGCCTGTTTCCTTTCCCAGGTTTGGAAAGTTTTCAGCTATCATTTTATCAAATAAGTCTCTGCTCGTTTATCTCTCTTTTCTCCTTCTTGACTGGTATAGTGCAAATATTAGTATGCTTTACGTTGTCCCAGAGATCTCTTAAATTATCCTCATTTCTTTTACATTTTTTTTTTCTTTTTATCTGTTCAGCTTGTGTGACTGTCTTCCAGATCACTGATCTGTTCCTTTATATCATCTAATTTACTGTTGAATCCTTCTAGTGTATTTTTAAATTTTAGTTATTGTATTTTAGTTATTATATTTTAGTTATTGTGTTTAATTTTAGTTATTGTATTTCTCTCTGTTTAGTTCTTCATTATATTTTCTAACTCTTTGTTGATATTCTCACTGTGTTCATTCATTCTTCTCCTGAATTTGTTGAGCATCTTTATGATCATTATCTTGAACCCTTTATAGGAGAGATTGCTTATCTCCCCTTAGTTTAATTCTTTTTCTGAGGTTTTGCTCCTTTGTTTGGAATGTATTTCTCTATATCCTCATTTTACCTGATTATCTGAGCTCATTTTTATGTATTAGGTAAGTCAGTTACATTTCCTGATCTTGGAGAACTGTCTGTGTTTAGGACATGTCCTGTGAGGCCCAGCAGCATGCTTTCTTCTGGTCAACAGAACTATATGCTCTAGGGGTGCACCCTATCTGGGTAGAGTGCCACCTTCTATTGTGACATTGCTGGCCACTATGGGCATGCTGGTCAGTGTGGCTGGTCCCTGGTTATCTGTGAGGCCCTTCTTTTTGTGGTGGCTGCAGGCCTGCTATAGGGTGTGCAGCTGTGTCCCCTCATCGTTGGCTGTGCAGACCAGGGAAGGACTCTGTCCTTGAGTGTCTGGCTGCCCAGGCTGAGGAGCTTTGGGGCTGATGCTGGCCTGCTGGTAGGTAGCACTGGGTCCCCAGATGGCTTGTTGTGAGGACTGGGGTGCCACAGTGCTGGAGCAGGCCTGCTGGTTGATGTGTAAGCCCTTGATACTAATAGGCTAGAGGGAGGGCTGACTTTTAAATGGCACTTGCCAGCATCAATGTCCTCCTGGTAGAATTAGCTCCCACAGTGGTTGTCGCCAGCATCTCTGTCCACAGCAGAGTCCCAGTTGCCTGCTGCCTCTCTGGGAGGATCTCCCAGGTCAGCAAGTGTGTTTGACCCAGGCTTCTTTCAAATTACTGCCTTTCTGCTGGGACTTGCAACATGTGAAATTTTGTGTACACCCTTTAAGAAAGGAGTCTGTTTCCTATAACCCTCCAACTTGACCAAATGTAAGCCCTGTTGTTTTTTAAAATCAGACATTCCAGAAGCTTGTCTTTCCATTTCAGGACCTCTGAGCTTGGAAGCCCAACGTGGGGCTTGAACCTCTTACTCCTCAGGGAGTATCTCTGCAATTGTGATATTCCTCCTGTATGTGGTTTGTGGACTCGAGGATTTGGGTCCTGATTATACTGCATCTCCCCCACTCTTACCTGCCTTATGTGGTTCCTTCTTTATATCTTTAGTTGTGGAAAATCTTTTCTGCTAGTCTTCAGGTCATTCTCATAAATAGTTGCTCTGTAAGTAGTTGTAATTTTGGTGTGTTCATGGGAGAGATGAGTTCAGGGTCTTCCTATGCCACCATTTTGATTATATACCCCTTTTCTCATTTTTAATTGGGTTGCCTTTTTATTATTGACTTATTGGAACCCTTTTAAAATTAGGGTTCTTATGCTTTGTCTATCACCTATGATGCAAATACTTATTCCAGTGTGGTATTTAGTCTTTAACTTTGTTTATGGAGCTATTTTTATACAATGATTTTTTTTCTACTTTTAATCTTTTGATCTGTATAGCTCATCATTTTCTGTCATGGTTAGAGCAGCCTTTTCTACCCAATGAATATAAACTATCATTCAATATTTCTCTTATTGAAAATGTTTCTTTTTAACTGGATGCCAAAAATAGGAAAAAATACAACATAATAATTGCTAATATATATTACTTGGTGCTTACTCTGTGGCCAGCAATTTCCTAAGGTTTTCACATTTCTCATTTATTTAATCTTCAAAACTATCTGATAAAGTAGGCTTTTATTATTTGGTAGATAAGGGCACTGAAGCACAGAGAGATTAAGAAATTTATCAGATGTCACTCAGCAGGTAGGTTGTGAGACAGGAATCAACCCTCCACAGTCTGCCTCTTTAACCTGTTCAGTAAACCATAATTAATTATTCACTAATACCAATAGGTTTACTTAAGAATGATATTTTAATATCTTTTTACTTCTAGCACTGTGTTGAAGTCTGTAGCAAATATGGTAAAATTTAAGTGCTTCTTCCTTTAATATGAAATGCAGAATGAAGGAAGTTGTACATTAACTTGAGAAAGCAAAAGGAAACAAACCATTATATCATGCAAGTAGAAAACAAATTGTATAGTTCAGAAATTAGAGACACTTGGTGATAAAATTCACAGGTTCTAGAGCAGGAAGATTTTAGTTTTGGAAGTCCTCCTTACCTCTCTCTGAAACATCAAAACTATGTTGAATCGAAGGGTAGCTTTGGAGGAACAGAGGTCATTCTGTTTTTGATAGAAAAACAAAACAACAAAAACCTCTTCTTAAGAAAAAAGACAGTAACTCAATCTAACACACTATAGGGATCATCTGAAACAATCACTTTATTTTTATCAAAGAAGAAAAAGAGATTCATAGAGGAAAGTGATGTGAAAATGTCATTCTGTAGTGGTTCTGGGAACAGAATGCAGTTTGCCTGCTTCTAAATCAGTATACTTTCCACTACCTCCAGTTATTCTACTGCATATCCATTATACTGTAACGGCCTTGAAAGAAACAATTTTTAAACTGCTAATTAAGCAGTGACCCTACCTTGATATTTTAAGTAACATGTTTATGTTCATATTCAATTGCAGGAAGTGTATAGCTTCAAGAGAGGGGAAGAAAACCCTCCCCTGACCTTGTGAAGTCCTTCCTCTATGGGTTTGGTAGAAATTTCCAACTCAGTTTCACTTTCTATATTTAGAGACTTTAATAGCATTCAAGGTTACCATAAGAAAATATTTCCAGCAGTGTTTCTTTTACCTCACATTTTTTTTTACTATACTATGAAATAGAAGCAAACAAATAGAATAGGTGAAATCTGGAACATCTAATTAAAGAATATCTATATATTTAGAAAATATCTGACTTATGCTGGATATAATTAGTCCTTAACTTCATATTTCCTTTTATTTTGACAATACCAGAGTATAGCATTTATTCAAACAGAAAGTAAATGTATAAAATAAAATATCTACTTAAAAGTAGATACAGAGTTGACTTTTTTTTCTCTTTCAATTTTAGGTAAGTTACAGAATGGTGACCATTATATGTAGTGCTCCTACTTATTTCCTCTGAATGATATATCCAACTCTGGTGATTCCTTTGAGCAGAGCTTCTCATGGACTGTTACTTATATTCTTTGTTCCTTTTTGCTGGGGAATTAGCTTTAGGAGGCAAATAGTCTGCCATTAAATAGTGGTGTTAACTGACCCCCTACTCAGTCTTAAATATTCTTGTAATAGACTTCAGCTGTTTGCTTTTCTGTATTGAGAGCCAATGTAGTTATTTTATGGAATTTTCTGTGCCTTGGATTAATCTTAATCAACAGAGGAAGAATGCTGCATGCATTCATTCATTGAAATATGTATTCCTCTTTCTCTGTGCCGGTGGTTTAGTAATGATGGAGGAGAGGAGAGAGAAGGAGAAAGGGTAGACTGGGGAAGAAAGAACAAAAGTTGAATCCAGAGCTTTGTGTCTGGGGTCAGGCTGCCTGAGTTCCACCACTTTACTAGTGTGACATTTGTCAAATTATTTAATCTCTTTGTTTCTCACTTTCCTCGTCTTTAAAAGTAGGACAGAATGGCGTGTTAGAGGAAGAGGTATGGATTAATTCATGTAATGTAACCATTGACTATTTTATATCTTTGTTTTGAAGATTATTTTTTGTTTTAAATACCTTTTTGCAATAATTACCTTTAAATTGAGTTCTGTGAAAAATGGCATGACATCTTACAAAGGAGGATTGTCTACAAAAAGAATATTTAATAATTTTATGCTGCTTAGATTTTCAAAATATTGTTCTGAACATGGATTATTGAGTCTTATGACAGTTTTAGGTCAGAGTTATCACAGTCATTGATATCCTCATACAAACTAAGTCTTTTATTCCAAGTACACAAATAGCAAGCAGCTGAGATGGAATGAAATATGGATTACATAAATTCTAGTACACTGCTCTTTTCATTTGATACTACCTTGCCCAGGATCTAGGCGCCTGATAGGAGGTAGAAAAAACAGGGCTTTAAGAACATGCGATGAGATCTATGGATAGAAGCAATTACTTTTTTATAACTGTCAACTAATAAGGCTTAGTCTTTCCTTTCTTTTTTATTTTACCATAAAAGAAGAAACAATGCACAGAAATATAAGGAGAGAGGATAAGGATACATCCATCATTTTAAACTCACAGCAGACTTCTTGGGATCTTCGGGATCTTAGTAAATGTTAGGTAAAGTAGGTAAATATTAAAGTTGAGTGAGAGGTAGTAAAAAAAAGAGACTTGACACAAAGTTAAACACTCTTAAGCTGTAGTTGAAACCTGAAGACTATGTAAGATTCAGACTAAGTTAGAAGGATGTATATATACTACTTAAGCATGAGGGGCAAAGCCTAGTTAGGATGAAGAACTTACGTATCGTGTATCTACATATCGTGTGTTTGTGTAAATATGTTCCACGTTTAGATAGTGATAATTTTGCAAATGATTTCTGATGATAATACTCAGATTTTGTATAACTTTTGCTGTAAATTGTATTGATTACTTTTTGTACTTCTGTGAATTTTATTTAATGATTAGATTTTACTCTTAAAGTAGCTTTGTTCATTTACTAAACATTTTAAGTAACTACACTGCACCATATAGAAAGCAAAGATAAATAAGTTGCATTTTTATCTGGAGATTAATATTATGGAATGGAGAAGTTTGCTAATCCGGATTTCTCAATTGATTGTGTCCATGTCCTCAATATGCAGACCAAATAAGTTTCATTAAGACACTGGATGGTAATTTATTCTATTTATATAGATACTCTATTTGTGTAGAAGTCATATTTTGATGACTCTAAAAATCTAAACAAATTCACTAAGAAATAAATGAAAACAATTTCTTAAGGGAAAACACTGCAAAGTCCATAGCGGATTACAATAGAATTAGAAAACCCACTATGGCAGAGAATATTTTTAAAAATATGTGTAAAGTTATGTTGTCTAATTTAGTAAATTTGACATCACAAAATACTAACATCATGGATTAGGGTTACTTAAAGTGGAAACACTGTATCATGGTTCCTAGTAAGGAAGAAGACGCAAGAAGCAACGTGCCCAGCAATAAAGCAAATGTCTTCATCGATCTCGTTTAAGTACTGAAGGCATGACCTTATAACTGCATATTTTAGTAATCAATATTTTTGATGACTATATTATCAGAGAAAGGATAAGTAGTGCTTTGGTATCCCCTGTTTTAAAAGACAGAGGAAAGCATATATGTTTCAAGAATTTTCTCAATAATAATAAGTTTAAAATAAAATTTTATTACATAAAGGGTAAACTTTATCTGGAAACAGAATTTCCATTAGAACTAGTAGTTACTGAATTCTTCTCAATTGACTCAATTTTCATAAAGTTTTCTACTTCAGTTTTTCGTTTTAATAGAACAATTATGCAAATAAAGTGTCAAGGCAGCTAAAACTATTATTTATTGCCTACTTGCTAATTCCTGTGCTTTTGTCATTTTCCCCAAATTAAATCAACTTTTAAAAAAGAATTACATTTCATGGCAATTACTTTTCACTCTTCCTGCCTCCCAGAGGAGGTACAAATACTTACTGTGCTATGCCTGAGCTATTCAGGGTATTTGCAAAGCCACTGCCCTCGTGGGGCTCATAATATCGAATATATCTATGATACTGTAAGGATGTGCTAAGTAAAACAACACAGCGTGGTGCTTACAAGTGCTGTAGTTTGTAGACAACTTATTTTAATTTGCATGAACACTTAGAAAAGTAAGTGGCACATACTAAGTGCTCAGTAAATTGATAAAATAAGAGTATACTATAATGGTTCAGAAGAAGGAAGTTACATCTATATTCTTTAGGCTCAATGAAAAATACAGAATCTGAGATGGACATGAAAGATGTGA